>NW_004443959.1:6783833-6784963 GCF_000243295.1 Trichechus manatus latirostris
TAGGACATTTCCAGATAAACAGAAATTAAGGGAATATATAAAAACCAAACCAAACTTACAAGAATGATTAAAGGGAGTCCTTCGATCTGAGAACAAACAACTTCAGCTCACAGGCTGAATCTAGGACACAGAATCATACCAGCCAGATACCAATCTAGGAAATGAACTCTCAAGGACTATCCAAAATCAAAAAAAAGACAACAAGGAATCAGAGCAGTTAATCTGTAAATGACAACAACATCAGAATAATAAAAGGGGGAATAAATGGTGTAGGTATAGAACCTTCTAATGGAGAGGGAGGCAAGGCGATACCAAGAAATAATAGACTGCTTCAAACTTAGAAAGATAAGGGTAAATTTTGTGATAACCAGAAAGAAAGTTAACAAACATACTCATAAAAATAAAGAGGAAAAACATAAAGTCTCAGTAAAAATAAAACCTACAAAAACAAAAGAAATGGAAAAAAAATCCACAAACAAAAGGAATTCAGCACAGGAGAGTAAGAAGAGCAAAGAAAACGTCAGCACCACAAAAAAAAGCACTACAAAATGACAGCAATAAATTCACGTCTATCAATAATTACACTGAATGTAAACGCAATAGCAAAAAGATGGAAACAACCTAGATGCCCGTCAACAGATGAATGGATAAACTATGGTACATACACACAATGGAGTACTATGCAACGATAAAGAACAATGATGACTCTGTGAAGCAGCTCATAACATGGATGAAACTGAAGGACATTATGCTGAGTGAAATAAGTCAATCACACAAGGACAAATATTGTACAAGACCTCTATTGAAAAAACTCATGAAAAAGTTTACACACAAAATGTAACAATCTTTGTTGGTTACCAGGGATGCGAGGGGTGGGGGGGAAATACTAAGTAGACAATAGATAAGTGGTATCTTTGGTGAAGGGTACACAATACTGGGGAAACCAGCACAACTTGTACAAGGAAAGGTCATGGAAGCTCCGTAGACACATCCAAACTCCCTGAGGGTCTCAATTGCTGGGCAGAGGGCTGTGGGGACCATGGTCTCGGGGAATATCTAGCTCAATTGGCATAACACAGTTTATAAAGACAATGTTCTACATTCTACCTTGGTGAGTAGTGTCTGGGGTC
>NW_004443959.1:6786438-6788067 GCF_000243295.1 Trichechus manatus latirostris
CGTCTCTCTATACCTTTCTTCTCTCCTGTCCCCTGAATACCTGGCACTGAATATCTCTATGCCTCCTAGCCAGGCTGTACTTCAACACCTGAGAACAACTTTGCCAGACCTCATAGCCGCACCAGTGGGGTCCGTAGGAGCTTTGCTATTCTTTTTTCTTTCTAATTTTTATTTATTCATTCTTTTCTTTTCTTCTTCTTCCCCTTTCTGGTTTTTTCCATTTCATATTCTCTCATCTCTCCACTCCAACGGCAAGCTCCCCTAGCACTCTTTTTTGTTTGTTTGTATGTTTTTAGCTCCTGTTCCTCTCTCCTCTCTCCCATATCCATCTTAGCTCCACACATCAAAATCTCCCCCCTCCATCCTGCCTACCTGCACTGTGCGCTTAACATCACACCACCATGTAGCACAGGCACAGCCTACTGGAACCTGCCCTGCACTGATTACCAACCCACCCTGGTGGCTGTAGTAAGTGCCACAAACAACCCATCCCAGCAACTCCTCTTCAGCTAGACTTGCCCTGATGTACCATATCTGAGCTACTGACCCTGCCAATTGGAGAAGGAGGTGAAAAGTATCGTGCCCACAGACTAGCAAACAACAAAGAACACACAGCTAGCCTGCTCAGACATAGCCAAATTTTTAAAAAGGACAAAACAAACAAATCTACAATCAATAAATGAGAAAAATAACTACTGAATGCCCCAAAGACAGTAGACAATATCAAAACATTTACAAAAACAAGACAGAATGGTTCCAGTAGGTGTCCAAAATAAAACACCAGATGACTTTTCAGTGGAAGAAAAGGATCTAGAACTACCTGATAGGGAATTCAAATCTCTAATACTGAGAATTATCCAAGAGTTGAAGCAAAAAGCAGACAAAAATGAGGAAAAAAATAGACATATTCATGAAAAATGCAGACAAAAAAATGGAGGAATTCAGGAAAATAATGCAGGAACAAAATGCCAAAATAAATGCACAACTAGAAATTATACAAAAACAACAACTAGAAATCCAAAAGATAAACAACAAGATTTCAGAAATGGACAGTGTCATAGAAGAGCTGAGGAGCAGATTTGAAAGGGTGGAAGACAGGATCAGCAGAACTGAAGACAAACACTTGCATACAACTCTGTTCGAGGAAAACTCAGAAAAAAGAACAAAAAAAAATGAAGAGACCCTAAGAATTATGTGGGATAAAATCAAAAGCAAAAATTTTCAAGTGATTGGAGTTCCAGAACAGGGGGAGAAAATAGAAAACACAGAAAGGATATTGAAGAACTGCTGATGGAAAACTTCCCCAATATCATGAAAGATGAAAAGCTGGCCATCCAAGAGGCTCAGGGAAACCCACATAAGATAGACCCCAAAAGAAAATCACCAAGGCATATCATAATCACACTCGACAAAACCAATGACAAACAAAGAATCCTGAGAGCAGCTCATGAAAAACAAGAAGTCACATACAGAGGAGAAACAATAAGACTAAGCTCAGATGATTCAGCAGAAACCATGCAGGCAAGAAGCCAATGGGATGACATATATAAAACCTTGAAAGAAAAAAATTGCCAGCCATGAATAATACATCTTGTAAAACTCTCATTCAAATATGATGGTGAAATTAGG
>NW_004443959.1:6789345-6825215 GCF_000243295.1 Trichechus manatus latirostris
TTACTGGCCTGAAAGAGACTGGAGAAACCCCAAGAGTATGGCCCCCAGACACCCTTTTAGCTTAGTGGTGAAGTCCCTTCCAAGGTTCACCGTTCAGCCAGGAATTGGACAGCCCCATAAAATAAAATGGGACTAATGAGGCACAGCAGTCCAGGGACAACGACTGGAAGGCAGAAGGGGACAGGAAAGCTGGTGATAGGGAACCCAAGGTTGAGTAAGGACAGTGTTGACATGTAGTGGGTTTGTTAACAATTGTCATAGCGCAACAAGTGTACCAACTGTTTAATGATAAACTATTTTGTTCTGTAAACCTTCATAGAAGTGAGAATAGCAGCACAACAGGAAGCACATAATCGATGTCACTGAACTATGCATGTAGAAATTTTTGAAATGGTGTATCTTTGGCTATGTAAATTTTCACCCAAAAAAAAAAAAGATCGAGAAGGGAGAGGGTTGACATGTTATGGGGTTGTTAACGAATGTCATAAAACAATATGTGTACTGACTGTTTAATGAAAAACTATTTGTTCTGTAAACCTTCACCTGAAGTACAATAAAATAAATAAATAAATAAAGTACAAAAAAATAAAATTTTTAAAGAGGAAAAAAACTACATAAAAGTAAGTCTAATTTTCTGGAATGGGCACTGATTACTTGGGCTCTCCTAAAAAAAAAAAAAAAAAAAGGCAATAGAAGGGAAAAAAATTCAGATTTTGATAACAATAGAATAATGGATAGAGCATAAGTTTTGAAGTTGGGACTATCTGGATATTAAATACCAGATTTGCCTCTGTTGGAGCTCTGGTGACACAGTGGTAAAGATTCAGCTGCTAACCAAAAGGTCAGCAGTTTGAATCCACCAACTGCTCCCTATGGGGCAATTCTACTCTGTCCTATAGGGTCGTTATGAGTCGGAATTGACTGGACAGCAATGGGTCTGGTTTTGGTTGGTTGCCTCTGTTACTTATCTTCCCTGATCCTGAGTTTCCATTTCTGTAAAATATGGATATGGTCGCCAAAAATTAAATAATGTAAATAAAATAGCTAGCAAAAGGTCAGGAACCCAGTAGGAAGTTGATAAACATTAATCTCCTTTTCTTCTGGCTAATTCTCTTTTTCTGGAAGTTGAAATTAAGGAATACATTATATCAGGACTCTCGTTTCCCTGAACAAAAGTTCTCCATTTCCTGAGGAATGCTTACTCATTCAACTAAGTTTCCAACTGTCCCAACCTCTCTTATCTAAATTTCCACGAAACAGAAACATAGGAAAGATTGTTGGTAATGTTGGTTACAGTTTAGTCAGATGCAACTCATGGAGACCTTACGTACAATAGAATGAAAAGTTGCCAGATCCTGTTCTATCTTCATGATTGTTGGTATGTTTGAGTGCATTGTTGCAGCTATTGTGTCAACTATCTCATTGAGTGTTTCCCTAGTTTTCACTGACCCTCTGCTTAGGGGACAGATAACTACCAGTAGCATCATCAGCTTAACAAACGTGACAGTCAGAAGCAGAGTAGGTTCTGGGGTTAAAAGACTGCTCCCAAAGCTGGATTTTAATAACTACAAGGACCCCAAAGGAATTGTGAGTGACCATGCTGGGTTGGGTAGAAATCTGGTCACTGACAGAAATCCACTGGCTCCAGGAAGAGGTGTCACAGGGCAGCCATGCTGAAGGCATGTGGTGTGGGAGCCATGGCAACAGGAACACCATGCAGTCAAAGGATCAGCCAACTCTCAGGGCCACAGAAGGCATTCCTGTCCTCTTGGTCATGTACACAACAATAAAACATTATTGCTGCTCTGGACGTATCTGGAAGTAGGGAGGGGGATGTAGTGAAAAGTAAGGAAATTTTCCAAAGCTGTTTCCTCCCACAATCTATTCTTTCAAGTCCAAGTTGGCCAGGTTGATGAAATAGCAATCCTTGAAGCATGCTGTCTGTGACACGGATGAACTCCTCCCTCACTTCTTGAATGTTTCAAGATGTATCTTTATCGCAACAAACTAAAATGAAGATTAATGGACAGAGGGAGACACAAAGCCAAGTCTTACCCCAACAGGAACCACGCAGTGGAGCACGGAGCAGGCGGGAATTTGGCAGAGAGGATTGCCGAGATGGCTGTCAGAGCAGCAGCGGAAGGAATCTGTCTCCCCTGGGCTGTGACTGCTTTCCTCTCACCTCCTGGAAAAAGAGATGCATTTCTAGAATAGAGTCAAAGCCACCTTCCGTCCAAGGTCATAGACATCTCTGTCCAGCTTTGCTTCCGTTTACACACAAGGAAATGAGAACGCCAAGGCAGCTTAACTAAAGATGAAATGGATATGGTCCAAGCATAAATTTGGGCCAAATGAGTTCTTTTAAAAATATAGTTCAAGAAAGTTCTTTAAAAAAGCTTGTGTCAGAGTTTCAGATTTCCCCACTGATTAGTCCATGCTCTCAATGAGAAGAAGCTTGGGAGTGGAAGGGGTGGGCTATTAGAGAGGGAATGGCAGGAGTACAAAAGAGCATCCAAAAGAACAAGCTTTGGAGTCAGACAGCACTGACTTCAATTTCAGGTTGCACTTCCTCATGACTGTGTGACCTTAGGCAAGTAGCTTAACCTCTCGGAGCCTCAGTTTCCTGTTCTGCAAAAATAAGCCTCATCATATCTTTCTCACAGGGTCATTGTGCAGATTAAATGAGATAACATATGCAAAGGTGCCTAACACAGCACTGGTACATAGTAGATGCTCACCAAATGTTAGTTTCCTTCCTTTTCAAATTACCTTCTTAGAATTTCAGCATGTATTCATGCTGAAAAGCACTGTTGAGAAGGGTGTCTTCAATTATGCTTGATAGAGAATATGAAACATATGGGAGGAAGATATTGATCCCAAGCTGCCAAAATTATTTTTTCTGTAAGGAAAATTCAGAATCATTCCAGATCCTTGCTGCGCTCTTAGCTGCAGGTGTGCCCAGGAAGACTTTGACACTATTGAGTTGGGCATATTCATTATGACATAAATAGAATTCGGGGAGATACTTCATTCAGGTTGGAGCTGTGATGGCATCTTCTTTGGTAGAATCACTCCATTGGGTATGTATCAACACACTTGGAAATGTCAGACACCTAGACTGAGAAGAGGAAGTTTTCTCTCCGGGATTAGAACACCTGGTGTGAGAAAATCTAACAGAAAGGTGATGGGAGAGAAAAAAGAGAATCATTCTCATTCTTCCTGTATAATATATTCGAGCACCACTGAGCAAAGCAATAGATCTTCTTCTTAATATTTTTATTTGATGGATATTATTCAATGGCCTTTTCACAACAATCCACGAAGCATGTTTGCATTGAAATAGTAAGTCTCTTATATCTGCAGAGGTAAAGAGCATTGCAAACTTCATGATATCATGCATTCCATATGTTTAGAGGTGTCAGTTTGGGGGGGTGGGTGGCTAGTGGGGACTGTAAAATCAGGATTTTAGTGCACTGAGGGGGTTGGGGTTTGAGGGGAGAAAATTTACTTTTATTGATTTTCTACTATGTACCTCGCACAGTGTTTGGCACTTATAGACATTATGTCACTTGAATTTCATATCTTTATGAAGTCAGAATTGCCATCCTCATTTTGTTGTTAGCTGCTATCAAGTTGGTTCTGACTCATGGTGACCGTATGTATAGTAGAACAAAACGTTGCCCAGTCCTTCACTACCTTCAAGATCATTGTTTTGTTTGAGTCTATTGTTGTGGCTATTGTCCCCATTAAAAGGAGCCCTGGTGACACAGTGGTTAAAGTGCTCAGCTGCTAATCAAAAGATCGGTGGTTCAAATCCACCAGCGGTTCCCCTGAGAAAGATGCAACAGTCTGCTTCCGTAAAGATTTATAGCCTTGGAAACCCTATGGGGCAGTTCTACCATCCCATACACTTGCTATGAGTTGGAATTGATAATGGGTTATTATCCCTCTTTTAGAGATGAGGAGACTGAGTCCAGTGAAATTAACCAATAAAGGACAAGGTTTAGAATTGAGCCCAAATTTGTTTAGCTCCAAAGCCTAGTCTTTTGCCCCTACACTGCGCTGCCTGCCCAAGGACCTCAGATGGGCTCTAACTCAGCCCCTTCCTCACTTTATTGTTGAGGAAGCTTCAGCCCAGAGAGATGAAGAGGCTTACTTTAGGTCAAACAGCAAACTCATGTTGGAGGCTGAATTAGAACCAACTCCTCTAAATGCTGGTACAGTTAACTGTCCCCTAAATCTCCGAGTTAGAAAAGCCAATAGGTATGGCCATTTCACACCTGCCCCTCCCAGTGATCTCTAGCTCAGTAAACAGTAACACCATTTACCCCCTGCTTCAGACAACAACCTTGAAGTCATCATTGACATCGCTGTCTCACTCACTCTACATCTCTGACTCTTCAGAATATTTTGTCACATGTACCTTCAAAAAATACCACAAATGCAACCACTTCCTACCACCTCTACTGCTACCACCCTGCTCCAAGCCACCACCATCAGTTCTTGTCTAATTGTTACAGACTCTTATAACTGGTTCCTGTGCTTCTACTCTTCACTCCCAGTATTCTATTCTCTGCACAGCAGCTTGAAGAGCTTTTCCCTTCACCTGTTCAACTGATTCATTCATTCAACAAATATTTGTGAACACTGATTTTAGTGGTGATTCAGTAGTGATAAAAACAGACTAGAGAGGTGGAACCAACATGGCACTATAGACAGATGCACCATGCCATCCCTCTGCATCAAAGACCTGAAAAGCTAAGTAAAACAGATACAAATGTCAATCCTGGAAACCTAAGCATCAAATGAAAGGATAAAGAAATAGACCAAGCACCAAATAGAAGAAAAAACTGTTGGAGAACAGAGAACGAGGAGAGCTCCAAAGTGGAGGTCCCCTGCCAGCTAATGTGGCACAGCATTACCATCTTAGAGCACAGCCAGCAATGACCCTGCAGGGAGTATGGGAAAGCAACTTCACAGAGCTCCCAACAGAAGACAGAGCACCCAGTAACCAGAGAGGCATGATTTCCCATCCCTCGCTCTTCTGCCCTGTACCCCCCACCTTCACCCCCTCCCAACGGGCCACTCCATGCAGCTTGGCTAGAAAGACACTTGCGCAGTCACCCCAGATCCACCCTGCCCCCACCAGCTGGCTGCCATGGTGCCATTGTTTTTCTCTCTCCCTTTCTTCCTTTTCTTTCTCCCTCTAACCTAGCCCTGTATGCCACCTCCACCTCTTCCTGACAGTCCAGAGAGCCACAAGCACATGGCTGCCCCAGGTCCACTCTGCCCCCAACCGTTGGCTCCCACCACGCCAGTTTTTTTTTTTTTTTCATTTCCCTTTCTTCCTTTCCTCTCTTCCTCCCACCTAGTCCCATAAGCCACCTCTACCCTCTCCCAATGGGCCACACCATGCCACTCGGCTAGAGAGCGACCAAACCACAGCTGCCACCTTGGGTCTACCCTACCCCCACCCATTGGTTCCCTCTGCACCATTTTTTCCCCTTTCCTCCTCCTCTTTCTCCCCCCCACCTAGACTCATACACCTTCACCCATGCCCAATGGACCAGGCCATGTGGCTCAGCCAGAAAGCCACTGGTCTGCAACCACTCCAGGTCCACCCCTCCCTACCTGCTGGATCCCGTGCCATTTTTTTTCTTTTTTCCCTTTCTTCCTTTTCTTTCCTCCTCCCACCTAGACCTGTACGCCACCTCCACTCCTTCCCAATGGGCCATGTTGCGCTGCTTGGCTAGAGAGGCACTGGCCCACAGCCATCCCACGTTCTACCTGTCCCCACCCACAGCTCCCACTGTGCCATTTTTTCCCTCTTTTTCTCTTTCTTCCATTTCTTTCTTCCTCCCACTTAACCCTGTACACCCCCTCCACTCCTTCCCACAGGGCCAGGCCTTGCCACCTCAGCTAAAGAGCCACCAGCCCACAGCCACCCCAAGCATGCCCCACCCCTACCTGCCAGCTCCTGCCCCACTGCCATTTTTTTTTTTTTTTTGCTTTTCTTTCTTTCTCTTCTGTCTCTTCTTTCTCCCTCCCACCTAGCTCTATACATCACATCCCCTCCCTTCCAGCCAGCTCTTGGTTCCACCCTGCCCCACTCACTGGCTTCCACTGCTCTGCCAGTTTTGTTTTTGTTTTTGTTTTTCCTTTTCTCTTTCTTCTTTTTCCTTCTCCCTCTGACCTAGCTCTGCACGTCACCTCCCCCACAGCTGCTGGACCCTGTCTGCCACTACGGCTAGAGGACCACTGGCCCATCACTGCTCCAAGTCCTCCCCACCCCCCACCTTGCCACCACTTATTTTATTTTATTTCTTTTTTATTTCTTTCTTTTCTTTCTACCTCCCACCTGGTCTCATACTCTACCTCCCCCTTTCCCATCTGCCCCCAGGTCTACCCCACTCCACCCACCAGCTAACTTTTATTCTCTTTCTCTTGTTTTTCTTTCCTTTCTCCCCTAGTCTAGCCCTATACACCACCACTCCTTCTCACTGGCCCTCAATATGCCACTGAAGAGAAAACATCCCGGTGCTCAGGTCTATCACTGCCCAGGACTGCACTGCACCCCCTGCCACTTGACCAGTTGCTGAACAGTGGGAAGCAAGCCTGTACCACTCCTCATCCAACACTCCCACCTATATGGCAAGGAGCTGTGAATGCCCTCACACCCCTGGACAAACATCAGGGGCCAGATAGCACCTGCCTAGTCACCCTCAGCTAACCTGTCAAATCAGTGTACGGTGAAGTGGGCTCACTTTGCCTGCTGCTGCCCTACTCACCAGAACAAGGTGGTGAGAACTATCTTGCCCACAGACAAGCAAGCAACAAAACACTCCTGGCCTACCTTCCCTGACATATCAAAACCAAGCAAAAAAGCAGGACAAAGCAAATGAACATACAATCAATAAATAAAGAAAATAATACCTTAATGTCTTGGAGACAGAAGACAATATCAAAATGTATAAAAAAGTAGAACAAGATGGCTATACTAAGTGATCAAAATAAAGAATAAGATGACTTTCCAGTAGAAGAAAAGGCAGTGGAAATACCTGATATGGAATTCAAAAAGACTACTATTTAGGGCTTTCCAAGAGATTAGGAAAGAGAACAAGGATAATATGGAAAAAAAAAGGAAAAAATAGATAAAATCATGGAAAACACAGATAAAACAAATGAAAAGATAACAAAAATCAAGAAAAATACGGACAAGGCAAAGGAAAATTTCAGGAAAACAAGAACAAAACATCTAAATAAAAAAACAATTAGAAATTATACAAAAACAGCAACCAGAAATCCAAAAGATAAACCACAAAATTTCTGAAATGGACAATTCAAAAGAAGGTTTTGGAGCACATTTGAAACAATGGAAGGCAGAATCAGGGAGATTGAAGAAAAATCCATGGACGCCACTTTGTTTGAGGAAAAATTGGAGAAAAGAATGAAGAAAAAGGAAAAAAAAAACCCTAAGAATTATGTGGGACACAATCAAGAGAAAAAATTTGTGCATGATTGGAGTTCCAGAACAGGGAGAGAAAATGGAAAACACACACAAGATTGCTGAAGATTTACTGGCAGAAAACTCCTGAAACATCATGAAAGATGAAAAGCTGACCATCCAAGAAGCTCAAACAACCCCCAAAGGATAGGCTCCAAAATAAAGTCACCAAGATATATCATAATCACACTTGCCAAAACCAAAGACAAAGAAAGAATCCTGAGAGCAGGTCGAGAACAATGAAAAGTCACTTACAAATGGGAAACAATAAGACTAAGCTCTGATGACTTGGCAGAAACTATGCAGGCAAGAAGGCAATGGGATGATATATATAAAACCTTGAAAGGAAAAAGTGCTAACCAAGAATAATATACTCTGCAAAACTCTCAAATACAATGGCAAAATTAGGACATTCCAAATAAACAGAAATTAAGGGAATTCATAAAAACGAAACAAGCTTAAAGGGAGTCCTTCAGTTAGAGAACAAACAATATCAGACAACAACTGCAGTCTAGAACACAAGACAACATCAGCCAGACACTAACCTAGGTAAAGAACTCTCAGTAATAAAACAAATCTAAACAACTTCAAGCAGGGAAACACAGACATCAATCTGTAAACGACAACAAAGTTAAAACAATAGAGTGAGGAATAAGTGGTGCAGATGCAGAACCTTCAAATGGAGAGGAAGTCAAGGAGATATCAAGTAATAAAAGACTGGTTCAGGAAGATAAGTTTAAGAAGATAAGGGTAAATTTCAAAGTAATCACAAAGAAAAGTTAGCAAACCTACTCATCAGAAAAAAAAGAAAAATACAAAGACTCAGTAAACACAAAATCTATAATAATGAAAGAAAAGAAAATCATCAAACAAAAGGAACTCAGCACAGGAGAGTAAGAGAAACAAAGAAAACATCAGCAATACAAAAAAAAAGCACAATAATATGAGTGGCAGAATGGATAAAAAAACACAACTCATCAATATGCTGTCAAAAAGATACACACCTTAGACACAAAGACATAAATATATTAAAAATCAAAGTACAGAAAAAAAGATATCAACCAAACGGTAACCAAAAAAGGGCAGGAGTGGCAATACTAATCTCAGACAAAATCAACAATAAAAGACAAGGAACGACATTATAAAGTGATTAAAAGGACAAATCCACCGAGAAGACATAATCTTAATAAATATCTCTGAACTCAGTGACAGGGCTCCAAAACACATAAAACAAACTCTAACAGCACTGAAAAGAGAAATACACAGTGCCACAATAATAGCAGGAGATTTCAACACACCACTCTTGGTAAAGGACAGAACATCTAGAAAGAAACTCAACAAAGATACAGACGATCTAAAGGCCAAAATCAACTTTACCTATAGATAGATAGAGAGAGAGATACAGATATAGATATAGATATAGTTATATATATAATATAGAACACTCCACCCAACAGCAGCAAAGGTTACCTTCTTTTCCAATATACATGGAACATTCTTCAGAATAGACCAAATTTTAGGCCACAAAATAACCCTCAATAAAATCCAAATCATCAAAATAATACAAATCATATGCCATAAAAGTAGAAATCAATAACAGCAAGAGCAAGGATGAAAAATCAAATACATGGAAACTGAATAACACCTTGCCAAAAAACAACTGGGTAATAGAAGAAATCAAAGAAGGAATAAAAAACTTCCTAGAATCAAATGAGAATGAAAACACATCACACCAAAATCTTTGGGACACAGCAAAGGTAGTGCTCAGAGATCAATTTATAGCAATAAATGCAAACATCAAAAAAGAAGAATGAGCCAAAATCAAAACGTTAGCCCTACAACTCGAACAAATAGAAAGAGAACAGCAAAAGAAACCCACAGGCACCAGAAGAAAGGAAATAATACAGATTAGAGCAGAGATAAATGAAATAGAGAACAGAAAAACAATAGAAAGAATCAAAAAGAGCGAAAGTTGGTTCTTTGTAAAGATCGACAAATCGACAAATCATTGGCCAAACTGAAAAAAGAAAAACAGGACGGGAAGCAAATAACTCAAGCAAAAGAACTCACAAAACAACAACTGATCAGGGCATGGCTTAAGTAAAATCTGCTTAACTAGAGGGTGAATGGTGGATGGAATCATGCCCTGAACTATAAAGTTCTGCTCATAGCTTGGATTAAAAGCTGCACCCTGGATCACAGCCAAGGCTGGGTTCTATGTCCTGATTCTGCTGAGGGACCTGGGACTCAGTTTCCGTGGATCTCAGTTTCCCCAATATAAATTGAGGTTGGACTTCACTAACTGGTCTCTGGGTTAGAAGGGCCCTTAGAGACCATGTAATCCAATACCCTCATGTTATAGCAGGTGAGACAGTTCCAAAGAAGGAACATGATGAGCACAAGGTCACCTACTGGTTCAAAAGCAGAACTGGAACTTGCAGGCCAGTGCTCTTTCTCAGGAGTACACTGAACGGCAAACGCATACATGTATGCATAACCCTCCCTTTGTTTCAAAGCACTAGGGTGAGGTGAAGAGAATGAAAGCTTGGGCAGGTGGCCCAGTCTGCTCCTTGAAGGAATCTTCCCTACCCTAGCATGATGATTCATCCCTCCTCACCCTCTGTAGCATCCTCTATGTGCTCCCTCAGGACAGAGACCATGCTTTTCTCAATTCTGTATTAGCAGCACCTTGCAAATCATGTGTTGGTTGAACTGAATGAATTGCATGAACCTCCTGAAGCTTTTCCTAGCAATTTTTCACTATCTCTTCGTTTCATCAGTTGCAACTTTAGCACATTAGTTTTTGTCTCTGCCTGAGTTTTAATACACGAGCACAGTCATAAAGATAAATCCATGTCCTCATCCCTGGAACTTGTGAATACTACTTTATATGGCAAACAACTGAGTATCACCTTATATGGCAAAAGATGTGATTAAGATAAGGCTCTTCAGAAGAGGCACTTACCCTGCATTATTCAGGTAGGCCCTAAATACAATCATAGGTATCTTTATAAGAGAGAGGCAGAGGGAGTTTTGAGGCAGAAGAGGAGGAGGCAATGTGGCCACAAAGGCAGAGATTGGCATGACGTGGCCACAAGCTAAGAAACATCTGGAGCCACCAGAAACTGGAAGAGTCAAGGCATGATTCTTACCTAGAGCCTCCAGAGGCAGCGTGGTCCTCTCTATGCCTTGATTTTTGCTCAGTGCAACTGATTTCAGGCTTTGGGCCTCCAGCACTGTCAGAAAATAAATTTCTGCTGTTTTAAGCCACAAATTTTGTGGCCTTTTGTTGCAGCAGCCACAGGAAATGAATAGCCCCCTGACTGCTGACTGCCTGCTATCCTCACATGACCTCTTGCCGTTTTCTCTATTCCCTTGGCCTGATGGCCTTAGATCCCACCATCTTAGTTGCCTAGTGCTCCTGTAACAAAATATACCACAAGAGGGTGGCTTTAAAGAACAAAAATTCATTTCCTCACTGTTTTGGAGGCTAGAAGTCTAAATCAGGGCATCTGCTCTAGGAGAGGGTCCTTCCTTGTCAGTAGCCCTGGGAGTACCTTGGCATTCCTTGGTGTGTGCCTGTCTTCATATGGTGTCTCCCCCCATGTGTGTGTCTCTGTGTCTATTCTGCTCTCTTTATAACTCAGAGGTGATTAGTTTAGGACCCACCTGACTCTGGAATGGCCTCATTAATATAACAAAAGAAAACCCCTATTTCCAAACAGGACCACATCCACAGGTCAGGAGACAGGACCTCAATACATATTTTGGAAGACACAGTTTATTCCATGACACCCATCATGCATACAGCCTACTTCCCTTCCTTTTCACTTTACCCTTCGCCTCAGACCTTGCCTCTCTCCAGCTTATATTTTCTTCTCTGCACCTTTTCCACTCGTCTTCCCCAGCTCTTCCAGTCCCCAGAACCTCTCTTTCCATAAGCTCCTCCAAGGACATCTCCCTCCCAGTCTGTCTGAAACAACAATGGGCTGCAAGCCTCATCCAGCAGCATCACAAATCTTCATTAGGACTATATTGATCATTAATGTGCTGGAACCACAATGGTCTGTTAGCATGCCTTGCTAGCAGCAGCATGATGGATGGTGGCCTGGGTGCCCTCCTCACTGTCCATTGCTTTGCTTTTGAGTTTTATGAATGAAAGAAAGTGTAAGGGAATTGCTGGTAGATGAGGAAGCACCCAGGCCTTTGCCAAGGTGGGGTCTGTAGTTCCCTTTTTTAGAGTAGGCAGAGCTGCTCCAAGGTACTGTGAGGAGGCACCCCCCCTCTGTCAAGTTCCCTCTGTCCACCCAAACCAGGCCAGGAGGAACTCAGGTACAGCTGCCAAAAAAAATGCAGGATACCCATTGAAATTTGAATTTCAGATAAGAAACAAATAATTGTTTGGTATCAGTATGTCCCATGCAACAGGTGGGACATATTTATACTAAAAAATTATTCATTGGTTACCTGAAATTCAAATTTAACTGGGCATCTTGTATTTTTATTTGCTAAATCTGGTAACCCCAAACCTGGGGCTTGGGTCTCTAACTGGTAGTTCTGGTCAGTGCTCTTTGCTTGTCATGTGACAGTCTGCCTTTAACAGGGACACCTGTCTAGGCCACTGGGAGAAGCACTTGGTCAGAAGCCAAGAAGGCTCTGGCATTTTGCATATTTGCCAGAATTTTTGGAGCCTCAGCCAAGTGAGCTCATGTGCTAAAACTCAGGCAGGGAAAAAGAACTAACCACAGAAGTTGTGGCTGTGGAAATCAAGGGATCACAGAAGATTGAGAGGAAATGCTGTGTGATGTTCATGCAAACCATTCAATTCAACCAACATGTGCCCTGCGAGGTGCTGCCAATGTAGAGTTGAGAAAAGCATGGCCTCTTTCCTAAGGGAATGGATAGAGGATGCTACAGAATTTTCCACCCTAATAACCTTGCACTCATCCTCAGTCACTGGTGTATGTTCTCTGCACTTCCTCCTAACTCTTGAAATCTGCTGCTAACTCCTGACCACACCAAATCAGTATTTCTGTAACGTGACTGCTTTTTGGCTTAAACCCTCAGTATCTCTACCTAGGGCCATTCATTCCCCTCTATAAACTTGCTCTGTTTCAATTCACCTGCCTATATTAAGGTAAGTTGGCTGCTATAAACCATAAGCCCAACATCTCTGTGGCTTAACACAGCAAGAGGTTATTTACTGCTCATTTCACAGGCTGAAGAGCTTTGTTCCAGGCAGTCACTCGGGGACCCAGGCTTCTTTCATCTTGTGGCTCTAGCCTCCTCTTTTTTTCATAATTGTCATCAAGTTGACTATGACTCATGGTGATCCCATCTGTGGCAGAGTAGAACCGCTCCATAGAGTTTTCATGGCTGTAACCATCTGGAAGTAAATTTCCAGGTCTTTCTTCTGAGGCACCTTTGAGTAGGTTTGAACTGCCAACCTTTCATTTAGCAGCCGAGTGCTTAACCATTTGCACAATCCAGGGATTCCAGCCTCCTCTAAGACCTTGGATTCTCTTCTCTGAGAAGGTAAATGAGGTGAGGATTATATATGTAAAGTTTTTATGTGCCAAGATTGCAAACAGTGCAAGTAGTGGATGTTTGATATGCCACCCAGAACCCCCATCCAGACTAAAGGACTTAATCTCCCTGTTTCTAGGAGCTCTACTGGCAGATCATCTTTAGTGCTTAGCCCTCTTCAGGAATTACCCTCGGCTAAAGAGAGCTGCCTCACACAAAGTCTTACCCCCTTTCTAGGGCAAATGACTGGTCAACACAGGGGTATAAAGGTCCAGTCTCCTCACCCAACC
This sequence comes from Trichechus manatus latirostris, assembly GCF_000243295.1. Lineage (NCBI taxonomy): Eukaryota > Metazoa > Chordata > Mammalia > Sirenia > Trichechidae > Trichechus > Trichechus manatus. Next base: position 6,802,666 of record NW_004443959.1, read on the forward strand.
AAGAAAAACTTTGAAGAGTCATCCCAGCTTCAAGTGCCCTGTCTTAGGCTGGGTTCTCTGGAGAAGAAAAACCAGAAAAGTGTATAAATATATATATAGAGAGAGATTATATCAAGGAAACAGCTCACGTGATTGTAGAGGCTAGAACGTCCCAAGTTCGTGGATCAGGGTAGAGGCCTCTCCCAAGTCACACAGCTGCAGAAGCTGGCAAGCCCAAGATCGGAAGGTCGGAGAGCAGGGCTCCCACTCAAAGGCTGTGCAGATCGACCAATCCCAGGTTCAGCAGATAAGCTGACAGCTCAAGTCCCAAGAAAGGGAGATGAGACGACAGGAAGCAGCCGCAGGATCCAGAGAGAGCAAAAAGCCAGAACATCTGCTTATATGCAGATGCAGGCCACACCCCCAAGGAGACTCCCTTTCATCTGATTGGCTACTCACAGTATATTCAATCATGGGAGTGATTACATTAAAACATGGAGAATCATGGCCCAGCCAAGCTGACACACAATCTTAACCATCACGTGCCCCAATGGGTCAGCTGAGGACTTAGTTGAGTCTACGTCACAGTCTACCATCTCCCTCTGGCCCAGTCCTGCTTCTTTCCCTTCCTTTCGCTTCATTTGGTCTTGATCTCAAGTGTACTCCCGAATAAACTTCCTGCATGCTTATCTCCATCTCAGAGTCAACTTCTGTAGGAAGTCCAAATTGCATATGTGCATGTCACTTCTGTTCACACTGCATTGGCTCAAACTCAGGCAGGTAGCTGAACCAACCGGCAAAAAAGCCTGCAGAATGTAGTCTTGCATGTGCACGGGAGGAAGGGGAGAACATGGGTATTGACCAGCACTGGCCATGTCACTACAATGAACAGTCATCCCCTCTTTACATAACTTTTAGCCCAATATGGAGCACTACAATGGTTGTGGAAGTGTTTGAGGGTAAAAATGGAGGAAGTATTTGAACCTGAGGGCATGATTCCAAGAACTGTACTTGGAAGCAGAACATGGAAATTGAGGTCCAGCTCTGCCACTTTCTGGAATCAGTAAAATGTTATTTTTTCCTTCTTCTGTGAGTTCCATGATCAAATCTATGATGAAGCTAATAATAATGGAACACAGCAATTGTGAGGATTAACAAGAGAATCTATGCAAAATCTTGATATAGAAAAGTTCCCTTATCAATACTTAGTGGATCTGAATCTGTCTTCTGACGATATGCGAACACTGATCTCTTTGACTATAAATTGTGGGCAGATACCACATACTATCAAGAGCTGACCAAATAGAAATTTACTGGCAAGCTGGAAATTAAATATCAACACTGTTTTACTTTCTGTGTAACAAAACTCTGAAAATGTTTTCCTCTGGTATTAAACCACTTGATCTAGGCTCAGTCTTCTACAGCCTGACCTGCCCTGAAGTTCTGTGGTTTGCATGAGTTGGACCAGGATCAGATGCTGGGATCTGGCATTCACTTGAGGCGAATGCCTATGATGGAAGCTTTGAAGGCAAATGAGGCTTGGCTGGCTTGAAGCTAAAGGTTTTTCCAGGCTGCCGGCATTCCACTGAAGAAGGCACAGCTTCTGTAGGAGGAGGCTAGCTGAGCACAACAGATTGGGCAGGGGGCTGAGAATGCTTCCTTCTTGCCTCATGATTTGAAACCAAACCAACATAAACCTACAATATAATCACAGCATTGAGAATCTCTAGGAACTTCATCCAATCAATACAACACACAGGAAAGAGTGCTGGGATGTCAGATAGGTCAACATAAATCTCATTTGATTAAGATTTCCCTGAGCTCATTTCTGGGACAGGAGATGGGAGTCAGTGGGGAATGATGCTTTTATGTGCATAGTAATTAAGAGCCTTGAGTTCTGGAGCAAGACTACCAGCATTTAAATTCTGGTTCTATTACTTCTTAGCTGTGAGAATGTGAGAAGGTTAGTTACTTAACCCCTTTTTGACTCAGTATTCCCATCTATAAAATGGAGACCACAATAGGACCAACATCATCGTGTTGATCTGAAGTTTGGATGAAAGAAATCCATGAAAGTCTTAAAAGGTACTTGACATGAAATAAGCAATGAAATAAGCGGTTGTTGTCGCTACAAAAGTTACCTTCGTTTGCTTGCTGATGCACTCATTGACGACTCCTGGGTCCACACTGGAGGTGGAGACATGGTTTCTTCCCTGGATCTGCCCACAATCTTCTCAGGGAACAAAGAAAGCAAAGATGATTCTGCTTGACATGACACCACAGATGTGAGACCCTTAAACCAACCTGAGGGCTATGCTGTGCCACATTTTGTTAGCCTAAAAAAGAACTGTGGTACTGGTTGCAGAATAAACAAGCCCTTCAAGTTCCTGCATGAAAGAAGAGAAAATAGGAGGTGGAGTTTGAATGGACTTTATGGATGAGGAGGCCACAGATCCTAGACGGTCCCTCTAGGGAACCAACCACAACCTACCCACTCTTCAAAGGTGGTACGAGAATACTAAATTCTCAAGATCAGAAGGTACCTTCCAGGGAAGCAGTGTGGTGTCCTGGATGGGTTTTAGAGAAACATTGTTTTGGTTTTGAAAGCAAGATCTCTCATGCACAAGCTGTACAACTTTGAAAAGTCACCCAGCCTCTTTAAGACCAGGGACAGAGTCATGTCAGAATTAGGCAGCTCCTGTGGGAGCCGTGTAGATAGAGAATGCTGGACAAATGACGAATGTCCACCCAGGAATGTTAGCTGAGAAGTTAAAACTCAGGATGTAAAAGTCAGGGCACAATGGCAGGTACTCAAACATTTCACAAGCTTACCTAGGGAAGAGAGGAGGCAAAGTGGAACGATTCAAAAAGCACAGGCTTTGAACTTGGATCTGAGTTTGAAACCTGCCGTCTAGTTGCTGTGTGACCTTGGGTAAGTCATAAGCCTCTCTGGTGCTCAAATTTCTTAACCACCAAAAACAAACAATAGTACCTAACTTTAACCTTTCTGACCCTCATTTTTCTTATCTGTAAAACAGAAGGAAAAAAAATAGTACCTATCATGGAAGCTCCTAATGAGAATTAAAAAAGAAGTATTTAAACTGGCTGGTAGATGGCTGGTCTCAACTAAATAATACCAATTACTCTTGCACCTCCAGGTGGCACCTAAATACATAACTAGGACAAATAAGTATAAGCGAAACCCTTCATTTCAATTATCAGTCAGTCAACTAGAACATCTCAAAAATGAGAAAGGTTGCCTTCTATAAAGTTAGCTCCCCCTTAAAAGGAGGGAGCAAGGTGTAGGAGAAAGAATGTTGGCATTAGTTCAAACGTTCTTGTTTCCACTTAACTAGCTGTATCATCTGAAGCAAGTCACCTCATCTGTAAAATCAGGATAATGGCTGCACTTTGGTCTCACTCACATGGTTGTTCTACTGCCAAATGAAATAATGGCTGGGGAAGTGCTTTGTTAAGTGTAAAAGGTCATGTCAAGATGAGGAGTGATTAGGTGTTTAAGTAAAAGCTGAATAAAAAATGACCACCTGTTAGGAATATGACAGAAGAAAGGCCAGCCCTGTTGGGAAGTTGATCTGCACACCCTCAAAGGTTCTTCCATAACTGTAACACTTAGAGAAATGTTTATCTTGAGCTTGCATAGACTAGGTCAATCTATTGCCACAATTCTTCTGCCAAGAAGAGTCCCAGTTCTCAGCCTCTTTGATATCTGCACCAATTTAAATTTGTTCCTTTATGAGTAAACCCTCATAAAACCCCATATTTACCAAAAGTCCACCCAGACTTTTGCATTTGTCTCCAGTCTGAATGGAGTTTCTCATAAGGACTGATAATGATCAAACATGCTAGACTACTAAATCATATCATGGTATAACTTAAATTTAACATACCAGAAGAGAAAGACTAGCTACTTTGGTGTCAGACTTCCTAGATTTGGTATCTCAGTTCCACCATTAGTCATTGTGTGAACTTGGGGAAATCTATTCTCTGAGCTTCAATTTCCACATCAGCTAAATACGTGTAGAAACACCAACTTCGAAAATTTGTGAAGATTATAAACAATGTATGTAACACATCTATTACAGTGCTTAGCTAATAGTAGTGATCAAAAAAAATTTGTCATCTTTGATTAAAATATACCATATATATAATACACAAATTTATAAGAGCACAGCTCAGTGAACTTTCACAAAATGAACATACTGGCATAATCAGCACCCAGATCAAAAAGCAGACTATTACCAGCACCCAGAAGTCTCCCTCATGCCCCAATCTAGTTGTTAGCTCCCCCAGGGTAGCCAACATTTTTACTTCTCTCGCTATACATTAGCCTTGCCTGTTTTTGAGCTCTATATGAATGAAATCAAAAGTAGGTAATATTTTATGTCTGGTTTCTATTACTCAAAATTTAATTTGTGAGATTCACCCATGTTGTTATTCATAGGTATAGTTCATTCTCAATCCATTTGGACTAGTATTTTTCAGTTCAGTTTGTGAGTTGTCACCTGAAACAAAATGGTTATCAGACAAAAGTTCCAAATGACTGAACTTCTGTGATTGCACCAGATGATGGCTGCAGTTCAAAAAATCCACTAGTGTGACGTTTTGAATCATAGGATGATTTAGTAAATTGCCCTAGACCATAATACAAAAAATGTGCACACCCTTTATAATAAATGAAATAAGCCAAGCGGTTGCAGCCAACAGCTTAAATAAAAGCAGACACATATCAAAACCATAGTGGACTCCAAGAAGATTCAATTAGAATAAGGAGAATATACGTTGCCTATATAAATAGGTAAATAAAGAACAGAAAAGTTCTCTAAAGTCCGTGGTAGAGGTGTTAGAGATGGACAGGCATGAAATACAGTGGAAAGAACATTGACATTGACATCGGACAGAACTGGCATCACGTCCTTGGTCCACTCTTCACTAAACAGTGTGATCTTGAACACATTACTCCTCTGAGTTAGTTTCTTCACCTGTAAACTGAGAATAATGGTATCTATCTATTAGCGGTACCTATCTATTAGGGATCTCTGGCGGCACAGTGGTTAAGAGCTCGGCTTCTATCCAAAAGTTTGGCAGTTCAAATCCACCAGTCGCTCCTTGGAAACCCTAGGGGCAATTCTACTCTGTCCTATAGGGTCGCTATGAGTGAGAATCAACTCAACAGCAGTGAGTATTTATTAACATCGGTTTAAAAACAAAATTAAATTAAATAATTATGTGCAACGTATATAGCAGGTGCTTGTATTATTAAGAGATGCAGTGAGATGTCACCTCATATCTCTTGTACTGAACAAACTTGATTTGTATGTTGGGTGGCGTAAAGGTTAAGTGCTCAACTACTAGCCAAAAGATTGGCCATCCATACCCACCCAGAGGCACCTCGGAAGACAGGCCTGGCATTCTGCTTCTGAAAGGTCACAGCCTTGAAAACCCTATGGTGCAGTTCTACTCTGCACACATGGGGTCAGCATGAGTCAGACTTGACTCGATGACAACTACCAACAACCAATGGTACTATAGGCATTTTGAGGGCAGAATATGGGCCTTATTCGCCACTAGATCTCCAGTGCTTAGCATTTGGTGGTAGAGATATATGTTGAACGGAAGCTTACCTATCATGATGTGCATGCATGGGAGTGGGTGTGCATGGTGTTTGAGTATTTGGAGAGAAGGCGGTAACACTCATATTTATCAGTGCTTCTATATGTCAGCCACTGTGCCAGTCACTTTGCAGATGGTAGTTGACCTGGATGGTTCTATCATTTAATCTTTAATAATTCTATGAAATAAAGTTTTGCAGACTAAGAAGCAAAACTCAGACAAGTTAACCTCTTAGTTTAGGATCAGGATTGGTTTCAGGTCTGCATACCTCCAAAGGCTGGGCTATTTCCACTTACAATGGTTTCCCACTCGTCCTCGCCATCTTCCCTGCCCATTCATTAACCCATTTATTTACTTAGCCATTCATTTCATCAATCAATCAGCCAATATTTACAGAGCACCCCCTGTGTGCCAGACTCTCCTCTAGGCATTTGCAGTATAGGGACAAAAAAGGGAAGAAAGTTAGGTTGCTGCCCTCAAGTTCCTGGTTGGAAAAGGGGTGTAAATAAATAAATAGGATTCAGATGATGGATCTATGAGATTTGCCAGCAGAAAGATGTGATTCAGGGGTGGGACACCCGTCAGGTAAAGCCTCCTTGAAGTGGACTCGTCTGAGCTGAGACATACAAAATATCCCCTTAAGTGGCTCCTGGTGGTGCGGTGGTTAACAGCTTGACTGCCAACCAAAAGGTCAGCAGTTCAAATCTACCAGGCACTCCTTGGAAACCCTACGGGCAGTTCTACTCAGTCTTATAGGGTTGCCATGAGTCAGAATTGACTCAATGGCAACGGGTCTAAGTGGCTCCAGCTGACATAGTCCCCTGCCCTTCCACAATGTGCTGTTTCAGTTGTCTCAGATCGACAAAATATCCTAAGGTATTTGACCCACAAAATAACCTGAGGAATCCTCAGGCCCACTGTGGAGCAGTTTTGAAAGCTGGATTTACGGATTAGTAGGAACAGATCCCATCCTGCCTTCCTGCCAAGGTCCTGTCAGCACTTGCAGATGGTTTTTACAGACTGCTGCTTTCTTATCTGTCTGGGCTGGCCCTCCCCGCGCAAGGCGGGGAAACAGCCTATTGGAGGTGGATGATTAGGAAGGACTTTCCAAGTAGCTTTTATGCAGGAAGAGGCTCCTGTGGTTTTTCACCCCTGCGAGAGCCCTTGGCTTACCTTCTTTCTCTTCCTTTGCTTCTCCGTCCCCATAGAGAGAAGAATTACCAGTGACTATTTGCTATGCTGTAAGCACTGTACTTCACCTACTTATCTGAGAGGGCCTTTAGTTATGAGACCCTGGACATTTTCTTCTTACATTTGGTGACATGGTCTTGCATGGGGTCACTAAGATGCAGATTAGTCATTCCTCTACAGAAATATTTCTTTGTAAAGGCTGGGGCTTCGGTTCATCACAAATACATTTGGAAGCAATATCCTCACTACAAAGCAAGACGATGCAATATTAGGCTGTAGTAAGAGAAATACAGGGCCCAGGCAAGAAGGAAATGAAAATGAGTGGTGAAGGGGATGTCCGAAGTCAGACAGACCTGAATTCTAACCCTCCTTTACCATAGCCGTGAGATTTTTAAGGAATCACTTAATTTCCATAAGCCTCTGTTTCCCGTCTTCAAAATAAGGTTAAAAACACCTAGACAGGTTTAAAACACTAAAAGAACAGAGCTGGTCCCAGCAAAGTATAGGAGTGTAGCAAGTGTGTCTGAGGGGGGAGAAGGATAGACATAGAGTAATATTTGCCTTGGGGAATTTACTAAGATCCTAGGTAGGGCCATCAGTTTTGTGACAATAATAACATGATTTGTCAGTCGACCAAAATGCATCCGTCTCTCAGAATGCAATGACACTCATGGAGCTCATTAGACTGATGAGAAACCAGAATATGAACTTTTAAAATGATAAGGAGGACTAGAATTGTGGTACGAACCTCAAGGTCATGTCAGAATGATCAACATATTCCTCCCCACTAGAAGGCACATGGGAAGCAAAATTATTATCAGGAAGTTTGCTGGTGAACCTGAAACAGAACAAGGAGAGTTAGATTGAAACGCCTGTTTCAAGGCATCAGGGATGACTTGGCCACGCCACTATGAACACTGGTGACATTTGCCTCCACAACGCTTTGGCTTCTCAGGGTCCTTTCAGACCAACACTTCTTCTTATTAGAAATGCTAACACCTTCAATTGAGTTCTCTTCAAATCTTTTAGAACCAAGAAACATTTTCTGCTGGAGATCACTTTGCTTCTCCCTGTTCTCATCTCCTGATGTTGATTTCATGATTTAGCTTTCAGAGGAAATCTTAGTTCTATCTGCAACGTCTATTCATAGGTTATGAGGAATGCTAAATGACATAGATTTTATATTGCACCTGGAAAATAGTAGCTGTTTAAGAAGTTATTTCAATGATAATGATGTTTCTGGAGGTGACGATGATGGTGATGAAATTATGCATTAGTCAGAATATAATTGGGCTCCAAATCAGGGTACATTTTAAAAGGAACATCAACAGATGTAAAAGGTGGAGGATAGGTAAATCACAAATCAAAGCCATTACTTGATTCTGTTGTCAAATAATAGATCCTTACCATGAGATGGTGCAGTGGTTAAGCTTTTGGCTGCTAACCAAAAGGTCAGCAGTTTGAATCTATCAGCCATTCCTTGGAAACCCTATGGGGTAGTTCTACTCTGTCCTATAGGGTCACTATGAGTCAGAATCAACTCGACGACAACTGGTTTGGTTCTTTTGGTTTAACCATGACGGTGACTATGTGACCCAAGCTGAACTAGTCTTAAAACCTCATCCCTATAACAACAGAGATTGGCAGATGGATGAGGCATATGACTAAAACCAGCCAAAGGGAATCCTCCTTTGAGATTTTTCTGGTTTGAACTGGTAAGGAAGCCCTTCTGCTGCTTCTAGCAGAAAACTGTCGGAACATGAGGTCAGATCTGCCAGAAGACATGTTCTATAGAGTAAAAAAAAGCACAGTTGCCATCGGGTCAATTCCATCTCATAGCGATTCCATGTGTATCAGAGTAGCACTATGCTCCATAGAGTTTTCTATGGCTGATTTTTCAGCAGTAGGTCACCAGGCCTTTCTTCTGAGGTGCCTCTGTATGAACTTGAACTTACAAACTTGCAGTTAGCAGCCAAGCACGTTAACCATTTGCACCACCTAGGGACTCCAGCTCTCTACAGTAGGAGATAATAAATCCAACCTGAAAAGAGAAACGGAGATGCGATGGCTTGTTTTTCTAGTTGTCCCTGCTATATTCCTGCATTCAGTTATATGAGCCAATGTCTCCCATTTCTGCTTGAGATAGCTTGTTAGGTTTCCGTCATTCACAGTCAAGAGTCCTGACCAACATGATGAAGAACATGGAGATCATCTTCCTTGAAGTTCTCGTAGTGGGTCCAGGAAAAGCAAGATAAGTAGATACAGAAGTGTCCTTTCCAAATATGTCACTGAATGTTGCAGGAGGAAGAAGATGCACACACAGAATAAGGCTTGACATCTCTGCTCTCACTACAGCTCCACTGCTGCCACTTCCCAGCCTGTGTGTTTTCCCTTCCTCACCCACTCCTGTTGAGATCCAGCTTTTGTACCAGGGTACCTGTGACTTTGTAAGGATGTTTGGCTGCTGTGTTCTGGGGTTTTGGTCCTGCTCAGAGCATAGGGTGAGGCCACATCCCTGAGGAAAGAGGACAGAGTGCTCACTGCAGGAAGATGAAGTTCCCATCATCTTGAGAAGAGGTGGATCATGGAACAGGAAGTAGAGACTTCGGAAGTGGGACTTAGAGAGGGGAGGATGGAGCTTCTTCCTGTCCTTGAGACCTGTCCTGGGGTCTGTATTGTGAGGAGTTAGATACATTCATGGTGCTCCTGACTGGAAGCTAAATAATAGTCTTTGTCACCTCAGATCAGGCAGGGAGACAGACAGACAGACAGGGACACAGCCTGCAAAACCCTGTGTGGATGGGTCAGCACCTGTGTGAGAGAAAGCATATCTGGTACCCACTTCTGAACTACTTTGTAATTTCCTAGCGTTACCTGAGACTTCAGCTGTGCTCTGCAGGAATGAGGAGGGTTTGTGGACATTGGCAGGCAGAAGGAGTAAAGAATCAGCGGCAACCATGACCCATGAGGTGAGGGGCTCACAGAGGAAGGTGCATATTCCCTCTAGTGGTCAAAACTTTAAAGGCCCACCTCAGCCGTTACCCCGAGCCTCCTGAGTCCCCCCGCCTTCAGACATAGATTCACCCTCACTGTCAACCCTGAAGCACTTGGTTTGCTATTAGAAGTAAGTGGCCATTTGTCTTCCACAACTGTTCTCCCACTGCCTCACATACAAGGACACTCAGAGCATTTCTGCAGATTGATTTGTGGCTGTGATTTTCTCTTTCTATGGGGAATATGAGTGTTTCAGTCAAAGAGCAGACAGAGCCTATGGGCCTAGAAATGAATCCTGGTATAATCCCATTACTTTGGAAGAGGGAGAGTGCTTATTTAGCAAAGAGGGATGCAATAAGGAGCAAAACTACTTTCTTAAACTGTCCAAAGGGCCCATCATGTGGAAGACAGATTTGATTTGTTCTGTGATACCCAAAGGGAAAGAATTAGAACTGATAGACAGAAGCTACACCAAGATGGATTTTAGCTCATCTTGAGAGGAAAAAAAAGTGCAGGTCTTTATTCTTTTTGGTGTTGTTGAGAATATACCCAGCAAAACATACACCAATTCAATTGTTTCTACATGTACAATTCAGTGACATTGATTACATTCTTCTAGTTGTGCTTTATTCTTGATAAAGAAGAACGAAGATTGGCTATTTCTTGTCCTTCCACACTACCTTTAATTCCTTCAAAAGCTCTCTGAAGAGCACAGATATATGGCACATGAGGCAGATGAACTGGCAACTTTGTGAGGAGAAACAAATGCATCAACAATGGAAGCTAGTGACTTGAGGTTCACGGTTCTCCATGTACTTCAGACCCCTCCACTCCTCCCCATCTGTACTTCACTGTTCTCTCCACCCGGAGCACCTATATTCTCTTCTCCTTCTAGTTAACTCTTCATCTGATTCAGTGCAAGGAGACCTCCTCTAAGAAGATTTCCTCCAGCTTCCTTCCCACTCCCCCCCAGGCTGAGTATATGACCCTTCTCTATGCTCTCAAAGAGCTGTGTTCATACCTCTGGTAGAGAAATTATCTTAATACCAGAATTGTCTGTTAACATATTTGTCTCCCTTACTGAACTATGAGCTTCTTGACAGCAGACATTTTGCTTAGAAAAAGATCAGGCAAGTAGAATGTGCTCAGCAAATAATTGCTTGAATGCATGACTGGTGAAGAGGGAAAAGAGTAGAGAAATATTGGATTTTTGTTTTTGTTTTTCATTCTGATTTCCCAAAGAGTCATTCATGAATAATAATGATCAGAGAAGTCTGTCCACAGGGCAATGGAGTGGCCTATCCCAAAGAGGCAGAAGCTGGAAGAGGCAAGGAATTCTTTCTCCTCTCAAGTCCCTGGGGAGAGCACAGCCCTATCAACACCTTGATTTGGCTCAGTGAAAGTGATGCTGGTCTCCAGAATTGTGAGAGAATAAATTTTTGATGTAGTTTCTAGGCCACTGAGGAAACTAATACATATCATTAAAAAAACGAACAAATCATTGCCATTGAGTTGATTATGATTCATAGTGACCCTGTAGGACTGAGTAGAACTGCCCCATAGGGTTTCCTAAGCTGAAATCTTTACACAAGCAGACTGCCACATCTTTCTCCCACAGAACTGTTGGTGGGTTCGAACTGCTGACCTTTTGGTTAGTAACCGAGTGCTTTAACCAGTGTGCCATCAGAGCTCTTCAATATACACCATTAGTCCTATTTAAACATGAGGAAACAGAGGTTTAGAAAAGTCAGGCAACTTGTCAGATAGTAATTAGATGAACCAAGAATTGAACCCCGGTCTGTATGACATCAATATAAGTCATACTACATACATATTCCTGGGTTTATTTTCAGTTTAGTGAGTCAGTTTATGAAGCATGTGTGAAGAGAACTTGCAAGTGATTACCATCAGGCTATACAAAAGAGTGCCGTCCTGGGCTTCAGCCAGCAAGAGTAATCTCCAACTGCTATGTGGGTTGACTTCATCAGTCTCCAAGTATGGTTCTTATCAAATGTTTGTTTTGTTGATTTGCACACTTTTTAGTCCTCAAGAACCTTGAAGACTTAGATTTCCTTCAGAGAAGAAATGGAGAATGCAGAACAGGAAAGATGAAATATACAAAGAGGTTTTTGCCAGGCTACTGGAAGCTGCTAAAGGTTGGATGAAGAGGTGATGAGCAGAGAAATCTGGAGTACAATCTGAGCCCAGAAGCCCAGCTAGATGAGTCACATGAGGAGCTGTAAACATTCAGGGAGAGTGCAGAGGTCCTAAAAGATTTTTGTTATATACCTCAAAAGTGGATGCCATTAGTCTTCAAGGACTAGCTGTCATGGATTGTATAATAGTAGCCAAAGTCAAGGTGGCAGGGAATTTTGTATCCCATGCTCAAAAAACAAGTGCTATCTTACAGTAGCTCTCAATATAAGGTTGGAAACACCTTGACTTAGCACGTATAATCCACATGTTTCTACAGTAGCCTGTCTCACCCCTTCTATACACACATACATGGCCTCAGCCATACTAAATTTGTGTAGTTCTGGAAAAAAAATTGCTGTTTTATATCTTTGTGGCTTTCTGCAGTAGTCCTCTCTGCCTTTAACGTCTTCCCAGCCTTCTCCTTATACAACTGCTACTTGTCCTTCGAGATTCAGCTTAGTCTATATGTTGGCCTTCTCGGACTTGTCTCTCTTCCTTACCTGTATTATAGTGTCTTCCGCTCTCCTCCATGCCCCCATAACATTATATACCCATCTGCATTACAGAACATAACTCACAATGAGCTCTGAATGTTTGTGTCTCGCACCACCATCACCCCTACTGCTTCCACCACCATCAGACTGAGTACCTTGAGGGACCATATCTTCATTGACTTTGTAGCCACAGGAAGCTGGTATTGAAAATTAATTAGTTTTTAGTTCAGTTCCTAATAAGTTCTCCTGTTCCAGTTCTGTGTAAAGTGGAGTAAGCCACATGCCACCTTTTCCCTCCCACTGAATACAACTATAAAACCTGGAGAGAATGCATGGAGCATGCATTTGAGGACTCTGAAAGGTAAACAGTAGCAGGTAGATTGGGGAAGATGAGCAGAATTCTAAGTAACACTAAACTGTTGGTTATTTTACTATTTCTCCTCTGGAGTCCCCTGGTCTAAAATGAATGCACTGAAAAGCCAGAAGCAGGCAACAGGGCAAAAACAGAGAGAGATCTAGGAGAAGCCCTCTAATTCAGGTTCCAGGAGCAGGAAAGGGAACACTTAATGCTCAAAAAGAATGATAAAATCCCTTTTATTATCTCTCTGTTTTTTCTATTCTCTCATGCCCCAGCTCCCAAGCAGTTTGATGGCTGCAGAGACAGTGACCAGCAACAGGATCCCACAGGGACCAAAACTCTGAAGGAAGGAAAACTTCCTCTACGTTCGGTGGAACTATTGTTCCAATAAAGTGGTGCAAATCCCCACTGCTTTTTTCTCTCTCTGTCCTCCCGCCACTTGACGCTGAATATGGGCACAGTTTCAAAAGTACACAGTACATAGGGTAACAAATGAATGAGCTTTCTACCCAAAGGACCAAAAAGAGGAGCCCCAGGGACCCAGAAAGTACTGGGAGATAGCAGGGAGAGAACTCATGAAAGTAACACTATAATTTTGTTTCTACACTCTTTGCCTCACCCCAGAGCTGCACACATGTGGGTCTAATCCTAAATAGTAAACCAAAAACTTTGAGAACTGAACTAGTAGAGTGACCACCATCTAGATCTAGACTGGCCACTGGGTGATGCATATGAGTGACAGACCCAAATACCACTGCAAAGGCTTTGAAAATTGAATTGATTTTAGAACATGGTCCACTGACAGTGGCTTCAAACTTCCAGAATGAACCTAACCAGGTTTACTGCCTGCTAAAACAAAACTGTTGACATATTTCTAAACAAGACCCGGAGTCTAATAACATAATATTCTAAATGACGAAGAAACAACTCAAAATTACTCAGCATATGAAGAACCAGAAAAATCTCAGCTCACATGGTAAAAGACAATCAACAGAGACCAAGATAGCACAGATATGTGAATTATCTGACAAAGACTTTAAATTATAAAAATTCATCACCTATCTGTCAGTTTGTTATATTATGGTGGTTTGCATGTTGCTATGATGCTGGAAGCTATGCCACCAGTACTTCAAATATGATCAGGGTCATCTATGGTGGACAGGTTTCAGCAGAGCTTCCAGACTAAGACTGACTAGGAAGAAAGGCCTGGTTATCTACAACCGAAATTAGCCAATGAAAACCTTGTAGATCACCATAGAACATTGTCTGACTCACTTGCTTTGGATATGTCATCAGGAGAAGGACATCATGTTTGGTGAAATGGAGGGCCAACTGGGGTGAGGGAAACCTTCAGTGAGATGGATTGGCACAATATCTACAACAATGCACTTGATCATGCTGGCAATTATGAGGATGACATAGAACCAGGCAACATTTTTGTAACCATAAGTTGGAGTAGACTTGATGGCAGCTATTTATCTGTCTACCTATATATCTATTATAAAAACGTGCCAGCAAGCAATCATGAATACTCTTGAAACCAATGGAACTATAGAAAGCCTCAGAAAAGAAATAAAAGATATAAACAAAGAACCAAATGGAACTCATATAACTAAAAAAGCAAAAATTTTTTTAAAAAGCTCCCTGGGTGGACCAAGTAGCAAACTGGAGATGACAGAGGAGAGACAGTCAACTTGACAATAGACCTAGACCAGTAGAATTCATTCAATTCAAATAATAGAAAGAAGATTGAATTTAATAGGAACAGAGCCTCAGGGACCTGTGGGACAATAGAAAAAGGTTTAACATTTGTGTAATCAGAGTTGACACAAAGAAAGGATGAGGAGAGGAGAGAAGAAAGAATGCAGTGCTGAGAAGTACTTGAAGTAATAATGGCTGAAAAAAAACCAGATTTGGTGAAAGTCATAAGCCTACATATTCAAGAAGCTCAGAGAACTCCAAACAGGATAAACTCAAAGAAATCCACACCCAGACACATCATAACTAAATTGCTGAAAACTAGAACCCCTGAGACTATGGCCACCAGACAACCTGCTAACTCAGAACTGAAGCCACTTCTGAAGTCCACCTTTCAGCCAAAGATTAGACAGGCCTAGAAAACAAACAATAACACACGTGAGGATTGTCTTTCTGAGTTCAATCAAGCATACAAGATCAAATAGGCAACACCTGCCCAAAAGCAAAGATGAGAAGGCAAGAAGGGACAGAAAAACTGAACAAATGGACACAAGGAACCCAGAGTGGAAAGGCGGAGAGTGCTGACACATTGCAGGGATTACAACCAACGTCACAAAACAATTGGTGTATACATTTTTGAATGAGAAACTAATTTGCACTATAAACTTTCACCTAAAGCACAGTAAAAAAAAAAAAAAGAAGAAGAATGAATGAATTGGGATCATACTCCTATATTCCTCAGGACACCCTATTAAAGTGCTAAGGTCCCCCCTCGAGCTCTACATTTAAAGATGGATGAGCATTCAGGAGAGAACCTAAAAAAGCTGGGGGTTGATAAATGAGAAAATACTAGGGAATTGGATTACTCCACTTGTGGAAGATAAGTCTGGCAGCAAATTAGTTAGAATGGTCAAATTGTGAAGAGATCTCACAGAATGTCACCTTTTTCTACTAGAAATATCCCAAAATGTTTGGGTTAGAAGTCAAGATTAAGGAAATGGACCCTTAAATATTCTAATGGATAACAAAAAAAAAACTAAAAGCACAACCCTAAAATTTCTTTTACTTAATGCTTTAACAAAAGAGCTAGCTTCTCAGCTCAGAGATGAAAGCTTACATATGAGCCTCTGTGAATTAAGGAGCTGGTTTTTTGAGCCCTTTCAAGAGCCAAGACTTTAGGATTACATGATAAATATGAGTAATCAGCCACCATCAAAGAAGCTTTACATAATCAAGCTAAAAATACACAACTCTATTTTATTTTCATGATATTTATGTTCAAGGCATCATACAAGTCAATATTAATACAATATAAAATATACTGTGGCTATAAGTGAAGTACATTTCTGAAAAAATCTCTTCATGTATATTGTCATAGAGTTCAAGTTTTTAAAATTATCTGGTTATTTGTAGATTCAGAATATTCTAAATAAAATCTGATATTAAATCCAATAAAAAATAATAATAATAAATTGCTTAAAAACTAAAGAAAAAGTCCCGAAAACAGAGAAAAATGATTCATTACCTACAGGGACATAATGATTCAAATGACTGTGGATTTCTCATCAGAAACCTTGGAAGCCAGAAAGAAGTGGAATAACATTTTTAAACTGCTGAACAAAAATAAATGTCAACCAAAATTATGGGTCCTGGAGAATTATCTTTCAGAAAAAAAGACAAAATAAAGACATTCTCAGCTGAAATCCATTATTAGCAAACCTACTCTAAAAGAATTATTAACTAATGTTTTCCAGTTAGAAGGGAAATAATACCAGAAGGAAACTGAAACATCAGGAACGAAGAGAGAGCAATAGAGATAGTAATATTTACATTAGTGTACAGTATTATTCTTTTACTCTTGAGATCTTTAAAATATGCTTGACAGTTGAAAGTAAAAATTATAACACTAATGAGGTTTTTGATGTATGTAAATATAATATTTCAGATAATTATAATATAAAATGGAGAAGGCAAAAAAGAGGTACATGAAGGGATAAGGTTTCTATATTATACTTAAAGTGGTAAAATATAGATTATAAGTAGATTGTGAAAATTAAGTATGTAAATTGGAATTCCTAGAGCAGGAGTAGAAAAACTATGGTCCACATGCCAAACATGGTCCACTCTCCAATTTTTATAAATAAAGTTTTATTGGAACACAGACATGACCATTTATTTACGTATTGTTTTATGGCTGTTTTATGCTGTAATGACATAGTTGAGTAGTTGCAAAAGAGACCATATGGCCTGCAAAGCCTAAAATATTTACTATCTGTTCCTTTACAAAAAAGTTTGTAGATCCCTGATCTAGACAACCATGAAAAAAAATTATACAAAGAGATATACTAAAATTCACTATGTATAAATTAAAAATAAATACTAAAAACTTTACAAATAAACCAAAAGAAGTTAAGAAAGGGGAAACTGAAGAATGAGCAAACAAAAACAAATAGCAAAAAGCAGACTTAAATCCTAAAATATCAATAATTACATTAAATGTAAATGACCTAAACACACCAGTTAAAAGATATTGTCTGAATAAATTTCTTTAAATGACTCAAATGTCTAAAAGAAATTCATTTCAAATACAATGAAAAAGGTAAGTTAAAAATAAAGGGAGGGAGAGTGGTATACCTTAAAAACACTAGTGAAGAAAAGGCTGGAATGGCTATATTAATATCATATAAAGTAGCCTTCAGAGGCAAGAAAATTACCAGTGATAAAAAGGGACATTACATAATAATAATAGGGTTAATTTACCAATAAGACATAATAATGCTAACTGTTTATGCATCTAATAACAGAGCTCAAAAATACATGAAGCAAAAACTGAATGGAGAAATAAATAAATGTATAAATATAGTGGGAGATTTTGACCCTTCTCATTCAGTAATAGATAAACTAATAGGTAGAAAAATCAGCAAGGATACAGAAGAAGTGAACAACAGCATCAACAAACTGGATCTAACTGACATATAGAACACCCCATATTCTTTTTAAGTGCACACCAAACATTTCACCAAGACAGATCATATCAAGTATATTCTCTGACCATAATGGAATTAAACTAGAAAGCAATAAGAAAAAGATAACAGAAAAATCTCCACATGCTTGCAAACTAAACAAACACACTTATGAATAAAAGAGGAAGTCTCAAGGCAAATTAGAAAATATTTTGAACTGGACAAAAATGAAAATACAACATATCAAAATTTGTTGAATGGAGCCAAAGCAGTACTTAGAAGGAAATGTATAGCTTTATAGTGCTTATATTTGAGAAAGAGAAAAGTCTCAAATCAATGATTAAATTTCCACCTCAAAAAACTAATAAAACAAGAACAAAATAAACCTAAAGCGAGTGTAATGAAGGAAATAACAAAGATAACAGCAGAAATCAACTAAATAGCAAGCAGAAAATTCAATAACCTGGTTCTTTGAAAAGATCAATAAAAATGATAATCCTCTAGTAAGACTCACAAAGAAAAAAAGACAGAAGATGCCAATTACCAATATTAAGATTGAAACAAAAGATGTCACTATAAGCCCCTCAAATCCTAAAATGATAATAAGAAAACACTTTAAGCAATAACATATATGTCAGTTTGACAACTTATGTGCTTGAGAACCATAAATTACCAAAACTCACCCAAGATGAGAAGATAAACTATAGATAGTCAAATAAATATTAAAGAAAATGAATTTTGTTTTAAAAACTTCCATTTAAAAAAAGTCCAAGGAGCCAACACAGCGCTATAGACAGAAGCACCACACTGTCCCTCCAAAGCAAAGACCCAAAAAACTAAGTATAACAGAGATAAACATCAATCCTGGAACCCTAAGCTTCAAATGAAGAGATAAAGAACTCAACCAAGCACTGAATGGAATAAGAAACTGACAGAGAACAGACAGTGAAGAGAGATATGAGCAGAGGTCTCCTGTCAGCTAATGCAGCACAGATTCTCCATCTTGGACTCCTGTTGGAGATCAGCAGGCAGGCAGTACAGGAAAGCAGTTTCACGGAGCTCCCAGCAGGAGACAGAGCACCCAGTAACCAGCAATATACGCTTTCCCACCACCACCCTTCCCCCTGTTTGGCCTCCAACACTTCCCAGCAGACCGAGTGACCAAGGCCTGGGAGGTGCTGGCTCTATGCTGCTTGGATTGGCCCTGCCCACACCAACTGGCTCCTTCAGTGCCATTTTGTTGTTTCTGGTGTTGCTTTTTCAGCTTCTTTTGGTTTCTTCCCTGCCTCTCACCTCCTCCACCTCCTTTCTTTCAAACACCTGGCTCTGTGTGCCATCTTTGCTTCTTCTTAACAGGCTGTGAAATGCCGGTCAGCTGGGGAACTGCTTCCCCAATTCACTCTGCCATACTGGTGGGATCCTCGGGGACGTTTTGTTTGTTTGTTTTGGTTTGGTTTGTTTGTTTTACCTGATAGGGAATTCAAATCTCCAATATTCAGAGCTAGCCAAGAGTTGAAGCAAAAAGCAGACAAAAATCAGGAAAAAATAGACAAATTCATGGAAAAGGCAGACAAATTCATGGAAAATACGGACAAAAAAATGGAAGAATTCAGGAAAATAATACAGGAACAAAATGCCAAAATAAATTCACAACTGGAAATCATACCAAGAAAAAAAAATAGAAATCCAAAAGATAAACAACAAGATTTCAGAAATGGACAGTGTCAAAGAAGGTCTGAAGAGCATCTCTGAAATAATGAAAGACAGAATCAGGGAAATTGAAGACAAATACATGGGAACTACTTTGAGGAAAAATCAGAAAAAATAACAAAAAAAAATGAAGAAACTCTGAGGATTATGTGGGATACAATCAAAAGCAAAAATTTGTAAGTGATTGGAGTTCCAGAACAGGGGGAGAAAACAGAAAACACAGAGAGGATTATTGAAAATTGCTGACAGAAAACTTCCCTAATATCATGAAAGATGAAAAGCTGACTATCCAAGAAGCTCAACAAACCCCATATAGGAGAGACCCTAAAAGAAAATCACCAAAATGTATCATAATCACACTTGCTAAAACCAAAGACAAACAAAGAATCCCGAAAGCAGCTCAAGAAAAATAAAAAGTCACATACAGAGGGGAACCGATAGGACTAAGCTCTGATTACTCCGCAGAAATAATGCAGGCAAGAAGGCAATGGAATGACATATACAAAATCTTGAAAGAAAAAAATTGCCAACCAAGAATAATATATTCTGCAAAACTCTCATTCAAATATGATGGTGAAATTAGGACATTTCCAGATAAAACAGAAATTAAGGGAAAATGTAAAAACCAAACCAAACTTACAAGAATTATTAAAGGGAGTACTCCCATTTGAGAACAAACAAAATTAGACCACAGTCTGAATCTAGGATGCAAGATCACACCAGCCAGATACCAACCTAGGAAATGAACTCTCGAGGACTATTAAAAACCAAAAGATTTACAACAGGGAACCAGAGAGGTTAATCTGTAATGACAACAACATTAGAACAATAAAAGAGGGAATAGACGTGGTAGATATAGAGTTTTAGAATGGAGAGGAAGGCAAGGTGATAACAAGTAATAACAGACTGGTTCAAACCTAGGAAGATAAGGGTAAATTTCAAGGTAACCACAAAGAAAGTTAACAAATCTACTTATCAAAATAAAGAAGAAAAACAAAGTCTCAGGAAAAACAAAATCTACAAAAATGGAAGAAATGAAAAAAAAATCCACAAACAAAAGGAATTCAGCAAGGAGAGTAAGAGGAACAAAGAAAACGTCTGCACCACAAAAAAGCACTACAAAATGACAGAAATAAACTCACCCTTATCGATAATTACATTGAACGTAAATGGCCTAAGTGCACCCATAAAGAGACGGAGAGTGACAGAAAGGATTAAAAAAAACAGGATTCATCAATATGCTGTCTACAAGAGACTCACCTTAGAAACAAAGACGTAAATTTATTTAAAATCAAAGGATAGAAAAAAAGAATATCAAGCAGTTACCAAAAAAGTGCAGGAGTGGCAATACTAATCTCAGATAAAATAGATTTTAAAACAAAATCCACCGTAAAAGACAAAGAAAGGCACTACATAACGATTAAAGGGACAGTTCATCATGAAGACATAATCATAATAAATATCTACACACCCAATGACAGGGCTGCAAAATACATCAAACAAACTCTAACAGCACTGAAAAGAGAAATTGACAGTGCCACAATAATAGTAGGAGACATCAACACACCACTCTCGGTAAAGGACAGAACATCTAGAAAGAAACTCTACAAAGATACAGAAGACCTAAAGGGCACAATCAGCCAACTTGACCTCATAGACATATATAGAACACTCCACCCAACAGCTGCAAAATACACATTCTTTTCCAATGCTCATGGAACGTTCTCCAGAATAGACAACATCTTAGGCCACAGAGCAACCCTCAACAAAATCCAAAACATTGAGATAATAAAAAGTATCTCCTCTTACTACAACACCACCAATTAAAAATTAACTAAAAGAAGAGCAAGGAAAAAAATCAATTCCATGGATACTGAGTAACACCCTGCTTAAAAACCACTGGGTAATAGAAGAAATCAGATTTGGAATCAAAAAATTCCTAGAATCAAATGAGAATGAAAACACAACATACCAAAACTTTTGAGACACAGCAAAGGCAGTGCTCAGAGACCAATTTATAGCAATAGATGCACACATAAAAAAGGAAGAAAGGGACAAAATAAAAAACTTTAGCTACACAACTTGAACAAATAGAGAACAGCAAAAGAAGCCCACTGCCACCGGAAGAAAGGAAATAATAAAGATCAGAGTAGAAACAAATGAAGTAGAGAATAGAAAAACAATAGAAAGAATCAACAAAACAGAAAGTTGGTTCTTTGAAAGGATCAACAAAATTGACAAACCACTGCCAAATTGACAAAAGAAAAACGGGAGAGGACACAGATAACCCAAATAAGAAATGAAATGGGGAACATTACAACAGACCCAACTGAAATAAAAAGGATCATAACAGAGTGTTATGAAAAACTATTCTCCAAAAATTTGAAAACCTAGAGGAAATGGAAAAATTTCTAGAAACACACTACTACCCAAACTAATACAAAATGATGTTGAAAATCTGAACAGCCCCATAACAAGAGAAGAGATTGAAAAGGTAATTAAAAAAGACTCCCAATAAAAAAAACCCTGGCCCAGATGGCTTCACTGGAGAATTCTACCAAACATTCAGAGAAGAGCTTATACCAGTACTACTCAAACTATTTCAGAGCATAGAAAAGGAAGGGATACTTCCGAATTCATTCTACGAAGCCAGCATAAACCTGATACCAAAATCAGGCAAACGCACCACAAGAAAAGAAAATTACAGACCAGTATCTCTCATGAATACAGATGAAAAAACTCTCAACAAAATTGTAGCCAATAGAATTCAGCATCATATCAAAAAAAATAATACACCATGACCAAGTAGGATTCATAACAGGTATGCAAAGATGGTTCAACTTCAGAAAATCAATCAACATAATCCACCACATAAATAAAAGAATCACATGGTCATCTCAATTGACACAGAAAAGGCATTCGATAAATTCCCATTCATGATAAAAACTCTCAATAAAATAGGTATAGAAGGGGAATTTCTCAACATAATAAAGGGCATCTATACAAAATCAACAGCCAACATCATTCTTAATGGAGATAGGCTGAAAACATTGCCCTTGAGAACAGAAACAAGACAAGGATGCCCTTTATCACCACTCCTATTTAACATTGCGCTAGAAGTCCTGGCTAGAGCAATAAGGCAAGAAAAAGAAATAAAGGGCATCCAAACTGGTAATGAAAAGTTAAACTGTCCTTGTTTGTGGATGATATGATACTATACATAGAAAACCCTAAAGACTCCACAAGAAAACTACTGAAACTAATAGAAAGATTCAGTGAAGTAGCAGGATACAAGAGAAACATACAAAAATCAGTTGGATTCCTATACACCAATAA
>NW_004443959.1:6827360-6846308 GCF_000243295.1 Trichechus manatus latirostris
CTTGACAGAGACTGGAGAAACTGTGAGCGTATGGCCCTGGACACCCTTTTAGCTCAGTAATGAAGTCACTCCTGAGGTTCACCCTTCAGCCAAAGATTAAACAGTCTCATAAAACAAAACGAGACTGAAAGGACACACCAGCCCAGGGGCAAGGACTAGAAGGCAGAAGGAGACAGGAAGGCTGGTAACAGGAAACTGAAGGTCAAGAATGGAGAGTGTTGACATGTCATGGGGTTGTTAACCAATGTCACAAAACAATATGTGTACTAATTGTTTAATGAGAAGCTACTGTGTTTTGTAAACCATCTAAAGCACAAAAAAAATGGTTAAAGTAGTAAAAAAAATAAATAAATACTATTTTTTAAATTAAAAAAAAAATCCAACAGTTACACCTGCAAAATTGCAGCAAATATTTAAAGAAGAAACAACAAATTATACACAATCTCTTTCAGAAAATAAAAGAGGAAGGAAAGCTTCACAATGTGTTTTCTGAGGTCAGATTACCCTGATACCAAAACCAAATGAATACAGTATTATAAATTTAAAAAAAAAAAAAGTTGACCAAGAGGGACTTATTCCGAAAATACAATGCGAGTTAAACATACAAATATACATCAGTATGAACAACGTTAACAGTCTAAAGAAGAAAAATCACATGATTACTTTGAGACAGAAAAGGTATGTGATAAAATTCAACACCTATTCATGATAAAATTCTTGGCAAACTAGAAATAGAAGGAAACTTCCTCAACCTGACAATTGGCATCTACAAGAAACCTATGGTTAATATCATACTTATTGTTGAAGACAGGTAACTTTACCCCTAAGATTAGGAACAAAGCAAGGATTTTCACTGTCACTCTCCCCACTGGACATCCTACTGGAAGTCATAGCCAGTGTAATAAGACAGGAAAAAGGAATAAAAAAGCATACAGATGAGAAAGAAAGATATAAACTGCACTTACATTCAGATGAATGATTTTTATGTAGAAAATCCCAAATAGTATCCAAAAAAACACTCCCCCTAGACCTAGTTTTACCAACAATCATGAACATAGAACAGGACAACACAGGACCAAGCAATGTTTTGTTCTGTTCTATGTAACGTTGCCATGAGTCGGAGCCAACTCAAAGGCAACTAACAACAACTGATCTAGTTTAGCAAGGTCACAGGATACAAAGTTAACACAGAAAACCCAATTTTATTTCTATTTTTCACCAATGAACAATTGGAAAATGTTTTTTTAAAAAAATTTAGAAAAGCTCCAAAAAAAAATGAAATACTGAGATATAAACCTGACAAGTCATCTACAGCAAGAGTCATCAAAGTTTTTCTCTAAAGGGCCAGGTAAAAATTTTTAATTTTATGGGTATAGTCTTTACTTTTTGTTTGTTTACAACCATTTTAAAAAGTAAAAATCATTCGTAGCTCACGGGCTATACAAAACAGGCTACAAGCCAGATTCAGCTCATCTGCTGTAGTTTTCTGACTCCTGTGCTCCTTGATCTATATGCTAAAAATTACAAAATTCTGAGCAAATAAATCGAAGAAAACCTAAATGAATGTAGAGACATACTGTGTTCATGGCTTGAAGACTCTGCATAGTAAAGATGACAATTCACTCCAAACTGATCCCAGGCAGGATTTTTATAAATATAGACAAGCTGATTCTAAAGTTTACATGGTAAGGCAGAGAAACTAGAAGAGTGAAAATTACTTTGAAAAAGAAAAATAAAGTTAGAAGAATTATACTACCTGATTTTAACACTTATTATAAAGCTAGCGTAATCAGGATAGTGTGATATTGGTGAAGGAATAGCCATATAGATCAATGAAATAGAATAACAACTGCAGACATAGACCCACAAATATGACCATTTGATTTTTCTGACGTAAAAAGGATGGTCTTTTCAACATAAAATGCTAGCTCAATTGGCTATCAGATAGATTTAAATATAAAACCAAAAATTATAAAACTTTGAGAAAATAGAAGAAAATCTTCATAACCTGGGTTAGACAAAGAGTTCTCCCATACACACTAAAGGGATGATCTGTAAAAGAAAAGTGGATAAACTGGGTTTCATCAAGATTAAAACTTTTACTCAAGTTAATTTTCCTTGTAACATTTCACTAAAATAAAGGGTTACTTACAGAGACTTAAAAGAGTGAAGGTCAATGTGCTTCTGGGCATGAAGTTAGATGTTGCTGTTAGGTGCCCTCGAGTTGGTTCCTATTCATAGCAACCCTATGTACAACAAAACAAAACACTGTCTGGTCCAGCGCCATCCTCACAATTGTTACGCTTCAGCCCATTGTTGCAGCCACTGTGTCAATTCATCTCGCTGAGGATCTTTGTCTTTTTCGCTGACCCTCTACTTTAGCAAACATGATGTCCTTCTCCAGGGACTGGTCCCTCCTGATAACATGTCCCAAGTACGGTGAGACAAAGTTTCATCATCCTTGTTTCTAAGAAGCATTCTGGCTGTACTTCTTCCAAGACAGATTTCTTCGTTCTTCTGACAGTCCATGGTATGTTTAATATTCTTCGCCAATACCACAATTCAAAGGTGTCAATTCTTCTTCAGTCTTCCTTATTCATTGTTCAGCTTTCACATGCATATGAGGCGATTGAAAACACCATGGCTTGGGTCAGGTGCAACTTAGTCCTCAAGGTGATATCTTTGCTTTTTAACTCTTGAAAGAGTTCTTTTGCAGCAGATTTGCCCAACGCAATGTTTGATTTCTTGACTGCTGCTTCCATGGGTGTTGATTGTAGATCCAAGTAAAACGAAATCCTTGACAACTTCAATCCTTTGTCCATTTATCATGTTGCTTGATCCCGTTGTGAGAATTTTTGTTTTCTTTATGTTGAGGTGCAATCCACACTGAAGGCTGTAGTCTGATCTTCATCAGTAATTGTTTCAAGTCCTCTTCACTTTCAGCAAGCAAGGTTGTATCATCTTCATATCCCAATTAGTTAATGGCCAATTTTTTCAGAAGTAGACTGCCAGGTCCTTCTTCCTAGCTTGTGTTAGACTGGAAGCTCTACTGAAACCTGTCCACCATGGGTGGCCCTGCTGGTGTTTGAAATACCGGTGGCATGGCTTCCAGCATCACAGCAACTGGTAAGCCACCACAGTATGACAAACTGACAGGCAAGAGGTGGTGAAGTTACATACTCCTTCACATTATCTCTTACAAAGAAAGTGTCAAATGCTTCCCTTGGGGCAAATAATGGCTGCAATCATATATCTACTGTAGAGCTAGATTCCATCCTTCCCCTTGTGTAGCCTGTATCATCCTGGTCATCTTCTCAGAGATGCAAAAGTTAGAAAGCCACATAGAAAAAAAATGATTTTTCTGTAGAGGAAAAACATTTACCTAGGAAAACAGTAAACTAGCAATTACATTTTTACAATGAAATTTTAGAGTATCATTTCCTCCTGAAGATCTTCTTCTTCTAAATTGTAATGTTGGAAGTCAATTCAAGATACCACCGTTGCATTTCTCCTCATTAGTGCATTTCCTTTGATGAGACTTTTCGAAAATCTTGCCCCCCTCCCAAAAAATAAAAAAGAAAGAAAAACCTTGATCATATGATAAATATACTTGGGATCTTTCTTACTGCAAGGCAGCAGACCCTTTAAGTTGTTACAATAAATTGGGGAAAAGATGTATACATTGGCTTACGCTAAAGGAGGTAGCAAGAGAAGAATGGAAAAGATGAGGCACACCTCATAGGTGATTCTATCCTCCCTCGTTTCTGAGCTAAGCTGATTTTTACTAATACAAGTACAAATAAGTTTCAAAGCCTTAATATACTTCTTAAATATTCTATTTATACAACTCACACCTTCTCAACTATAATATGATTTGGACCCACTCATTGACACAGCTTCCTCTGCCTTGGGCTGTACTGCAACCATGCTGGGCCTAATTGGCCTCCTTTCAGTTGCTCTTCTTTCCAGCCTGATTAGAGTGAATAGGAGATAAAAGGGGAAGAGGAAAGGTCTGGTAGAGAGGCAAGTGAGAGGTGGAGAAATGGGAGAACAAACGGTGATTAGAAAAAAGAGGCTTTAACTCAAGTAATTTTAATTGAAGAGTTCTGGAATATAAAGCCGTAGGGACGTCTGCTGTAGAGCAACGTTTTGCAGCAGTGGTCATGGGGAGATACACAAGGATGAATGGTGCTGCATTGTAATGAACTTTTATGAGTTCTCTCTGGTTGCTAGGTATGTGTGAAACATTCTTTCCTTGGATCAGAGGTTTTATTACCTTTCCAATGGCCAGGATTTCGCTGTAATAGCTGAAATGGAAAACATTTGCGCAGTATTTAAAGGTCTGACTGAATAACCAGCTCATAACAGAAAGCCACATTTATGGGGAGAAATCAGATCAGGCAGTCCAGTTCAAATGGTCCAGGACTGTCCAGACCAGAGCACTAAAGCAGTAGAGTAAAAATGTTGGTCCTAAGGTAAAGTCATAGATACTTTATACACACATCCAAACTCCCTGAGGGACTGAATTACTGGGCTGAGAGCTGGAGACCATGGTCTTGGGGGACATCCACCTCAACTGGCATAACATAGTTTATAAGGAAACCTTTCCACATCCTACATTGATGAGTAGCATCTGGCACCTTAAAAGCTTGTAAGCAGCCATCTAAGGTACTCCACTGGTCCCACCCGGTCTGGAGCAAGGGAGAATGAAGAAAACCAAAGATACAAGAGAAAGATTAGTCCAAAGGACTAATGGACACAACTACCACAGCCTCCACCAGACTGAGTCCAGCACAACTAGATGGTGCCTGGCTACCAACAATGACTGCTCTGACAGGGATCACAATAGAGGGTCCCAGACAGAGCTGGGAAAAATTGTAGAACAAAATTCTAACTCACAAAAAAAGACCAGACTTACTGGCTTGACAGAGACTGGAGAAACCCCAAGAGTATGGCCCCCAGACACCCTTTTAACTCAGTACTGAAGTCACTCTCGAGGTTCACCCTTCAGCCAAAGATTAGACATGCCCATAAAACAAACAATAATACACATAGCTCAGCCATGTATGCAAGATTGAATGGGCACACGAGCCCAGGGGCAAGGACAAGAAGACAGGAGGGAACAGGAAAGCTGGACAAATGGAAATTAGGAGCCCAAGGTCAAGAAGGGGAGAGTCTTGACACATTAAGGTTGGCAACAAATGTCACAAAACAATGTGTGTATTAATTGTTTAATGAGAAATTAATTTGCTCTGTAACATTCATCTAAAGCACAATCAAGATATATATATATAAAATGCTGGTCCTCATGGAGTTCAACTCAATACCATCAGCCACAAAAGCCAATAAGTTCAAGAGACAGGGCTTATCCCAAGAGGTGTTCTGCTCATGTGTTCACTGAGACCTTCAGTGGCAAGTGCAGACAGAAGCTTCCTGGATACTGGTAGAGCCAAAGAATTTGTTTGGCAAAGTGTTGTTTTGTCTTTGTCTAGATCCAGGATCTGCAGCTCAACGATGAAATTTATTGAATTTTAAGCTGAGACAAAATGATCTAGATGAGCTGTCATACTAGGAAAGGAAAGTATAAAGAAATAAGAGAGAAAGAGAAAAAGAGAGGAAAGAAAGAAACTACTGCTTTTTTACCACCTAGTCCAGGTTTGTCCTTGTGCTAAGGACTACTTAGGGCATTTCATTACTGTTGTAGTCAAGACCAGACTGAATCAGTCTTGCTCTCTTGTGCCTTATCTTAGAAGAGTGGACCATTCAAACTAGAAGGCCCTTAGCAAACCAGTGTTTTTTAAGGTTATTTTTCAGCAACAGCAGAAACTTTTGTTGAAATGAAATCTTCTAGAAACCTGCTACACATAACAGATTAAAAATATAACTGTGTTCTGAGGGACATATGAGTTTCCTAAACAAGAAGGAGAGTTGATGACAGAATCATGCAAGAGCTCAGATCTATCTCAGTCCATGTTCTTCCCATCACATCACACCACCTCCTTATGGAGACCTTGTAAATCTTCCTGAATTCATGTCTCATCTCCCCAGTAAGATCATAAGCCTAACAAAGAGTGCCTGCAGGGCCAGGGCACAGGGTGGTTCTGCAATCATGTCAACCAGAATTATACCAAGTGTTCCTTCCGTAGAGGTGCCACCCATAGTGGATAAACCAGTCAAGGATTAAGGAAAATAACTCATCCTGTGTATGAAGCTGCAGAAAACACAAAACTGGAGAATGAACAAGGATCAGCAAGCCCAAGAGCCCCACCTAGGACATGATGCTAATGCTGCTAATACTGAGGTATTAATTAATTAAAATTTGGCTATTCTAATATTGTTGCTAATGTTCATTATATGAATATGTGTTGGAAGAGAACAAGCAATGACTTTCTTCTCTTCCTCTTCCTGTACTGTTGTATAATTAGACTGGGCGTAGGCTACGAAGCATCCAGGCTTCATTTCAGTTTAATAAACATTTAATGTATGTCAGGCACTTTGCTAAGAGATCAGATACAGATTTCCCTGACTTCAGGAAACAAATAGATGCTCCTTTTTTCAAGAGTAGGAAAAACATATCCCTGCCTTCCAAAAGCAAACCCATATCCATTGCCATCAAGTTGACCCTAGAGGACAGAGTAGAACTGCCCCATAGAGTTTGCAAGATTGTAATCTTTACGGTTGCAGAATGTCACATCTTTCTCCCATGGAGAGGCTGGTGGGTTCAAGCCATCAACTGGTTAGCAGCTGAGCGCTTAACCGCTGCACCACCAGGGCTCCTAAAAAGCAAACAGTCTGCTCAAAAACATGCTCAGGTAATTTCAGTACAAGGGACTAAGTGCTTAGCACAGTGTCTAGTACATTATTGTTGCTCAACTCATATTTGTTGAATGAATGAATGAATGATAGAGTTATACCTAGGGTGCTGTGGGAATGTAGAAGAGGAGAAATGAGCACAGTCTAAGGTAAAAGGTGATTGTCAGAAAAATCATTTGGTAAAAATTTAGTAAACGTGAAATGAATTAATATATTTTAGAGCACTTTGCATTTTACAAAACGTTTTTACATGAAACATTTATACCCATACTCCAAATAAAGAAGGTACTCTTCTTCATTTTCCAGATAAAACCAACAGAGAAATAAGAATTTGGCAAGGTCACTCAGCTGGTGAGAGTCAGGGCTAGGACTCAAACCCACTTCCTTGGACTAAAGTTTATGTGTTTTCCACAATTCCATGCTGCCACCCAGAGATGCCACATCTCAGGTTTCAACTGGGAACCGTGCATTCCAAACGGACCTCTAATACAGCTTTCCAGATTGTCGCTAGGGGGTCGCTTCAACCTCTAAACTGGGTGGAGCGGGATCTCACTTTTCAAAATTTTTGGAGCCATCACCTTGTGTATGAAAGTTTCTTTGCCCTTCCCTGGCCTCAGCACATAGAAAAACAAATAGTGAAAAAGAAAACAAATAGTATTAGTAGTAGTCCATGGTTCTTAACAAAAACTCATTAAATGAGCTCAAAACGATCATCAGTCACAAACAGGGGAAAGCATTTTTAGCAAAATATTTGAGGCAACAGTATCATCCCCCTCACACAATTTTCAGGTATAGTTTCATCGGTTTAGCTAGGTAAGATATTAAACTACTTTTTGCAGTTCTAGGCGGGTGCAGAGTTCCTGTACTTCCTTACATGTAAATGAGAAATAACTCAGGCCGTTAATGAGAACTATGGACATAAAGGCAGTGCCAAAGCGTGGCGCTGCATTTATGAAATGGCTATTTACATTTGTTTAATTATCTGGTTAATTAAGGAGTCATAAAATTACAATGGACTGGGAGTTAAAGGGATGGCAGAGAAAATTCAATTGATAATCTTCTATCCTTTGCAAATCAAGATTTGCCTGTGCATAATTGCTCCGAGAAGCGAGCTCCCTATTGCATACCTTATCAAATCTAAATGAATCTGCTCAGCATTCTAAAGGCCTCCAAGACCTCATTGTTCCTTTAGGGGTAGTAAAAAGAGCAGAGGACTAGAAGTATGGGGCTAGAGGGCTGAGTCCATCTTGGAAAAGTCCCCAGCTTTATCCTGCTCTCTTCCGTCTCCTATCCCACACTAGTCCTCCACAATTTTCCAGCCAGAGACAAGGAAGTCATCTTATACACCTACCTTCTGCTGCACCAGAATATTCCATCCATCACAAATCCAGCCCACTCAACCTCTTTAACGTAACTCAAAGCCATCCCCTCCTCTCTCACCCAGAGCTGCAGCTCCAAGCCAACGCCTCATCTCTCATCTGGGCTGTGTTTGTCCATCACCTAAGCAGCACCCCCGTCCGTCTCTAGCCTTCATCCCCCAACTCTGTATTGCCAGGATAATCCTCTAAAACATAAATCAGATCAAGTCATTCTCACACTGGAAACCCTCTACTGTTTCCCATGACCTGAGGATAGCTCTGTAGGTGAGAATTCAACTGAGCAGCGTTGGTGTATGCAGTATCTATCATGTTTTTTTGATTTGAAAACACGCTGCAAATAACCTAATGATAATCATAATATAAACAACAATAACTTAATATTTTTCAAGTTGTGTTTATACTTGGTGTGTACAAACAATAGAGTGGAAAAGTTTTTTGTTTGTTTTTTTTTAACCTGAAAAATAATATTATTATTAAATTGATGGTGTGCTTTAGAATCAAGGAAATGAGGTTTGAAGGGGAAAAAAAAAGAAGCAAAATTTTTTCTCCAATCGTTGAAGAGTAGGAAGGGTATTTTGAAAACGGAGCTATCCACACAGTGGCTTTATTATGAATTTTTTAAGAACATGAACTTGACGACAGATAGGCCTGAGTTGTGCCCCAATTCTGACACTCTAGCTCTTTGACCTTGAGAAAGTTATTTAACTTTCTGAATCTCATTTTCTTCCTCTGCAAATTGGAGATAGTAATACCTACCTTAGTGTATTATTTAAAGGATGAAATTATATAAGGTGAGACAAGCATTTAGCACATGTGCAAAGGGAAGATCTAATAAATGGAATTTTTCATAATTAGGATTAATATTATCATTTCCATTTTCTCTCCCACCACAAAAGCATTGCTTAAATACCACATAGTCCTTTTCCTTGGTTGATATTATTTGTGGCAACTGTAGAAATAAAAGACAGTTGAATGAATCATCAACAGAACTATGGCTTTTTACAACATAAAAATATATTTTAAAAATTCCAATTTAAAAAAAAAGTCTATGCCACAGCCTATCTTCCCCATTTCAAGTAATTATGGAAAGTTCAAATTTGCTGTTGCCAGAGAAATGTTTACATGGGACTGGACCTATATTTAACATTGCTTGGAATCAGAATGGAGGACATAATCTTATGTATTACATTTAATGAAAATCAGAGTAGACTTATCTTTAAGTCCTTTATTTTCAGACTGGTTGGACAAATAGCAGTTGAAACTCTTCCCAAGCTTGCTCTGCTCCATTTCGATTAATTCAGCAAGCAAGACAGAACTGGCTGTTTAAACTAGGAGTCAGCGGTAGAATGGGGTGTTATTAGCACACTATATGCAAGACATCATGGAGGCAGTGCTGGTAGTCTTCTCAGCCAATCAGAGCATGGCACTTGTCCAAAAGATTTTGTCATTTTAAATTAATCAACCCATTCTCCCTGGAAGCTCCGAGGGCCAGATGTGTGCAGAGGCAGCAAACAGAGTGCATGTCGAGCTAATACTAGGTGGCTGAACCCAAAAGTAACCATTGAAATCAGAGTCTAAGCAGTGCCTGATGCTACACATCCTTGGGACAACGGGCGGGAGAGTAGAATGAGGAAACTTAATTACAACATGTGCAAGCAGCTCGTGGAGGTACCCGGCAAGGAGACCTAATGGGTGTCAAAACAATTACAGATCTTCACACACATTTGAAAATAACAGACTGTGACACAGACACAATTGCCATGTTCTCATCTCATCAGCGCAGCAATTTGACATACTGGATATCAATGCAGAATTGAATTAGAGGAAGAGATGGCATGGCAATTTCCCAGCCCAGCTTTCCAATTTCTCTGTCAACCAAGAAACAGCGAGCCCCAAAGTCATTCTAGCGGCCCAGGCATCCCCACCCCCACCCCAGTCCAGGCCCCTGCCTCAAAAACTGATAAAACCTATCAGCTCCTTGGCTGACAACACTCAAGATGCTCAGAAGAAATGCAGAAGTTGGAGACAAAGGAGTGCTTATCTCAAACTTGTACTCCTCAGAGCTGTGCTTCTGGCCCTTGCTTCCAGAATTCCTTTGACTGGGTTCTCACTCAATCTGATTCTCTTCATTACATAAAAAGACTCTCTGCTAGCTATGGAGCCCTGGTGGCACAGTGGTTAAGAGCTCAGCTGCTAACCACAAAAGGTCAGCCGTTTGAATCCACCAGCTGCTGCTTGGAAACCCTATGGGACAGTTCTGCCCTGTCCCATAGACTGGCTATGAGTCAGAATCGACTCAACTACAACGGGTTTGTTTGTTTGTTTTGTTCTTGTTGTTTACTAGCTATGTGGCCGTGGGCAACTCCCTCACCCTTCCTGAATCTCACTCTCTCCATCCCTGAGGTAGGCTTGGAGACTCTGGGTTGCACAAATGGTTAAATATTTGCCTACAAGCTGAAAGGTTGGTGGTTTGAACCCACACAGAGGTGCCTCAGAAGACAGGCCTGGTGATCTGCTTCCAAAAGTCACAGCCTTGAAAACCCTGCACACGTGGGGTTGTCGTGAGTCGGACTCAACAGCAATGGGTTTTAATATGAGGTTAGGGTAGGCTAGATTAGAATCACCTGCAAAATTCTTTTAAAATATAGAATCCTGGATTTCCAACCTAAAGTTATTACTGAATTTGAATCCTCAGGCTCTGTATTTTTAACAACTTCCCAGCTACTAAGGTAACAGCAGTGTTCCAGTCACCAAACTAGGAAAGCACAAGACTAGATGATCTCCCAGGGGTCTTCTAGTTCTGTAACTGTCAAGCTGTCCTTCTAAAAACAATAATACCTATGGATCACTTACTGGGTACCCATCAACACAAGGTATTTACACATATACTATCTCATTTAATCCTCACAGTCACCCCTCAGGAGTGGGTTATCTGTCTCCCCTACTTGTCGCTTAGTCTGACTTTAAGCATCTTTGATCAGGAGGCTGACATGACCCCAGACATACGTCCTGTGGCGTGTTCTCATGACTCCTTACACCCCCCTCAGCCATATAGCATCTCAAGCGTTCACTAGTCCGTCTTCCACATTAGATAGGAAGCTCCATGTCTTTTTTTTTTTGGGGGGTGGGTCTCTTTCTTCTTTACCTTTTTTTTTACTTGTA
This sequence comes from Trichechus manatus latirostris, assembly GCF_000243295.1. Classification (NCBI taxonomy): domain Eukaryota; kingdom Metazoa; phylum Chordata; class Mammalia; order Sirenia; family Trichechidae; genus Trichechus; species Trichechus manatus. The sequence goes on from NW_004443959.1 coordinate 6,838,715, forward strand.
CTTTAGATGAAGGTTTACAAAACAAATAGTTTCTCATTAAACAGTTAGTACACATATTGTTTTATGACAATGGTTAACAACCCCACGACATGTCAATACTGTCCCTTCTCAACCTTGGGTTCCCTATCACCAGATTTCCTGTCCCCTCCTGCCTTCTAGTCCTTGTCCCTGGGCTGATGTGCCCCATTGGTCTTGTTTTGTTTTATGTGGCTGTCTAATCTTTGGCTAAATGGTGAACCTCAGGAGTGACTTCATTACTGAGCTAAAAGGGTGTCCAGGGACCATACTCTCAGGGTTTCTCCAGTCTCCATCGGGCCAGTAAGTCTGGTCTTTTTTTGTGAGTTAGAATTTTGTTCTACATTTTTCTCCAGCTCTGTCAGGGACCCTCTGTTGTGATCCTGGTCAGAGCAGTCAGTGGTGGTAGCCGGGCACCAACTAGTTGTACTGGACTCAGTCTGGTAGAGGCTGTGGCAATTGTGGTCCATTAGTCCTTTGGACTGATTTTTCCCTTGTATCTTGTTTTCTTCATTCTCCCTTGCACCCGAAGGGGTTAGATCAGTGGAGTATCTTAGACGGCAGCTCACATGATTTTAAGACCCCAGACGCTACTCACCAAGGTAGAATGTAGAACATTTTCTTTATAAACTGTGTGAGCCCGATTGAGCTAGATGTTCACCAAGACCATAGTCCCCACAGCCCTCTGCCCAGCAAGGAGTTTGGATATGTCTATGGAGCTTCCATGACCTTTCCTTGTACAAGTTGTGCTGGCTTCCCCAGTATTGTGTACTGTCTTACCCTTCACCAAAGTTACCACTTATCTATTGTTTATTTACTATTTCCCACTCCCACTCCTCCCATCCCTGGTAACCAACAAAGATTGTTTCTTTTTGTATGTAAACTTTTTCATGAGTTTTTACAGTAGTGGTCTCATACAATATTTGTCGTTTTGTGAATGACTTATTTCACTCAGCATAATGTCCTCCAGTTGCATCCATGTTATGAGATGCTTCACAGATTCATCATTGTTCTTTATCATTGCATAATACTCCATTGTGTGTATGTACCATAGTTTGTTTATCCATTCACCTGTTGATGGGCATCTAGGTTCTTTCCATCTTTTTGCTATTGTGAACAATGTTGCAATGCACATGGGTGTGCATATGTCTATTTGTGTGATGGCTCTTATTTCTGTAGGATATATTCCTAGAAGTGGATTGCTGATCGTATGGTATTTCTATTTCTAGCTTTCTAAGGAAGCGCCATATCATTTTCCAAAATGGTTGTATCGTTTTGCATTCCCACCAGCAGTGCATAAGAGTTCCAAAGGAAGTTCCATGTCTTGTTCATTGCTGCTTCTCCAGGGCTGTCACATGGTGGGGTGCTTAATAAATATCGACTGTATGACCATTTTACGGATGGGGAAACTGAGGCTCAGAAATGTTAAGTAACTAACTCAGGCCGTATAAATTTGAAACCCAGGACTGTCTGACACAATATAAAAAGCACTAGCTTTTTATATTGTTTTCAATATTCTTATCCAAACAGCTGGCCTTCCTCTTTGCAAGGTAATTTGAGCAAGCATTTTTGCTTAGAGTTCCAGCCCTAGATTTCTTTACAAGTTGCAAGACAACCCTCCTAAGAAGACTAGATCACTAACACCTTGGGTTGAAGTTGACCAACACTATCAAAGAAATTAAGTCCTCAGGGAGGCCCCTCCTATTCCGAGTGATTGGATTTCTAAATTAACCTAATACGGTGCCTCTTTTGCCACCATTTACTGAGCACCTACTACTGTGCTTAGCAGTCAATGCATAGTTGTTTGTCATGATTTTTCCTTACCAATCACAACACTCTTGTGAGGTAAAGATTATAATCACCATTTCACAGATAAGGAAATGGAGGCTTCCAAAAAAAAAAAAAAAAAATGCCCATCAAGTCAATTCCAACTTGAGGCTTAAAAACCCATTGCCACTGAGTCGATTCCAACTCATACTGACCGTATAAGACAGAGTAGTTTCCAAGGAGCACCTGGTGGATTCAAACTGCCAAACTTTTGGTTAGCAACCATAGCACTTAACCACTACACCACAAGGGTTTCCAGCTTGAGGCTTAGAGAAGTTGAATGCCTGTCCAGGGCTCCACAGCGAGTGAACAGTGGAGCTAGAACCCAGGTCTACTTCCAAATCTTCCTGCTGTCTGGCAGACATGAGCAGCATGTGGTCAAGAATTTCAGTTCTAATTGTATTTAGGCTGAAAATTACCTACAGAAAAATTGGATTTAGTTACATGCTAGAAGATTGTGCTGCTTGCTTATTAGCCTGATTTGTAGCTTGTGATTCAGGATTGAATGTCATTCTGGGCTGCTCTAAACTTAAGCTTCTCCACCAATATTAACTTTGCTACTGATTCAGTCTCCTTGTGAGGCAGTTTTAATATCTTTTTCCACTCGTATCTTTTTCACCAGTTTTTAACTGGGTGATTCTTTCAAGCTCATTAGAAAATTGCACCACACTGTGGTTTCAGCAGAGCCCTGGTGGCGCAATGGTTAAGAGCTCAGCTGCTAACCGAAAGGTCAGCAGTTAGAATCCACCAGCCGCTCCATGGAAACCCTGTGGGGCAGTTCTACTCTTCCTATAGGGTCACTGTGAGTCGGCATCAACTCCATGGCAATGGGTAACTATGGTTTCGGCAAAATACACAAGGGTGCACTTGGGCTGACAGTGAAGGAGAACATGAACACAGGTGCACTGGTTCAGACGGTGGTATTGTGGAGTTTTATTCTCCCCTTTCATGTTGTTTGTGTAAATGCTTGTTCTTTCACTGATTGAGACATTGATGAAAACCTAGTCTAGCCATTTCCAGATTAGAAGCCCTAAGTAAACTGTATTCACATCTGTTTCTATCAAAGTGTTAAAAATGCTACAATATGGATGAACCCTGAAAATATTCTGTTGAGTGAAATAAGTGAGTCATAAAAGGACGAATATGATCCCACTTATATGAACTATTTAGAACAGGCAAATGAATAGAGACCAAAGTCTCTTGGTGGTTACTAGGGGTGGCAGCGAGGGGGAAAGGGGAGTCATTGCTTGGGGGGACTGAGTTTCTATTCATGGTGATGGAAAAATTTGTAAATGGATAGTGTTGATGGTTGTACAACAAGATGAACATAATGTCACTGAATTGTACATGTAAAACATGTTGAAATGGCAATTTTTGTTATATATATATGGAACCCTAGTGGCACAGTGGTTAAGAGCTTGCTCAGCTGCTAACTAAAGGGTTGGCAATCCACCAGCTACTCCTTGGAAACCCTGTGGGACAGTTGTACTCTGTCCTATAGGGTCACTGAGTCAGAATAGACTTGAAAGCAACAGGTTTTATATATATACATATATATATACAGTCCTCCCTGGAGCCCTGGTGGCTTAGTGGTTAAGAGCTCAGCTGTTAACCAAAAAAAGGTTAGCAGTTCAAATCCACCAGCTGCTCCTTTGGAAACTCTACGAGGCAGTTCTACTCTGTCCTGTAGGGTTTCTATGAGTCAAAATTGACTCAATGGCACCTACTAACAACAACAGTCCTCCTTTGGTATCTGCAGGTGATTGGTTCCAAGACCCCCTGTGGATACCAAAATCCACAGATGCTCAAGTCTCTTATATAAAATAGTATAGTGTTTGCATATAACCTACGCATATCCTCTTGTATACTTTAAATCATCTCTAGATTACTTCTAATACCTAATACAAGGTAAATACTATGTGAATAGTTGTTATAATGTATTGTTTAGAGAATAATTACAAGACGAGAGGCAAACAAAGCTCAAATGAGTGCTGGAGAGAGACAGAGGGAGCTGTGAAATGGCAGCGGCTACACAACAAAGTGTGCCTACACATCACATCATTCCGGTCCATTTAGTGCAGGCCTCAGCATGTGGCACATTCAAGTTTTGCTTTGGGGAACTTTCTTTTTTTTCCCCGAATATCTTCAATCAGTGGTTGGTTGAATCCACAGATGTGAAACCTGTCTCTAAAGGAGCCCTAGTGGTGCAACAGTTAAGCACTCTGCTGTTAACTGTAAGGTTGGCTCTTCAAACCCACCCAACTGCTCTGTGGGAGCAAGACCTGGCAATCTGCTTCTGAAAAGATTATAGTGAAGAAAACCCCGTAGGGCAGTTCTACTTTGTCACATGGGCTCACTATGAGTTGTAATCGACTCAATGGCATCCAACAACAATCTCAAAAAGTGGGGGGGGTAAGCACCCTAGCAAATGCTTAGCATAGACTAAGCACCCAGTAAACAGAGACCTTTATTTTTTTTCTTTATAGTGCACCCCACAGTCTGTTCCTTTCTTATTCTTCCCTCAAAATTTTTCTCCTTCTCTAGCCTTCACTCCTACTTGTTCAATCACTCCTTCCGCTCTCTACTCTCTTCTATTTTTGCTTCTTTCCCCCTCTTCTCTTCTTTGCTGCATATCCCTCCCATGGTTCTACTCTCTGCTTCCCCTCCTCCACCTTTATCTCCTGCAGCACTCACTCACCACCATGCTATGTATTTTTCATGGAGCGAGACTCATTCTTTTGGCAATAAAGATCTAACCTCATGAAATATAAGAAGACGTGTCCCCGAGAAACAAGCTCTTCATCTTTAGCACTTCAAAGTGACCCAGCCACCAGATCAAAAGGAGAGAAAGCCTAATAGCCTTCCATCAAAGGCTCCCACCATTCTCTGATTCGCAGCCACGCATGGAAACCTGCAGCAACACTATGTCTTCAATTCATACTAACATTGCTATTCACAACGTGTGTATTCCCATCATTCGTTTGTCCATAAAATGAAGCTACATTGAAATTTGGTCTGAAATCTTTCTTACTTACATGTCATGTATTGAACTGTGTCCTCCAAAAATGTCTGTCAACTTGGCTATGTTATGATTCCCAGTACTGTGTGATTGTGTACCATTTTGTAATCTGATGTGATTTCCTTAAGTGTTGTAAATTCAATCACTATGATCTAATAAGATGGATTAGCTGCAGTTATATTGATGAGGTATACAAGATTGGATAGTGTCTTAAGCCAATCTCTTTTAAGATATAAAAGAAGGAAGTGAACAGAGACACACGAGAACCTCATACCACTGAGAAAGTAGTGCCAGGAGCAGAGCATGTCCTTTGGACCTAAGATTCCTGTGCAGAGAAGCTCCAAGACCAAGGGAAGATTGATGACACAGACCTTCCTCCAGAGCCGACAGAGAAAGTGTTCCCCTGGAGCTGATGCCCTGAATTTGGACTTGTACCCTACTGGACTGTAAGAGAATAAACTTCTCTTTGTTAAAGCCATCCATTTGTGGTATTTCTGTTATAGCAGCACGAGATGACTAAGACATTTACCCTTAATTTTTTATGTCTGTTGTTTCTGGGAAAATCACAAGAATTATGGTGGAGCTATTTATAACATGAGTCACAGGAGCGTTCCGGCAAAATGGCACTCCAGGCAGAAGCACCACGCCATCCCTCCACGGCAAAGATCTGAAAAACTAAGCCGAACAGAGAATACAACAATCCTGAAACCCTAAAACATCAAATGAAGAGATAAAGAACTCAGCCAAGCACCAAACGGAGTGAGAAAACTGACAGAGAACGGAGAGAGAGGAGAGATTCATGCAGAGGTCCCCTACCAGCTAACACAGCATGGATCCACCATCTTGGACTCTTATCGGAGATCAGCAAACAGGGGGTACGAGAAAGCAGCCTCACGGAGCATCCAGCGGGAGACAAAACAACGGGTAATTGGCGATATACACTTTCCCATCCCCCACCCTTCTTCACCCCGACTCAGCCTCCTCTGCTTCCCGCGGCCACAGTCTCTTGACCGGGAAACACCAGCTGCTTGGATTCCACACACCTGAACAGGCCGGCTCTCTGAGTGCCATTTGTTGGCTGCTCGTGTTGCTTTTTTCTGCTTCTTTTGAGTTCTTCCTTACTTCTCACCACCTCCCCCTCCTTTCACTCAAATACCTGCCTCCATGTGCCATCTTTGCTTCTTCCTGAGGGGCTACAGAGCTCCGGTAATCTGTGATATATGCTTTCCCACTCCCTAACTTTCTTCACCCACACTCGGCACCCCCTGCTTCCCGCGGACACAGTCTCTTGTTGGAGAAACACCAGCCCACACTAGCTGGCTCTCTGAGTGCCATTTGTTGGCTGCTAGTGTTGCTTTTTCTTCTGCTTCTTTTGATTTCTTCCTTACCTCTCACCGCCTCCCCCTCCTTTCGCTCAAATACCTGGCTCCGTGCACCATCTTTGCTTGTTCCTGAGGGGCTGTGGAGCTCCATTCGCATGTGGAGCTGCTGCCTGGTTTGGGCTGTCACGCTGGGGGGATTCCGGGGCTTTTGTTCATTTGTTTGTTTTGAAATGTTTGTTTGTTTTCTCTTCCTTTTCTTGAGTTGAGAGCCCTTTCTGGCCAGGCAGTGCTGCGTAGCAAGGAGACTTACCCTTCGGCTTCCACAGACGTGCAGAGGGATCCCTGAGGGCATTTCTATTTATGTTGGGTTTTTTTCTGTTATTTGGGGGGCCTTTCTTTTTTCTTTTTTTAATTTGTTTTGTTTTCTTTTCCCTCTTTTTCCCTTTTTGTCTTTCTTCATTGCTCAGTTCCTCATCTCTCTATATCTTCCTTCTCTTTCTGTTCCCTAAATACCTGGCATTGTGTGCCTCTACGCCTTCTAGCCAGGCTGTACTGCAACACCTGAGAGCAACTTCCCCAGACCTCACAGCTGCACCGGTGTGATCCCTGGGAACTTTGCAGTTCTTTAACCTTTCCCATTTTTATTTATTCATTCTTCTCTTTTCTTCCTCTTCCCCTTTCTATTTTTCTCCACTTCATAGACTCTCATCTCTCCACTCCAACGGCAAGCTCCCCTAGCATTCTTTTTTGTTTATTTGTACATTTTTGGCTCCTGCTCCTCTCTCCTCTCTCCCATACCCATCTTAGCTCCACACATAACAATCTCCCCGCTGCATCCTGCCTACCTGTACCGTGAGCTTGACATCACACCACCAAACAGCACAGGTACGGCCTACTGGAACCTGCCCTGCACTCATTACCGACCCGCTCTGGTGGCTGTAGTAAGTGCCACAAACAACCCATCCCAGTAACTGCTCTTCAGGTAGACCTGCCCTGCCGTACCATATCTCAGTGAATGACCCTGCCAGTTGGAGAAGGAGGTGAAAAGTATTGTGCCCACAGATGAGCAAACAACAAAGAACACACAGTCCGCCTGCTCAGACATAGTCAAATTTTTTTTTTTAAAAAGCGATGAAACAAACAAATCTACAATCAATAAACGAGAAACATAACTACAGAATGCCCCAAAGACAGCAGACAATATAAAAACTTCTACAAAAACAGGACAGGATGGTTCCAGTAGGCATCCAAAATAAAACACCAGATGACTCTCCAGTGGAAGAAAATGCACTAGAACTAACCGATAGCGAATGCAACTCTCTAATACTCAGAATTCTCCAAAAGCTGAGGCAAAAAGCTGACAAACATGAGGAAAAAATAGACAAATTCATGGAAAATACAGACAAAAAAT
>NW_004443959.1:6853412-6884775 GCF_000243295.1 Trichechus manatus latirostris
AAGGGAGAATAAAGAGAACAGGATACAAGGAAAAGATTAGTCCGAAGGACTAATTGTCCACAGGTACCAAGGCCTCCACTGGACTGAGTCCAGTACAGCTAGATAGTGACCGGCTACCACCACTGACTGCTCTGACCAGGATCACAACAGAGGGTTCTGGACAGAGCTGGAGAAGGATGTAAAGCATAACTCTAACTCACAGAAAAAAGACCAGATTTACTGGCCTAAAGGAGACTAGAGAAACCCCGTGAGTATGGCTCCCAGACACCCTTTTCACTCAGCGGTGAAGTTACCTCCAAGGTTCACTGTTCAGGCTGGGAGTGGACAGCCCCGTAAAACCAAATGAGACTAACGAGGTACAGGAGTCCAGTGACAAGGGCCAGAAGGCAGAAGGTGACAAGGAAGCTGGTGATAGGGAACCCAAGGTTGAGTAAGGATATGGTTGATGTGTTGTGAGATTGTTAACCATTGTCATAGGACAACATTTGTAGTAACTGTTAAATCAGAAACTATTTTGTTGTGTAAGCCATCATCTTAAGTGAGAATAACAGCAAAATTGGAAGAGCGTAGTCAATGTCACTGAATTGTGCATGTAGAAATTTTTGAAATGGTGTATCTTTGGCTATGTATATTTTCACTAAAAAAAAAAGGTTGAGAAGTTAGAGGGTTGATATGTTGTGGGGTTGTTAACCGATGTCATAAAAGAACATGTGTACTACTGTTTCATGAGAAACTATTTGTTCTGTAAGCCTTCACCTGAAGTACAGTTAAAAAAAAAAAAGAAGACCAAATTTTCTGGCCTAAAGGAGACTGGAGAAACCCCAGGAGTATGGCTCCCAGACACCCTTTTAGCTCAGTGGTGAAGTTATCTCTGAGCTTCACCTTTCAGCCTGGGAGGGGACAGCCCCGTAAAACCAAATGGGATAATGTAGTATAATAGTCCAGTGACAAGGGCCAGAAGGCAGAAGGGGACAAGGAAGCTGGTGACAGGGAACCCAAGGTTGAGTAAGGATATTGTTGGTGTGTTGTGAGATAGTTAACCATTGTCATAGGGCAACACTTGTAGTAACTGTTAAATGAGAAACTATTTTGTTCTGTAAGCCTTCATCTTAAGTGAGAACAACAGCACAACTGAAAGAGCGTAGTCAATGTCACTGAACTGTGCATGTAGAAATTTTTGAAATGGTGTATCTTTGGCTATGTGTATTTTCACCAAAAAAAAAAAGGTTGAGAAGTTAGAGGGTCGACATGTTGTGGGGTTGTTAACCAATGTCATAAAACAATGTGTATTACTGTTTCATGAGAAACTATTCGTTCTGTAAGCCTCCACCTGAAGAACAATTAAAAAAAAAAAAAAAAAAAGAAGAGTCACAGAAGCTTATGAAAGGGGACCTGATTACCTGCCACCAGAAGCTACACACACTTACTAAAAGCCTCCCTCTGTGAAAACGTCACTCCCAGGACGACAGCCGCATCCGTATCTGCAATCAGCTGTCTCTGTCAATTGCCCAATAAGACTGCAAGCTCAGTAGGAAGCATGAAGGGCAGATACGGTGTTTGTATCTGATGGTGCATTTTTCTTAAAGTCAGTCACCAGAGATTTTATTTAATTTTAATAGGCAGTGCGTGTGTTTGTAGAAACTGTGGAAAAGGCAGAAGAACTTAAAAGAAATAAAATAATCCATTATCTCACCACTCACAAATAACCTTGTTGAACATTTGCATAGACATAATAGGGCATTCACAGCAACAGTATTTATAATATCAAAAATTGGGAAAATATTTATGAATATATTTACATATTTTATAGTATATAATTATATATCTTTATATCATTATTTTATTGTCATATGTTAATGTACATTGGATGTGTTTATTTTTGTATGTTGTATTGTATTTATGTATTACATATGTGATAATGTTTATTAGTATAATTATATATAATATATATAATTATATACATGCTGTATATTCTATGTATAATATACAAACTTAGATCTATATATTTAAATATAAACGTTCCCACTTTTGACATTATAAAGAATGCTGTTAGGAATGTCCTGCTTCAATCATTGTACTGCTGACAAGTCTTTTATCTGGTGTTGCACAGGAATTGGTCTATTAATCTCAAGGTGCAAGAAATACCTTTTTTTTCAGGTAAATAAAATCTCAGTTAAGCCCCTCCTTTTCCAAGGCTGGCAAGAAATCTATTTTCAATAGTTTTATGTGGCCCCTCTCCCTGTCATGGGTATCCCAGAGCCAGGAAAACAAGGAACAAGCCTTGGGTCTTGGTCTAGATTTCTCACCAGTGCTCTTAAAGTCTGGTGGACCCATGAAGGTACCTAAAAGTCCCCTGGCAGTGCCTGTCCTCTGTACTGGTTCCACCCCAGGGACTTGGGCTGAGGCTCCAGCACTTCCTCAGATATCCGCTCAGGTACTTCAGGCCCTATAGACAGGGGACTTTAGGCTACCCGTTAAGGATCCATTTCCTTTCTGTTCTTTCAACACAGGCTCATTCCGAATTTATCTTGTAATATATCTGCACTATCACACTTATGATGCTAGGTCAAGTGCTGTCAATATTTTTAAGACTTTAAAAAATCCTTTAAAATTATTTATTATGGAAATATCATATATACCAAAAATATATTAAAGGCACATACAAAGTATACAGAATTTTAAAAACAAACACCATTGTACCCATAACCCAAATTAAGAAATAGATGATTACAATTCCTTAAAAGCTCCTTGTGTGCCTGTCTCTCTCCCACATCCCAAAGGAAAACACAATTTTGATATTTTAGTTTATCAAGTGCCTTGCTTTCACATAAATTATAACTAAATACTATGTATTTTTAAACAATTATAGTGTTGTATGTTTGAGGATTTTGCATAAATAATAGCACACTCTTTGAATTCTTTTGAAACTTGTTTTTATCACTCAACATAATTTTCTTTTTTCTTAAGATTCAACGTTGATGATCCATGAAGCTATGGTTAATTCATTTGGCCAAAGTATAGTATGCCATCATATGAATTACCACAGTTTATCTATTCTCCTCTCAAGGAACATTTGGATCCTTTCCAGCTATTTGCTATTACAAACAATGCCATTGAGAACATTTTTCTACAGTTCTCCTGGTACACACAAACCAGAATTTATCTGGTGTGTAGAGAGAAGAGGAATTGTGATTCAGAGGTATTACACATCTCCACCTCGAAAGATAACGGCATTTTCCCCCCCCATACTTACACATATTTAACATTCCCACCAGCACGCTGTAAAGTTCTGTTTTCTCTACTACTCTTCAGTACATAAATTTTGCCAGTCTAGTAGGGGTGAAATAGTATCTACTTGTCATTTTAATTTGCGTTTCCTGACTTCCAATGAGATAAAGCATCTTTGAATGTGTTCATGAGCCATTTCATACTTATTTGTCTCTGAAATTCTATCTTTTGCTCAACTTGTTCCTGTTAGCTTGTTTCTCTTTTTCTTTGTGATCTGTTGTAGATCTTCAGAAATGAAATTATTATTGGCTGTATGTGTTAAAAATATAGATTTACACTGCTTTACACTTTTTATGGTGTTCTTTAATACATTAAGTTTGCAACTTTTTATCTTCTTTACTGAATTATAATTTACATACAGTAAAGTTCACCTATTTTGCATATGCTATTTGAAGAGTTCTGACAAATATATACACAGGTAAGTAACAACATAATCAAGATACAGAGTAATTCCATCACCTCAGATGGTTCCTTTATTCTGCTTTTCAGTCAATCATTGCCGTCCCCACCTCAGGCAATCATTGATCTGATTTCTGTCATTAAAGATTAATTTTGCCTGTTTGAGAAAGTCACACAAATGTGACATAAAAATGTCATATATGTACTCTTTGGTGTCTGGATTGTTGTATTTAAAATGTTTTGGAGACTCACCCATGTTGTTTTGTCTATCAGGAGTTTATAGTTTATTTTTTATAACTGAGTAGTATTCTATTTCAAAACTATCCCCCAATTTGTTAATCTACTCAATTGTTGATGGACATCTGACTTGTTTCCAATTAGCTGATGATTATGAATAAATCCAGTTGATGATTATGAATGAAGCAGCTGTGAACATTTGTGTACAAGTGTTTGTATGGACATATGCTCTTGTTAGGGAAATAACTTAGAGTGACATTTTTGTATCATATGGTAAGTGTATGCTTATAAGAAACTGCCAAACTGTTCTCAAATAGGATTATACTATTTTACAATTGCACCAGCAATTTATGAGAGTTTGCACATCTTCAGAAAAACTTGGTGTTTATTTTAGTCATTCTAGTTGACATGAAGTAGCATGTCATTGTGGTTTTAATTTGAAGTTCCCTGATAACTAATGATGTTGAGCATCTTTTCATGCGCTTACTTACCATTTATAGATCTTCTTTTTTGAAGTGTATATTTAAATCTTGGGCCTATTTTTAGCTGGGTTGCTGCTATTTTGAATTTTAAGAGTTTTCATTATATGTTCTGAATATAAGTTCTTTATCAGAAATTTGTGTTTTGAATAGTTTCTCCAAAGTGTGTATTTTTATTTCATTTTCTTAAAGATATATTTTGAAAAGCAGAAATTTTTAATTTTGCTGAAGTTTAGTTTCTCAATATTTTTCTGTTATGGTTAATGCTTTTTGGGTCCTAGCTAAGAAAGCTTTGCCTAGCCTCAGACTGCAAAGAGTTTCGTTTGTGTTTTCTTGTAGAAGTTTTATAGTTACGGGTTTTACATTTAGGTCTATGGCTGAACGTAAACTAACCTTTGTATACGGTAAGGGCTGTATGTAGTTCATGATTATTCAGTTGTTCCAGTATCATTTGTTGAAAACACTATCATTTTCCCATTGAATTGTCTTGCCGTCTTCGTCAAAAATCAATTGACCGTATATGTGCAGATGTTTTACTAGACTCTTCATTTCTATTCTATTGATCTATTTGTTTATCCTTCTGCCACACACTCTCTCAATTATGGTAGCTTTATATTAAGACTTAGCATCAGCTAATCTAAAAGTCCTCCAACTTTCTCCTACTTTTTCTAAATTGTTTATGCTATTCTACATTTGCATTTCATTTTAGAATCAGTTTGTCAATTTTTACACAAAGTCTACCAGGACTTTGATTGGGATTGCATTGAATCTACAGATCAATTTGGGAAGAATGAGCATCTTAACAATATTGTTCATGAACATGGTTTATCTTTCCATGTATTTAAATATCCTATAATTTCTTTCAACAATGTTTACTAGTTTGAAATGTAAAGGCTTTGCAAATTTTTATTATAATTATTTCAAGTAATCATAAAAGGTGTTGTTTGCTGTAATTATATTTTCCAATGGTTATTTCTATTACAGAGAAATATAAATATTTTGTATGTAGACCATGAATTCTGTCAACTTGCTATATTTACTTATCAGTACATTTTCTGTATATTCTATAGTATTTTCTACAATCATGTCATCTGTGAATAGAACCAGTTTTACTTCTTCTTTTCTAATCTTTATGCTTTTTATTTATTTATTGCCTATTTTACTCCCTCAAGTACCCAGTAAATACTGAATAGAAGTGATGAGAGCAGACATCCTAGCTTAGAAGGAAATTCTTCCATCTTTATCATTTAATAAGATGTTAGGTGGAGGTTTTCATAGATGCTCATCAAGAGGTTGAGGAAATTTTCTTCTATTCCTAGTTTTCAAAAAGTTTTTATCATGAATTAGTGTCGAATTTTGTCAAATTCTTTCTCTGCATTGAGAGGATTATACGTGAGTTTTCCCCCCCTTTATTCTATTAATATGGTGGATTACATTGGTTTATTGGTTTATTTTCAAATGTTGAACCAACCTTACATTCTCTCGATAAACCCCACTTGGTCATGATGTATTACCCTTTTTATATATTTCTAACTTCAATTTGCTAATTTTTTAAAAGATTTTTGCAGTCCATGTTGTCGAAGGTATTGCTTGCTGTTATGATGCTGAACGAGTTTTAGTGGAGCTTCCAGGCTAAGATGGATGAAGAAGAAAAGTCTGGTGATCTACTTCTGAAAATCGGCCAGTGAAAACTCCATGAATCACAACAGTCCAGTCTTCAACAAATTATGGGGATGATGGAGGACCATGTAGCATTTTGTTCTATTGTTCTATGCTGTCCTATAGAGTTGCTATGAATTGAAATTGATTGTATTTTACACTTATTAAAATGTATTGATATTCCCTATGGCACCTAATAGTAAATATATTTTATAGAGTGAATATAATTTGTATAATGAATGAATATACATATATACACACATTAACAAATTACAGATAATATTGTGAAGAATGGGAATTCCAGAATACTTAATTGTGTTCATGTGGAACCTATATATAGACCAAGAGGCAGTCGTTCAAACAGAACAAGGGGCTACTGGGTAGTTTAAATTCAGGAAAGCTTTGGGTCAGAGTTGTATCCTTTCACCATACTTACTCACTCTGTATGCTGAGCAAATAATCTGAGAAGCTGGACTATAAGAAGAAGAATGCAGCATCAGAATTGGAGAAAGACTTGTTAACAACGTATGATATGCAGATGACACAACCTTGCTTGCTGAAAGCAAAGAGAACTTGAAGCACTTACTGATAAAGATCAAAGACCACAGCCTTCAGTATGGATTACATCTAAACATAAAGAAAGCAAAAATCCTCACAACTGGACCAATAATCAACATCACGATAAATAGAGAAAATATTGAAGTTGTCAAGGATTTCACTTGACTTGGATCCACAATCAATGCCCTGGGAAGCAGCAGTCAAGAAATCAAACGATGTATTTCATCGGGCAAATCTGCTGCAAAAAGCAGAAATGTCACTTTGTGGACTAAGGTGTGCCTGACCCAAGCCATGGTATTTTCAATTACCTCATATGCATCCAAAAGCTGGACAATGAATAAGGAAGACCGAGGAAGAATTGATGCATTTGAATTATGGTGTTGGCAAAGAATATTGAATATACCATGGACGGCCAGAAGAACCAACAAATCAGTCTTGGAAGAAATACAGCCAGAATGCTCCTTAAAAGTGAGAACAGTGAGACTTTGTCTCATGCACTTTGGACATGTTATCAGGAGGGACCAGTCCCTGGAGAAGGACACCATGCTTGGTAAAGTAGAGGGTCAGTTAAAAAGAGGAAAACCTTCAATGAAATGGATTGACACAGTAACTTCAACAATGAGCTGAAACATAGCAACGATTGTGAGGCTGGTGCAGGACGGGCAGTATTTCCTTCTGTTGTACATACGGTCGCTATGAGTCGGAACCAGCTCAACAGCACCTCACAACAACAACAGCAAAAAACCATCTCTGACTACTTAAGCAACAACAAAAAATGGAGGGCTAATGGGCAGATACTGAATAGCCCAGAGAATGGAAAATAGAGGAAGAAAAAAATCATGGCCTTTGGATTCTGTTCTTCTGGGGAAGAACATACAGTAGAGCAGCTCTGGTGATTGGGAAGCAGGAATTCATAGAGAGTATCTAAAGGAAGTTACCATTAAAATGATTCAGATCCTACATATTCTTTCCCTTTGATACACCTTTCAAGATTTAAATACCTAGATGGCAAGTCAGATTAATTAGCTTCAGGCTTGTCCACGTGCCCACTGTGCTAGGATGTGAGGAGATGAGGCCATTATAAGGAACATATCCACCAAGATCATATGAGCTGGATGAAGGTGAGTGACCAAAAGGAAACAGAGTGCTGTGACAAGAAGAAAGGTAAAAGGAGAGTAGATAAGAAAAAAACAATTATCACAGCGGGCATCCTTTCTATTCCTCCTCTATTCAAAGGCTCCCTCTCCCCAACTATAAAACAACCTTAAGAACAGAGATCAGGAACTTTCGTAGAAGCTCAGTGATAGTGGCTCAGCTATTACTTCTTGGTTAACGATACTGCAGATTAGCATTGCATGCTATGCTTTTCAAACACTTCTACATCCATCCTCTCATTTAACTTTACCACATTCCTGTTGATTTGATAGAATTAGTGTTACAGAGGATGAAATGTAACCCCATAGAGGTTCTGTAACGTGCTCAAATTACACAGTGAGCCTGTAACGGAGCAGGAATTAGAACTCAAGTCTCTCAGTTCCACTAGATCATAGAAAGTTTTAGTGTTTAATTATCAATAAATAACACCAATTTAAATCTGTCTGATTCCAGAGCCAGTGCTCTTTTTTTCTACACCATTAAAAAATGCAAGAGCTTCTGTAACTTGCGTAGTTGCTGCCAAGCTGTAGACTAATGATTTGGAAACGCTTAATATTGTCATTAATAACTGTAGGGTAAAACTAAAAAGCAGTATCAGTGGAGGCTGATATGTCATAACATATATGTCATCCAACATCAATAAGGCCACTCCTATGGAATAGCAGATACCACCACTTTCAGAGACAAGGATAGTTGTGTTTCAATGGACTTATCCATTTCTCCTTTGAACAGAAGCCAACAAAGCTTTATTCTGGGTGATGTTGAGGTTTTCAATCACTGATCTAAAAAGTAAAGAAAAAAATCAATCATCTACATTAAACACATCATCTAAACCAAAATTTTCTCTACCTTCTGATTGGTCCATGAAACACTCCTTACAACATGAAAGTTTTTCTCAAATCTGTTTGTTCCCCATTCCCACTGCATCAGTCGGTATCATCATTTTTCTCCTATGTTATTAAAACTACACCTAAATGACCTTCCTACCTCAACCTGTGGAGGTTTTGCAAAATCTAGATATTAAGTCCTATCTAGATACTAAGTCATATCTTAATATTAAGATATTAATTTAGATATTAAGTCCTATGACAGACCTACTGAATCAGAATCTTTAGGGACACATCTCAGGAATCTCTAATTTTAAAAAGTCCTACTGCTGGACATACTTACTATTGTGAAAATGGCACAGGACCAGGCAACATTTCCTTCTGTTATAGGGGTCGCTGAGTCAGAGCCAACTCAGCAGCATCTAACAACAACGACAACAACAATTGCTGGACATAGAACTCATGAAGAAGCTTGGGTAGAGTTGCCATTCCAGGTAGCAAGATAAAAAAACGTAGTAATTAAGACAGTGTGGTTATGATGCAATGCTAGAAACATAAGCAAATGAAAAGAACAGAGAACCCTGAAGCAAATACACACAGATATGAACACTTGATTTATGACTAAAAGTGACAATGTGGATCAGTGATGAATAGACAGTCTTTTTAATAAATAATGCTTGGACAATTGGGCATTGATATGGGAAGAAATGAAATAGGATTCCTACCTCACCTGCCATATCACACTGAAATACAAAATAGAAACACTATTAGAAAACAGTATACCACAACAGTACTACTCAAAGTATGCGTCATGGACTAGTTCCAGTCCACAAACATTTTTTTAACCAATCTATGATACAGTAAGTATAAAGATTGAGAATAAGAATTTAGAACTTTTTATAGTAAGTTAAAAAAATAGTTTTATGACTATTGAACCTAATAATAAAAAATTAGGGGGCTTGCATCTTGTATATCTTTTTTTATTTCATCTTTCTAGGAATTTATTTATATTGAATATCACAAAGGTATTTGCCCATGATGTTTTAGGGAAAAAAGTGATCCCTCATCACAGTATAAGAAGCATATAATAAAATATTATTAGTACTTCAGAGTTGGGAAGGATTTCTTAAACTAAGTACAAAAAGTCTAAATTATAGAGGAAAAATTGAAAATTTTCACCACATTAAAATTAGGAAATTTTATTTATTGAAATATAGATGAAATGTTTGAGAATGAAATGAAATATATACTATCTAAGATTTTTTTTATTATTCTAACATAAGAAATGGAAGTCAAGAAATATATAAGTCAATAGTAGGATAAAATTAATAGTTTGAGAAACTAAATGAGATATAATAGGGAGTTCATTGAACTCCTTGTTCTATTTTTGTGTGTGTTTGAAAATTTTTATAAGGAACCTTGTAACAATTAAATTAAAAGACACCATTAAGTAGAAAAATAAGTCAGGTCACAAACTTGGAGATGATGCTTGCAACACATATAATCAACAAAAAAAAATCAGTAGTGAGAGTATATAAAGAACACATAGAAATTAAATTTTTAAAAGACATACATAAGCCAATAGAAAAGATTGGCAAAAGACATAAGCAGGTATTTCACAGAGGAAGAAAATGTAATGGCCCATAAACACATGGAAAGACGCCCACCTCTAATAAACAGGGAAATATAAATTAAAATCACAGTAAGACGCCATTTCACACCTACTAGATTGGCAAAAATGTAAAAGTCAGACAAGAATGTGGAAAATGGGAACTCTCATCCACCACTGATGAAAGTGTAAACTGATACTACCACTTTAGAAAAGAATTCGGCATGACTTAAAACAGTTTATCATAGACATAAACTTGTTGGATGCTGTGGAGTCAATTCCGACTCATAGCAACCCCATGTGACAGAGTAGAACTGCCCCCATAGAGATTTTTAGGCTGTAATCTTTCTGGGAACGGATCACCAGGTCTTTCTCCTGCCAGAGTCATGTAACTAAAACTCAGCAATTTCACTCCTAGTTATATACTCCTGAGAGACTTTTGCTTATCTATTTCTGTAAGGATATTTACAGAAGCATTATTCATTATAGCAAGAAATTGGAAATAATCTAAATGTCCATTGATGCTAGAATACAGGCAGTCCCCAGGTTACAAACATCCAACTTACATACTCCATAGTTATAAACCAACACCCACAAAGCCTATTATATTAAAATTTTGACATACATACAATGGTTCGTAATAACAAACAGGCACTGCTTTGCAATGTGCATGAAAACATTATTATTATTATTGCTGTACTATTATGTTAAGAATGTTTTAGTGCGTCTGGAGGTGTTCCTTTAATGTTTTTCATGCAAAGAAAAGTACACTATATAGACAAACATTTGACTAACTAATGTTAGATATGAACTATACTTAACTGTTCCTACTTACATACACATTTGACTTAAAGACAGACAGGCATGGAACTCGTTCGTAATCCGGGGACTGCCTGTATCTGAATTGACAAATAGAATGCAATGGGATCTCACACAGCAGAAAAATAAACAAACCACAGCTACATTTACCACCGTGGATTAATCTCAAAAACAATGTTACGTGGAAAAAATAGGTCACAGGCTAAGGCAACGAGAATGATTCAAATCATTTAAAGTCTAAAAAGAGACAAAACAATTACTTATTGTCTAGGGTTATTTACAAAGATGAGATACTATAAAGAAAAACAAGAGAATGGTTAACACATGATTCAGGAGTGCGATTTCCTTGGAGGATGGCAGAGCTGAAAAATGGGCAAAAGAAAAATCAGATGGAAAGAGCACACAGAGGATGTTTTGGATATTGGTCACGTCCTGCCTCTTAATCTCAGTGCTTGCTACATGGTCTCCTATTGATTATTATTAATTCATCTTCACAGAGACTTTTTAAACTCTTTTGGAAGTATTACTCAGTTCACAAAAAATAAAATGCTTCCCCCAAAAAAGGAAATTAAAAAAAAAAAACGCAAACTTTGTGAACATTCTGATTTATAGCTAGGATGAGGTTAGGCCTGTCAGTGATCCATTTAACAAGTATCTTCTGAGTACTAATGCTGTCCATTACCCATCTACAACTAGTTGTACATATCAGTAGTTGTACTGGTGGCTTGCATGTTGCTATGCTGCTGGAAGCTATACCAGCGTTATTTCAAATACCAGCTGGGTCACCCATGATGAAAAGGTTTCAGCAGAGCTTCCAGACTAAGACAGACTAGGAAAATAGGCCTGGCTATCTACTTCTAAAAATTAGCCAATGAAAACCCTATAGATCACAGCAAAATATTATCTGATATAGTGCTGGAAGATGTTGGAAGTCACTCAAAATACACAGTGGCTGCAACAATGGACTCGAGCATACCAAGGATCATGAAGATGGCCAAGCACCAGGCATCATTTCATTCTGTTGTACATGGGTCACCATGAGTTGGACTGACTTGATGGCAACTGACAAGAGCAACTAATTCTGTACCAGGTATTGCTCTGGATGCTAGGGATATAGAGGTGAACAAAATGACCCCTTGTCCTCAAAGTGTTCCCCGCGATCAGAAGAGGCTGGTACTTCCATAAATATATCCTCAGTAGGGATAATAAGCTGGGGGGTTTATGAAGATGAGCCACTAAAAATGGTTTAGAAAAAAAAAGTTAGCATCCGTTTACCATTTCCTTTAACTGACAGACTATGGAACTCGGACTATATCTGTAAGCAGTGAGGCATCGCTGAGGATTTTGCAAAAGGAGTGCCGGGATCAGAGTCTGTTCTTAGGCTGTCTAATGTGGGAGTGGGCTGGATGGATTGCAGCAGGCAGAGACCGGAGTCAGGGAGCAGAAGTCAGTAGACACTAGAGGAAGAGCACATGGAAAAGACTTTTAAGAGCCTGAACCAGGGCAGCCAGGGAGGGATGGAAAGACAGAGTGTGTACATGTGCATATGGGAGTGGGTATGGGTGTCGGAGGAAGGAGGTTGAGCAAGAGGGTTGTTAAGGATTGTGGGTCAAAGGAGATGGAAAAATCAAAGATGACTCTAAGAGATGTCTAGCCTGGGTGATATAAGCATGGAAGGAAAATGGAGGTGGAGAAACGCGGAGAAGAAGCAAGTGCAGAAGGAAGGAAGAGAAGGAAAAGAGGCTAAAGAGTTCTCAGTCAGGGGCATGTACAGGATAGGTTGGGATAACACTTTTTTCTATCGTACAATAAGGTCGCCATGAGTCAGAGTTGACTCAAAGGTGTCTGACTATCTACCTATCTATCTATCTATCTACCTATACACCTATATACTTATCTATTTATCTGTTAGTTGATATGATTGCCATAATGAGACAACTTGATGAAAAAAGGAAATACAAGGGATAAGAAAAGCCAATCACTTAAATGAGGAAATAACCAACTGCATGAATTCTTCCCTATTTCATCCACTGTTTTGGCCATTTCAACAATTCCAGTGACTGAGCTTCTAAAACCCAATTCAGTTTCTTGATGAAAATAATACTGCAAGAGGTACAGAGAACACTATCAGATAAAATTACTACCAACTAAAGGGATAATGGAGTCCTAGGTGGCACAAACAGTTAAACACTCAACTACTAATCAAAAAGTTGGCAGTTTGAACCCATCCAGAACACCTTGGAAAACG
The DNA here is from genome assembly GCF_000243295.1 of Trichechus manatus latirostris. NCBI lineage: Eukaryota > Metazoa > Chordata > Mammalia > Sirenia > Trichechidae > Trichechus > Trichechus manatus. Next base: position 6,866,691 of record NW_004443959.1, read on the forward strand.
GCCTGGCGATCTGCTTCCAAAAGGTCACAGCTTTGCAAATCCTATGAAGTGTAGTTCTACTCTGACACACATGGTATTGTCATGAGTTGGAATCAGCCAGCCAGGCCATTCACTCCTTCCCAAGCAGTTCCAGAAACACAGCATTTCTTCAATCCAAGCCATCCTCTATCCAAAAAGGAAGATGGTAGGGGAGGCAGAAAGGCTGCGACTTGCAATGGGTATCTTCTCTGTGCCTGGTACTGTGCTAAAGGTTCATACACACATTTCCTCATTTAGTCATCCTAAGTGCCCAGAAGTGTAGGTACAGTGTTCTTATTTAATGGACAAGGAAATTGAGGCCCTTACAAGTTAAGAAAGTTGCCTCAGAGCTCACAGTTAGAAGGAGATAAAGCTGAGATTCAAACCTTGGTCAAAACCAGCGTATTCCTATTCCACACTCTCTCCCAAGTTGAACCCAAAGGAGCCATGACCAAAGGATTCAATGTTCTGCGCTGAGCATTTATAATTTCATCCTTGGTTCTTCCATTTATAGGGGGAAAGGCTTGCATGTAATTAAGTTAAGAATGAGTTCTCCATAAATTATACTTCAATTTGGTTCTATATTTGAGTAATTAAGTTTAAAAGAGAGAAACTAATGGTTACCAAATTACTAGATTTTGAAAATCACTGATTTTCTCATTGGCCTGCTGAATTTAATTGCTCTCACTTACATACAGAGGCTGCATGTGCTTTAGCTTTAAGAATATTTATCTTCCAAGTTTTTCCACCAGTTTCAAAATTTATTTGTAAACATGCAATTCTATTTCAATTATGCTTGTCTGCATGGAAACCAAAGACTCTTTGCTGTTCTAATCAATGTTATTATGATTTTTCCTTTTATTTAAATACAATGCCCGCGTAACTTAAAGAATAAATGTCTAACGGAGCGAAGCAACTTTAGAAATACATATGGAAATGATCACTGTAATGCAATTTCTTCTGGTAAGTAAAATAAATAAGAGTAAATTCTCCTGTTACAAAACACACACACACAAAAAAAAAAAAAAACTCTTTAAGAAATACATTTCTGTGACAGAAACCTCCACAATATTATACCATCTTATGCTAAATGTTTATACCTCACAAAACAAGAAGGTATTTCCTCGAATGATTAAGGGACAAGATAAGCCCAAAACGGTTTCCAAGAAGTACAGAGACATAAAGATCCAGTGACTTGAAAAAAGACTAAAGCTCTAATTCACTGTTTTTCAAAGTGTGGGTCATCACCTACAAATCTGGGGGTCGCAATCAGCATTTATTTTATAATAAAATACAAATCTAATAGAAAACATGCTGTTTTGTGAAACTTGTTGTTTATATGTCTGTATTTATACATGTGTGTGACCGTGTGTGTGTGTACTGGATCATGGTCACGACAAAATGTATTTCCTACTGTGGCTCATGGTCAAAAGTTTGAAAGCCAATGATGGAATTTACCGCCTTTATCCAGACAGAATTCTAAAGGCATGATATTTCAGGGACTTCTGATGATAACAAATCATAGACTTTGTCATCAGACAGCTTGGGTTCCAATCTTGGCAAATACCGAATTTCTCTAAGTCTCAGTCTTCTGTGTTGTAAAAAGTGGAGATAATATCTCACAACTCTGTTTTGAAGATTAAATGAGATAATGTATATAAAGTGGTTAGCATAGTGCCTGGCATGTAACAAGCAATAATCGTTCTCTAATGAAACTCACCTGTTTCAAATTGTATCCATTTCCTCTGGGTCTTATCAGTCTCCTGGATACTGAATTTTCACCTTTGTTCATTTTCAGTCCCTCCTCCAGCTATCCAAGGACCAGGCACAGAACTCAGGGGCCAACACAAAGCATGGGGAAGAAATGCCGTTCGCTTACTCCGCGAGTATACTGAGCGCCTGCTCAGTGCCACGCCCTGTGCTAAGACCGGAAATGAGGGGATGAAAAGAAAGTCGTGCAGCCATGGATCCCAGTGGCATTGCGGTGCTTATGCCCCAGTTCAAATAAAAACGCTAGCACACCTGGGAGATTCTTAGCCACCTTGGAATTCTTCATGACTCCTGGATCCTTTTTTCTATTGCACTCGCTTCCTTCAGTATGTAATACCTCAGCATAGAAGAGTAAAAAAGACCTTAAAAACCAAAAAGTCCCCACTGAGTCCAAATGCTGATGAAATCTATAATAATGAAGTTTAGGAAGCCTGCAGTGTAAAAAATATATTTAGGAGATATGTTGGAGGCTAGATTTTTTTTTTAAATCATGTATTTTAAAGGGACTTATAAGGCAAGTCAAGGGTTTTAAATTTTATAGTGTAATAATAAAAATAGGCAACAATTGCTGAGCACTTATTATGCATGGTGCTAAGTGTCTTATATAGTATCTCAATTAACCCTCACAATGCCATGAGCCAGGCTTCCTGGTTATCCTAAGTTTTCAAACGGAAAAGCTGTAGATTCAAGAGGCTGAGAACGTTTCTTAAATGGTGAAGCTGGGATTCACAACCTGACAGTCTAACTCCACAGCCAGTACTCTTCAAGCTTTAGTGCCTTCCATGGGTCAGAGAGACAGAGTCCCTGGGAGATGCAAACGGTTAATGTCCAACCAAATGGTTGGAGGTTTGAGTCCACCCAGAGGCTCCTCAGAAGAAAGTCCTGGCAATTGGCTTCCAAAAACTCAGCCAATGGAAAAGCAATCAGCCAATGGAGCACAGTTTTACTCTGATGCACACAAGGTCGTCATGAGTCAGAACCAACTCAACAGCCACTGCTTTTTTGGTTTTGTTTTTTAAATGGGTCAGAGGGGGCCACCAGAGGTTTTTAAAACAGGAGATTGGCACAAAGAGACCAGCATTTTCTCTCTCTTTCTGTCTATAGTGGAGAACAGACCGAAGCTGGGAGAGGTAGTCAGGGAGACCACTCAGGAGGCTGTTAATTAACATTAAAGGTCCAGGCAGAAGATGAAGAAAGATTGGAATGCGGCATGGAACGAGTTAGTATTTTAGACAGATTTGAGAGACAGGATTGTGGCAAGTCGGTGATTGTTTAGATATGAGACCTGAAGCAACAATCAGCAGCCCAGAACGACTCTCAGGCTTCTACTTGGGCAACCATGTGGGTGGAATTATCATACCCTGAAATCCTCAATGCAGCAGGAGCAGGTCTGGGAGTCAAGATGATGAGTTCAATTCAGGGCATGTTCACTGAAGTTCCTGTGGAACAGTCAGAGAAGACAAAGCAAATTTGCATGCAAAGAGACGGCACAGCACCAGAGCAGAGCTCTGGAGCCAGACTGCCTGGCTATGAATCTTAATTCCAACACATAAAGCTAAGTGACTGAGGGTAAGTACGTTAATACCTGTAAAGGATTGCCTGACACATAGAAGGAACTCTGGAAGGTTCGTTATTAGCATTATTACACAACTAAATGAAATAAAAATAGGTGAGGCAGAAATGTTCTCCGGGCTTACTGTGTCCTCTCTCATACCCCATCCTGGCTCTTTAGCATATTTTAGAAACTGCTTTGAGACTGTTGTTGGATGCCATTGAGTCATTTTCAACTCATAGTGACAGCATGTGCCAGAGCATCTTTATGGAAGCAGATCATCAGGTTTCTCTCCCACAGAGCAGCTGGGTAGGTTTGAACCATCAACCTTTTGGTTGGCAGCCCAGTGCCTAACTGTTAGCACCACCAGGGCTCCTTGCTTTAAGACTGCTTAGGAATGATGCAGGTGGCAAAGGGAATGAAAGAAAAACCCACCTGAAATGGGCTGCTTCCCAGTTGTGGCTTAAGGCCTGCCCTATTCCCTACCAGATCACAGCAGGAGAATGGCCCCTAATTCATTCTTTGTTTGTTCTGCTGGGCTGGGTGATTGCCCCATACCTGAATTTGGAACAGCATGACCTCTTAAGTATGAATCCATGGTTCCTGATTTCTTCCGTGGGTAAACATAGCACACTCCCGCACTTAGACCAGAAAAGTGGTGAATTTCTATTCTCCATGGAAAAGGGGCAAGGTGGAGAATTAACGTTAATAAAAATTTACACTGTGGGAGCATTCTACACGTGTTGTCGCATTCATTCCTCACTATGGACTGTAAGGGAGGCTGTAATATAAGGAAACTGAGGCTCAGGGAGACTAAATAGCCCTTCCAAGCCATATAGCTGGTAAGTGGGTAAGAGGAGATTCTAACCCAGGTTGTCTGACCTCAAAGGTAGTCTCTTTTCATTACTCCTTAACCCTTCTTTTCAAGCAGTTTGTCATCCACGGCAAGGCCAGACCTGGGAGCCTGATTAACTTAACCCAAAACGCTTTGTCTCCATTTCCAGTACTTTCCACTGAAAGAAGATGCTTACTAAAGGGTGGAGACAGAATGGATTATTGGTTGTTCACGCTGAAATCCCTGAACTGCAGAGACAGCACATCAGCTAGCAGTTATGCTTACTGAATTCCTTTAACTAGTGCCTGTTGAGTGTTTTCTACGTACCAGGTCCTAAAGTAAAATAATTGAAAACTGTTTATAAACTTAAATAAAAACACGATATAGAGCAGAATGTAAAGACATGCAACTATTAAAGTACAACTATCCATCTGGTTTTTTAAAAAGTGTTTTTAATTAAATATTGACTAATTTTAATCTGGTTTTATCTTGGTAGGGATTGCCCTAAACCTTTCTTAATGTCAGAGAACTTCTGGCTATCGCCTTGTTCCATGAGTGTCTTCAGGCCGTAACACATTAGTTGCAAGAAGAAGAGCAGAATTGCTTCTTCCCATTTGACGTCACCACTTCTCATTTCCCTCCTCATTTCAATCAGGAAAAGGTAACAGTTCTTGAATCCAATGCTCTCATTTTATCATTTCTTAGCAGGCATTGCATTCCTTCATTTCCTAAGCCATGCGCTACTAGTTTGTATTTAAAAGCCTTGTGTGTGGGTTTTTTTTTTTTTTTTTCCTCTGTTTTGCTTAAGGTGGATGCTGAGGTCTTTCCAAAAAAGACCAATTTTTTTCTGGCTATTTCCAGATTTCCACTTCCAGCAATGGAAGAACAATTTGTTTCAGGACAATCCTCCCTACAAGACAACTAGGAAAGCTAAACAAATTATTTTTTTGAAAAATCTGTTTAAGGGGATTGGGAAGCAACCAAGGTAGCCAGGAGTTGAAGGCTAACATTCTAAAAAGAAGAGACGCTCAGAGAGCAACTTTTTGTTATTGATCACGAGGTTAGAGATGAGAGGCTGAGAAGCTGAGCAGAGATTCCAGTAGTCTCATGGAGAAAGGACCCCGGTAACACTCAGGCTTTCTACTGGGACCCCAGAAAGACAACCTCATGGAAATAAGGCTGAACAAAACCCAACTATATGCTAGTTACAAAAAACATACCTTTAAAATAAGGCTACAGAAAGGTTGAAAGTAAAACAAAAGAAGATATTTCATGCAAATACTAACCAAAAGAAAGATGGAATTATTATACTATTATGAAACAGTAACTTTTGCTTTAAGGCAAAAAGCATTCTAGAAGTAAGGAGAGCTATTTGGTCATGATGAAAGAGTCAATCCATCAGGAAAATATAAAGAGTCAAAGTTTGCAATGACTTGTATCATTGAGGGTCCATACAGGAGTCAGAAACCACACCAGAAAATTGAACAGGAAAGATTTAATATAAAGAATTGTTAATTAGGTCAAAAGTGGTTAGCTACTCCAGTGGCCATCTAAGATACAACTATCAGTCTCTACTCATCCAGAGCAAAAGAGAAAGAAGGAAATCAAAGGCTCAAAGAAGAAACTAGTCTACATGAGAAATAGTGTGCATGAACCATAGTCTCATCTACCCTGATACCAGAAGAACTAGATGGTGCCCAGCTACCACTACCAACCATTCTCACCAGGGCCACAATAGACAGACTCTGACAGAATAAGAGAAAACTGTGGAACAGAACCTCAAATTCCTAAAAACAAAACAAACAAACAGACCTATTGGACTGGTTGAGGCTAGAGGACTCCCCAAGAATATTGCCCTGACAGTCTTCAAACCTTGAACTGAAACTAAGCCCTGAAGTCATGTTGTAGCTAAATGACAAATTGGCTCAAAAAATAATGAATAGCACCCATAAGTAGTATGAGCTTTTAAAAAATCACCTATAAGAGACCAGTCAACAATTGCTTTACAACAAAGATGAGAAGGTAAGGGGGCAAGGAAGCTAGATTAATGGAAACAGAACAACCAGAATGGTAATAACGTGAATGTTCACACATTGTCAAGAATATAACCAATGTCACTGAACAACGTGTGTAGAAATTGTTGAATGGAAACCTAAACTGCTGTGTAAACCTTCACCAAAAACACAATAAAATATTATTTAAAAAAAAAAAAAGTGGTTAACTACTAAAAGGAGTAAATGGGTAGCACCTACAAGAAGCTTCCAAGGAGGAAACTCAGAAGCATAAAGGAGGATGTTACCAGGCAGAGGGGCTCAGGTAGCTGTTACAGGACCACACCACCACCACTGTGGTGACAAATAAATTGGATTCTTGGTGACCCACTCTCATTTTTGATATTTACTAAATGTAAGGTCTCTATTATGGGTCAGTCGTGGTTCAGGGGTAAAATTCTCACCTTCCAGGCAGAGACTCAGTCAATGCCTCGTGCACAACCACCACCTATCAAGCCTTTTGTCACTGAAGGTTGCATGTTGCTATGATGCTGAACAGATTTCAGCAGAGCTTCCAGACTAAGAGGGACTAGGAAGAAAGGCCTGGTGATCTACTTCCAAAAATCAACCACCGAAAACCCCATGGCTCACAACACTTTTTTCCACAACCAATCATGGGGATGGTGCAGGGCTAGGCAGGGTTTTGTTCTGTTGTGCGTGAGGTCGCCATGACCAGATAGCAGCTAACAACAAGGGTCTTTATTATGAGCTCTACCCCCCCCAAAAAAAATTATTAATGATGAAAATGATATTTCCTGGAAATTATTCAAGAATCCAGCAATCTAAGAAGATAGAGTACTTTTCCTTCTTTTCATCCAGTCACATTTGCCTCAAAATTTCTTGAGAAGATTCTTACAAAACAGAAATACTTGAAGAACCATCTCTCTCACAAATTCACTTCCTCGTCCTTCCTGTTACTCTTGGCCACCAAGAATTTCTCCAGTCATTCCTTTTTTAACGTAGGACCACAGGGATTGTCCTCATAATTCTCAGACAGCTGGTCCAAATAAAAACATTGTTCAAGGGCTGGTGGCCAGATGAAATATGCACATAATTTAGAGAACATCCAGCTAATAGCAACTTCTGTATTGTCAGCAGCTTGGGAGAAACTGGGAAAGGGACATGCCTTTTCAAGCAGGACACACACAGATCCTGCCTGTGCTTACACACACTGCACCGCCTCTGACGTCAGTCAGAGTGCTGGATGCATACAAGAAGGAAGACTTTTGGCCCCAAAGTCTTAATAACAATGTTATTTTTCCCTTTTGTGTCCAATTCCGTTCTCAGCATCTTTTGTGCAATTCTTCCCAACTTCCATGAAACCTTCGGAAATCTCCCGCCTTACTTGGAATTCCCAGAGTTATGTGGGCAGCTTAGAAGATGCCCAAGGCCTACAATACTCTGAGGGCTTTCGCCACCCATGACCAGGATCATGAGCTCCTAGGTGGGGTGCAGCTTCCTTGACACGCACTCGGCCATGACCAGCCCTTCAAAACGAATACACAAGGCCCTGACATACTCTTCAAACCTTGAACCGAAACTAAGCCCTCAAGTCATGTTGTAGTTAAATGACAAACTGGCTCAAAAAATAATGAATAGCACCCATAAGTACTATGAGCTTTTAAAAAATCACCTATAAGAGACCAAACAGTCAACAATTACTTTACCACAAAGATGAGAATGTAAGGGGGCAAGCAAGCTAGATTAATGGAAACGGAACAACCAGAATGGTAATAATGTGAATGTTCACGCATTTTTCCTTCTCCTGTGGCTTCTATCCCCCTGAGGCTGACAAAAGAAACAGTGAAGTGGGTTCTCAGAGCTGCTGTCACCAGTACGTGGCTGCCACATACTCTGTTAGGGGCGTTCTCCTGCCTTAAATACCTCCCCTACCAACCAGACCAGATGCCAGAACTCCCACCATTAGAAACCCTTAACTTTGGCCTTAGCAGTTGTTGCTTTCCAGACTTCTCTGTTAAAACAAATACCCTAACACTTTGAAACAGCATTCCCCAAGTGTGTTCCTAAAAACGTTCTTCAAAACGTTCTTAGAAAAATTAGTTCCATGGTTACATAAAAAGAGGGGAGGGGTAAATGTGGCATATTACACGTCTATCTTAAGGGATCATGATCCACACTGACATGTTAAAGGCTCTAAAGACCCCACAGTAAACAAAAGTATTCATTATGTCTAACTCAGTATTTCCCGAAAAGATCTGATCATGAAACCCTGTTTGTTTTTCCATCTATAAACATCCCCCAAACTACTGCTTGAAAGAACTTTCTTTGAAAAACCCTCACTTAAGCCATTAATGTAGAATAACTTAGAGGAGTAATGTCCAGATCACTGGGCTTGAAGTCAGGAAAACATTAGCTTTAATTACTAGCTCTGCAATGTTGGACAAACCACTGAATATTCTGATCTTCGGCTATGTAAAATGAGAAATAATACCATTTACCGCATAGGTTTTTGCTGTGAGACTAAGATGATATGCATCTACGAATATGCTTTGTAGATACTACCAGCTGCCATCAAGCAACCCCAACTCATGGCGATGCCATGTGTGTCGAAGTACAACTGTGCTCAACAGGCTTTTCGGTTGTTGTTTGCTTGATATATTTTTTTCCATCCTTTGAGTTTTAGTTTGTTTGTGTCTTTGAGTCTAAGGTGTCTCTCTTGTTGGTAGCACATAGACGGATCGTGTTTTTTTGTATCCAGTCTGCTGCTCTCTGTCTCTTTATTGGTGCATTTAGTCCATTTACATTCAGTGTAATTATTAATAGGTATGAGTTTACTGCTGTCATTTTGATGTTTTTTTTTTTTTTTATGGTGTTGACACTTTCTTTGTTCCACTTAATTTTCTGTGCTGAGTCATTTTCCTTTATGTATTTTCTTTTCATCTTTTTCATTACTGTTGATTTTGTGTTTGCTGAGTTTTTATGTTTTTCTTCTTTTTTATTTTGATGAATAGGTTTGGTAGCTTCCTTTGTGGTTACTTTAAAATTTACCTTTATTTTTCTAAGTTTAAACCGATCTTTTATTTCTTGATATCGCCTTAACTTCCTCTCCATATGGAAATTCTATGACTACACTGTTCTGACTATTCCGCCATCTTGGCCCCGCCTACTGTTTCTGTGGACAATCTTGTTCAAGTATTTCTTTTCTCAGAAATCATGCGTAAAGACTTTCCTTGCAATAAAGGCAAATACTTTCCTTTCTGTTTTATCCTAAATTTCAGATCTGCTGACAGCCATGGCACATACTTAATTTCTTCTTCTGTAAAATTCTTTAGCGTGAGAAGGTCATGACCTTTCAGCTATAATTTATCTTGTGGTGGTTGTCCACACACGTGCAGAGAGTGGTAGGTCCTGGGCCTGCCAACTTGTTCTCTCCTTCCGGATGGAGACCTCTGCCACAAGCATGCTCCGTCAGGTTCTGGCCAGACCAAGGAGCAGTCAAGCATCGCTTCATAGGCTTTTCAACAGCTGATTTTTCAGAAGTAGATCACCAAGCCTTTCTTCCATTGGTTCTCTGGGGGGACTCAAACTTTCAAGCTTACAGTTAGCTATCAAGTGCATTAACCATTCTCACCACCCAGGGACAGTTTATAAATGGTAAAAGGTTATTCAAGTATTATTAACATCATCATCAAAACCAAACCAAATCCATTGCCATCGAGGCGATTCTGACTCATAGTGACCCTATAGGACAGAGTAGAATAACCCCATAGGGTTTCCAAGGAATGGATGGTGGATTTGAACTGCCAACCTTTTGGTTAGCAGCTGAGCTCTTAACCACTGCACCACCAGGGCAACATCATCATAGATATTACGAATCTGGCCCTTTCCAACAATAATTTTTAAGCTCGTCATTTTGGCCCCAGATCAGCTCTACAGTATCTTTTCTGTAGCCTGGAGGAGCTGGGAAACAGGTGAGTAGAAGTGAATAGATTTGAAGAGGGTAGTATAGAGCAAAGGCAAATTGGCCACATTGAGGACCCCTTGGGCAGCAGACTTCCACCAGCCTAAGGACCCCCCAGGAGGCAGACACAACCAAGCCTGTGGCTCCTGGTCAGTTCCCTGTCTCCTAAATTGCTCTTTTCAGCCTCTGTCTGAAGGTGCGCAGGGAGCTGAAACAGACACGTGTTTAAGCTCAGCGGAGCCTACAGACCATGAAACGCATTTGTGAAAAGAAACATGATCAGGACGAGGTCTCCCATGCAGATCTGATTCCAGCTCTGGTTGTGAAGGGGACCTTGAGGCTAAACCAACCGAGCTCAGTCCCTGGGTGACCAGACCTCGTCTCTGACAATGAATCAGCCAGTTCTGTATTCTTTCAGCATCAAGTTCGGGAACAACAGACGTCTGTGGATAATGGAGTCAAAAAACCACACACGGTGAGGCCAAAAGACTAACTCAATGACATTGCAATGAAGACTCTCAGTGATGCCTCTGCCATCCCCTAGCTTGCCCTGTCTCACTGATTATGTCATCTGTTTACTTGTCTCCATGACTAACTGGCTGGGGACTTCATGATGCAAGGGGTATATCTTATTCACGTCTGTATTCACAGCACCTGAGGCACTCAGTTAACATGGCACATACATGAAGGAATGAACAAATGAAAGGACATGCCATGACTGAGATGATACCATTGACGGGCAATTCCTCTGCTATTCTCTCCGCCTTTCCCTCTGAGGAGGGACTAGCACTTTTACAGAGACAGGACAGCTACATCCTGAGAGTTCTGTGAAGAGAAGAATTGCTGTCTTTTTCTTACCTGCCAACAGACAGCCAAGACATATAGACTGGACATGTGGATCTGTGCACCTATCGCCTTGCCTCCCCACCAGGTGCTAAGTGAAGGGTCCTGGAGTATCACATCAGATCCAAAAAATCCCCAAATACGCACGCCATTTTACAATGAGAAGGACCTAAACTAGCCAATCCAGGCCTCTAAAGCAAGACAGCAAACGCCATTTGAGCCCAGGTACTTGGTTCTGATAGGTCCCTGGGTGGTGCCAGCAGTTTATAATCAGCTTCTAACCTGAAGGTTGGCAGTTCAAACCCACCCAGCAGCGCCAGGGAAGAAAAGCCTGGCAATCTGCTTCCGTAAAGATTACATCCAAGAAAACCCTATGGAGCAGTTCTACTCCACAACACATGGGGTCGCCATGAGTCAAAATTGACTCTATGGCAACAGGCTTGGTTTTTTTTACTTGGTTCTGAAGCATCAATCCTCAGGCATTTCCTGATAAGGTTTCTTCTACTCCAGGCTTTCTAAAGACTGAAATCTAATTCTAATGGCTTAGAAAACTGATCCAACATCATGGGCTGGACTGCATACAGTTTTAGTACACAGTGAACTTCACTCAGTAAAAAATCCACTGCAAATAACAAAGAGTAATGGATCAGTGGTTTCATCCTCTGTGCTCCATAAGCAGATAGTAATTACTTCTGACCCAACACTAATCATACAGAAAAGCAATTCTCTGCATACATGTCTGCCTCACCTGCCAGACTGTGTGTTTCCTGTGTGCAGGGATGCTGTCTTCTATGCATCTGTCCAGTAGTTTCCTAGTTCTACCAAGTGGGAGGGCAAAATGTGTATCTTTAGACTAATTGCTACCTGACCAGCATTTGCTCTGTAATAGCTTCTTACTCTGCAGAGGGAAACCCTGGTGGCATAGTGGTTAAGAATTTGGCTGCTAACCAAAAAGTTGGCAGTTCAAATCCACCAGGAGCTCCTTGGAAACCCTATGGGGCAGTTCTTCTCTGTCCTATAGGGTCGCTATGAGTCAGAATCGACTCGATGGCAAGGGGTTTGGGCTTTGGTTTTTATTCTGCAGAGGGGTTATTACAACAAGTTGGGGGAGGAGTTGCAGTCTTCAAAAGCAACAACGTGTATGCTCGTATGTCTCTGTGAGTGAGAAAGACTCAGGCCTCCCAGACACTCCAGAGTGTGTACCCCAGCCAAACACAAGTGCTCTGGTGTGTGGATAATGTTTAATAATGCAAATATCAAACCTAATATCAGGTTGAGGTCTCCATCTCCAAACTCAGGGCCTCGTGGTAGCTCAGCTGTAGTGCTCTGTATACCCCATCAAATCTCCTCTTCACATCCTTGTTGATTATGACAAACTCTCTCTGTTCTTCCCATCCTCTATTCCACCCCTGCTACCCTGTCTCAGCAGATAACCTTTTCTAATATTTCACTGAGAAATTAAGGCTATCAGAAATTAACTCCGCCAACTGCCGGCCCTCATCCTTACAACTTGTCTGTGTTTACTCCCATCCCCACCTTCCTTTCTCTTATTCAGAGGAAGGATTGTCACGCCTCTATTTCAAAGTCGACCCCTTTCTCATAGCCAGGATAAATATTGTATTCTTACTTCTCTCTTTTTTCTTCTGAATATTCTTCCTCTCCTCTGCTGATCTTTTAATGCTCAAATCTATCCCAAGTTAGATTTAAAAAATTCATTCAACACACCCTGGTTGCGCAGTGGTTAAGCATTGGGCTCCTAACCCAAAGGTTGGCAGTTCGAATCCACCAGCTGCTCCTTGGAAACCTTATGGGGCGGTTCTACTCTGTCCTTTAGGGTCACTATGAGTCAGAATTGACTTGATGGCAAGGGGTTTGGTTTGGTTTTGGTGCTAGTGGCCAAGCACTCAAGAAGTAGCCCAAAATTCTTGCCTGCAGATTTCTTCCTATCAAGTAGACAGAGGCAAGCAAACACATATTGCACTTTGATTAGACCAGCATCCTGGGGGGAGTGAGTGCAGGGCAGCTCTGGACCTAGGAAAGCATGGCTGATTTCCCAGTGAAAAGGACACAAAAAAAGGAGTCCTGGTGGTGCAACAGTTATGTGCTCATCTGCTGACCAAAAGGTTGGAAGTTCGAACCCACCTAGTGACTCCACAGGAGAAAGACCTCTGATGCACAAAAGTTTTTAATTTTGTTGAAGTCCACTTTATCTATTTTGTTTTTTGTTGCTCATGCTTTTGGAACCATATCTAAAAATCAATTGTCAAAAACTAGGTCCCAAAGCTTTACTCCTGTGTCTTCTCTAAGAGTTTTATGGTTTTAGCTCTTACACTTAGATCACTGATCCATTTTGATTTAATTTTCATGAATGGCATGAAGTATAGGTCCAACTGAAGTCTTTTGCTTGGGGATATCCAGTTGTTCAGCACCATTTATTGAAGAGACTATCCTTTCCTCTATTGAATGGGTTTGGCACCCTTGTCAAAAATCAAATGACCATAAATGTATGTGTTTATTTCTAGGCCCTCAATTATATTTCATTGGTCGATATGCTTATCATTATACGAGTATTAGACTGTTTTGATTACTGTAGCTTTATAGTATGTTTTGAAATCAGGTGTCAGTCTTCCTACTTTGTTCTTCTTTTTCAAGAGTGTTTTGGCTATTCAAGGCCTCTTGTAATTCCATATGAATTTCAGGATTGGCTTTTCCATGTCTGCAAAAAAGATCGTTGGAATTTTTATAGGGATTGCCTTGAATCTGTATGTCACTTTGGGTAGTGCTGACATCTTAAGAATATTAAGTCTTCCAATCCATGAGCATAAAATGTCTTTCCATTATTAGGTCTTCTTTAATTTCTTTTAGTAAAGTTGTATAGTTTTTGGTGTACAACTTTCACCTCCCTGGTTAAATTTATTCCTAGGTATTTTACTCCTCTAGATGCTGTTGTAAATAGAATTGTTATTCATTTAATACCAACTTAACTGTTGATGTTCCCCAATAGCTCTCCTTAACCCTATTCCCCTTTCTATGTAATGTCCCTGGGTATTATTGTACTATTTAATTCCCATTTGCTCTCAGCTCAGGGCTCATTTGTTGCTTTCTCTGCGACCAACTGGAAATCTCTGTGTTGTGCCCTCTGATAACAACATGTACCTCTCTGCCATAGCACTTACCTCAGGTCTAACTTTGTATATATTTATATGGTTGTCTGATCAATCGCTCTCCTTCAATAGATTGAAATTCTATGTGGCCACTCTACCCAACAACAGAATGTCATTTAAATAAATTACGTTATAAATACTTGATGAAATAACATACAACCAACGAAAAATCATCCCAGAAAAAAATGAATGACTTGGAAAACTATTACTTTGTATTGTTAAATATTTTAAAAGCATATTGCAAAACAATACCTATTATAAATACATACATATGTACCGAAAAAATTGGAAGAACAAACAACAATCTGTTAACTGTGTGTAGTAGAATAATGTGATTAAAAAAGATTTTTATTTTCTCAGTAACAATAAAACTGTTACAACTGGGAGTTAATGAGGGGAGAATCTGCATGCTTAATGCTGCCCTTGGCCCATCTTTTTTTTATTTTTATTTTTTGACTGAGCATACATGGGATCACCATGAATTGGAATTGATTCAATAGCAACTGGGAACTGGGAACCTATTATGTGCCAGTACTGGCTAGGTGTGTTCAGATTTGTTACTGCATTAATCCACTGTATCCAGGCTTAGATGTTATGGATTTACTTATATTTTATTTCCTTACTACAAGAGAGAGAAACAGCAGTAAGTTATAAAGGTCCAGAGCAGCGGGAAAGAGACTTCCTAGTCTACCTTTGATTCCACAAATATTTACTGCACAGCCCTGATTAAGCAATGGGGGTCCAGAGACAGACTGGATGTGTTCTCTTAGTACATGGAGTTTGCGATCTAGTGAGGGGATCAGACATGTAAACAAAAAAGGTCAATCAGAGTTACAGGTGCTATAATAGAGGTTTGTAGGGGTACACAGCAGGCAGTTGGCAGTTCTGCTGGAGGAGCAGATGATATCTCAAAGGTGTTTTCACACTCTTTATCCATCTGCTTATTGCCATCAATGCCGTCGAGGTTGGGAGCATTATTGTCATTTTATTTTACAGATGAGGACATAATAGCTAACATACAGCATTCCCCAAGCACTTTACCCTCCATCCGTCAGTTCGTCATACTGCGGTGACTTGCCTGTTGCTATGATGTTGGAAATCGTCAAATGCCAACAGGGTCACCCATGGTGGACAAATTTCAGAAGCGCTTCCAGACTAAGATAGACTAGGATGAAAGGCCTAGTGATCTAATTCCAAAAATAAGGCAATGAAAAGCCCATGGATCACAACAGAATATCAATCGATACAGTGCTGGAAGATGAGTCCCCTAAGTTGGAAGCCACACAAAATACACAGTGGCCGCAGCAATGGACTTGAGCTTACCGACAATCATGAAGCTGGTGCAGGACCAGGCATTGTTTCGTTTTATTGTACATAGGTCACCATGAAACAAGCATTTTACACATATTTATCTCTTTTAATTCCTACAGCAGCCCAATGAGGCAGGAACCATTATGATCCTTATTTTCCAGATTAGGATAGAGACAGAGAGAGGTTAAGTAAATTAAAGCGCAGACATTCTGCTGCCAAGGTCCATGCCCTGGACCAGGAAATGGTACTGCCTATCAGAAGAGCATCATAGAGCTCAGAGAAGGTGAGCCATTTGCTCAAGGTCACAGGCTGGCAAACGGCAAATCCTGCAGGAAAAGCCAGATACTCAGTCTCAAAGCCCAGTGTTACGTCCACTCCTCCAGCAACTGAGAGAAGTTCTTTTCAGAGAGTTGAGAAAACTTAGAAATGGAAAAAGAAAGAACATGGGAGAGAAAGCACATTAATTTTTATTGAGCACTTATTTCTATGCCAGGCACTGTACCAACCGCTTGACAAACATTATCTCATTTAATCCTCAAGATAACCCCGAATGGCCACAGATACTATTATTCTCGTCTGTACAGATGAGGCTCGACTTGCTCAGCCCAGGTCCCACCCCCGGAAGCTATGCTCATGGTGATCACACCTCGCCCGCCTGCCGACTGCAGGGAGCAGCCTCTTCTTCCTTCTCCACACAGTGTCCACAAGGAAGTGTCGTCAATGCCCACCTGGGCAGACGTGCCCCCCAAAAGGACCTGTGCTGTGCCAGGCATTGGGAAATAGAGATTAAGAGGCCCTGGTGTGTGCACTTGAGGAGGTCTATAACACGGAGCAGTCCTCCAGCATCTGCAGGTTCTCCAGGGTAGGGCACCGGAGATGGGAGCCCCTAGGGGCCCTTGCTTGCCCCTGCAACGTTCTGCACTCCCTCCACACACCACCCTTCAGGAAGCAGAGAAGCCCCACTGCCAAGCCTGTGTTCCTTTTCAGGCAGGACTAATGCCAGATTCCTGCGGTGCGGCTTTGTTCCCTTGCGAGGTCATAACAAGCTTGGGGAGGGACTGCTTTAGATTCCATCAGCCTTCCGCAGAGGTGCTCGGATTGATCTCTGCGCCTTGTGTGTGCTTCAGGGCGCGCGCACCCACGCAAGGCTTCATATATTCTCATTTATGCTGTGTCTCCTCCCCAGCCCCAGAGGTCTCTATATTTATCTTTCTCCGCTTTGCAGAAGGCCAGAAACTGCTTTGTGGCTTTGTGTATTTCATAAACTTGGGGGAAAGAAGAACTGTTTCCTCCCCCAACTGACTTTGTCCTCCACTCCCAAACAAATTATGTCGTACTCACGATTAGCATATGCTTCCCAGGACAAGGGAAATCATGCAACCAAACATTGTGGGCTAGGAAAGGGGCTTTTCATTATTTTATGGGTTGTTTTGGCACACATCCCATCCAGGATGCCGATGCCACAGTTGTTGACAAACCAAGCCCACCAGCCCCCCGTCAGCAGCCACAGCAATGCATTTTCCCCTGCCCACCCTGGAGGAGCCAAGCGTTTTAATATGCGCATTTCAAGAAAGTGATGGCTTTGTCTGCAAGTGTTTCTGCTTCTTTTCAAAAACAGACAAGAGAGTCAGTCAACCATTAAGGAAGTTTAAAAGAGAGGCCTGAAGACTAACAGCTTTTGCTCCTAGGACACACAGTTCCTCAGGCTTGGCAATTAATTAGTTTAACTAGAAGAGAATGTTCCTGATATTTCATGGAACTTCACAGGGTATAATGGCTTGTCACTTTCAGAGTGTTTCTGGGATGGGTCACCCCCACTCTCACCTGGACCTCCAAGTGAGAATAAGCTTGGTTCAGGCTCCATTCTGTAAAGAAAGCAGCTTGTCTGCTCTACACACTCAGAGTACCAGCATCTCCACAAATCATTTGTCTCCGATCAAATGGCTTCTGATCCTCTCCTTCAAAGCCTCTGAAGGCTTCTGTTTACTTGGGAAGTTAATGCATTAGCACCCAATATTGAGCACCATTTTTGAAAATTTACTGGAAGTCATACATGGTGCTAGATACCTCATATTTATTCTTCTATTTAATGGTAACAAGAAACCCCCTTTACAGCTACAGAAACTGAGGTCCTGAGAGATTAAAAAACTTGCCCCCAAAGTCATGTAGCCAGTAATTGCTGGACACAGGTCCATTTACAGCACTTGACTTATTTACTAAACAGTTAATTTCAGCATAACCACAGACAACATGTTTATCACTCAATACAGAGAAAGCATCTGTTATTAACTCCAGGTGCCCCTCAGTGGAGAGCTGGGGCATCTTCCAGGCAGACTGTGGCCGGTCTTCCCCCGCAGCTTTCATCACTTTACTTTTGTATCATCCCTCCTTCTCCTCTGTGTCTCACCCAGGGTCACTGCCCACCTGGTCTCCATCCTGGTGGCCCTGCCTTTTGACATCCTTAATGTGGACTCTATGATTACTCAAGAGGCAGATGTGAAGCAACAAGTTGCAAAAGCAACATTTCTGTGTTCCAGCTACTTCTAGTTCTCACTGCTCTGACTCAACTTTGTGCAGTGCTAGAGCCTAAATAACAGCAATGTCTGTTATCCAAATCTA
>NW_004443959.1:6886442-6887836 GCF_000243295.1 Trichechus manatus latirostris
AGACTAAAGGGGCACAACAGCCCAGAGAAAGAACTAGAAGGCAGGAGGGGAGAGGAAAGCTGGTAACAGGGAACCCAAGGTCGAGAAGCGAGAGTGTTGACATGTTGTGGGGTTGTTAACCAATGTCATAAAACAGTATGTGTACTAACTGTTTAATGAGAAACTATTTGTTTTATAAACCTTCATCTAAAGTACCATTAAAAAAAAAAGTGGCAAAAGTCACCTAAAAAAAACAAAAATCAGCCAATGAAAACCCTATGGATCACAACGGTCTGATCTGTAACCGATCATGAGGATGACACAGGACCGGGCAGCATTTCGCTCTGTTGTGCCTGGGATAGCCATGAGGAGGGGGCCAGTGCAACAGCAGCTAACAATAATAGCAACATATAGCACCTACTAGGTGCCAGGCACTATTTTCCCTAAAGGTAGCTGAGACACAGAGAGGTTAAGTAAAGCTGGATTCAAGCTCAGGTGGTCTGGCTTCAGAATCCATGCTTTTTGTCTTCCCCACCACACCAGACCGCCTCTTGTTAGGCCCTCGCAACAATCCGATGTGATAGTGGGGCATTATCGTTTTCATTTTACAAATAAAGACTGGGATTCAGAGAAGACCTATCACAGACAAGTGCCATTTCTGGAATCACAAAGACGGGATGTTTCATTCTGGCACTCCTCCCTCCCATTTCCTGAATGACCTTGGACAAGTTATTTAGGTACCGTGAATCTTAACCTCTTTGTCTCTAAAATAGGAATAATTCACAGAGTCATTGAGAAAATAAATAAAATGGCAGGAAAAATGACAAATCTCCATCAAAGACTAGGAGAAAGAATAAGCACTGAGTGAGCAGGGCAGCAATGCTGAGTTGGTGAAGGTAAAGTGACCCCTTGGGTCTGGGCCACCGAACTTAATCCTTGAAGGAAGCCTGGGGTCCAGAATTTATCTGAGTTCAAAGGGATCAGGAAACTGAAGTCAGAATGTAAACATGAAATTATTTTAAGAGAGAAAAGTGTTATACTTCCTTATAAGAAGGTCCCTTAACCCAGTCAATGACTATGTCCTGGGCTCTCACTGACCAGCGTCCGGCTATGGTAAGAGCAGAAGCTGAGCAAGGTCCATGCTCTCAAGTACATTGGTCTTTGCTGCAGAGGCTGAACTCACATCAGCAAAACAACTGGACCCTAAAGGCCAAATCTACATGACACAACATGGCACTGAGTAGGGAGTCAGAGTAGACACAGCTAAGAGGAAGGCAGAATTTGAATTTGAAGGTGAAGCTGGTGGGTGGGGAGGAGGTGAGGGTGGGATTTCCTACTCAAAGTAGCCAAAATGGAAAAAATCAGAGAGTGAATACGACCTACATTCCTTAGAAAATAATAACAGCCATAACTTC
>NW_004443959.1:6889377-6891520 GCF_000243295.1 Trichechus manatus latirostris
TTCAGGGAGCTCAAGAGCAAATGGGGAGGGAGGAATAGAGAGACAGCTGAAGCTCTGAGCACTCAGCTTTCTGCATAGAGAAAACACAAGGCACAATGCATCAGGAGCCAAAGAATGTCATGTCAGTTTACCCAGTAATTCTATTTCTGGAGCCTGATACTTTATACATAAGCATGCTTACTGAAGCACAACTTTTAATAATTGGAAGTAATATATATGCCCAATAATTTGAACCATTAGATAATTCGTGGTACATCTATTCAGTAAAGAATTTTGCTTCTACTAAAAAATGGTGCTTGGAAGTTATTTTATACCAGGAGGAAATGCTTATGCTTTAAAGTTGCATGAAAAATTAGATATGTGGTGTTTAAAAATAGGGGAAAAAAAGGCTGGATGGCAATAACCATATGTGTGCTGGTAAATATTTAACAACAAAAGAAAAAGGAAAAGCAGGAGGAGGAGGTCTGGTTTATAGCATGCACCCATTCCTGTGATATGAATACTCCCACTATGGCCGATTTCAAGCCACCAACATAATGTCACTTTGTCTCTGAGCAAGGCACAGAGCAGAGATATACACAATCCGATTTCTCAACCTAGTGCAAACCAGCTGCAGGACAATAATCTCAAGATGTTGACAGTCATTTGAGTGATGTAATTATGGGCAAAGGTATTTTTTATTTATACATTCCAAATTTTCTGTCATGTAACGAGGGGGTGGGAAGGATACCATGTTTTAGAGTTCATTCCACCAGTGGGAATAGCCTCTTGGCAAGTGTGGCCATTACCTGTTACCAAACCCACTGCTGTCGGGTTGGTTCCAACTCATAGTGACCCTAAACGACAGAGTAGAACTGCCTCAGAGGGTTTCCAAGGATCAGCTGCTGGATTTGAACTGCCAACCTTTTGATAAGCAGCCAAGCTCTTAACCACTGTGCCACCAGGGCTCCAGTGTGGCCATTACGTAAGCAATGATGTTTAGGCTTTCTCTTTGCGCGGTGGACTAAGCAAATACTTGTTGTTTGGTTTCCCATTTTGTTCATTGAATAATGTGAAGAACTAGAGCGAGCCAGAGAGCGAAGTCCATTCTTTGTCCAATGCAGTCCACCTGGCAACCTCAAAATGATGAAGGCAGAGAATACATTGGTATCTGAAGTAATATGACAGAGAGATCACCACGCAATCATGTTACAGCCAGTTTGGACCCTGATCAACTCTTGGGCATGGTTTTAACTGAGACAAAATTTTTTCTTGAGGTGTGTGCCTTTTTTAATGCCTCTACGAAGCATGATATAGTGGAGTGACATATAGGTAAGTTCTCAGGCGAGTTACTTAGTCTCTCCAATCCTCAGTTTTCTCATCTATACAATGGAGACATTTGTACACATTGGTAACCACTTCACAGTTGTTGTGAAAATCAAAGGAGATCATGAATGTAAAGTTCTTAAAAGCACTTAAAAATAGATATTGGTTCTTAATTGCCCCTTTTGCTTACTCGCTGCCTTCGGAAGGAAAGGGCCAAAGAAATGTCAACCAACAGAAAAGGGGTTAATGATAAATGAGACGCTCGTGGTCTCAGAAATAGCCCCAGAAGCATCAGGACAACAGTAGCACACGTTTCCTATCTGCCATGGCATGGAACCACACATTTGTGTTTTTGTAAAAACCTCAAACCGCTTTGCCCTAAATACAAAGCTATCATATAGCAAGAAAAAAAATAAGGCTTTTAAAAAAGTCAGATTCATTTTGCATCCAGACTGGCAGTTCAGAGAATAGGACATGATTTCAGGGAAGATGAAGCACAGGGTTTCCGCCTGCAATCATAAGACTGCTTCCAGCTCTCGCCTTTCCACAAGAAAGTAAAGAGCTTAATTGGAAGAGGTAGCAAATTGCAAAGTGCAATTCCGTGCAGCACACACACAGAAAAGTATATGCCTTAACTGAATTCACGGAAATAACACTCCACCATCAGAAGACACAGGTAACAGCCTCTCCAAGCACGGAGGACGAACAGATATCAGGGCCAAGGGCTGCAGCTCATCCAAAGGGCTAACCAGCCTGGCCTTCACTTGCTCCCCTTGGAGGGCTGTGCTCATCAGCACTTTGGGCCCCAAAGGAGAGAGAGCTCTGCGCGTTCTGAAGC
>NW_004443959.1:6892406-6893761 GCF_000243295.1 Trichechus manatus latirostris
TCGGCAAGGACAGTAGCTAGTTAATATACCTGAGAGCAGGGAATGAATCCCCTTCATCCTACTCCATCCTTCAGCCCAAAGCCAGCTGAAGAAGAACAGAGAGTCAAAGGCAAAGGATGGTCATGGACAAGCAGGAATATCTCTAATCATGCCAGCATTCTCATCTCTTTCTTACCCAGCCCAGCATGAATGCAGGGAAATTCTACTGGAATAGAGACAGATGGCAGGGTCCCTGTTACTCCTCAGAGGAGGGTCTGCTTAGCTTGAAACATTGGGGAATGAAAAACTAATTCCCATCATGGTAATTAGTCAAAGGTTAATTTGAAATGGAATCAGTATTGAGCTGACATTCATTTTCCCTTCTCAATTAGCAGAATTGTGGTAAAGAAAATGTCATTAGTCAACAGGAGGAGTTGGAATAGAGGTACTCTGATCTTTATTCTACGCTGATATTTGAACATAAAATTTGCAAAATACTCCCTTAATGCTGTAACCTTCTCGCCGGCACCACTTGACCTGCTCCTTGCTTCTATTCCTGTTCTGTGTCACACCCTTTCCTTCATTTCCGCGTTAATGAGCCATCTCCAAATCACCTCATTCCCTTTCCTGACCTTCATCCTTGCTGACTTGCTTGCAGCACACAGAGGCTTCCTCTCTGTGAGAAGCATTTCCCCAACCATCTTAATGACTCCTTCCTTTCTCCTCAGTTACCTGATTGGAGGCTGAAACACCACCCCACGTTTCTCCATCAGTCATTTTAACTACTCCACAGCTGCTCGTAAGTGTCCTCTGTTCTGCTTATCATTGAACTACCCAGGGCTCCCTGAACAGCACATAAACCAAACCACATATGAGAATGAAGGATGCATAAGCATTCTACTTTATAACACTTGTCTGTAATAAGAAGGCGATATATTACAAAGGACAGAGCTGGAGGTTAGAGAGAGGGAGATGTGGTTGATTATAGAATAGCTTTACACAGTTGAGCTTTGGAGAAGATAATGAGAGCACACGCCTGTCTGTTTGGAGGAAGGGAGATGGGTTGTATATGAGAGGGGAGCCAAGTCAGAGGGTCCCGCAAGGCTCTTCCTTTGGTAGCAAAGCTTTATAATGAACAGAACTAACTCTAAACAACGTTGTGTTTGGGAGAGGGGATGGAGGTTGTGCATGAGGAGGAAATTAGGGTTTTAGAGTTTTCTCCCTTAGCTAAGCCAAACTTGGTGAGTTAATAAGTGTTATACAAAAATCCTTCCTCTCCTCAGCAGCCAAGCTGCTCTGTGTCTCCATAGTCTTGAGGAGTCTGAGAGGTAATTATTACAGAGCTTATGGGAAAATGTGCATTATGAAGCAGTGAC
>NW_004443959.1:6907226-6908789 GCF_000243295.1 Trichechus manatus latirostris
CATATGAGGTGACTGAAAATTCCATGGTTTGGTATCGTAGGTGCTTATATTGCAGATGGCCAAAATTCAATAAATGTCACTGAAATTAACAATGACCAATGCATACTTCATCAAAATATAAACTCTGACACTGAGATATATAAAGATGAAGGGTATTCCTGTCTCCAAAGAGACAAATGTGTAGATAAATAGTTAAAATAGAGTATAACCCCTAATCCAGTTATGCACAATATTTCCGTTAGGGAGCAATTAACTAAATCTAATAGATCAAGGAAAGCTTCAGCAGAAGAGATGATATTGAACCAATTCATAAAAAAAAAAGAAAAGAAAAAAGGGGTGGTGTGGGGGTAGAGACCATCAAGTTAAGGGAAGAGCCATGTGTGAAGTCACAGTGAAAGCTCATGACGTCTGGCGGACAGAACGTAGTTGGGCAAGGTTAAGATGTGCAAAATGGGTGAAGGGGCAAATGATGCTCAGTGGGGAAGCCTTGTAGACAATGTCAGGGAGTTTGGAGTTGTTCCTCAGGACAACAGGAAATTATCATGGGTTATAAGTAGAAAGGCGACTAGGCTAGATCTGTATTCTAAAGAGGTCGTTCTGGCTGCACCGGGGAAATGGGCAAGGGGAAGATAAATTAGAGACAGGGAGATCAAGGAGGAGGCTGTGTTCACAAACAGAAAAGAAGTGACCAGGTTGCCCAGGACAGAGGAGGTGAGGCTGGAGAGAAAGCGAAGGATGTGTGAGTTGTTTATTCAAAAGGGATTAATATTTATTTTAAAAAGACTCTTTTTTGAAAATACAGCAAGTGTGAGACGTGTGATCATCCTGTCATCCCAATAGCATATGTTGTGAGAGAAGGTGTCACTGCAATTTTTATGAAGGGGTTCTTGTTAACGCTTACAAAACTACTTGGAAATTCTGAGCACGCAGCCAACCTGAGAAAGCCCATCGCTGCCTGCTGAAATTAGTCACCCAGGACTGCAATCCTGTTACAGATTCCTCAGGCTAGAAATAAGGACAAGGCACAGAGCAGAGGCAGCTGGGCAGGAAGAGGGGCAGACCAGGTCTTCCAGAGGACTTGTAAGATGCCCTGAGATAGGTCTAGGATTTGGGGTCACACAGCCCATGTTCTTGGGTCAGCTCAGCAACTTTCCAGAGCTGGGCCTTTGGTTGAGCCACTGTGCTCTCTGAATTCCCAATTTCCTCACCTGTACCACCAGTTACTGTCAAGTCCATTCCAACTCATGGCAACCCCATGTGTTGCAGAGCAGAACTGTGCTCTACAGGGTTTTCCATGGCTGATTTTTCAGAATTAGATCACCAGATCTTTCTTCCAAGTCTTCTCTGGGTAGACTGGAACCTCTAACCTTTTGGCTGGCAGCCAAGCTTGTTAACTGTTTGCACTACCCAGGAGTTCCTACCACCTGTAAATGGGGGCAATAGCACTTACCTCATAAGGCCTTCATGAATGTGAATACCCGTCGCCGTCAAGTCGATTCCGACTCGTAGCGACCCAACAGGCAGAGTAGAACTGCCCCACAGGGTTTCCAAGGAGCAGCTAGT
>NW_004443959.1:6910131-6943246 GCF_000243295.1 Trichechus manatus latirostris
CATTAACGTTTACACTGCACAAAGACTCCCACCAGAGCTCAGGGACCACGTAAGGGAACTAAACAGAAAACTGCATGAATTTTCTAGGTCCACTGGCTTGCAGTTAGGACTTTCTCATCTTCAGGAGGTAGCCGGTACCAGAATCCCTCTCCTATTATTACTCAGATAGCCACTGGATGGTGAATACCATATTTAACAGCTCACTGGCCAAGAGCAAATTTCTGAGACTTCTTAATTCTTTAAAGTCCAAAGTACGGTCCTTACTGACCTCTAACTTGGCCCATACTTGCCTTTCTGGTTTCCTGTATGAGAACCCATTTCTTCTTCAAACAAAGGACACTCTTTAGATGATATCTACCCCCTTCCCATGGGAGTGTAGCCCTTTCTTAACAGGTCTCACTGGAATAGCTTTGTCAGGATATATCACACAACCCCAACTTCATTAAAAAAATATATCCCTAGAGTAATTAAGGGCAGTCTATTCTTTCCTGGAAAACTTTAAAGAGTGCCACTGGACTAAAGAAAATATTGGAAACTTCTCACACTTAGAGTCTAAACAATCTAAACTGAAATTTTTCAAACTGTGTTCATGTCTAATAAAGGCCTGTGGGATTTTTATTAACAAGAATAAAAATGCCCACCATTTTTGAAAAAGCAGTTTATATGTGGTACTTTTCATATAGCTAATCCTTACAACAACCCTATGTGGTAGGTACCATAAAAATTGCAGTTTTAAAGATGAGGAAAGAGTCCCAGCTTTACTCACCTAATACTTGAATTTGAACATCACCTTACGCAGTGTTCCCTTCCCTTTTGCAAAACAAGTTAGCTTTTAGTTATATGTTATAAAATTATTTTTTAAAGTAAGTTTGCATGAAGATATTATCTCCAAAGTCAATTCCAGTTACATTTCCCACCTCCAAATTGTCGCCTAATCCCCGCTCTAATTCAGTACACATTTCCAAATACAACAAATACCATCCATGCCACGAACTAAACTACATCTGCAGTAACAAAGCGACTAAATTTGCTTTCCTAAGACCAAGATAAGGAAGGATAAAAAGGAAAGAAAATGCAGAACCCTTATACCTACCATCTCCAATCTACTACTCTAATAATTACTTTTAATTTTCATTAATGATGATTTCAAATATTTCCTCCAATCTGGCTATAAACAAGTGCAATTTTTTTTTTTTTATTGCCATAAGATCGTTTGAATCTTTTTCTTTCCTCATGTCTCTTTTAAACTACAGAGACTCTGTGATTTCAAAATGTTTTTAAAAGTCCGAGACTAGATTACGCAGTCATTTAAAAGTGATCATAGAGGAAAAGGCTTATGGGTGCACTTTTGTAGACTCTTTTAGAGACAATCTCTGCTCAAAATTGACATTGAAAGAGGAAAGGAGGCCATTTTCCAGGTGTAGGAGGTGCTACATTAACGTCATCAGTCAGTTATGGCTCTTCTAGGTACTCCCAGAGGCATTAGGAGACAGCAAAGTATTAAGCAGAAAATATTTTCTATTTCCTTCCATTCCACAGTGCTACCAGGTCCTTGACTGCTCTGAACTCTGCTTCGTTTGAAAGCAGCGAGACCATCCCTGCGTGAAGCTATCTTATGTGCCCATCTCCATCTGGACTGCCCCCATTGGTTATGGCCAGCCACGGGTCATCCACATATCTGAGTGCTGATGCTGCTGTCATCAGTCATATCCCACTCTCCAATGCCCTCTGAGTTTGAGGCCAACAATGAAGTTTCCTCTGAAAACATCTTACAGCATTAAGATTTCCTTTCCTCTCTGTAAGACAGTACGCAACACTGGGGAAGTCAGCACAACTTGACCAGGACAAAGTCATAGAAGCTCCCCAGACACATCCAAACTCCCTGAGGGACCGAGTTACTGGGCTAAGGGCTAGGGACCACGGTCTCAGGGGACATCCAGCTCAACTGGCATAGCATAGTCTATAAAGAAATTGTTCTACATCCAACTGTGGTGAGTAGTGTCTGGGGTCTTAAAAACCTGTGAGCAGCCTTCTAAGATACATCTACTGGTCCCATACCAGCTGGAACAAAGGAGTATGAAGGAAATCAAAGACACAAGGGAAAGACTAGTCCGAAGAACTAATAGACCACAACTACCATAATCCCTACCAGACTGAGCCCAAACAACTAGATGGTGCCCAGTTACCACCACCGACTGCTCTGGCAGGGATCTCAATAGATGGTCCTGGAGAGAGCTGCAGAAAAATGTAGAAAAAAATTCAAATTCACAAGAAAAAAAAAAGACCAGGCTCGCTGGTCTGACAGAGACTGGAGAAATCCCGAGAGTATGGCCCCCAAACATACTTTTAACTCAGTACTGAAGCCGTTCCTGAGGTTCACCCTTCAGTAAAAGGGCCAACAATAACACACGTGAGGAACGTGCTTAGTAGTTCAATCCATGCATAGGAAGCAAAAGCAAAGAAGAGAAGGCAGGAAGGAACAGGAAAACTGGACAATGGAAACAGGAGCTCGGGGTGGAGACGGGGTGAGTGTTGACACGTCGTGGGGTTGGCAACCAATGTCACTAACCAATTTCTGTATTAGCCTTTTAACAAGAAACTAATTTGCTCTGTAAACTTTCACCTAAAGCACAATTTTAAAAAAAATTATCTTTTTCCTTTCCTCTGTTCTCCACACCTTCCTTGCCTATAACTCAGTAGTGCTTACAGCCTTCTGGGAAACAAAGACACCAAGGCCTGCTGTATAGGCCTCACACATATTCCTCAGAGTCCAGACCAAGTCCATATAGGGACAGAGGAGGGAACAAAAGCTCCCGGAGCCTGGAGATCGGCCAAGGGCCACTCCATCTCCAGCTAAATGAGACTGCACTGCAGTGCTGCCTTCCAAGAGAAAACCTTAGAGGATGGGTTGTCGGAAGCGGCCCTGCATGGGCGAGCGGGCACCATGCCATGCTTCTGGAGTTTCATTCTTGGGATAGGGGTAAGGATGGGAGGGTGAGGAGAAGAAGATGTAATTCCAGGAAATGTGTTTTGAGACTGCTTCCTTTCTGCTCAGCCTCAGGGCTCTTTTCTTGGGCCTCAGCTAGTTCTCACACACTCAGCTTCTTCTCAGAAGGCTTCAATCTGACTCTCTTTCCTCTCTGAATTCAGCACCACCCACAAGCTTCCTTAGGGGATCTTTGCTTACAGGGCCAGCACTAGCACCCCAGCCAGCCTGGCTGTGAAGTGGTAAAGTTCTTCCAGATTTCCTGGTCCCTTGCTGCCTCAAAGGATGAGCCTAGAGGTCCTTTGATATGAAGTGTTTTACAGCTGGTGTCAACAAGGGGACAGGGGAAAGAGAGTAACAGACGTGAGAGTCTAAGATCTCACCAGGTTCTGACAGTCACAGGCCTCATCTCAAGGCCCCTGCTCATTTCTGATATGGAAGACCATGGGCATACCTTTAAACATTGCCTCTTGTTCTGATTCCTGAGGAGGGGTCTACCAACCCTCCTTCTGAAGGGCCATCAGAGGTAACCCAAGGCAAGGCAGAGTGGTGGGGGCCTGGGAGCACAGAGAAAATGCTAGGCAGGCAGAACAGAAGCAGACAACCCCAAGGAGTTCTGGCAGCAGGAGGCAGGGCCCAGAGTTGAGACCTTGGGGTTCCAGACAACTTACCAAAGCAAAGACTCCAATTCATGGGGAAACTGCAGAGATTCAGTCACTGGATATAAAGAACAAAAAGGACCTTAGTCACAGAGAATAAAGAAAAATTTGTTTCCAGACATCCCTCCATTCACTTGTTCATTCAGCAAACATTTCCTGAATGCTTTCTGTATGCCAGGGTTGGTTGTGAGGACCCAAAGATGAATTGGCTTTAGTCCCTGGCTTCCAGGGACTCTCATTCCCACTGGGAAGACAGCTTGTTGCAAAGCCAAAGTATAAAGTAAGAATTGAAAGTCCTCTCATACTAATTCCATTCTTTACTGCCAAAATGTTGATATATATTTATTCAGAAGTTTTTCTATCACCATACTAAATAAGGAGCCCTGGTGGCACAGTGGTTAAGAGCTCAGGCTGCTAACCAAAAGGTGGGCAGTTCAAATCCACAGCTGCTCCTTAGAAATCCTATGAGGCAGTTCTACTCCGTCCTATAGGGTTGCTTTGAGTTGGAATTGACTCAACGGCAACAGGTTTGGGGTTTTTTTTCCTTTGTTTTTTGGGTTTTTTTAATATACTAAATAAAAAAATATCTAGAAACACACTCTGCATACTGTACTTCAGCGAGCACTGCATAATGTATACAGCAATAATGACATTACTACATGATCAGCGCCACCATGGGGGAGGTGCAGTGTAAGCTCTGAGAACACAGGAAAGAGCTGTCTCACTTGGGGAACCACAGAGAAGGGTTCTGTAGGACAGACTCCAAGCAAGTTGATCAGGAATGCTGATTCAGTGGGGGTGTCTCCAGCCAATCCGTGGGCTTCCCTCCATGTTGCGCCGGGGCCTGCATGGTGCCCTCTATAGGGAAGAATTGGATCTGCAGGTGGGGTCCCGGTCCAGGCTGTAACCAGGGGGAGGGACAGGTACTTGGAGCCCAGTAAGATGTGATTCACACTCTTTATGGTCTAAGCCCCACAGCAAACCTAGAGCAAGGCAGTGAAAATAAAATCCTCGTTGTAGAGCAGTGGAAAATTGATGGACCCAGAAAAAGGGCAGACTGTGTTCCAGCTGAGGTTCCTTGGTGGCACAAGCAGTTTGCGCTCAACTGCTAAGCTTAAGGTTGACAGTTTGAACCCACCCAGTGGCTCCACGGAAGAAAGGCTTGGCGATCTGCTCCTATAAAGATTATGGCCAAGAGAACCCTATGAAATACAATTCTACTCTATAACACATGAATTCACCATGGGTCGAGACTGACTCCATGGCAACGGGTTTGGCGTACCAGTTCCCACAGTGAGTCAGCGGCAAGATGGACAGAAACATTGTGCAGCGTTCTTTCCTCCAAGGGTTGATAAGTATTTACTCTGGGTGCCAGCACACACCTCCCACACACTTCTTTGGAGGTCTCCTACAGAGTAAGATGGGAGGGATGGCGTGAGAGAAAGGATCCTCCTGTGCAGGGCCTGATGGGAATCAGCGGTCAGTGTGGGAAGGTCACAGACCCACCCTTCCCCAGCTGAGGGAATGAAAACCAGCTGGGACAGCCAGAGACCGCCTGGCCTGGGAGCAGCACAGCCTCTAAATTCAGATGTTCGCTCACCATTTCTTAGCTGGGTGATGCTACTCATGAACCCCTCTATATCTCAGTTTCCTCTTCAATAAAACGAAGATAAGATCTCACTCCTGGGTTTTTGTGGGAATGAAGTGAGGTTATGCACATAAATTGCTTAGCCCAGGGCTTGCCACCTAATGTAATAATAATAATGGTAACATTTATGAGCATTGAAATGGGCACTGCTGTCAGCACTTTATGCGTCACCTTATTTAATCTTCACAACAGGCCTATGAGATAGATATTATTCCCATTTGCATATGAGGAAACTGAAGTACAGAGAGGTTAAACAATCTTCCCAAGGTCGCAAAATTAGTAACAGAGAGAAGCTGGAATTTGAGTCCAGGCAATCTGATTCCAGCATCTGTGGCCACAACCGCTAGCGTCCATTGCTCATTAAATGGCAGAAGTGGTGGCAGTCGTTGTTGTTTTACCAATCGTATAAGCTTATTATTGTGAGGAATAAAAATAAAACACGAAAAATTCCTGCAATGGTCCCCGGCCCAGTTTGTAGGTATTCAATAAACACTAATTAATGATTAGCATTCATTACTATCAGCATTCTCTTCATTATAGTTAAGGCCAATTAGGAGTTATGTGTTGTTGTTGTGTGTCATTGAGACACTGATGGGTTGGAACCACACATCTTTTGGTTAGCAGCCCAGAGATTAACCATTGCACCACCAAGGCTCCAAGGGGTATATCTATAACCTCATTATAAGTTTACTGTATCAGTTATCTATTGTCACAATAATGCTCTATAACAAATACCCACAAAACTTCAGTGGCAGCAGCAATAAACATTTCTTTGATTCACAAGTCTGTAGAAGTCAGGTGATTTGGGCTGGCCTCACTTTTGTTGGCTGTCCTTGCTCACATGTCCGGGGTTGGCTAGCTATCGGCTGATCTAGGTTGGCCTCAGTTAGATGGGTGAGGCCACGCAGCTCTGCTCTGCTTGTCTTTCATCCTTTAGCAGGCTAGCTCAGGCATGTTCTCATGATAATGACAGAGGGCAAGAGCAGCAAGCCAAACTGAGCAAGGACTCTTCAAGTCTCAGTTTGTATCACATTTGCTAACTTTCCATTGACCAAAGCAAGTTACACAGTCAAGCGAGAAGTCGGAGTGGGAGGACCCTGCACAATTACAGCAAAGGGTGTGGATAGGAAAGGGTAAAAAACCTACCACAGTTACAAAACCAGTACCTTGTCTCTGAGCTGCCACCAGTGCAATTATCAGAACACTAAACCCTCCTCCTCCAGGTGAAGAACCTCCCTCAGTCATTTTTACGTTAAGATCCCTCAACTCACTGAAAGTTGTCAACAGCATCAATCCTTCTGAAGTCATCTTGTTCAGTGCGTACAGCCAGACACCATGTGGGCACTGGGAATATAACTGTGAACAAGACAAACTAGGTTCCAGCTCTCATGGAGCTTATGTTTTAGTAGGTGTCTTAGACATCTAGTGCTGCTATAACAGTGGACAGCTTTAACAAACAGAAATTTATTCTCTCACAGTTTAGTAGGCTAGAAGTCCAAATTCAGGGTGTCAGCTCCAGGGGAAGGCTTTCTCTGTCGGGTCTGGAGGAAGGTCCTTGTCATCAGTCTTCCCTCGTTCTGGGAATATCTCAGCACAGGAACCTCAGGTCCAAAGAACGCGCTCTGCTCTCGGCACTGCTTTCTTGGTGGTATCAGGTCCCAAACTCTCTGCTTGCTTCCCTTTCCTTTTATCATTTGTAAGATAAAAGGTGGTGCAGGCCACATCCCAGGGAAACTCCCTTTACATTGGATCAGGGATGTGACGTCAGCAAGGGTGCTACATACCACCCTAATCCTCTTTAACCACAGGCAGAGATTATGATTTATAACACATAGGAAAATCACAAAATGGAGGACAACCACACAACACTGTGGCCTAACCAAGTTGACACATACCTTTGGGGGACACAATTCAATACATGACAGTAGGGATGACTGACAAGTAAATATATAACATAATTTCTCATTGCGTGAAATTTTATTATAAAAATTAACCAGAATTATTTGATAGAGAGATTCTGAGGGTAGTCTTTGAGATTCATGTCTTTATCTTCAGTCGTAAGTCCAATGCCTAACACTGAGTGAAAACCAGCTGCCATCCAGTCAGCTCCAACTCATGCCACTCCCATGTGTATCAGAGTAGAACTGTGCTCCATAGAGTTTTCGATGGCTGATTTTTCAGAAGTAGATCACCAGACTTTCTTCCAAGGCACCTCTGGGTGAACTTGAACCTCCAATCTTTCAGTTAGCAGTTGAGCACTTAACCATTTGTACCACCCAAGGACTCCTAATACTGAGTAGGCCTCAATAAATGCTGAAAGTGGATAGATGGATGGATGGTTGGATGGATGGATGGAAGGATGGACGTGTGGACGGATGGACAGGTGGACGGATGGGTGGATGGGTGGGTGGGTGGCTTGGTGGCTGGGAGACTGGGTGGCTGGGAGGCTGGGTGGCTGGGTGGGTGGATGGATGGATGGATGGATGGATGGATGGATGTGTGGGTGGGTGGGTGGATGGATGGATGGCGGGAGCGAGGGATTGATGGATGAGTGTGTAGATGGAAGGATGGATCTATGGATGGGTAGATGGATGGATGGAGGTAGGGATGGATGGATAGATGGGTATCACGACCTACTGGGCCTTTGCTTCTCCTGTCATTTGCTCCTCACCACCTTTGCTATCAGTAGCCTATAGGGGCCAGATGATTCCAGAGAGAAGACCCAATTCCCTCTTCACATTTGGAGAGTCAGCCCTGAGACCCCAATTAAGTCTCTTCTCCATAGACACAGTGGCTGAGGCATCTCTGCTCTCTGCGTTTAGCCAAGTGATTGTCTTCCTTGTGAGCTCCCTACTCAGTATTGGGAAATGTGCACCAAGCTAATGCTGCCCACTGTCCCTTTGGAGAAATCCAGGCCCTCTTCACCCTTTTGTATATGTTTTGGGGTTAAATGTAAGAGATGTGAAGAAGCAGAGAAAGATGCCAACTGTGATCTTATACCTCCACCAGACACCTCAGAGCTAAAGTAGCAGGTTCATTGTCCCAATGTTTTGGCTTCTCAACACCATTTATTGGTGTTTCATCTATATTTGCTATCATTAGTTTCTGTCAAGTAGGCTGTGACTCACGGCAATCCCATGAAAAACAGAATGAAACATTGTCCAGTCCTGTGCCATCTTCACAATCATTGGTATGCTCAAGTCCATTGTTGGGGCCACTGGATATTTAAGTGTCTTTCAACCTAGGAAGCTCATTTTGCAGCACTATATTGGGCAATGTGCTGTTGTGACCCATAGGGTTTTCACTGGCTAATTTTTAGAAGTAGTTTTCTAGGTCTTTCTAGCCTGTCTTAATCTGGAAGCTTTGCTGTAACCTGTCCACCTTGGGTGACCCTGCTGGTATTTGAAATGTGGGTGGCATAGTGTCCAGCATCCTAGTAACACACAAGCTGCCACAGTACAACAAACTGACAGATCAGTAGTGGTCATGTATGTTTACTTTTTACAGTAACTCACTGAAGGTGGTTTTATTATCCTACTTTACTGAGAAGGTAAGTGATTTGCTTAAAGTCACTGAAGCAACATGGTAGAATGGAAATTTTAAAAAAATCTTCATAGTCCAACAGACAGTGACAAAAAAAATCCACATTCAACCACTTGCTTAGTCCTACAATCAGGGCATGCTGAAGCAGAATGGAGTGTGACCATAACAAATCAAATCCCAGAAACCAGCAGGCATAATAACATCTAAAACATTCACAAACATGTTCTGGCAGAGTGCATCTACTAAAAACTCCTATGTCGGTTGCTTATTTTTCTTTTTTAAAATACTCAGAGAAGTGATTGGCAAAGTAGTCCCAAGAAAAAAAGATTTAAAACCTGAACAAAGTAATAAAAATTACTAATCTTCCCAATTGTGTGTGCACAGGAATAGAAACGTATCTTATATGACACCTTCTCCCTCAGAGAACACGGCAACCTGTCACACAAAGGCTCCAGGTGTGCACTTTCCTTGGGATGAGAGGTCCAGGTGTTCCGTGCAGATCCTCTTCCCTGGAATCTCTCTCAGATGGTAGGTGGTAAAATTGAGGCAGACATGAAGTTGGAGGGAAGGAAAAGGACAATGGGTCTTTGAGCCGTTCTCCAGGGCAATCCATACTATGGAAAGTTATTTTTAATTTGATCCATACAAATTGTGAAAAACATGAAGCATTCAGGGAGTTTATCATAATTCTCAACGAGATAAATATTGTGCACTCATGCAATAAAAAAAAAATGGAAAAGATGTATTTAGTCCAAAAGCTTCATGTTGAAAAAAAAAGCTAACATAAGGAAATGATTTCCTAAAGAGCCTTTCAGTCTGAGATGAAAGACCAACTCAGCCATCTTAAGGGTACAGATTAGATTTATCATTTTGGTCATGTCCCTTGATTAGGACAAGGCTTAAGCCATGAGTTAACCAGACAGCAAAATGGAATGCTGCAGAACCCAAGCATGTGCTAGACAGCCACTGTGTACCTCAAGCCTTGCTCGGTTCAGGTCCTGCAGTCCCACCTACCCTGCTTGAAACTTAGGAGCTGTGCAACCCTGGACAAATCACTCAGTCTCTTTGAACTTCTGTGTTCCCATCTAACTCACTCACATGGTAGGTGAGAAGATCAAATGAAATAACAGAGCTTGTTTGGTAAACTGTAACTTACTTACAGTTGTTAGATACTATTGTATGGTAGACTGAAAAGCAGACCCAAAGTAGCTTGGGGAGCTATCATGAGCTGTATAGGGTCACTATGAGTAGGAATCAACTTGAGGGCAACAGGTTTTTTTTTTTCATGAGCTCAGCAAAGTGACACTAAGAAAAAAAAATACAAGAAAAGCAGAATGTATAGTCCCTGCCCTCAAGAAGCTCATAAGCAAGTTATGATGTCAGGCATAAAGAAAGAGAAAATCCTGTAAAATAACAAGTAAGAAAATCAGTATTTTTATGGGACAGGCTAAAAATGGCTAGATTTTGGTGAAATTCAGTATTACCAAGAGAAGGGATCCTGGGAAAGTGGGATTTGGCATGTGGCTTGAGGAAAATATAAAGGGAGGGCAGACCCCTCATGAAGCCTTAGTGGGGCAGTGGTTAAGAGCTCGGCTGCTGACCAAAAATGTTGGCGGTTCACATCCACCAGCGGCTCCTTGGAAACCCTGTGGGGCAGTTCTACTCTGTCCTATAGGGTCGCTATGAATCGGAATCGACTTGATGGCAGCGGGTTTGGTTTGGTTTGGTTTAGATCCCCCCTGAGATATGAGTCAGGCTGAGAAGACTACATCTCAGACACCAATTTGGCAGAGGCAATCTGAGCTAATGGAAAATCTAGCCCTGGTCACCTCCTCCTCACCACACACCTCTGCAAACATTGCCATGGTCCAGGCTGGCTAAGGCATCAAAAGGAAAATATGGAGAAAAGCCTGGTCTCTAGGCCAGTGGTACAGCCATGGTGAAGTCACCCCCTCTGAATCCAGATTCCTCATCAGAAAAACAGGCTTTGAAAAGTCCATTGCCCCACTTCACACGCCCACCTCCACTGGGAGGAGCTCTGGAGAGGGGTCATGCAGAAGTTATGGAAGAGGACTAAGGACCGCCTCCAGGAATATCAGCTGGTCCAACAGTGGAGAAATCAAAGAAATGGGGTGGAAGGGAGATAAGGAGGAAAATGAGTATTGATTGAGTGCCTGCTGTGTGCCAGATACTGTGCTATGTACGTTGTCACACTTGATCCCATCTAACCCTCTTAGCTGGAGTATAAATATTCCCACTGTACAAATACAGAAACTGAGGTTCAGAGCAATTAAGAGACTAACACAAGATCCCGTACCTAATAGGTGGAGTAGAAATTTGAGCCTAAGTCCTTCAGACACCTAAGCCCTGTTCTCTGAGGATCACAGAGGAGTTGGAGCAAGACTCTAAGCTGGGTGGAAATGGCAGGAGGACCAGGTAAACAGCTTCCTCTTCTTCTCTGTCTGCCTTCTCGTCTTGGCTGGGAGAGGGAGATGGCTTCTGTTTGAAATACTTCCTTGGCCCCTTGGAATGGTGTTGGGGGCTCAAAGGAGAGGAGGTGGAGGATAGTAGCTTTAAGTTGGCTCACAGCTACCCCCAAACAGAGAGGGGAACGTCCCAGAAGTCCAGCCCAAGTGACCTCAGAGAAGGACTGGACTCTGGTGGTACACTCTGTCCAGAAATGAAGACAGGGCACCTGGTTGCTCCCTGTAGGGCATGTCTGGGCCTGCTCTGGTGGCCAGGACGGGTGAGACTGAGGGGGCTGGCCTCAGGGTCCATGAAGGGAAGAACACAGGGAGACAGGGCCCAACAGCTTGTGAGAGTGTCTAGCCAGATCAAAAGCATAGAAACAGCTGGGGAGCAACTGAAGTCCCAAGCCAAAAAACACAGGAACCAGCATTTATAGACATTTGCTTCTCAAACTAAGGCACATAGGACGTGGGTCAGGGGGACAGAAAGCCACAGGATAAACATGATCCCCAAGTAATTTCAAGCAATATTTTTACATTAACACAAACTTGGAAAAGTGGAATAGAATTCCAAAACCTAAATGAGTTTTTTTTTAAATAAAACCTGAGACTTCAAAGAAATTTCACATTTGGGACAACCACTGGAGCTACACCTCAAACGTCTCCCAGCCTTCAGGTTTGGCCATGGGAATTTCCCGAAAGGAGAGCAGAGGACATAAAGAGGTAACAACACAAAGGAAGGGGAGCCAGGTCAGTCCTCACGGGAGTGCTGGGCCTGGAACCTGGCATCAGTTACCCAACGGACAAGGAAGGGGGGCTGGGAAGCCGGATCGGTTGGGCAGCTGGAGTCCTTTGGACCCGGGGTTCCTACCCTGAGAACCTCCTAGATCCAGGGGAAGATTGATGCCAAGACACATGGAGATCTCTAAGGAACCCGAGACCCACAGATGTTGAAAGGAGACAAGGACCTTCCCCCAGAGCCAACAGAGAGAGAAAGCCTTCCCCTTCAGCTAGCGCCCTGAATTCAGACTTCTAGCCTCCCAAACTGTGAGGAAATAAACTTCTGTTTGTTAAAGCCATCCACTTGTGTTATTTCTGTTATAGCAGCATTAAGCAACTAAGACAATATCCAACCTCTCACTCCATGCTTACGAGGTTTCTGAAAATAGTGTGGCCTGAGCCAGGTCTTAAAAATAATGGAAAAGAAGTTTCCAGATAGAGAAGGAAGGGAGGGAAGGTTGCTGTAGGCAGAGGAAAGGATATAAGCAGAAGCGTGGAGATTTCTCTGATTAGCTACTACTTTCTTCCTTCCGTATCTGCTACAGAGAATGTAGGGGCTGGTAGTTGGAGAAGGTACACGGCATAGGCTTAAGTCGGAAAAAACGTTGGATATCTAGTCCACATCCCTCATTTTACAAGGGGACGACGGGAAGTAAGCCACCCAGGGCCACGCTGCTGTTAGAGGCAAGCTGAAATGGACCCAGGTCTTCCCTTGCTCAGTCCATGAGGCAGGACACGTTGATTTCTGTTTACAACTTAACTGAAAAGGAATTGAGAGATGATTAAAAGCAGGTCTCTGTTTTGAACAAGGCTTATTTTTTTTTTTTTTTTTTAAATAAACCTCATTTATCCATGGCTTTTGCTGGTATCTGTACGAAATGCTTTGTTTTTCAATGTAATCAGCATAACATAAACTTGGCCTACACAGAAAGACCATAGGAGAGACTGTGGCCTCAGGCGAGAACTGGGATATCATTACCTGAGAAAAGCGATGGTGTTTTCATCAGAGGTTCTTCCCTTCCCCAGGACGTTTCGTCCTGGGCCACAAGAGGAAGCAGCATCAACCTTGTTTCCAGGACTTCCAATCACATGCCTAATCACTATAACACGTTCGTTTTTCAGCAGAGATTAAGGCTATCAGAGTGACTCACTTCTCCCTTAGTCAGAAACTCTAACCAGATTTAAGAAGAAATGTCTCTGTCAAAGGCATTGGGGTAGTTGTACAGGTGACGCGCTACCCGCTGATGTGTGTTCACTGAGCTTTCTCAATCAGAGATGAGTGGGCCTGGGCCAGGCAGGCGGGTCAGGCCAGCCAGGGGCCCCAGCCATCCAGAGACAGACCTCCCCTCCAGATACCAGAAGTAAAAATTCAGCATTCACCACAGAGTGCATGCACCGTTCCTGCTCTCAAAGGCTATGTGACGCAGGGCCCGGTTATACCGTGAAAGGAAGCTTAGCTAGCTCATTTGGATAAAGGCAGCGTGCTGGTCAGATGAATCTGAGATCCCTCTCCACCCTAAAATGCTGTGCTGATTTAGAAATGCAAATATTAAGATTAGAGATCAAAATGGCTTGGAGTTTGGGAGCCTCTGACGCAAGCTCTCTGGATCCTCCTCTTCTCCACATAAAAACCCCTGTGACCTTCACTGTCCCGCCCTTCTTCTGCTTCAGAGCTGACACCCCTCCTCTGAAAAACAGGAAGGACAGAATCAGTGTTCATGTCCCCCCTGCTCTGTTCCTGGCTCTGGGCTAAACCCTTTACGTGGTGTATGTCACCTCACTTAACTCTCAGCACCTTAGGAGGGCTGGGACTGTGCCCATTTTACCTACTTGGAAATTGAGGCTCATAGAGGTGAACTGACTTGAGCCCCGGGTCTTCATCTCCAGATAAGCTCATTCTCTTCCTCAATTTGATACCGCATCATAATACCAAGCTGTACCTTGGATTCCCAAATCCATTCTTTTCTGCCTCCAAAGGTCAGCCACTGCCCCCTCTGCTTTAATGTTTAATCATTACCGTTCTGGTCCAGCTTACCTTCTCCCCTGCACTGTTGCCCCCATTTGCTTACCACGGATTGTCTCCCTAACACTGTCGCCCAGCCGCCCGCCTCAGCAAGTCCCCAGTGTCTTGCTGATGGTCCAGTTCAAAGACTTTCCTCAGGCCGAAGAATTCACACCATCATCTTTGAACCTCCCCCTAACGCCACTCCTGGGACACTGGAGCATTGTTCACCCTTTTTTTTTTCCCTGTCCTTTTGATCACTCCTCCTCTGCCTCTTTTACTCTGTAGTATGTTGCTGTTCTTGGGTGCTGTCAAGTCAATTTTCAACTCATAAAGACCCTATGTAACAGAGTAGAACTGCCCCCATAGGGTTTTCTTGACCATAATCTTTACGGAAGCAGATCGCCAGGTCTTTCTCCCATGGAGCCTCTGGGTGGTTTCGAACCACCAACTTTTTGGTTAGGAGCCAAGCACTTGACAGCTTTTCCACCAGTGCTCCTTCTCTGCAGTATAATGGGGGAAATGGACTTCGGGGGTCTGGGCTTTCCTGGCCAGCGACTTCCAAATCTCTTGGATTTTTTTTTCCTGAAGTTTTCTTTGATGCTGTCCATTCCCTTCCCAAACTTTCAGTATATCCCCATAAATTACTGCCTTTTGGAAGTAACATTACTGAGCCAGCTATCCACCAGACGTGGGGGAAAGGCACAATTATTTTGCGGATTCATCAAAAGGTGCTTACAAGGGAAAACAAAAATCAGGTCATCTTGTTTTCTCAAGAATGCTGATCTGAATGCAAAGTTCAGATGCCACAGAATCATGCTGTTTATTCAGATAGATGCCAAGGAAAAGACTTAACGCTTCCTAATTCAGGCTAAATTTCAATTGCCTAGCAAAGCGTTCTCTTTTCAAGGGCCTCAAAATGTTTGCTGTATTTTACAAAGGATAAATTAATATCTCTGAGTAGGAAAGTTGGGAGGGGACACTTAATTCTAAATTTCTAAAGATTAAATGTGGTATTAGCATGATAGTGTTACATCTTGAATAGAGGAGATTCTCTGTTCTAAAGTCCTAAGGATATTATGAGATTCAACTTCTGATCCTAGCCTTAGAAATATTCTCTTTCTTCTCAAAACCTCCTAAATCAAGTTAAAAAACCAAAACCAAAAAAAAAAAAAAAAACTTAGCCAGGAATATTGTATTAACTTAGAATTTGTCATAGCCAAAGTACAAATAGTTAACCACAAAGAGGGGGTAGAGACAGAGAGAAGCAAGAGGATGTTAGTCTTCTATCGCCAATTAAAAGACAAACCAAAGCACAGCATATAGAAAAGCTAAGTCCAAATTAACAAAAGGAGAAATAAGTTCTAATGAAAAGTCACAGCCCTGAATGTTACATTTAATAACGTAGTTTTTACACAATAAAGGGCATGAAAGTGTCCGATTCTAAAGAGTTCGAATTATTGCTTTAAATTCTATTTCATTGTTTCTAAAATGAAGGTAATAATTACATTACAGGTTGTTGAAAGGATTCAATGATGTAATGCATATATAGGGTCCACCTTAGGGCTTTGCCCCTAGTAAGCATTTCATCATTTTTTAATGCTGTTAAAAGCCGAGGTCAAGAGGTCCTTTATAACTCTTATTCTTATTGTCCATCTGATTGGAGAGCAGAGCTATTTATTGAGGACTCACTGGAGATTCATTACTCTACAAGATACTGTACAAAGTAGGATGTGTGGGCGTAACCCGTGTAATTTTTGGCATGAAATGGTTAAAAAGAAATTTTCCTCCTAGCCCCCCACTGTTGCAACCAGAACTTATTTTTAATAGTGCGACACAGAAAATGTCATGGTGTCCAGCTTTTCACCTGTTACAGAATCTGTTTTCAGCTCCGATGCCAATAAGGAAGAGAGTCTTCCTACCAAAAGGCATTCAGAACACCCTCCCTTTCTCCCCAGAGCAGTAGACTTCAACCCTGGGAGAGAAGAGATGGGAAGCTAAGAACAGAAAGAGAAGCCATGCCTGGATTCACAAGAAGCACAAGCAGCCAGCATTTCTGATGGAGTGTTGGAGAAAGCTACCTCCTCAGTGACACAGTCAGAGTGACTGCACTTAACGAAAATGGAGCAAGTATATATGCAAAAAAAGAAAGATATTGGTTCCTATGGTGAAGCGTTCATACGGAGAAACCATATGACTTCTTATGAAGAAACCATCGTAGCAGATGTGGCAGTAGAAGATGATCAACAGAGTGAGCCAGTCCTCCCAGACCAGTCATGTGGATTAACAGTAATTCCTTGGTGTATAAGTTCTCCACACTGAGTGCTCTGCAGAATCATCTCCGAAAGATTTCTTTCTTCCTTTTTTTTTTTAATTTAGATGCTTGCTTCCACCCAAACCCCACCTAACTAGGATCGCCAGGGGTGGTACCCTGGTATTACATAAATGTGAAACTCTGTTATCCTGCTTTCTGACCACTGCCTCCAATTCTTCCAGATCTATCCTGCCCTCATTATCTCTACATCTGTCTTTAACCTTGAAGAGACCTCCAGGTCCTGAGCCCCTCCATTTTCCCGACCCTCCTAGTCTCTTCCTTTCTTGCCCAGTTTGGACCCCATTGATGATCATTTGAACCACACTGATAACTTCTGCCATCCCTGCCCAGTAAGACCCAACATCTTCAACATTTCTGCACCCAAGTGGCTGGGCACTCTCCAGGAAAAGTGTACACCCGGGGAGCTGGGGCAACAACAAATCCATCTCTCCAACACCACCTGGATCCTCAGCACCATCCTTCAGTGCTTTCACTTATTCTTACTCACCTCCACCCCAAATTCCCTCCACACTTATCCATGCATTTACCATTCTTCCCAAATCCCCTACTAAAACCTTCTATGGTTGTACTACCTCGTACCTTCCAAACTGTAAATCCAAACATACTCACTCCCAAAGTAATAATTTAGTGTTCCTTATTTCCCGACCCTTGATGTCCACTATCATCACTTCCTCTCCTGTATCTCCAATCTCAATCTCTCACTTTCGTTCTCTTAGTTCCTTCCCTTCAGTCTTCAAACATGTTCATTTCTCTCCCATCATGTGGTAGACAGAATAATTCCTCCTCTAAAGATGCCCATGTTCAAATCCCTGAAACCTGTGAATATGTTACTTTACATGGCAAAAGAGATTTAGCTCCCCTACTTGAGATGGGGGAGATTATCCTGGATTATCCAATGGGCCCAATGAATCACAAGGGTCCTTATAAGAGGGAAGCAGGATAAGAGTCAGAGAAGGAGATGTGGTGATGGAATCAGAAGTAGAAGTAATGGGAGGAAGGGGTCAAGAGTTAAGGAATGCAGACAACCTCTAGAAAGTGGAAAAGGCAAGGAAACAGATTCTCTCCTAGAGACTCCAGAAGGAATTCTGTCCTGCCAACATCTTGATTTTAGGACTTCACACCTTTGGAACTGTAAGATAATAAATTTGTGTTGTTTTAAGATACAAGGGAAAGATTAGTCCAAAGGACTAATGGACCACAACTACCATGGCCTCCACCGGACTGAGTCCAGTACAACTAGATGGTGCCTGGCTACCACCACTGACTGCCCTGGACAGAGATCACAATAGAAAGCCCCAGACAGAGAAAACTGTAGAACAAAGTTCTAACTCACAAAAAAAGACCAGACTTACTGGCCTGACAAAGACTGGAGAAACCCCGAGAGTATGTCCCCCGGACACCCTTTCAGATCAGTAATGAAGTCACTCTGAAGGTTCACCCTTCAGCCAAAGATTAGACAGCCACATAAAACAAAACAAGACTAATGGGCCACATCAGCCCAGGGACAAGGACTAGAAGGCAGGAGGGCACAGGAAAGCTGGTAATAAGGAACCAACAGTCGAGAAGGGAGAGTGTTGACATGTCGTGAAGTTGTTAACCAATGTCATAAAACAATATGTGTACTAACTGTTTAATGAGAAACTATTTGTTCTGCAAACCTTCATCTACAGTACAATAAAAAAAATTCTGTGTTGTTTTAAATTCGTGGTAATTTGTTACTGCAGCTATAGGATACTAGTGTACATCCTAAAGGTAACCTCCTTTAAGTCCCTCCTTACCCTGTTGCCATCAAGTCGATTTTGACTCATAGCAACCCTAAAGGACAGAGTAGAATTGCCCCATAGAGTTTCCAAGGAGCTGGAGGTGGATTTGAACTGCTGACCTTTTGGCTAGCAGTTGAACACTTAACAACAACACACCAGGGCTCCAAGTCCCTCTTTAGCACCATCTAATCCCTCTCCTTTCCTTCTTAGCCAAACTTCTAGAATTAATTGCCTAATCTCCTTATTTATACTTCATTTCCCATTTACCTCTCAACCTACTGGTTCCTGCCCCCATCCCCACCAAAACTGTTTATACAATTTATTAATTATAATAACTTATTTGCAAATGCAATGGAAAACAATCCAGTCATATCTTAGTGAAAATGTTTGATAAGTTTATTGAATTATGGGAATGACTGCCACCTAAATGCTCATATTCTGAAGTCTACAACTCCAGGTCAACCTCTCTCCAGAGCTTCAAACTAATGTGTCTACTTCTGAATATTTCCACATAGACATCCCACAGGAACCGCAAACCGAGGTTGTCCAAAACAAAACTCATTTCTGCTACCACTCCCACCCCTCCCCCAAAAAAAGCCATCTACTTATCTCTCTCAGCTTGAATACAACCATACAACATGGTTTCAAAACCTAGAATTTATCTTTGATTTTTTCCTCTCTCCTTCATATCCAATCAATCTTGCCAGTCTTACATCCTATCTCTTGAACTCATCCATTTTTCTTTATTCCCTATGATCACTATTTTATTTGAGATCACCATGATTTCTTGCCTGGAAGTATCTCTTAATTTATCCACCTGCTCCAAGTGTATTGATCTGTTATTCACTGCAATCAGAGTGATTAAT
This sequence comes from Trichechus manatus latirostris, assembly GCF_000243295.1. Taxonomy (NCBI): domain Eukaryota; kingdom Metazoa; phylum Chordata; class Mammalia; order Sirenia; family Trichechidae; genus Trichechus; species Trichechus manatus. Next base: position 6,929,182 of record NW_004443959.1, read on the forward strand.
CTAAAATGCAAATCTGACTAGTTACTCTCCTGCTTACAATCTTTCCATGGCTTCCTGAATAGACACAAATTAAGCTGCATGGCTTTACAAGGCCCTTGGTAATCTAATGCCTACCTACCTCTCCAGCCCCATTTAACTTCAGACTCTACCTTGAACCTTACGTACCATCAACACGGCATAAGCCAAGCTATTCCCTCTTGGATGTCTTTTGCTCTAGTTGACTCGTGTCTTTCCAATCTTCTTCTTGCAGTTAACTCATCCTTCAGTCTTCAATTCAAGCATCACTTCTTAGAGAAAACTTCTAGACTTTCCCAGGCTGGGTTAGGTTTCCCGGCCTAGAATCCTACAATGTGTTTGCCAGCACTTAGCAAAAATGCCTGATACATACGAGACAGTTCCATTCATTTTTTTTGAGTGAATAAATGAATGTATAAACTCTCCATTACAGTTTAATAAGTCCAATAATAGAGACGAGAAAAGGATGCTATAGGAGCAAAGTAGAGGGCCATATTACCCTCCAGCAGAGTCAAGGAAAGCTCTGTGAGAAGGAAACAGCAAAACTGAACCTTGAAGGGAATGGTGAACTGGAGGATGGAGAAGAATTGTGTGCTAGTCAGATAAACAGGTTCTTCTTCATGGGCATGTGTCCTACGAGGTCATAGAAGGCCCTCGTCTGATTTAATGTTCAACTGTCTTGAAATTTTTCATTTCTGGACAAGGACACCCAACATTTTCATTTTGCATTGGTCCCTGCAAACTATGTAGTGTGTTTTGCAGACAAGACTAGCTTGTCTAAAGGCAGAGAGACATGAAAGAGTTTGAAAGAGTTCATTGGAAGACCTGAAAGTAGCTCCAATCCGGCTGTGTTCTTCAGAGCCAGACACTCAACCACAGTAAGAATGAATGTTTTCTTCCCCCATGAATCTTGATCTATTTATAAATGTTTGGAGTTTAGGAGGGAAACACCAAATCCACATTTCCGAGCCTTTTTCTGCTCAGTATTTAAACGTACATATCATGGGGCAAATCAAAACCATATGTTTCAGATTCGTTTACACATTGTTCATCAGAATGGCCTCCTACTCCCTCCCCATGAGAGCTATCTCATGTCTAAGCTCTCTCAGCGCTTTTGGGTTTAAAGAAAAGCGTTTTGAAAAATCTGAATTTAACTCAAGAAAATTGGTTTTAAATCTCAAAAGGCCTGATTACATTGGGCAGCTCTAAAATCACCAGTTCAAAGGTAGAGACCCAGCTTGGTTCAGTCCCACAAGTCACCCCAATACCTCTGTAGCAGACACAGCCCCCAAAACAGGGACATTTCCTCCCGAGAAAGAGACAGCATCTTGGTTATGCACTAAAAGCTGGAAATTCGCAGGAAATCATATCTATCAGCTGCTTGAGAAAAACATAAGCCTCTCCCTCACACTGTTGTATTTATAATCACAAATCTTTAGGATTGAAAAGGATAATTGAGATCATCTACAATAATAACTACCATCTGTATGCACTTTACACTTGATAAATCACTTTCACACTCATTCTCTTATCTAAGCCCCACAACTGTTTTATAAGAGAAACTCTCTTCCGTTACCATCACCCTCAATTCTGTGGCAGAGGGAAATCAGGCTCGGGAAGGTTTTGTATCACAAAGACTGGATGTGGGTTATACTGCTGATGGTGGTAATGCCGGGATTCAGACTCAACACCCTTGACGCTCCACCAGGGGACTTGTCTCCACTCCCACTCACTACTTCTCAGGGAGAAACAAGGCCAGCAACGTTCCAACCCTTCAAGTGATCACTCATGGTGAGGTGAGACAGAGTCAGAACGCCCACGTCCCTGCCCAGTGACCTTTCTACTTCTCTCCCAGTTAAACCAGTTTGCCTTCAAATAGACTCTGACTCATGGCCAGTTGCTTTCGAATCGACTCTGACTCATGGCCACTCCATGTGTGTCAGGTAGAACTGTGCTCCCCGGGGTTTTCAATGGCTGATTTTGGGAAGTAGCTCACCAGGTCTTTCTTCTGAGGGGCCTCTGGGTGGACCTGAACCTCCAGTCTTTCAGTTAGTTGCTCAATGTGTTAACTGTGTGCACCGCCCGGGGACTGTTAATTCTCTCAGGGCTCCTTTTCTCCCTTTATTGAAAGAAGTCAGGAAAGACAGAAGCCTATCTCCCTTAACTCCATTCAAATCAATGATTTCATTGTTTCTGACGTTGCAACACCCACTCTTTTGAAAGAGACAGAAACAGAGCTATTTGCTTTAATGTGTGTTATCTTGCAAATCTTTGCAACCATAAAGCAGATATTCTGCAACCCATTTTCCTCAAAGAGGAAACTGAGACTCAGAGAAATTAAATAATTACCCGCTATGACTTAACTGGGGCCCTGGTGATGCAGTGGTTAAGCGTGTGGCTGCTAACGAAAAGATCGAATCCACCAGCCGCTCCTTGGAAACCCTATGGGGCAGTTCTACTCTGTCCTGTAGGGTCGAGTAGGAATCAATTCGATAGTGACGGGTTTTTGGTCTGATGACAGGACTGGTAAACGGCTCACAGTGCGAAGACTTAAACTCAGGTTTAAACTCAAGATTCTTTCCCTAAGTCACATGGACCAGATCGGCTTCGATCCCAAAAGGACAGCCAGTGGCAGAAAAATAAAGCCGACAGAGGAAGGAGAGAAAGATCTTTAAAGGCCTGCAAATGGGACAAATTCCTACACAAACTCACCTGGTCAGTATCATTAAAAACTGTGGGAAAATCTTATGCATGAAGAACAAGACAGGCTGGGAGGAGGGACAGGGCTGAGCTTAGAGCAAAATCTGAGGAGTACGTATGTATATGCATCTAGAAGATACACAGTTTTCCCTCTTTCACGTACATGCAAACAAAGCTATAAATTAGTATTAATCAGTACCAGTGAGGCGAATTAATTAAAAAGTTATAATTACATCACTTGATAAAGTAGCACCAAAGCCTATGAAAATGAGAGTTAATTACTTGGCCCAGAGAAGGAAAGCGTAATTTCTTGAGCTCTTAGAAGTATCTACCGATTTTCCACAGCACTGAAATGAAACTAACATTATTGTGTATTCGCTAAATTATTATTTTTTGACAAACAGCTACCATTTATTAGTGAGTTAATATTCTGTGCTTGCTGTACTTGGCACTTTATACACATTATTTCATTTAATCCACACAACTATATAAGACGGATATAATATCATCATTTTATATGTGATTAAAAAAAAATTTAGACTCAGTGAACTAAGTAGCCAAGATCATACAAATTAAGTGAAGAACCAAGGAGACAAACTTATGTCTGTCCAATTCTGACCATGGTACTTGCCTTTATTGCAAATGAATTCATGGCAATTTTGATTTATTACAATTTGCACAACTGAGAATTTATTCTATTTTTAAAAATTTTGCACTTGCCTGTTTTTCATTTGAAGCTTAGGGGTACACTTGAATCTTACATCTGCAGGCACACAAGCGCTTTCATTGCCTTGCTATGTGCTCATTCCTAACTTGTTTCTCAATTCCACTTTAACCAAAACCAAAATCAAACATTTCTGCCTGGTTGGTAGTACTAATATAGAGCCAAATTCCAGTCATCGTGTTGAGAGCCAGGGAGCAGAGTGGGCGTAAATAAACCATATCCATACACATCCTAAACCTCACTGTAGGCAGTTGCAGGAAAAAGGAAGCAGTGAAAAAACTGGAATTAAAAAAAAAAAATCTGGATTCTGTGTGATTTTCAGTTTTTATGATGTTTTTTAAAAGTTTAATAGCATTTTTTATTTTCCATAATAAACGTATTTTGTAATAGGAAAAATACACTTTGATTCTTAAAATTATGAATGACAATTAGACTGGGTGTAGAATTTTTGACTCACAATTCTTCTCCCAAACTTTATAAATGTCGTGCCATTGATTGCTCTTATCCAATGTTGTAGAGGTAGTGTAAGGCCTCCCTAATTTTTTTCCACTTTACTTATTTTATCAGTCTGAAGTTCTTTAAGATTCTTTTTTTTTTCCATCCATGGAATTCAATATTTTCACCAGGATATGTCAAGATGTTTGTCAGAGTTAATTAATATCTTCTGGTAAGTTCTTTTGAGTTACAGGTTCACCACTTGCTTTAGTTTCAGAAAATTTTTAGTCTGTTTTATTTTGAATATTATTTCTGATTTGTTCTTCAGGCCCAGCAGCCAATCACGTTCCAGTCCATATTTATATAATCTTTTCTCTGATCTTTTATCTCTTTGCCATTTTTTTTTTTTCTCCGCTTAAGTTTCCCTCATTGACTTGGTCCTCTACCATTTAGTTCTGTATAACTCTGAATTTCTACTCTGCAATTATTTGTTTCCTTACATGATTTTTTGGGCTCTGACTTGTCCAAATAAAGGTAGTGATATTTCAGTCAAAGTATAATGGAATATCTTGGATGCCTTGATAAAAATATCCTAAAGTTTATCCAGAGGAATAAATCATTAAGACCAAATGGGACACTCCTGGTGGGAGGATAGGAAAAAAAAAGTCATACAAGAAAGGATATTAAAATGAATTTAAAAACTAAAATAAAAAAAAAACATAAGTAGAGGTGTCCCATTGCCAATATAGGCAGGCAAATCAGTGGAGCAGTATAATTTTGCCTATTTTTCGGAAGGTATCTCAACTAGGAGAGAAAAGGATTTGATCAATGACAGTCGAAATACCAGCTAACCATTTAGAAACAAATATCACACTAGAACCCATTTTATAAAAACCTGAATTCTAGATGAATTGAAGATTTAATTTTTTAAGAAACATACAAATATTACAGAAACTTGATGTTTATACAATTTTCATATGTTAAGAGGATTTTCAAATTATTCCACCAAAGACAAAAAGCATAAGGGAAATCTAACAAATTTACTCTTCAGAAATCAATTAGAAAAGTAAATGTCCAGTAGCAATGGGGAAAAGACACAAATGGGCAATTCACTGAAAAGAAAAAATAAATACACATGGCCAATTAATTTAAGAAAAACATTTTGCCTTACTATAATCAAGACACTGTAAATTGGAGGAAACTCTTAATGTGTTCTCAACTTTTGCCTCTTGCTTCATAGTCTATAGTTTATGTATTTGTAGGATGTAAAAAAGAGATTTGATTGGAAAGACTTGTAAGACCTGGAGTTGGCAGAACTTACTGAAGACAGGCTAGAGAGAGGTACATGAAGTAGAATAGTGTTGTGCCCAGCAATAAAAATACAACAGAGGTAAGACTAGGCTCAGAGAACAGAAAACTCACCAAGAACTGATGTAGTCAAAGAAGACTTGTAGGAAAACTGAACACTTGAGCTTGACCCTGAGAAAAGGAAAAACCAGTACAATGGACTTGGGTATACTCCAAACTTGGAAACCTGCCTCAAGAGACCAAGATGGCTATGAATTCACAGAAGACAATTGGGAAGAAGGAATTTAATTAGATTGAGATAGCAAGAAAATGTCCACGTGTATCATGCTTTGTAGTTCCAAAAAGCCCTTTCATACATTATTTTTGCATAATCTCCCCCAGTAACCTTTAGGATTAGGCAGTGAAGAGGTCATTATACCACTTTAAGGAAGAGGAAACCGAGGTTCAGAGAGATGGAATGATTTGCCTGCACTACTAGATATTGCTGGAAGAGATACTTGAGGCCCCATCTTACAGAGGAACCCTGGCTTCTTCACCACCTCTGTCGCCAAGTGGAATAAAGATAACCAGTTCAATGCCTCTACGTTACAGCTGCACTGGTTTCAAAGAGTGGATTCTCATTCAGATTGCAAGTGGTGGTGCTAAGGAACAACTGAGGTTGGATGTGAATGTTAGGAAACAAGAATTTACTTAAAGAATCCAGATGTTCTTACAACCCAAGAGAGCCCTTCTGCTATATCTGGATCCCTTTCTGGAGGGAGTAGGGAAATATTGCAATGAAAGTTGCTGCCAAAAGGCCATCATAGTTGTAACTGCAAAAAATCAGAATACACTTATTAGGGGGCATGCCCTTGACCATGGGAGAATGTGTTGTATCTCTACTTCTCACATTGGGCCTCAGAAATTTTGTACCTCCAGATACAAACGTTGGTTAGGTAAAAACCAAACTCATTGCCGTTGAGTCTATCCTGTCTCAGTCATCTAGTGCTGCTCTAACAGAAATACCACAAGTGGATGTCTTTAACAAAGAGAAATTTATTCTGTCACAGTCTAGTAGGCTACAAGTCCACATTCAGAGCATCAGCTCCAGGAGAATGCTTTCTCTGTTGGCTCTGGAGGAAGGTCCGTGTCATCAATCTTCCCTTGATCTGGGAGCTTCTCTGCGCAGGAACCTCAGGTCCAAAGGATGTGCTCTGCTCCTGGCACTGCTTTCTTGATGGTATGAGGTTCCCATGTGTCTCTGCTCGCTTCTCTCATTTATATCTCGAAAGAGATTGGCTTAAGACACTATCCAATTTTGTATACTTCATCAGTATAACGGCCACTAATCCATCTTATTACATCATAGTGACTGAATTTACAACACATAAGGAAATCACATCAGATTACATAATCATACAATACTGGGAATCATGACCCAGCCAAGTGGATACACACATTTTTGGGGGGACATAATTCAATTCATGACACTGACCCATAGCGATCCTAGAGAACAGAGTAGAACTGCCCTATAGGGTTTCCAAGGAGGGGCTGGTGGATTTCAACTGCCAATCTTTTGGTTAGCAGCCATATCACTTAACCACTGCGTAAGATACTCTAAAATCTCTTCCAGTTCTGACTCTCACGGGTACCACACTTTGTGAAGGAAATAGACACATACTCAGAGAAGAATAATAGGGCAAGGTACTGGATACCATGACAAGCAGTGACGGAAGGATCAGGGGAATAGAGATGAGATGACACTGGGGGACATGAGGGATGTTTGTCTCCAAATGTCTGCAGAGCTGTCTTAGGAAAAACTCATTTTGTACTGTGTGGCCACAAAGAGGGAGAGTGAGACGAATGGGTGAGAGCCCCAGGCAGTCAGAATTTGCTGAAAGATAGAGCCGTGGAAAGACACACGAGCAGCTTCCTGGGGAGAGAAAGGGAAGAAAGAGAGAAGGAAGCACATATATTGATCTATCTTGAGGCAGGAAAAACCTCTGACCTTCTACATTCATGATCTCTAACTCCTACAACAATCTTGCTACTTGGGCATTGTCAACCCCATTTTTCAGATAAGGAAACTGTAGCTCAGAGAGAACTCACTTGATCAATATTAGGGGTAATGAGTTAGTGAATGTCCTAGCAGGAAGAATGTGGAAGCAGAGGATGAAATACCAGTTTCAAGATATTTAATCATCACATGCAGAAGGTTGGACAAGAGGGTCTTTATGATCCCTTCCCACCAGTAAATTCCAGAGTTCTGTCGTGCAGTGGTTAGGAGTTATGACTGCTAACCAAAAGGTCGGTAGTTCAAATCCACCAGCCGCTCCTTGGAAACCCTATGGGGCAGTTCTACTCTGTCCTATAAGGTTGCTATGAGTGGGAATCGACTCGACAGCAACGGGTTTGGTTTTGGTTTTTAATTGTGTTTGGATACTCCTTCCCAGTCATAATAAAGAATCATGTACTTCAAAATGCTGAATGGAAAGAAAAAGTAACAATTGATGCTATAATAACAAACACCACCACCACAAGGACCATCATCAGCATTACCACCATCACCATCATCACCATCATTATCACCGCTGCCGTCATCACCACAGAAGTTACTGTCAGCTGCGTCACTCTCAGCAACACCTGCTATATGCTGGGCACTAGTATAAGCTCTACTTAGAGATATTTACTGCCAGTAGATATAATGGCTCTCAAAGCAAGTATCTTTGTCATCATTTTACAGCTGATGAAACTGAGCTGCAGAGAGATGAATTCTAAAAGGTCACTCAGCAAGTAAATGGAGGAGCTTAGGTTCAAACCCACTTCTCTATGACTCCAAACTGGTGTTATCTGCAGAATACCCTCACTCTCTCCTTAATTCTTCCCTCTTGCTGCCATGCCAGTGTTGCGCCTGAGCATAAAATACACCACTTTAGGAGCAGAGAAGCTGATGTTGGAGTTTCTCTGCTTCCTAAAGTGGCTTAAAAACAAACAACAAAAAAAAAAAGCCTGTGCTGCTCTTCAGGTAGCTCTCACAAGTACCACTTGAATGACTACTGCACTTCTTGAGAAATATGAAGAATTTGGTGGCATGATGAGAATCAACTTGACTTCTCAGCTCTCTGTGGCGGAGGAAGGTAGCTCTAGGTCCCCAACCAAGCCATTGGAAAGCCCCGCCCACAGGATCTCAGGAAGGCAAGATGCTACCTTGCGGAGTGTTGTTGTTGTTGTTAGGTGCCATCGAGTTAGTTCCGACTCATAGTGACCCTACGTGCAACAGAACGAAACACTGTCCAGTCCTGTGCCACCCTCACGATCGTTGTTATGCTTCAGCTGGTTGTTGCAGCCACTGTATCAATCCATCTCATTGAGACTCTCTACTTTACCAAGCATGATGTCCTTCTCCAGGGACTGATCTCTCCTGATAATGTCCAAAATATGTGAGACGTAGTCTCACCATCCTTGCTTCTAAGGAGCATTCTGGTTGTACTTCTTCCAACACAGTTCTGTTGGTTCTTTTCGCAGAGTGTAGCTCACTGGAAAGATTCATCTTCCTGATGCCATATTCCCTACTCTGGGGATGCTGACTTGGCTCACCTTCCTTGCAAGATACGAAGGCCATCAGTAACTTTGCCCACACTCAGCACTTTTTCCAGCTCTCTGGCTCTTTCAGCTGAGGTGGCAATGTTAACCATGTAGTTTTGTAAATTAATCCTTTGAAGATTCACTCTTGTCGGCTAACTTTTCTCACTGCAATAAGCTAGGAAAATCACTAGCAACTGAGTTTTCCCTTTTCATGTATGCCCAATCTTTTTAATTTAAGGCAGTGTCCCAATACCTCTATTCAGCAAAACACACTCGTTTTATACAAGGAATCACAAAAATGTTCACTTAAAAATAACGGAGAAAGTGATAATCCTATCTTGGCCTTGGATAAGAAAAATGTCTGAGTATATCATCTGGGCTGAGAAAAAAGAGGAAAGTGAATAAGATTTCAGCTAGCACTGGACCCAAAACAACCCATGTTTCAATTTAGCAAGGATTTATGCCATGAAAATCTTGTGCCAGGCTGAGGGTAAGTGCAGCTACAGGGGAGAACGTAGAAGAATGAGACACAACCTCTGCCCTCTGACTGTAGAGCTGAATAGGGAAAGGACAAACAACCTGCCATGGAACAGGGCAGACAGTGTTGAGAGTCTTTTCAGCGATGCAGGGGTGTCCTAGGAGCAGCTCTGGCCTGGGAGGATCAAGTCCTGGGTGTTAGTACTAACTGCATCCTCAATTCGTTCTATAACCTTGAAGAAGTTGCTCCTCCTCTCAAAGACTCAACTTATTCATCTATTAAAAGAAAAAAAAAGTAGTCATAGATGAAAATTATGTTCCTTCTACCTCTAGCCTTCTAAGAATTAAGAATAGCAAAACTTTCCAGGAGAACGCAAGAATATTCCAGCAGAAATGAGGAGAGTGGTTCTCACTGGCTTGATGTAGCAAACTGCCGGGGAGGCTCCAATAATGAGCTCTTTGAGGAAAGGATGGGATGATGATGGGCCTGAAGATGAAGTGTCGGAAGATACTCTTGTCACCCTTCTTCACTCTGCTTCCTGCCCTGGTAGACAGCATATTGACGGAGCCTGTGTTTTTATCCATTCTGTCACTCTCCGTCTCTTTATGGGTGTATTGAGGCCATTTACACTCAGTGTAATTAATTATTGATAGATGTGAGTTTGTTGCTGTCATTTTGTAGTGCTTTTTTTGTGGTGTCGATGTTTTCTTTGTTCCTTTGTGCTGAATTCCTTTTGTTTGTGGACTTTTTTTCCAATTTCTTTTGTTTTTACTGAGATTTTATGTTTTTCCTCTTTATTTTTATGAGTAGGTTTGTTAACTTTCTTTGTGGTTACCGTGAAATTTACCCTTATCTTTCTAAGTTTGAAGCAGTCTATTATTACTTGGTATCACCTTGCCTTCCTCTCCATTAGAGGGTTCTATACCTACACTGTTCATTGCCTCTCTTATTATTCTGATGTTGTTGCCATTTGCAGATTAACTGGTCTGATTCCCTGTTGTATTTCTTTTGGTTTTGGATAGTCCTTGAGAGTTCATTTCCTAGATTGGTATCTGGCTGGTATGATTCTGCATCCTAGATTCAGCCTGTGAGCTGAAGTTTTTTGTTCTCAGATCGAAGGACTCCCTTTAATAATTCTTGTAAATTTCATTTGGTTTTTACATATTCCCTTAATTTCTGTTTATCTGGAAATACCCTAATTTCACTATCATATATGAATGAGAGTTTTGCAGGATATATTATTCTTTGCTGGCAATTTTTTTCTTTCAAGGTTTTATATATGTGATCCTATTGCCTTCTTGCCTGCATGGTTTCTGCTTGATAATCCTAGCTTAGTCTTATTGTTTTTCCTCTGTATGTGACTTTTTGTTTTTCTCAAGCTGCTCTCAGGATTCTTTGTTTGTCTTTTGTTTTGGCTAGTGTGATTGTAATATGCCTTGGTGATTTTCTTTTGGGGTCTATCCTATATGGGGTTCATTGAGCTTCTTGGATGGCCAGCTTTTCATCCTTCATGATATTGGGGAAGTTTTCTGTCAGCAGTTCTTCAATGATCTCTGTGTTTTCTGTTTTCTCCACCTGTTCTGGAACTCCTATCACTCGTAAATTTTTGCTTTTGATTTTATCCCACATAATTCTCAGGGTCTTTTCATTTTTCTTTGTTCTTTTTTCTAAGTTTTCCTCAAACAGAGTTGTATCCAAGTGTTTGTCTTCAATTTCGCTAATCCTGTCTTCCACTGTTTCAAATCTGCTCCTCAGCCCTTCTGTGACACTGTCCATTTCTGGAATCTTTTTGTTTATCTTTTGGATTTCTAATTGTTGTTTTTGTATGATTTCTAGTTGTGAATTTATTTTGGCATTTTGTTCCAGCATTATTTTCCTGAATTCTTTCATTTTTTTGTCTGTATTTTACATGAATCTGTCTCCCTTTTCCATGAATTTGTCAATTTTTTTCCTCATTTTTGTATGCTTTTTGTTTCAACTCTTGGATTATTCTGAGTATTAGAGATTTGAATTCCCTATCAGGTAGTTCTAGTGCCTTTTCTTCTACTGGAAAGTCACCTGGTGTTTTATTTTGGACACCTACTAGAACCATCCTGTCCTGTTTTTGTAAATATTTTGATATTGTCTGCTGTCTTCAGGGCATTGAGTAGTTATTTTTCTCGTCTATTGATTGTAGATTTGTTTGTTTTGTCCCTTTTTTTGTTTGTTTTGTTTTATTTGGCTATGTCTGAGCAGGTGGGCTGTGTGTTCTTTATTGTTTGCTCATCTGTGGGCATGATACTTTTCACCTCCTTCTCCAATTAGCAGGTTCAGTCCCTCAGATATGGTACAGCAGAGCAGGTCTAGCTGAAGAGAAGTTGTTGGGATGGGTTGTTTGTGGTACTTACTATGGCCACCAGGGTGGGCTGGTAATCAGTGCAGGACAGGTTCTGGTAAGCCGTGCCTGTGCTGCTTGGTGGTGTGATGTTAAACGCACAGTGCAGGTAGGCAGGATGGAGGCGGGAGATTGTGATGTGTGGAGCTAAGATGGGTATGGGAGAGAGGAGAGAGGAACAAGAGCCAAAAACATACAAACAAAAAAAGAGTTCTAAGGGAGCTTGCCGTTGGAGTGGAAAGATGAGAGACTATGAAATGGAGAAAAACAAAAGGAGAAGAAGAAGAAAAAAAAGAAAAGAAAAGAAAAAAGTTAATTAATAAAAATTAGAAAGAAAAAAGAAAAGCAGACCTCCCAGGGATCCCACCAGTGTGGCTACGAGGTCTGGGGAAGTTGCTCCCAGGCATTGAAGTACAGCCTGGCTAGAAGGCATAGAGGTGTCACTCAGTGCCAGGTATTCAGGGGACAGGAAGAGAAGGAAGGTATAGAGAGACGAGGATCTGAGTAATAAAGAAAGACAAAAAGCGAAAAGAAAACAAAACGAATTAAAAAATAAAAAAGAATGAGAAAAAACCTCAAAGAAACAGAAAAAAAAAAACCCAAAAAAAGAAATGTCCTCAGGGATCCCTCTGCATGTCTGTGCAAACTGAGGGGGTAGGTCCCAAGCCGCGCAATACTGCCCAGTTAGAACCGGCTCGCAGTTCAAGAAAACAAACAAACAATTCAAAACAAACAAAAAGCCCCAGGATCCCCCCAGCACGGCCGCAAGGGCCGGGAAGCAGTTTCAGAGTCGAGCGGAGTTTCACAGCCTTTCAGGAAGAAGCAAAGATGGCGCACAGAGCCAGGTATTTGAGAGAAAGGAGGGGAAGGTGGTGAGAGGTAAGGAAGAAATCAAAAAGAAGCAGAAAAAAGCAACACCAGCAGCCAACAAATGACACTCACTCAAGGAGTCGGCTGGTGTGGGTGGGTGGAAATCTAAGCAGCCAGTGCTTCCCGGCCAAGAGAGTGTGGCTGCGGGAAGCAGAGAGGGCCAAATGGGGATGAAGAAGGGTGGGGGGTGAGAAAGCGTATATCACTGTTTACTGGTTGTTCTGTCTCCTGCTGGAAGCTCCGTGAAGCTTCTTTCTCGTACCCCCTGTTCACTGGTCTCCAACAGGAGTCCAAGATGGCAGATCCACGCTGCGTTAGCTGATAGGGAACCTCTCCATGAATCTCTCCTCAGTCTCCATTCTCTGTCAGTTTCTCACTCCATTTTGTGCTTGGCTGAGTTCTTTATCTCTTCATTTGATGCTTAGGGTTTCAGGATTGCTCTGTTCTCCATTTGGCTTAGTTTTTTGGATCTTTGCTGTGGAGGGACGGCATGGTGCTTCTGCCTAGAGTGCCATGTTGCCCAAAAGTCCCTGTTTATTAAACTTTAAGTTTTTCCTTCTTAAATACCAAATAATAACAATACATTTTTCCCCTCTTATTTACTGAGTTACACTGTGATCACTGTCAAGGTTAATTAAAACCAATATTTGCTAATGCTTCCATTTTCTGAATTACCAAACAAATGCTTTAGAGAAGTTTGGCAATTGCACAATTACCCATAAAGTATTTTATATACCAGAGGCATCTCATGTGGGCTCTATCACAAGTGAATAATAGCAGTGTTGTTTTGTGTGAATAATAGTTCAATTAACTCCATTGTTCCTGAGTAATTTGCACTTAGAAAACCAAGAAGCCCATTTGGAAATGTGTGCATTGAAATCCGCCATACCTTGGTTACACAATATGCTTTTCATTATTGCACAATATCTCAAAGAATGGAACTAATAAAGCTGATATTTCATGGTGTAGGGTGCAGACTAGCAGTTGGATGTAATGTTTCAGCTCACAGTTTCTTTTATACAAGAAACAGATTAATCTATTCAACTGGAGAAAAAGACCACCCAAGGTCTAATTGTGCAGGTGAGGTGCAAAAAAAAAAAACTAGTTCACAACTCTGTTCTCCCAGAATTAATGTAACCAATTGACAAGTCTCCATAACAAGCATGACAGAGCCATAAGTGGATGGATTCAATCACTATATTAGGAAAATTATGAATTAATTCAGTTATGTTCAGTAAGCCAAAATATTGCAGTCCTTAGAGAATCTCTTAGGAGCAATGGCTTTGATTTCTTTGTTCCTACATAGTCAGTAGTATGCTGAAGGCTTGATCTCCTGATGGATCCAGGTTACGGTACATTAGCACAGAACTGTTCGTGCGCAGGCATGCCTGGTGAGAAAGCAAGATGAACCCCGCCTGTGTGCCTGGCAAAATCATCAAAAGGCAACTTTCAATGCCAGAATTTTACCCAATCACCAAGAATTTTTTTGTTACCCACATAATCTCTCCCACTACACACCACTGAGTTTTTTTAAGTCCTAAACTGAATGGGCAAGACCTATCTCCTCTCTGCATTCATTCAGCAAAATCTGCCTTCT
>NW_004443959.1:6943649-6945959 GCF_000243295.1 Trichechus manatus latirostris
GAAGTTTATTTTCTCATAGTTCAGAAGGCTGCAAGTCTGAATTCAGGACTCCAGCTCTAGGGAAAGGTGCTCTGTCTGCCTGCTCTGGAGGGAAAAGTTTTGTCTCAGTTTCTGCAGCCTTGACATTCCTCAGTTCCTTGATGATCCCCACATACCATCTATCTTCCCCTCATGCGGGCTTCCTTGCTTTTGTGCCTAATCTGCTCTTTTTATATGTCAAAAGTGATTAGATTTAAGACACATCCTACATAGTTATTAACATAACAAAGGACACTCTATTCCCAAATGGGATTATATTCGCAGATATAGAGAGTATCATTCCAACACATTTTTCGAGGGGGCACAATTCCATCCGCAGCACTGAGACTGGTGAATTGAATGCTGGCTCTTGGAGCTTCTGCTTAGACTTGACTCTTGTCACTTCTCACATTTTATTTCCCATGACAAGTCACAGGTCACACCTAACTTCAAGGGCGCCCAATAGGCTCCTTCTTCCCTGGGGGGTAGCTCTTCAATCTTATCCAGAGCTTCTCAAACACTTCTACCACAGCAACCCTAATAGTAAAAAAGGCAGAACTCCTACCTCTGGGCATCTGAGCACTTAACAACCCAAAAAGGCCTCCCCCCAAGGGTGCAATTTCTTTGAAACCTTACGCTTTATCCTATAAATTCATGTGAATTTTACAACCTACTCTATTACATATCACATTGCATATCACTGTGTAGCAGTGCTATTGTGTCTCGATCTCAAAGTTGTTGCTATGGACGATATGCTGTGCTTATCTGTGTTTTTGCAAACCACTAACGCTTCACCTCATGCTCCTGAACAAGCTCAGCAGTAGATCCCTGACATAGCAAAACATCGCTCTGGAAATCTTCACAAATTGCCAAAATTTCTAACACCGTCACATTCTTAGACTTCTTTGTTTTTCCTTCACCTTTATTCTTCCCTCCTCCCTCTTCTCTCCAACCCTGGCAACCTCTAATCTACTTTCTGTCTCTATGCATTTGTCTCCCCTGGATATTTCGTATCAGTGGAATCGTGCAATATTTCTCCCTCTGTGTCTGGCTTATTTCACTCAGCATAACGTCTTCAAGGTTCATCCGTGCGGTGTCTTGTATCAGAACGTCATTGCTCTTTATCGCTGAACAACACTCCATCACATGTATGGATTACATTTTGTTTTCCCATTCATCTGTTGATGGGTACTTGGGTTGTTTCCATCTTCTGGCTATTTAGACCTGTTTTCTTTTTTATAGATAAAACTACTACTTAGCATTTACTAAGAATCTATTCTATGCCAAGCACTTGACATACATTATCTCCCTCCATACTCATAACAGTTCTCTGAGAAAAGTATAGTATTACTGAAGAATTCTTTTAATGATTAGGAAGTTGAGACTCAGCAAGGTTAACTGACTTATCAAAAGACCCAGTAAGTGGCAGAGAGGGAATGTGAATCCAGGTCTGAATGGCTCTGAATTCCCCCTTTTTTTCTACTACAGTTGCATTCCCTTTTAGTTTCAGCTAAGAAATCAAACTCAGGTCTGCATTAATGCAAAACAGAACCAACAAAATCAATTGTATTTTCATCATTAGGACATGCTTTAGGCTCTCTTTTTGGGATAAACTTCATCAAGGGACAAAGTTCTATTACATTACAAGTGTCACTAAGAAGCTCCATGGAAGTGCAGGTACAGGACACAGATGGGCCCTGCCTGCTCGCCTACTAAGCACACCAGTGGCCACACACCAGCATCGCTGCCACTGGGATCCAAATTCCACCGTGGGAAGATACAAATTACTACGTGGCAACGACCTTTCGGCATCTGGACATTGGTCAAATCAGGACCGTAAGATCCAGAAAGCAGAGCTGCCTGCTCTCTTCAGGGTCAGGATAACGTAAAGTGAGGGCAACCGTAAGAAGAAAAGCAGTTTAAGTGTGGTGCAGTTTTCTTCCCAGCCTCATCCACGGCTGGAGTTGGGCTTGCAGCTCCACACATGGAAGCCCCAAAGGGCCTTTGCTGTTCAACCGTGTGTCAGTTAAAGAGAGACCCTGGAGGCAGCTTACCCAGGCTCAGCTGGAGGGGAAAAATTCACAGAAGAGAATTGGCTCCACCTGTCAATTCTTATTCCAAAGACAGACAGCCTTTCTGAACGTTATTCTGTTAAGTGGCAAAGCCACTACATTCCACGTTTTGTTAAGAGATGGAACAAGAATGACATTGTAAGCATAAAAGCAATGGATGTTACAAAAAAAGAAAAAGATGCAACAAAGTAGAAGTTTAAATCTCTACATGTCAAAAAAA
>NW_004443959.1:6946059-6947311 GCF_000243295.1 Trichechus manatus latirostris
ATGGACTCTAACAATAATATTATTGGAAACATGGCCTTGGCACTGTCCAATGCACTCACACAATTAGAAAAGCTAATACTCATGAGGCACTTACTATGTGCTGAGCACTGTTCTAGGTGCTTTAAAGGTTTTTATGTGTCGTTCAATTCACATAACAATCATGAGAAAAGCTATTATTATCTCCATTTAATAGGTGAGAAAAATGAGGCACAGAGAGGTTAAGTATCTTCCACAACGTCACACAGCAAAGACGAGGTTCAAACCCAGGTAATCTGGCTTCAAACCTGGGTTTGAATCTGTGCTTTCAACCTCTATACTACACTACCATAAAAAAACTTTTTTTTTTTTTTTAAGTTGCCATTGAGTTGATTCCAACTCACAGTAATCCCATGTGTGTCAGAGTAGGACTGTGCTCCATAGGGTTTTCAATGGCTGTGATCTTTCAGAAGTAGATCACTATGCCTTTCTTTCAAGGTGCCTCTGGATGGACTTGAACTGTTAATCTTTCAGTTAGTAGCCGAGCACTTAACCACTTGCACACCCAGGGGCTCCCCATCCATCATCATGGCGGCTTTTATTTATTGACTTAAGCAGTCATTGTTTATTGAACACCTCCTGTGTATCAGCCTTGTACAGGTCCTGCAAACCCAAGAGTTATTGAGACACTGTGGTCCTTGGTGTATTGGAATTTATAGCACAGTGAGAGAGACACACTGAACAAGGAAAAGTTATGAAAGAAAACACACAGTGGAAAAAAAATAATGACAATACAGAGGTAGGAGACAGGGATCCTCTTCAGACTGGGTAGTCAGAAAATGCCTCCTAGATCTAATTTGATGAGGTTCACCACTTCAGGGAAGTATAACCTATCGATGAGAACGAGACAGATTCACCCTTGCACAGTTCATTGCCTCAGCCTGAGTTTGAATCTCAACTTCTACCAGCTATATGGCTTTGAATAAATTCCCTAGCTTCTTTGAGATTTCACTTTCTCATCTATAAAGACAGAGCAATAATAAAAACTACATAGATTACTGCGATCACTGGAAATACCGCGAAGAAAGTACCTAGCAGAGCCTTGTAAAACCAAAACCAAACCAAATCTGTTGCCGTCGAGTCAATTCTGACTCATAGTGACCCTATAGGACAGAGTAGAACTGCCCCATAGGGTTTCCAAGGAGTGCCTGGTGGGTTCGAACTGCCGACCTTTTGATTAGCAGCCAAATGCTTAACCACTGTGCCATTGCTGCTC
>NW_004443959.1:6947506-6983603 GCF_000243295.1 Trichechus manatus latirostris
GGGAAATAACATTTACAGAAAAAATAAAAACATTCAAGAAGTATATTTATCCTCACCATTAGCCAGGGGTACAAATTAAAATAAGGCACCATTTTTCACCTAATTCATCTTGTTGTTGTTTTTTTTTTAATATAATGCTCAGTGCTTTTGAGACTGCAGTAATATAGGACCTTTCACACAGTGCTATGGGAGAGTAAATTCCAGGAAAGCAATTTAGCAGTGTGTAGCAAAAGCCTTACCAACGTTATCTTCTTTGATCCAATTATTCACTTCTGGGAATCGTCCTAGGAAAATCATCAGAAATGTGGGTAAAGGTTTATATTCCGGAATATAACCACCCCCCCTTCAGAAAAAAAGAAACAGAAGCAAACCAATAGCAAAAAAAATAAATAAAAGGCACAGTCTGGTTAAATAAAATATAGTGTGGTTATATGGGAGCCCTGGTGGCGCAGTGGTTAAGAGCTCGGCTACTAACCAAAAAGTCAGCAGTTCAAATCCGCCAGCTGCTCTGTGGACACCCTATGGGGTAGTTCTACTCTGTCCTATAGGGTTGCTATGTGTTGGAATCGACTCGACAGCAATGGGTTTAATGGGTACGGTGGTTATATGATAAAGTATTATAAAGTATCATATTTTTAAGAAGTATTTGACAACATGAGGAAATGTTCATAATATAATGTCAATCAAAAGAGGCAGGCTATAGTGTTATTCTTTTACAGGAAGATGTTACACACATACACCCACACACTCATATGCATGTAAGACAGATAAGGAGGAAATATACTAAAATGCTGATGTACTAAAATGTTGACAATGATTACTGTTGACAAGGGTGCATTACAGGTAATTTTTTTCCTTCTTTACATTTTTTTATATTTCCCAAATTTCCAAACTAGTATATATATTGTTGTTGTTAGTTGCCATCCAGTCAATTCTGACTCATGGCAACCTCATATGTGCAGAACAGAACTGCTCCATGAGGTTATCAAGGCTGTGACCTTTAGGAAACAGATTACCAGGCCTCTCTTCTGATGCACCTCTGGGTGGGTTCGAACCACCAGCCTTTCTGGTTAGTAATCGAGTGTTTAACTGTTTGCATTACCAAGGACTCCTATATGTGTATACATATATGTATACATATGCATGCTCACACATACACACACATTTTTACAATTAAAAAAAGACACGGTTAGAAAAGAAAATGTGGTAGACAAAAAAAGACCAGACTTACTGGCCAGACAAAGACTGGAGAAACCCCAAGAGCATGGCCCCCGGACACCCTTTTAGCTTAATAATGAAGTCACTCTCGTGGTTCACCCTTCAGCCAAAGATTAGACAGTCCCATAAAACAAAATGAGAGTAATGCAGCACAACAGCCCAGGACAAGGACTCGAAGGCAGGAGAAGAAAGGAAAGCTGGCAATAGGGAACCCAAGGTCAAGAAGGGAGAGTGTTGACATGTTGTGGAGTTGTTAACCTATGTCATAAAACAATATGTATATTAACTGTTTAATAAGAAACTATTTGTTCTGTAAGCCTTCATCTAAAGTACAATAAAAAAAATTTTTTTTAAATGGGTAGAATGAAAAAATCTGCTATAATTATCCTACGCCTACCATTCCATGCCTCTGTGTGGTAGCTTGCCACACTGATTCTAAGCTTAGCCGCATGACTTGCTTTGGCCAATGGGATGTTAGCAAATGTGACACAAACAGAGACTGGAAGGACACTTACACACTGGAGCTTGTCTTAACCTGCTGCTCTTGGGGATCCTGTGACAACTACCAAGTGAAAGAGCCTACTTTACCTGTTGAATGATGAAAGACACACGGCCCAGTTACTACCGTTGCCCTAGCCATAAACCAGCCAACCTCCAGAAACAGAACTGCCTAGCCAACCAGCAGCTGACTACAGGTGCATGAGAGAACCCAACCAAGTTCAGCAGGAAAACCACCCAGCTGAGCTCAGCCCAAACTACCAATTGATAGAATCATAAAATAAATTGTTGTTGTTTTAATCCAGTAAGTTTTAGCGTGCTTTGTTATGCAGCAAACACTAAATGATACAGGGAAAAGAATGTACTATAATAGTAAAATGAAAAAAATCCTGCCTCTCTCCTTTGGGTATATTATTTAACCTGTGACTCTATTTCTTAATCTATAACACGGGACTAATACTACCTGCTTCATTGCATAGTTATAAGAATAAAACGAGTTAACATATATGAAAGCAGCTGACACATCATAAAGCTAAATAAGTATGAGTTGAATCTGAATAACTATTATTAGAATTACTATTGCTATTACTATTGTTAGGAAGAAAGCAGAATTTAAGAATATTAAGAACATTTACTAAGCACCTGTCAAGACTGGTCAGTACAGAGCCCAGAACTAACAACTTAGTCAGGGTCATGTACACATTTTGCATTGGACCAGGTCAGTTTTACACAGGGTCTAACCTACAGACTAGATGCCTCACCCTCAAATAAATGAATCAGGATACATCCAACCACACAACTTTGAATAGGTTAAAATATTATTTTAGTATTCAAAGGATTTTATTATTATGAGCAATGGATAGAGCCTTGGGCTGAGATTTGGGAGCTTGAGTTCTCTATACCAACTCTGCCAATGACTTAGAATATGAAATAGGATGCTTTTGTATCCCAACTAATTCCTACATGGCAGTCCCTCAGGTCTGAACCATCTGAAGAGTTCTAGGCAGGGTTATTTCAGCTCTAAATCTTAAAGTCCCGTTTCCTTACCTGGATCTTTACAAATCGGTGTCAACCTGCTTCTCCTGCCTTTCACAGCCCACCCCACCCCCATATGCTTAGCACTACAGCCAAATAAAACTACTTGATATTCTCAACACAGGGCACATGACTGCTGTACCTTGTTCAAGTTATTTTGTCTTCTTGGAATGTCCTATCCCACAACCAAACTCCTACTCATCCTTCGAGAACTACCCTGGGAAGACACCTCTGACCCCCTAGGCAAAATAAGTGTCTTCATCCCTTGTGTTCCCACAGCCTATTTATCTTCTAAATCAGGTTTCCTAGAATCAGAAGCTAAGACCGGGATCCTTATGCAAGTTATTTGTTGAGGAGGTGTTTATTCAAGAGGATCCTTAAAGAGGAAAAGGAAGCAGGATAGGGCAGTAGAAAAAACTAAGCAAAGCTGTGGGTTCGGCTTAAGCCTATGTGGAGTGTGAATGAACTACAGAATTGTTCTACTTTGAAGCAAGTAAGACAAGACTGGTCAGTCCAGAGCCCAGAGCTAACAACGTGGTCAGGGTCATGTACACATTTTGCACTGACTGATCTTTTGTATACCCACGCCTGTTAAACATTGGCTGGAGGCCATCTCCACAGCAAAGCATAACCTTCTAAACATCTCCAGGGTATCACCCATTATCCAAGGCAATTCTCAAAAGGAGGGAGCAGCTGTAAGCCAAGAATTAACCATCAGGTAAAGGGGGTCTAGAGAGGCAACAACAACATCTACTACAGTCCACCCCTTGCATGACTTCAGTGCCCTTGCTTCTCACATTAACTTCATGCCATTTAGACATAACTTCTTTAGGATCCTGATTGGTCACAATTTCTGGGGAAACATAACAGAGAGGGATCAGTGGGTGAATTATAGCCCCTGCTGCTGCAGTTAGTCCCAAGGTCATATCTGAAACTCATCTCCTTCCTCCACCACCCATATTAAATTTCCCTCCACACCAACTTAGCATGTCTGCTGATCTACATGGACTTCATGAGGGAGAAGAAGATCCAGATCTTCACCTGAGTGGGTCTGAGCCCCTGGTTACCATACCCTTATTAGTCCATAGCTATGAAACTTACCCATTTATTGTTAAGACTGGGTGTGGGAATAGCAAGAGATTCCCAAGGGATCATGTCAATGCCAAATACATTTTTCCCTGAGCTTATTATGAAGCAGCAGCCCTACCTCCTCATGATGATCGGGGTCAATTACCCATGAATATAGTAACCTACTGGCACAAGGAGCCGAAAACAACCAGGCAGCACCTATAGCTTTAAGTTTAGTGAGTTTCTTGCTGTGTTCCCTGAAGGAAACATGTCCCTTCTTATAACCAAGACCTCTAGACACCCAAAGCCACCCAAATTCCCCCATGTGAGTCACTAGGGGTGATGGTGAGTAGGTCACATCTACCTCCATCTCTTGGTTCCTGGATCCCTGTATTCTATCTCTTCTGCACCACATCTCACTCAGGGACTATACCTGTGTACCTGTGCCTGTCTTCTCATTCCTCCTTGCCCAAGGGCTCCTTGAGGGCAGGGACTATTTTTATTGATCTCTGTATATATAATAACTCACACTGCCTGGCACATAGTAAATGCGACGAATAGAAGAGAAGGATGCTTTTATAGGCCCGTAGATCATGCCTTTGGATGGTGTGACTTGTATTCCTCAAACCCAACAGCAAGACTCATGGTCTTAATACCTAATACAGGGACAAAGAATGTTCAGTTTGAACCATCCCAGGATATCTGACCAAAAAATGACTGCTCAATTTTATATAGTTCTTTAAAGAGCCATCAAAGTGAAATATATCATGAGCAGCATATAGGTGGTTAGGCACAGGAAGGGGAATACCAAACGCCAGGGTTTCCAAGGGCCTTGACCCTGGTGAAAAACAGGCTTCGAAGATAAGACCCATTTCTCTGCTGGGCAAGTTCCCAAAAAAGGTTCTCCTTATTTGGGCAGAGAGACAGTCACCAGGATCACAGCAATGAGTTAGGTCTCTGGCCAAGGACCACAGTCTGTTCAGGCTCTGAAAGTGGGGATAGGGTGGGCAGAGGGAGTGACTAAGGGAAGTGCTGGACAATGGCCAGCTCCCTGGCCACAGCCAACCCTGAATATCCTGTCTTGGCTAGAAGAGGCCTGGAGAGGAAGCAGACACAGAACAATTGGGAAAGGTCTAAAAACCACAGGAGTCTGATGAATAAAGGCAAGAGGCTGCCTAGTGATGCAATTCATGGGGCACCAAAAAAAAGAAAGAAAGAAAGAGCCCTCCACTCCTACCCAGGAGCATTCATCATTAAGCGTGACCTTCTAGGAATCTGCTGACAGGCACAGAGTGTTTTGTGTGACTTTCTGCCTGAGACCTGGAATGACCGAAGCCTCCAAGAGAAGGGGAGAGAGGGGGCTGTAGTGGGGAAAGGACCGAGGTGAGGGAGGGGAGGTTGGCCTCGGTTCCTGACGGGGGTTGTTGGGTGCCATCTGCTGGTGGCAAGGGGAACCACGTCCCACCTCCTGGCCCAACAAAGTAAAACAATCTCTCTGTGAGAATGTGAGTGGGGGAGAGGGATATAAACATACTTTGCACCTACTGTTGTTAATGTTAAAGCCCTGGTGGCACAGTGGGTAATAGCTCAGCTGCTAACCCAAAGGTCAGCAGCTCAAATCCCACAGCCACTCCTTGGAAAAACTGTGGAGCTGTTCTACTCTGTCCTATAGGGTCACTGTGAGTCAGAATCAACTCAAGGGCAACCAGTTGTCGTTGTTAATTGCCGCCTAGCGGATTCCAATTCATGGCGACCCCATTTGTGCAGAGTAGAACTGCTCCATAGAGTCTCCAAGGCTGTGACCCTTTGGAAGCAGATCACTAGGGCTGTCTTCCAAGGCGCATCTAGGGGGGTTCAAGCTGCCAACCTTTCGGATAGACGTCAACTTTGTGTGGTACAAGCTGTGAAGCACTCAGCTACTAACCAAAAGATTGGCAGTTCGAATTTACCCAGAGGTGCCTTGGCAGAGGTGCCTGACAATCTACTTCCAAAGGTCACAGCCATCAAAAACTCTACGGAGCACAGATTTACTCTGAAACACACGGGGTCATCAGGAATGAGAATCAACTTGACAGCAACTGGTTTTAAGAAGATGGACTAGGAAGAAAACCAAAAAAAAAAACCAAACTCATTGCCATCGAGAAAGGCCTGGTAATCTAGTCCTGAAAAGCAGCCAATGAAAACTCTATGGATCACAAGAAACCAATCATGGGGATGGTACAGGACCAGGCAGCAGTTTTTCCATTGCTCGTGGGATGGCCATTGAGTCAGAGGCCAACTCTAGAGCAGCTAACAACAGTAAGCTAAATGCTTCTACACACCTTTATCTCACCTGAGTGTTACACTCCTGTTAGGTAAGAATTGCTGTGCCAGCTTTACAGTTGGGTTCAGGGACATGATGAATTTCACTGAGGGCAAGAATTGATGAACTCATCGTCATTCAAGAATCATTCCTCACCTGTGCTCAGAGGGCCTGATAGTGCTTGCTGAGCAAATGACTGGATGAAGTCTTCAGTAACTTGTCTTTTTTGTAATATGTCTATATGAGCCCAACAGAAAAGGCAAAAATAAATGCAAAAACAAGAATAGTAGCTGTGTTTGGGCATGGAGCCTAGGAAATAATACCTCTCTGCCCCCCTCATCATTTTGTAAGATTGCAACTTCCTTGAAAGCTTGGGATAAGTTTTATCCTTTTTCACCCTCCTTCCCTACACCGCCCGTTGTCTGTAGTTCGGCATCAGATAAAATGAAACAAGTAATACTGCAGGTTTCAACAATTTCAATGTTGGACTGTCCTTTCCTTGTTTGATTGGTGGAAACTCTGCCTTAAAACCAGTTACCATCAAGTCATTTCCAACTCACGGCGACCCCACGTCTGTTAGAGTAGAACTGTGCTCCACTGGGTTTTCAATGGTTGAATTTTTGGAAGTACATCACCAGGCCTTTCTTCCAAGGTGCCTCTGGGTGAACTTGAACCTCCAACCTTTTGGTTAGCAGCTGCAAATGTTAATTGTTGCACCACCCAGGGACTTCATAGCAACTCTAACAGGGGCTTGAGGGAGACCTCCATCTACTCAGAGGGCAACTGCAGAGAGGAAAGGCAGCCCTGGAATCCATTATTATTCATTCAACAAGCACATATACTATGAGCCAGGTGTGGGCTGGCAGAGGCATGCAAGGCCTGCGGATGGCGGGCATCTGGCTCTCACATCCATGCACACAGCAGGGAGAACTGACCCTGCCCACCCCTGAACCGCAGGGCACTTCCCCAGGCCTCAGAAATGTAATGCTACCTTGGGGTTGCAAATAGGCATGCCACCACACTTGTAACAAGAGCGCGGCAGCGTCAGAGAAGCAAAAAGACCATGCTTTGCTGGATGTGAAACTAAGTTTCAGGCTAGTAAACCCTTGATCAGCCTTCCTGAACAGTATTACCATGGAGCTTTCAGAATCGCTGCTCGCAGAAACCAAAAACAGCCTCATTTTTGGGAATACAGAGGCAAGGAAAAATACTCCAGTATGGTTCTTATAGGGAGAACAAACGGCATGTCAAAGCAGCAGGACCTGCCCTCCAGGAGAGCAAAATGCCTAGCAGTGGCGTAGATATTTGCACCATTAGCTCTCATTCATTTATTCATTAACAAAATGGATAGTGCAACTCCTGGGTCCCAGGCACTGTCTTAGGTGCTGGAGATGCAACAGTAACAAAAGGAACAAAATTCCCTATCCACATGCAGCTTACATACGAGGGAGGAAGACAGACACTAAACAAACAAGCAAGAAAGTTACATGCAATGTAAGAGGATGATAAGTACTAGAGAAACAATAAGCAGGTAAGGGAAATGGAAAGGGAAAATAGACAGGTAGATAGATAAATAGACAGAGAGATGAATACATATATACATACATACATAAATGATCCAGAGATAGATAGAGATGTGTCCATTGAAAGAGCCTAGAAGCTATGATATCCTAGTACTGTGAGAATGTTTGGTGTCCAGATCCTGCTTTTTGATTACCATTCCCCACGAAAATGAACTGAGACTCCTTAGAGAAATAGAAGATTCCATGGCTGGGGCAAGAAAAGGATACGGTGAGCCTAGGATACCTTGTTCCAGAAAAAAAGACGGTGCTCAGACGCAGGTGGAGAATGTAAAAAGGACACTGGAGGTGGCTTGAAGGGGCTCCTACTGGCCAAATTTTGACAGTTTGAGCATAAAAATAATAATGGTAGTAATGGCTTCTAAGACACTGAGTGAAAACCAAAAAAATATGAAACCATAGTAATATTTTAAAAAACTGTCTCTCGCTTTGTTTTCATCTGAAGCTCTCAGACGCTGAGGGATGCATTTTGAAATGATATCACCCCAGCCTTCCCTCCATCATTCTCATCCATCTATCATTTGTTATTTTGAGGACATAAGGACTTTCACTGTCCCAGCTCTGCCTTGGGTCCAGCTCTGCCCTTGTTGGAAACCACCTGAGATGTAGAATCAGATAGCTGATATCATGGATTGAATTTGTCCCTCAAAGTATACATTGAATTCTTGGCCCTTGTACCTGTGAATGTGATCCCCTTTGAAAACAGGGTTTCTTTGTTGTGCTAATGAGGTCATACCAGTGTAGGGTGGATCCTCAACCAAATCCTTTCTGAGTTATAAAAAGACCAGAATAGACGCAGAGACAGATGCCACGTGAGGATAGTCTACAAGCCAAGGAAGCAAGGATGGGGCTAACTACAAGGAAGAAATAGACACTGCAGAAACCCTGATTGGACTTTGAGCCTCCAGGACTGTTCTTTAAAAGCCACCCACTTGAGATATTCCTGTTACAGCAGCATGAGGTAACTGAGACACCTGGGGTTAGGTCCCAGCTCAGCCACTTGTTAGTTGTGTGATCCTAGACACATCAACTTCATGTTGTTGTTAGTTGCCGACCAGCCGATTCTGACTCAAGGCAACCCCATGTGTGCAGAGCAGAATTGCACTTGATTGGGTTTTCAAGGCTGTGACCTTTCAAAAGCAGATTGCCAGGCCTTTCTGCCGAGGTGTCTCTGGGTGGGTTCGAACCACCCACCTTTCTGTTAGTAGTCCAGTACTTAGCCATTTGCACCATCTAGGGATTCTTTATAGCAGGTATACCACCAAACCTTAATTGCTGTTATTCTGCCCTATGAGGCCAGAAAGGGCATTTTCCCCACTGTTCTTCTTATAACTGTGAGAATTAGGGTACTGGGGCCAAAATTATAGTCTTTGTCCTGTTGTATTATAACTTACCTGTCTGCAAGTGTGTCTCTGCCACTTGACTATGAGTTCATTGAGGGTGGAGACTGTGTTTAATTATCTCTGCCTCCCCAGTACAAATACGGTCCTGGTCACAGTAAATTTGTTGTTGGAGTGAATGATTGACTGAATTAATGACTTCAGTTAGCCAGATTACTCATCTAACATCTCTGGGTTTATTTTTTTCTTTTGCAAGATAAAACCATATTACCCAAGGAGCAAAATGGAGGTGAAGTTTCTTTTCATCATCTTCTATCACACTTTCTTTCTGGAATTCTTCTCCCCTGGCTAGGTGCCCTACATCCTACCCAAGTACTAGTGGTTTTCACATTCCTTAAGGTGACTCTGAAGGCAGTGGTGATTTGGTGGTAGAATTCTAGCCTTCCATGCGAGAGACCCAGGTTCGATTCCAACCAGTGCACCTCACACACAGCCACCACTCGTCTGTCAGGGGAGGCTTGCGTGTTGCTGTGGTGCCACATGGGCTTCAGTGAAGCTTCCATACTAAGACAGACTAGGAAGAAAGGCTTGGCAATCTACTTCCAAAAATCAGCCAATGAGAACCCTATGAATCACAATAATCCAATCCCATTGAGCATGGGGCCACCTTGAATTGGGGCTGACTCAACAGTAGCTACAACAATAGCAAAGGTGCCTGTATCCAAAGGAAAGTCTGCATGATGAAAGTATAATCTCATCGTGTGGATTTGTAATAGTGCCAAAGCCTCACCAAATGCCTTATCATGTAATCTTCATGCGATTTACCTAATGGCTCACCTGTCCAGAAATATCCATACTCTCAGAGAAAACTCGTCACTCAGGACTGGGGGTTGAGGAGGGTAGAATCCTAAAGACTGCTGATGGTGAAAATTCACAAAGAGACTCCTGATGTGGAGCAGGGTTCTTCCAGGCCACCCTCAACCCACACCCCAGATGAATATGGTTAAGAATGGGCTCTGATGTCATCCATCCACCCATCCATCTATCCATCCATCCATCCATCTATCCATCCATCCACCCATCCATCTACCCATCCATCCATCCACCCATCCATCCCTCTATGGGGTTACAATTCAAGCCTAGCCATTTTCCAGCTGTGTGATGGTGAGTAAGTTCATTTACCCTCTTCATTCTCAGCCATCTTCATCTTTAAAATGGAGACAATAATACCTATTTTGAAGCATTGCTGTGAGGATTAGAATAAGATATACCATAAAATGAGTATATTATTTGGCTGTATAGTGATAATCAATAAAATAAACTAAAATTTAGTGTATTAATTCTATCACTTTCTGTGTGATTTTGGTCAAGATATTTATTTTCTGGGCCTTAATTTTTCGTCTAGAAATTAGAAGCAATTCCTACTAGCAATGTTCCTATGTTATGCAACATCACAGATGAGAAACCATCTAGCATGTCACATAGTACTCTCCCAGCAAAATATAATTTTCTTCTACCTCTCCTTTATTAGACAGGAGGTTGGGGGAACAGGAGTCTTATATAATATCCCCCTCCCTACAGCACCAGGGAGTCAAGGAGCAAAATTGCCTCTGGGATTTCATTAGAGCCCCATAGCAATTTTGAGAAATGATACAACAAACCTCAAGTTGCCATCTGCTAATATTCACCACACCTACTATGTGCTGCGTGCTGGGGACCTGAGATAACCATTTCCTGGCTCAGTCCCAGGTTTGCTCCTGAAAGCAGACCTTTTCTTGGGTGAGCTACAAAGCTGTCAACAGGCGCTGGGAATGCCTCCCGTGGAAACAGAGCGCCCCTTCTCGGACTGCGGGCACATTTCCAGGGAGAGTGGGGCACACAGCCGCAGCTGGGCCGGCCGGGCTGACGCACACTCGCCCCATTGTGTGGGGGACCGATGGGAGAAACAGTATCCACTCTCAGATGCACAAAGCTGCCATCAGCATCCCTCTCCAGGTGCTGCCGACAGGGAATCTTTTCAGGGGCCTTCCAGGGACAGCCAGGATTTGTTCTTAGCGCAGCCCGCTGCCAGGACATCAGGACTTTCCCACGGGTCTCCCTTTCAGATTTTGCTTAAATAAATTAGCAAATGGACTTCATCTGACTGGATAATAAGTGATGCCTTGAAAGGAGCTGATGCAGCCACCTACTGGAGTTTCATTTAATTGTGTGAGGCCCTCTCTCCCTTGTCAACGTTCCAGATGACAGACGTAACAGGTGAAATCTCCCCTCTTCTTAGATTAAAGCCGAGAACCATAGACTGTTAGAGCCAGAAGGGAACTTAAAATTCATCTAGGCCAGGGGTTCTCATGTTTCAGGCTATACCAAAATCACCCGGAGGGCTTGTTAAAACAGATTTCTAGGCTCCACTCCCCCCAGATTTCTGATTCAGTGGGTCTGAAGTGGGGCCCCAGAATCTGCATTTCTACTAAGTCCTCAGGTGATGTTGATGCTGCCGGCCCAGGGACCATACTATGTGAAACACCGATCCAGGCCAATCTAGTCCCTTACTGGTGGTGAGACCAGTAAGCTCCTCGAGGTCTGTGATTTGTTCATTACAGGGTCAACAGCTATACATTAGCGTAACACATGTCTGGTATAATAGGCCTTCAGCAGATGTTGAATGAAGAGACTTGTTGGGAACAAGTCCACAGGTTGGACTCCTCCTGGAGGCCCAGAGAGAGACTTTCCCAAAGCGAGATGGGAGGGAGCAGCAGGTCTCCTGATAGACGGGGCTGTTCTTCACCCACCAACCCAGAGATTCTCAAGTTTCTTTTTGTTACAGTGTATATCCAGGTGCTATCCCGTCCCTGTGAGCAACGACACTGAGGCCAGGAAATAACAGCAGAAGTCAAGTACATGTAAGTCCCAACTTAATGCATTTGAGTGACGAAGAATGGCATTTACCACTGTCCATTGGTTTTTGTTTTTTTTTTTGTACATCTTATTGTTAGTAATATGTATTGCATACAATGTTGCAGTGTGTAATTTGCGGATATCATCATATCTGTAAGTTTTTACGTAATGTTTCCAACCCCTAAAGACAAATAAAGATTGGATTTATAAAGATACTGATCATAAAAGGCAATAATATTGAAAAATTTTTAAAAATGAAGTATTCAACTACGTCAGAACTTCCTTATGATGGAGTCACTGAAACGGAACCCCCTCGTGAATTGGGGACTACTTGTACATGAGCGTGGAATTAGGATACAGATCACCTGGAACCTGTTCTAATGTGTGTTCAGAAAATAGTTTCCAAATCTCTAGGTGAAGAAGATAGATCACGTGATGGCATGGACAGAGCCTGGGTATTGGGGAAAGCCACACGGTTCAACGTGGCTGCTGGGTTGGGGGCAGGGGACAGTAAAAGCTGCAATGGGTGAGATCAACAAGGACCAGGACAAGGCAGCTTTCAGGACCTTGTACTTGGCCATGTAGAAAATAGGAAGCAACTAAAGGAGAGTAAGATAATCAGGAAGATGGCTTTGGGTACAGTATTGAGATACAAGGTCAGGGACCAGAAGCCCAGAGCCTCATAAAAGGCCATTCTAGTGAACCAGAGCAGTGGGAATTGGGATGCTTAAGGACCAGGGCAGACCAAATGGGATGGGCCATAGACATAACGCACTTATTATGGTGCCTGACATATAATAGATGCTCAATAAACCAAAAAGCAGTGCTTGCTAAATATCTTACACTGTCCACAGCACACACTGTATGGAAACCACTTCCATGCCGACTACAGAATGCTTTCATCTATGAAAGGATTGTCTCCCTGCTCACATGTTGTCCTTCCTGGTGAATTCATCTAAGCCATCTCAGAACCATGGACGTCTGTTTAGCAGGAGAAGCTACAGCATCTGCACCGGCATCACAGCCTTGCCTGACAGGTTACCAAGCCTTCTCAGGGGGCAGCTGTTCCCCATGTCGTACCTCTTCCTCAGTGTCATCCGCCCCCTCCTTTTACCACAGAAGAGTGTGTCTCAGGGATGCCTGCCCAAGAGCAGGTCAGAGCCTGAAAGAAGGTCATCACAGTGCTGGTGCAGAGAACAATAGCCTGGCTTGGGCGCCAGCCTTGGATTCAAGCCCCAGGTCAGCTACACTGGCTGTGTGACCTTCATGCTCCTTACCTTGACAGAAGTGTGAAGAATCAGGTTACAGTAAATACAAAGCATCCATCCTGGAGCCTGACATAAAATAGATGCTCAGTAAGCCATAATCACAATGATTATCATTACTTCAACCTGGCCTAAGGACAGTGTTTCTCCCCATGTAGTTCTAATCCTGCTCCAGGTGCTGCCCCAGCAGTTCATTATGGACTGAAGATCATGCCACAAATAGAGAAGCAGCGATCTCTTCTCTGATCAGGTGAAAACTCCTGAAAATGCCTTCTGAGGCTGTTCTACACATCTGACAGGAGCAGGCTCATCCGGGAAAGTGAGAGATTAAAATGAGCACCTTAACTTCCTGTGGGTGGTTGAGTATTTGCAGGAACCTTTTAAGTGAAGTCGGTTTTAAACCCAGAGGGTTATGTGTCCGCCACATTCAGACGGGCACCCACTGAGCAGCAAGGCAAACGGCCCTCCCCGTCAGCCTGCCCTCACAGCGGAGGCCAGGATGAAGGAACAGGTCCAAAAGCTGGCGACTCCACTATGTGTGAAGGAGGTTAAAATAGGACAAAGGCACTGTCTCTCTGAGAACCCGGGGGTTAATAAATGGAATGCAGCCTTTTCTCCAGGGAAGGTTCCTAACAGTGAGAAGACTGTTAACAGGTAAGACGAGGAGCATTGAACTCGATAGACAAGACAGACCTTCTCCTAAAGGAGTCAGAAACCATTGATCTTATCCAGGAAGAACTGGATGAAAAATTAAGACTGAGGAGGAGGTGGTGGTGGAGAGAACACCCCCAATGTCTCTGTGAGGTCTGGCGTGAGGAAGAGTCTCAGAGCTGTGAGCCCGCCACAAAATCCACTTGTTTTTTTGTTGTTTTTTTTTTTTTTTTTTTACACTAGCATGGTTTGACAGATCAGTTTGGCAACAAGGATGTGTGAATTTTGTTTACTGGTTTTTGTCTTTCCCTAACATGGGTTTTTAATGTAGAAACTACTCTTTGTTTCAATCTATGCATATTATAGTTATTAAATAATAATAGCAATTACTCATACGGCACCTACTAAGTGCCAGATACTGTTCCAAGTGTTCAGAAATATTAACTCATTTAATCTTTGCAATAACCTGTAAATATCATCCCCATCTTAAAGATGAAGGAACTGAGACGCAAAGAGGTTAAGTAGCTTGCCTAACCCAAAAAAACCAAACTAATTGCCGTCGAGTCGATTTTGACTCATAGCAACCCTATAGGACAGAGTAGAAGTGCCCCATAGGGTTTCCAAGGCTATAATCTTTATGGTGGAGCCTTGGTGGCGCAGTGGTTAAGAGCTTGACTGCTAACCAAAAGGTCAGCAGTTTGAATCCACCAGCTGCTCCTTGGAAACCCCATGGGGCAGTTCTACTCTGTCCTATAAGGTGGCTATGAGTTGGAACTGACTCGATGGCAGTGAGTTTTGGTTTTGGGTAATCTTTACAGAAGCTCCCTCGGAGTGACTGGTGGGCTCGAATCATCAAACTTTTGGTTAGCAGCTGAGTGCTTAACCACTGTGCCACCAGGGCTCCTTCACTTGCATAAGGACACAGTTAATAAGGGAAAAACATTTACCCAGGCTGTCTGGTCCCTGAGCTTTTGCTTTCAACCACCACCACACTCCCCTGGGATACTCTCCCAGGAGTTCAGTGCTCACTGTGGGTGTCACACTAAATCATAATGACTGATTTACTTATTGGTCTGTCCCTTCAACCACCCCTAACAACAGTTCCTCAAGGTATGATTTGTTCACTACAGGGTCATTAGCTATGCGTTAGTATAACACATGCCTAGTGTAACAGGCCTTCTGCAAATGTTGAATGAATGAATGTAGGAATGAAGAGATTTGTTGGAAACGAGTTCACCTATCAGTTTGAGAAAAAGACAGTGAAAGGAGATCTAATATTGATTGAATATATACTCTGTGTCAGGCACTTTATTAATATAGCCATTTTTAATATGCAGGACAGCCCAGTGAAGAAATAGCAGCCCTATTTTACAGATGAGGAAATTGTGACTCATGCTCAAAGTCATACCCCTAGTATTCACCAGCAACAGGAAAAATTATGAAAGACTTTGAAAGGGGGAAAAAATAGATTACTGGGTGTTCTTTCTAGAGCAGCCTTCCAGCCTATCTGTACTTTCTGCACATCTTTGCACTATTTTACAACTCTGCAAGTTGTAGAAAACTAATAGCAATGAAAATAATTTTTTTCCATGGACATTAAAATAAGTTTTGCTCCCTGGACATGCGATTATTGCCCTGTGGACATTGACTAGTTTTGCGCCTATTTGGAAATTCATTTCAGATTCTTGATTGTCTATATTTGTGTGTTCTTTGAATTCTTCTTTGAACCTGTTTTTACATTTTACTAGTTTCCTCATTAATGAATGAGTTAAAAAAAAATATGACATGTATTCCTTCCATATTTCCTTGAGAGTCATTCTCTTACCTTTATTGTAATTGTAACATCAGTTAGGATTGAAACCCAAATTTGTCAGTTCTTTCCAATTAGTTTTACACACACACACACCCCACTGCTGATCACAACTTCTCTATCATTAAAGCCTTCTGTCAAAGTCTAGCTAACCTTGGTAAATCTTAAAAACGACAAAAATTTAAATAGATCTTTTAAGAATCATAATTTTCAATATTGTCTAATAAGGGCTAGTTTGTAAGGTTTGACTTAGATGGTAATGGAAGCTTATCCATCAGTGACAGCCCAGGATTCCTGCTATAGGATGGATCCTAGTCTTTTTCATTCCAAACATTTTCTGTACTGCCTGCCCTCCAGGGGCAGACTACCCAATAAGCCAGATAAGCATGGGCTTACTTGTGCTTACTTACTAATCTGTAGTGAACAATTTCACATGGGTTTCACCACATCTGTAGTGAAATTGTTCACTACAGATTAGTAAGTAAGCACAAGTAAACTCATGCTTATCTTGCTTACTGGATAATTCACCCCTGTCAGGGATTGTAAATTTGAAAAGAGTCTTTGATTCTATAGGAAGGTGCTGTGCAGTTGGGAGAGAGACAGATGCCAGCCATACTTGGAAGCAGAATCTTTGATGTGGTGAAAAAATGTGTAATTGTTCACTACAGATGATCTGGTAAGCAAGGTAAGCACCTTGAATAATCAAAATTATCCAGATAAAAGAGTATTAAATCAGAGTCAAGGGGTGGACTGTGTAGAACTGGGCTTTCTGGGACTTTGTGGAGCAGTAAGTCCCTGGGTGGCGTAAAAGTTTCTGGGTAGTGCAAACGGTTAAGCACTCAACTACTAACCAAAAGGTTGGTGGTTCGAACCTACCTAGAGGCACCTTGGAAGAAAGACCTGGTGATCTGCTTCCAAAAGATCACAGCCTTGAAAACTTCAGAGCACAGTTCTACATACACACATGGGGTCACCATGAGTCAGAATTGACTCGATGGCAACTGGTTTGCCCTTTTGGGTTTGTGGAGCAATAAGAAATTTACTTTCTTAGACCAAGCCAGAGGGTACCTTGCATGGCTTGTACGCTGGCAGCTAAATGAAGCACAAAGGGAGCTATTACGAGGCCCAATGTATCTCCTTCTTCTCTCTGTTCTGTGTGGCCTCCTTACTTCCAATAGGTGTCTTCATCTTTGGCTAAACAAACAGGAAACTTAACTGAAACTTAGAGTGGTTATTTGTCTGGGATGAGGGGATAACACAACTAAAAAAAGAAATTAAGACTTTTCCTAAAATTTTCTATCTTTTGAAGACTACTTTGCCAACTCCAGAAAGGTCATTAGTGAGTAGGTTGTTGGAATAGCATTTGGATACTTCAAGTCACCCATAGACCTCCAGGCTATTCCATTTGATCAAATGCAGACCAATAGTGCCAGGAGCTGCTGCCACCAGACCCTGGGATGCATTCAGTGGGCTTGATTCCATCATCCAAGTGTGTCTCTGAGTGCAACTGTCCCCCTGAGGACACCAACTGTGAAACCACTCCCTCACCTCTCACGACTGTTTCTTCTGTATCCCAAAAGGCTCTGAAATGGGAAAGAATGGGATATTAATTAAATTAACTCCAAGGTCACATTGTATCCTCTTTTGAAAATTTGTTTCCATTCTATTTTACGTTGTCTAACATAGCCCTGCAGAGATTACACAGTAAGCCCAAATATGGACACTGTAAATTCTATCCCATATTTTAATTCCCATAAAGGTATTGGAGCCCTTATGGTACAGTGGTTAAGAGTTCAGCTGGTAACCAAAAGGTCAGCAGTTCAAATCCACCAGCTGCTCCTTGGAAACCCTACGGGGCAGTTCTACTCTGTCCTATAGAGTTGCTATGAGTTGGAAACAACTCAACGGCAACGGGCTTGGTAGTTGGTTTCGATATAGGTATTAAAGTCCAAATAAATTGAAGTCCAAACTAAATTCCCTTTTTAAATTTCTCACTTTGCTTGCTGTTAGAGAGAGGGGTTCCTGATGGGTATAGCATAGCGTTCAGATGGATTTCTTCTGAAGCTGCTGCTTCCCAAGCTACCTTCCAGTAGCAGGGATATAATTTTTTTAACACCTGCAAAGGAGCAGAAATTCAATGCCAAGTCCCTTGTGTGTCCCACTTTTCCAAAAAGCCAACAAGAACCACAAGATTATCTCAGTACCACCTCCACACCCACAAAAGTTAGAAAAGCCAAGTAAATTCCGTGCCCCGAGAAAAGTTACACAAGAAAAATTATGTTGGCAGAACCTTGTTCTTAGTACAGTTCAGACCCCAGCCAAACACTGTAACAGAGTCTTGGGGGAATTTCTAGAAGGAAAATAAGTGGAAAACATATGAAAAAGCTAAATATTCTTGGTTTCAGCCTCACCAGAATACCAGTGAGTCTGGCCAGTTGTTTGATGTGTTTTTCTAGAAATACAAATTCAGCAGGAAGAATTCACTTTTGAGGAGGTTCTTGGCAATAGTTGCAAATCAGTTGATGGCTCTCCAGACAGTGACATTTGATAAGCCCTTGTCTTCCTGCAGACCTTAGAAATTTGAACTCTCCGTATCTTACTAGACAAGGCATTGGCGGTTCAGCAATAGAATTCTCAGTGGTGGTTTCGGTGTAGCTATGACACTGAATGGGTTTCAGTGGAGCTTCCAGACAAAGACAGACTAAGAAGGAAAGTCTAACAATCTACTTGCAAAAATCAGCCAGTGAAAATAGTCCAACCCACAGCAGATCATGGGGATGGTGCAGGACCAAGCAGCGCTGTGCTCATTGTGCACAGGGTCCCCACGATGATGGCCAACTTGACAGCAGCTAACAACAGCGTACCGTCTAGAGGCTCTCTTGTCCATCTGCGTATTTAAAATTTCTTCATTTCCGTTTCCCCTGGTGTTCCTGGCACCCGAATACCAAAGCAAGTATAGGTCTGTCTTCACCCCTCCTGTCAGCGGAACAGGACACATTTATTTTTAGCATTTTCTTTCCCAATAATTCCATCTAGGTTTTCTTTCTACATTACTCAAGAAGATGGAATAGCCCTTGTAAAACAAGCCCTTCCCCACAGCCCACAAAGATCCTTATCTTTTTATAGATGAAAGCCTCCATCATCATCCTGTTGCCGCTGAACTCACAGTCTGGGTCTTTCAGATCCACAGAGACAATCCGAGTTTATGATGTGTACACTTCAGAGACAAGCTGATCTCACGTGAAGGGTGTGGATTCAGAGACTCGCGTTCAGTTGGCTGGGTGTGGGGCTTGGGCATCAGTGATTTGTACAATCTCTCCCCATTAATTCTAACAGTTAACACAGAGTTGAGAATCTCTGCTAATGAGACTGAGCAGGTTCTCTGTTCCTGATACTCTAGGACCAGTGTCCACCACAGCTGTAATTCTGATTGGGCACACACGCTGCTGCCGCTCCTGCAACACGAGTGAGGAACTTGTTAAGGCTCTTACTGCGACACCGAGAATCTCCTTCTCAACTTGTAAAACTCACAAGGTTCATTTTCAAAGATCCCCAGCCAAAGGCACCAAAATCAATCAATGACTCCTCCTCCATTTCTCAGTGGTAATGCATGTAAGCATAAAGAACTAGCAGGCATATAAACCAAAAACCCATTGCTGTCGAGTCAATTCTGACTCATGTCGATCCTGTAGTACAGACTAGAACTACCCCATAGGGTTTCCAAGGAGCGGCTGGTGGATTCCAACCGCTAACCTTTTGATTAGCAGCCGTAGCTCTTAAGCACTGTGCCACCAGGGCTCCAGCAGGCATATAAGAACCAAAAATCAGTTTTATCAATCTGGGCAAGTTTTCAATAACTCACAGTGCTGGACACTCTAGTAAGGAAAGCCAGAATAGACTTAGATTTGAGGCCAAATGATTTTCCCTACCTACGTCTCTACAGGTCTGAAGACAACCAAGTACCAACTCAGCCAGGTATGGGCTGAGAAGTTGAGAGAGGGAGAGAGCAGAAACCTAGGTGGGCCCTACTTACTGCACTCAGACCTGTGCTTCAGGGGGGCTCTGAGAGAGTGTGAGACTTATCCTTCAGCAGCCTAACATAGAAATGAGGCCCCATGAATGGGGGCAAGTATCTCACTAAGTGGAGGCCTGGTGGTGCAGTGGTCAAAGAGCTTGGCTGCTAATCAAAAGGTCATCAGTTCGAATCCACCAGCTGCTCCTTGGAAACCCTATGGGGCAGTTCTACTCTGTCCTATAGAGTCGCTATGAGTCGGAATCGACTAGACGGCAATGGGTTTTTTTTTTTTTTTTTTTTGCTTATCTCACTAAGCAGAACAGTCCTTCCTCTTCCTGTGGCCTTGCGCCTTCATGACAAGGTGGCACAGTCATTGGCTGAGAGGGAAGGGAAGCCGCTTTAAGGGGCTGGAGCCATTTTGAGATGTCTCCGGAGTGGAACTTCTCTAGCACAACCTTTGTCCGAATCTATACTGCCCACCCTGTTTGGAACAGTGAAATGTGCCTGGACCACACGTTTTCTGCTGCTCACCGACATCACATGGGTGCTCCTCAGGGATAAAAACCACTCAACATGTCTCAAACTGAGCTCTTCACCTGAGCGGTCCATGCCCTTGACTGGCTGTCTTTCTGGCCTCCTAGACGCTGTGGATGGCTTCGTGATGCACTCACATGTCCCTGTGGGAAACTGGGAGTTATCCTGGATGCCTCCTGGCCTCCCGAAGTGCCCTTCACCACATCCAATCACTAAATGATTCAAATCAGCTCCCTAATATCTCTCCTCAGTTCCCAACAGTCAAGGAGTGACTTAATTGTTCACAGTTTATCACCTTCTCCTTCTTCAAACATCTGCCTCTTTTCCCTTCAGTTCTGCTACCTCACGGGCCACTCATTCACTGTTTTTCCTAATCGCTGCTCCTCTCCAGGCAGAATCTCTTCTCTAGTCTGTTATCTTGTTCCTGTATCAGTTACATAATTCTAGCTGCTGTCACAAATAAACCTCTAAATCCCAGAGGTTTAACACCATGGAAGTTTATTTCTCACTAACAGAGTCTATTTTGGTATTTGGCAGGCCACCTTCCACATAGTGATTCAGGGACCATGTTCCTTCTCTGCTGTAGCTCTGCCTTCAAACACTTTTGTTTCCAGTCGATGGATAAGGACAGAGTGGAAAAGGCAAACCCACTTTTTAACTACTTTCGTCCAGAAGTGATAGATGATGTCACTGCTCCTATTCCCTTTGGCAAGAAGTAGTGACATGTCCCCACCTAGATATTGGAGTTGTTGTTTTTAGGTGCTGTTGAATCAGTTGCGACTCATAGCGACCCTTCGTACAACAGAATGAAACACTGCCTAGTCCTGCACCATCCTTACAATCGTTGCTATATTTGAGCCCATTGTTGCAGCCACTGTGTCAATCTATCTTATTGAGGGTCTTCCTCATTTTTGCTGACTTTACCCAGCATGATGTCCTTCTCCAGGGACTGTCCCTCCTGATAACATGTCCAAAGTACATGAGACGAAGTCTTGCCATCCTTGCCTCTAAGGAGCATTCTGGCTGTACTTCTTCCAAGACAGATTTGTTATTTCTTCTAGCAGTCCGTGGTATATTCAATATTCTTCACCAACACCCTAATTCAAATGAATCAATTCTTCAGTCTTCCTTTATTTATTGTCGAGTTTTGCACGCATATGAGGTGATTGAAAATACCATGCATGGCTTACGTCAGGCACACATTAGTCCTCAAAGTGACATCGTTGCTTTTTTTTCTTTTTTTTTTTTTTGCAACTTAATAAACATTTTAATAGAGATAGGGACAAAGTAGGATCATCCCAACCAGATAAGGGGATCATTGACTTTTTTTTCCCTGCCATGTTTTTTCAGGAGACTAAAGTTATCATCTTCATGGTAAAGCTTTCAGGTTGACATCTTTGCTTTTTAACACTTGAAAGAGGTCTTTTGCAGCAGATTTGCCCAATGCAATACATTGATTTCTTGACTGCTGCTTCCATGGGTGTTGATTGTGGATTCAAGTAAAATGAAATCCTTGACAACTTCAATATTTTCTCCATTTATCATGATGTTGCTTATTAGTCCAGTTGTGAGGATCTGTGTTTTCTTTATGCTGAGGTGTAATACATACTGAAGGCTATAGTCTTTCACCTTCGTCAGTAAATGCTTCAAGTCCTCTTTACTTTCAGCAAGGAAGGTTGTGTCACCTGCATAACGCAGGTTGTTAATAAGTCTTCCTCCAATCCTGATGCTGTGTTCTTCATTTAATTCGGCTTCTCAGATCATTTGTTCAGCATACAGATTGAATAAGTATGGTGAAAGAATACAACCCTAACACACCTTTCCTGATTTTAAACCACACAGTATTCCCTTGTTCTGTTTGAAACTACTACCTCTTGGTCTATGTACAGGTTCCTTATGAGCACAATTAAGTGTTCTGGAATTCCCATTCTTCATAATGTTATCCATAATTTATTATGATCCACACACTTGAAAGCCTCTGCATAGTCAATAAAACACAGGTAAACATCTTTCTGGTATTCTCTGCTTTCAGCAAAGATCCATCTGACATCAGCAATGATATCCCTCATTCCACATCCTCTTCTGAATCGGGCTTGAATTTCTAGCCGGATATTGTGGTGGGTGCTGGGAAATACACCCCTGCTAGGAAGCTGCTTTTCAACAACTCTAAAAGATGGAAGGAAAAGGCTGTTTAAAAGACAGCTAGCCACTTCTGCCACACCTCCTAAGGCTGAGTCTCCAAACTCCCTGTCCCTGTCCCCCAAAATACACAGGAAGGCCTAAACCAGTTAGCTTTTCCATCTGATATAATACATCAGGAATTTAGCAACTGAACATGAGTGCCATTCCCTTCGTATTATGATGCTATTGTAATACACGGTGGTAAACAAAGAATAGAAGCCAGAAGAGCAATATAATTTACTTAGCCCTGTGCCCTGTGCCCTGTGCCCCAAATACTTTTCATCAGCCAGGAGACGGTGTATTTGACAGGAACTTCAGTTACATATGGCTCGATTCCCCCACCCAAGCGTAACTGGGTCCTTGCAGAGATTTCTGAACTGAAGGTCGGGCTCGGCTTGGTGAGAAGAGGGTCTGGTTTGCATTCGTCCCTGGTCAAAACAGGAAGTGCTTACTCCACTTTTCAAAACGTGTTTGCTTTTTACAAAGCAAATGCACTGTGGTACACACAATGATTCAGCCCTGAGTAATATGTGGAGCCTGCTGAAGTCTTTCTCACAGCTTTGCTCTGTGTCCTGTCATCTCCACCAGATCAGACAGGATGGATGTTGGTGCTTCTCTTGTGTCTAATGTTCTTGGGCAACAGGCAGTGCAATGTGAAATTCCATTTGGTAAGATGTGACTCTCGCTCTGACACTTCCCCACTCTCACCCTCACCGCCCCAGCACTCTTGCGGGTGCTGTGCTCGACTGCTGGAAACAATCAACAGAACCTGAGGAAGCTGAAAATATGCTTGATTTGGAAACCTGGGTTCTAACTCCACCTTTGACTAGTTGAAGGACATTAGACAAGTCACAGTCTCTCCAAATTTCAATTTTCTCTGCAATAAAGTGACTATAAAGGGGCATCGGTAGTTGGGTGGTAGAATTCTCACCTTCCATGCAGGAGACTCAGGTTCAATTCCCAGCCCAGGCACCTCGTGCACAGCCAACACCTGCTGTCAGTGGAGATGAGGGCCAACACTCACAGGTAGTCCGCGATTTCTAGATAGCCTGGGGGGCCATTAGCACAAGGGCACCAACCACCAACATGGATTGCTCCATAAATATCACATTCCTCTGATCAGAGCCTGAACACACATCAGAACATGCAAAGTAGCTTTTTATTACTTACAAACAGAAGCAGACAGCATATAATCAGAAAAGTTCCTTGGCCGAACAATCCCCCCGGCTTCTGGAAGCTGTCCCAGTGGAGACAGAGAACTCTTCCAAGCATGCCCTCTACCTAGCATCATGGGTGGGGACACAAAACAGGCCTACCATCTGCTGGCCTCCTTCTGGCCAGGTAGGCTCAGTTAGGTGGGCTATAAGTTTATGCTACATGTGCGCCACCAATACCACAGCTGAGGAAATCACGAGGTCCCTCAGCCGGCCATTTTTGTACTCCAGCCCCCACGTGGCAAGCTACATGGGTAACCATCAGACCTCAGAGGGTGGGGGGGTGGAGGCCTCATCATGGCCCCTCCCTTCCTGAGGCTTGTTGCCAAGGCAATGAACCGTTGTTGTTGTTAGATGCCATCGAGTTGGTTCCAACTCATAACGACCCTATGTACGACAGAACGTAACATTGTATGGTCCTGTGCCATCCTCACAATCATTGCTATGTTTGAAACCATTGTTGCAGCCACTGTGTCAATCCATCTCACCGAGGGTCTTCCTCTTTCTTGTTGACATTCTGCTTTACTAAGCATGATGTTCTTCTCCAGGGACTGGTCCTTCCTGATAACATGTCCAAAGTACATGAGACAAAGGCAATGAATTGGACACCCCCAATTCATTCAGACATGTTGAAGTATGGCCTGACTATTTTTAGAAAGACCTTGATTGCTCGGGCTATTTTTAGAAACCAGAGACAAAAGGCCACACTTAGTTTTTTGTCCCACAAAAGGCTTGCCTGTTTCTATGATGCTGGACAGTTTTCAGCGGAGCTTCAGACTAAGGCAAACTAGAAAGGCCTGGAGAGGTACTTCCGAATCAGTCAGTGAAAATCCTGTGGATCACAACTGTCCGATCTACAGCTGACCACAGGGAAGGCACAGAACCAGGCAGCATTTTGTCTGTTGTGTGTGGGGTTGCCATGAGTCGGGGGCAGCTAACAACAGTGACTGTAGAAAGCGATTTGTACGAAGCAAGGATAGTAAAACTTACAGTTATGCCGTGCTTTACAGTTTCCGAAGCCCAGTCATGAACGCTCTTTCATGTCATCGTTGGCTTCATGGCGAGCATGTGAAAACAGTAGGGAGGACAATAATCTCCCATTCTACACACAAAGAAACTGGTGCCCAGATAGGACACTGGTTGACACAAGGAAAGGCTGCAAAACAGAATAGAAGACAGGCCAGATTGTTTTAATAAACCTTTCTGAAAATATAGCATATGCCAGGCACTGTGAGAGTTGCTTTGAGAAAAAACATGTAAGGACATGTCCTCTCTAGAACAGAGCTCACGGTTGAACTGGAATAACACGTGGGAAAGTAGATAATCCCCCAAAAGATGCCTCGAAAAAGCCATGTTCTCTTCTTTGGGAGACAAGAGCCCAGGTGAGATACTCCCAGGAACACACGGGAACCCTCCATTTTAACGTTTGCCTCTTTCATAGCGCACATTTTCATACATTGTACACGGACTCTCTTAAACTACTCCTTGTGTCTAAATCTCAACTTTTAAACATTACCTTACGATTTTACACTGCTGTGAAAATGATGCTGACTGCCAGGTACTGCCGCTGGGAGAAAAAGCCAGGCCTCCTCTGGGGCCAATGTCGAGGCTATTCTATCTTCTCCTTGCCCTGGATGTCAAGGGCACCTCAGGAACCCCCCAGGGTCTGGAGCTTTCTGACCAACTTGTTGCTGCAGGGGTGGGGAGGAGGGCGCACAAGCAAGACACCACCCAAGGTCCCGTTCATCTCAAGATGTCATTGTCACAAAGGTCCCTCTCCTCATCTCTGCTCCAGGTACTTGGTGAACCTGGAACAGGCCTTAGGGATTTTGAGGCTGCTCAGCTACCCCACATGCAGTTCCTGCAGCAGGAGGTGCCTGTGAGAACCAGAGGAGCCCAGGCCAATTTCCCAGCTCCCTGGAGAAAGCCCTCTTCCATCCCCAAAACCCAAACCAAACCCACTGCCGTCGAGTAGATTCTGACTCATAGTGACCCGACAGGACAGAGTAGAACTGCCCCATAGAGTCTGCAAGGCTGCAAAACTTGACAGAATCAGACTGCCACACTCCTGCAGAGCAGCTGGCGGGTTTGAACCGCTAACCTTTCAGTTAGCAGTCAAGCACTTTAAC
The DNA here is from genome assembly GCF_000243295.1 of Trichechus manatus latirostris. Taxonomy (NCBI): domain Eukaryota; kingdom Metazoa; phylum Chordata; class Mammalia; order Sirenia; family Trichechidae; genus Trichechus; species Trichechus manatus. Next base: position 6,973,242 of record NW_004443959.1, read on the forward strand.
CACTGCGCCACCAGGGCTCTTTTCTTCCATCCCAGGGTCCCCCAAATCCATGTAAAGGTTCTTGCCTGACCACCGGCCAGCTTGCTCCCCAAGCCAGCAAAACCATAATTAGAAGTTTCAAAATAGTTTTTGGCTCTCTAGAAATAGAATTTGCCCACCCGCCTCCCTTAAAACGTGCAAATCTCCATTTAGACAATTGTACCCTCCACGTCGTGTAAGACAGTGACAGCGTGTGTGCAGGTCTGGAGAGCAGCTCACCGCAGGCTGGCTCCTCTGTGGCTCTGTGGAGGGAGGAGGCGCTATCCGTGGGTGAGATGGTGAGACACTGTTGGCCCTTGTCCACGAGATCAGAGTGCAAGACCGCCATGCCTCCGAGTAAGACACAGGCTCTCTTTCTTTTCCAGCTGCTCAGGCTACTTTTGCACAGTGTTAAGACAACTTGGGAAGCCCCCACCTCCATAGAGGTGGAGGAGTTGTCCAGCTTTGGGGGTGAAAATCAACGGCCTTCAAGTCGATTCCGAGGTGCCTCTGGGTAGACTCGAACCTCCAGCCTTTCAGTTAGTAGCCAAGCACATTAACCAGGGACTCCTGAAATGACACTACTCTGACTTTATTTTCCTAATTTTCTCTTTTTGAAGTGCTGTATAACCTTGGTTTGGATGTTATGTGACATCATTTGGTTTCCTTAAAGCATCGACACACTTCGGGGTTAGGTTTGGGATGCCCAGCACCCTTTTTCTCCTCCAGGATTCTGACTGACGGAGCATGTACTGATGCAAATGGGCACTCGTGGGCCAGCTTTATTACCCAACATAACCGGCTCCCTGGCAAATAGGATTAGAGGTAGTTTAGGCCTAAGGTCAAATTGGAGCTTTTTAATATAATGCATATGGTTAACAAACTCAGCTACTACCTGAAAGATTGGAGGTTTGAAACCACCTACAGGTGCCTCTGAAGAAAGACCTGGCGATCTACTGCCAAAAAGTCAGCCGTTGAAAAGCCTGTGGAGCACAGTCCTACTGTGACATCCATGGGGTCACTGTGAGTCCAAATCAACTTGATGGCAACTGATTTTTTTTTTTTTTAGTGTCATCCCAAGCTAAACGCAAAAGTCCCCATATTCAAGTCAATACCATATTCATACAGTGAGAGGACTGACTGATGAGGCCCCAACCTGGAGACAAAAACTCACAACAGTTCATTAGCAATCAGTGTAGATGTCAACATATACTAAGGGCGTTTTCATTACTGTATTCAGTAAAAGTCAGCGTTAATGATAATGATGATTCAAATGGTGGTCCGTCATGTTCCAAAGTCAAAAGAATCAAGTCAACAAACGAAACATAAATCATGAATATGTCTATTGTAAATTCATAGCAATGTCAGTTCACTAGCTTTAACTTGTGCACATTTTCCACCACATAACATGAATGTTAATTTGAATTTTATTACTGTTAAAGTTTATCTAGACTTAATTTTAAATCCATTTTGATTTTATAATTGAATTTATAAGAGCTATAGCTTTACATGGAAATCCTAGTGGCACAGTGGTTAAGAGGTATGGCTGGTAACCAAAAGGTCAGCAGTTTGAATCCTCCAGGTGCTCCTTGGAAACTCTATGGGGCAGTTCTAACCTGTCCTGTAGGGTCGCTGTGGGTCAGAATCCACTCATCGGCAGCGGGTTTGGTTTTTTTTGGTTTATAACTTTATGTGTATACATATTTAAGTAAAAGTATATAAAAGTAATTTAGGTCATCTATATTTCAAAGAAGACTGGACCTTACTTACATTTGAGGAAAAACTGCCATTTAACACAGGATCGCTCATGCTAACAAATTCATCTACCCAGGTACCCCCCCCATCCAAAAAAAAAAAAACCCAAAGCTGCTGCCGTTGAGTCGATTCTGACTCATAGTCAAAGGCTTATTTGTCTGGAAGGTCCAGGTGAAAAATATTTTAGTGTACAAGAAATTATCTCTATTATCATCCTACGTGTGCTTCATGAAAGCAAGAAAACAAACTCTTGTCTAGAAACCAAGCTTCTTTCAATAAATCAGAGTTTAACCGCCTCGCTCAATCAACAAGTACTGTGTATTTTTAGGATCACCCTTAAATATGAATCCAGAAGACAAAGAACAAAAGCCGAACTATCAAACCACTCTGAAGGGAAAATATGAAGCTCCCAAATGAACGTGATCGTTGAAAATATAAACGATTTCTTCTGAGCCTGGCTCTGTCAACCATGGCGGAAAAGGATGTTTTTACAATCAGAGCAGAAATATGACTGGCTCTCCTACATTTACATTTCTTTGTTGCAAAATGAATGTAACTTGTTCGGATTCCAGCAGCGGAGAAAGCAGCAGACGTGGTGGTTACTTTCCGAAGTGAAACTTAAAACCACAATCTCCGGTGTACAAAAGGCAGAATGAGTCATAGGAAGAGGCCACTTGCTTGCAAAACTCATTAAAAGCAAAGCAGGCCTCAATGGACTTCCTGCACCAATCAAAAGATCCCTGGCACCAGGACAGGCACCTCTGGGCTCTGACAACTTGGGGCGGGGGTGGCGGGGGCTGGGGGTGCTCAGGCCTGCTCCTTCACAGGCACTGACCAGGTGCAGTCCCCTCTCAGTCATTTCCAACTCGCCATCTGAGATCTCTAGGAAGGTGTCCAGGCTGCAGGCTGTGTATCAAAGCATCACAATGACATCTTGTGACTCCAGCGAGCACCTGTATTGGGTTTCCCAGCTCCGGTCCAGGAGGCAGGTTGAGACAAGGTGGTCTCTCCAGGGGTTTTCCTCCTGCTGTGAACCTTTCCTGTGCAAGCTCAAGGCAGTTAGCATTCACTCTAGCCAGGCCACTGAGTGCACTGCTTTTGTGCCACTGGGTACTTTTTAAAGTTAAATATGAGTTGCAGCAATACAGAACAAGTGGGCAAAGCCAGGGTGAAACGGCCAGTCATTCCCAGAGAGGGCGACCTGGGTACGGGACCCTGGGGCGGGTTATATCATCTAAAACAGTGCTTCTCACTCTAGAGGCCGCATCAGAATCCCCTGGAGGGCTCGTTAAAACAGACGGCTGGGCCCTACCCGCAGTTCGATTCCAGTCTAGGGTAAAAAACCAGTTGCTGTTGAGTGGATTCCGACTCATGGCAAGCCCATGTATGTCAGAGTAGAATTGGGCTCCGCAGGGGTTTCAATGATTTTTCAGAAGTAGATCACCAGGCCTTTCTTCTGAGGCACCTCTGGGTGGACTTGAACCAACAACTTGTTGGTTGGCAGTCAAGCATGTTAACTGTTTGCACCACCCAGGGACTCCAAGTCTAAGGTTGTGTTGTGGTTGGGTGCGGTCAAGTCCCTTCCGACTTACGAGGACACCATGTGACAAAGTAGAAATGCCCCCATAGATTTTTCTAGGCTGTAATTTTTACAGAAGCAGATCACTAGGTCTTCCCCTCTCGCAGAGCCACTGAGTGGGTTGGAACCACCAATCTTTTAGTTAGCAGCCAAGTGCTTAACCATTGTGCCACCAGGGCTCCTTCAGGTCTAGAGTAGAGCCCAAGAATCAGTATTTCTAACAAGCTCCCTGGTGATGCTGAAGCTGCAGGTACAAAGACGACGCTTTGAGAACCACTGATCTAAATAGTTTAGACCTGACCTAACAGCTGCAAACTGCTCCCTCTTCCAAGCCAGTGAGTGACATTTGACCTCGGGCTGGTCCAGTTTCAGGGCTGTGGAGGCACTTTGGTACCCAAACAGTTCTCTTAAGGAACTCCCCTTTCTCCCCACAATGCTGGCTGGTCTCCAAGTAAAGCACTTACAGGGAGGGACTTTGCCAAACTGGACAGGGCATGCTCCACCTGAGAACATTTACGTTCAAAGGTTTTTAAAAGCTGTGCCGCCAGACACACAAGGCTTTGCGCCCCCAGGCGGCCATTTTGTGCCCATTGACTTCCAGGGTCAACTTCTGCCTGGTCCGTTCCATTTCCTTCAGGTACCATGCCCTCCACCTTGCACCAGTGGTGAAGGTCAGAAAGGAAAAGGAGGAAAACCTACCAGCATTTTAACCACCTTCTCATGGTTTAAGTCAGGGACAGGATGCCCTACTACCCCACCCCCAGGGAAGCAGGGGTACCGTGTTGCTCCCACTCGACCCCCCCAGTCTGAGGACAAAATACAGATGTGTAGAGTGGAGGCAGATGAGTAGGAAGTGATGGGGGGTGCAACCAAGCTCCTCCAGTACAGCTGGTTAGGAGACTCCTGCTGGAATGAGGATTCTAGAAGTTTCTTTTTTAGTATTTTAAAATGAGGTCTACATATTAACTTTCCTCCATAACTGTTCTCTTATGCCAGGATGGTAACGGGGCAGCAGTTATGACCTCTTATAGGAAAGGGCACTTTGAGCCCAAAGGGTGACGGCGAGTGACCCCATCCTCAATGCTCCTCCTCAGCCACTGAATGAAAGGGTTGTTGAGTCAGGTGGTGGCTATAAAATAAATATTCAGGTGATTACAGCTGAGACACTGGTGACATTCAAGCTACCAGATTAGCTTCCCCTGCACACGTGGGAGCTGCCTGCAGAGCTGCATGGAAACAGCGTAGCCTAGTGGTACCAATATGAGGGGAGCGATGAACAGCAATGAGAGCCTGTGTGAATAAACGGGCCCGCAGACAATCGTTTACATTCATTTTTATTGTACAGATAAGAGCCTAGAAACTGAAATCAGAGTTGGAATAAATCTGTGATGTTCAGCTCACTGAGAGTTTGTTTTGTTTTTAAGATACACAAGCATTAATTCTACATACGCCCAGAGATGAACTGTTTCGGATTTGGGTTTCATGAGGAGTTCAGCCTGGTACCTTGTATAACCACGTTTTAAGCATTTAAGGACTGATGATAGTCTTCCATTTATTCCACAAACACTCAGGCTGATACAGGTATATCAACAGAAGTCTCAGGCCATGTGGACAATGCACGAAATCAATAGGAACTATAGTTTTCAGAGTATAGGAGTGAACTAGTCAAAGATTTTGATTCATGAATTCAGAATGAAAAACTAATTGGGGGTATACAACAGAGAAGTCAAGAGCCCAAAAATTGAAGGCAGTGGATGTGAGGCAAGGGAACCCCCTTCCCTAACAGCTATGTGGTAAACATAGATTATAGGCCAGGCTTGAGAGGCACTTGATGTACAACCTTGAACTGATGCCTCCAGGCTCCTGAATCATTCCCATCAGAGCAGGGTGTGCCCAGGGAGCAGGCCTCTCCTCTCTTCCTTCATCCCTCTTTCCCTCCCATAGGCACAGGGAGAGTACCATCATAAATCTAAAAGAATGAGAAAAGACTAGCTCTTTTCTTCTAAAGACTGAATAGTTCATAGCCTTAAAGGTTTTTTGGAAGAGAGAATAAAATAATATGCTTGATACTACACATTAGAAAATCAGCAGCTTAATAACTTCCCAAGAACTATTGAAAATTCACACACCTGATTTTCAGAGAATTCTTTCATCAGTCTCATTTATTACAATATTTCCTAACTTTGCATCCAGCGCAACACAATGAAGTAGTAAAATGATTTGTATCATTGCACCAGTATATACAAATACAGAACATATGTGGCAAATAATTATATTTAAAGTGGTGATCCAAACATAAAATTGAAAAAGGAATTTTCTTTGAACATGTAATCATTGTTTTCCAATGTACTGGGTATGGTGTCTATTTGCTCTTCATCACATATGATGAATATCTGACGACTTGTCCCTACGGAGTGATTCATTTCCACAGGGCAACTTTGAAATGTGTGGTCCGAATACGGCATTCTAGAGCGTAACCGTGGGGTTACTGGGTGATAGTCTTGTACGCACAGATAAGCACGCTCACACGTGCGTGAATGCAGCCCATGTACGTACCTCATGTTCAGAAGCTGCAAGGCAGGTGTTAATGTTCCAGCTTCTCCAGGTCTCACACTCAGATCTCCATGTAGATCTGAGTGTGACTTTCTGGGAGGCATGCTTTGTTTCAGAGTGCAGTGGGGTGGAATTTTAAGGTACATCAAAAGTCATCGTCCAAAGGTGCACACTCTCAAACATCCACTTGGGAGTGTGGACTACAGCCGGCTGTCCTGAGGAAGGGCAAATTATGTGAGGGATACTCTGCCCAATCTCTTGGCCAAAGCTCTTCCCAGGCACAAGGGAGAAACCATGTGAGCCTTTGCAGGACCATGAACATATATTTAGTTCATGTCAGTTAGATTTCACTCAAAAGTACCCTTGTGACAGGAAGAATTAATGTAGCTCTCAAGGTCACTAATGAACAAGCCCAGCGTAGTGAGAGCAGAACTATCTGCACAAATATTTTTAATGCCTCCAAAAGGCAACCTGCACACGCATGTCTGTGTTTCTATGCAAATCGGGGGTCACCTGCACACAGGTATGTCTGCCTTTCTCTGTATGTCGACATGCACCTTGAGTAAAAGCATTCATTGCTCACAATGAAGGCAACACCTCTAGATTTTCTTTCATAGAAAGAGTAAAATTTCATTAGGCAGTTCCATTTGGTTCCTCCTGGGACCCGAACAATGCAATTTAAATACGAAAGCGCTTCAATCACTGGAGTGAAACACTCTTTAAAAAATAATACTTCAAAAAGTAAAGCAAAATCTTTTACCAAAATAATTTTCACTTTTTAAATTGTTCTCTCTGCAAGCCAATTTAATAAACAAGTAAAAGAATCACCTTCTATGAGCTTAAAGAACGTCACTCGAATTATTACATATCCATTTGCCCTTAACCTGAGGAAAAGGACTAAGAAAAAAAAAAGTATTACTCTTAAATTCCAAAAGAGGGTTAATCTTATGAGATATACAGAATAAGGCTCTTTGGATAGTCTAACACATTTTTTTAAATTTATTAATGACAGTTGTAATAGAATATGGCTAAAAGGTTTATAACAGCAAGCCAATCAGAATAAAGTAATCAATAATATCTACAAAGAATATAATTTAAATTTCTTAAAACTATTTTCTTAAAACCAACCAATTGCTTTTGAGAGCTCCCAATAAAAATGGACATCATTATCATTTGGCATAAGCTTTGTTCAAGTCCGCATTTTCAGCACCACCTTGCTAGATAAAAGGATGCTGGCAGAGTGTTGAACTGATTCAAAGTACTGCCTTAGTAATATTAACTATAATTTGAAGTTAAGGCATTGCAAAGTTACAGAGAGCTCGATAAAGCACATTCTAAATAAAATGTCTGCCACAGACGCATTAAGGCATAAATATTTCAGCCTTTAGCCACAGGAAGGGGGAGGGGAAGGATATGCCAATTACTTAGGTTATCTTTAACCAAAGGAATTAAAGAAGAACTTATCACCCCAAGATCAGACCAATAGGCAAATACTGCAAGGGAACATTCCCAAGGTTGAAGCCCAGAACCAGTGCAGTTGGGGTTTGGATTTCCTTCAAAGAGGCCTCTGACTCAGATCACATGGCCCTTCACAGTCCTCCCCGCCCTGTGCAAAAGAAGGTGGCACAAACATTGCTATGAATAAAGTGTGTCCCCTTCGCCACTCTTTACCAAAACTCCCACGTGTCATCAGCGGTGACAGCCCTCCAACATAGGCCCATATTGCACGTTAACCGCTAACGGCTGGAGCAGGCAGCGAATGCCAAGTGGTAACTGGCATTCAGCCAAAACCCAGGAATGCTTGAACGCAGCCGACTCCTCGCCTGTAAAACACCCTCCAGGTTTCACTCAGAAATGTCACCCCTCCCCCTGGGGAGGGAGGGAGGGGGAGAAGCTTCTAAATTCTTTCTGTTCTCAAGCAAATGACTGCGCGTCAGTCTCCGAGTTCCAGCTCCACGGTTCACAAAATCTATCCTTTAATGTGTGATGCTCGGTCTTCTGCACTGACGTCAAGAGGTTGCTTGGTACATTTTAGGCTGAGGCCGAATGAACATCCTGGTTTTCAAAAGGTGGCAGTGGCTCTCTCCAAAAGGTGAAATTACTGAACGTATCTGAACAGGGAAAGTCTGAAGAATGGCTTCTTTTCAGTAATGGGAAAACATGGTCAACCACTTCACAGAGTCTCACGTACCTGGAAGGAAAATGGAAATCATCATTGCCCCTGAGTGGTGCCAGCTGACCCCAGTCGCAGTGAGCACCACCATGCACCCAGCGTTGTGCTCAGAAGCTAGGAGAGATGACCTTGCCCTCACAGAGCTGACCACCTACCTAACACAGTGGAAGCAGTTCTAGAATAATTTCTTATTAAACTAACAGGAAATCAGAGAAGCGATCAAAAAGTACACAAAGGAGTCCGAGAAGGCTTCATGAAAAAGTGGGACTTGGCTTTGCCACAAAGGACAGATGAAGGGAACAGGGCAGAAGCAAGGGAGGACAGAGGAAATGAGCATAATGAGTGGACAGCCACCTGCCAAGGAGGTCACATACAGGATATCAACGGACAGAGTCACAAATAAAAGACACCTTTGGGCCACCAAACAGATTGCTTCACCGTACAGTGAGAAAACACAGGCCCTGAGGCTAAGGAGACATCAGTTTAATCTTCAGAGCTGCCATTTACCAGCTGTGTGATCTTAGGAAAATGACTTAATCTCTCTAAGGCTCAATTTCTGCAACTGTAAAACAAGAATAATGAAAACTGTGCCACAGTGTTAATATGAGAATTAAATAATGTATGCAACAATGCCTGGCCCATACTGGGCACTCACTAAACGTATTCAACAATAAATTTTTAACATGTCTTAGGAAAAAAAGTCCTGGCTGGCATGAGGGTCAAAACATCTAGAATCTACTCCTGACTTACCTGCTGTGTAAACTTGGACAAGTGTCTTGACCCCTCTGGGCCTCGGGAGCTCTATCTTTATAGCATGTAGGGTTAGACTAGATCAGTGTTTCTAAACACTCTCTAGAATATTCTCTCACTCTGTTTTCTAAGTATCTTAAAGAAGACATTAAATATTAGCTATTTTGGCTTGTATTACAAAAAAAGTAAAGTTGCTACACAGAACATGCATTTTCAGACCACTGGATGCCTCCGACCGGAGATGCTGACACACCCAGCCCTCTCCTGCACACCCACAGTCTTCTCTTTGACAGTCACTGGGTCCCTTTCCAGTTCCAATTTCCTAAGAACCTAGAAGGAGCTTTTGAAATCCAAACTCCAGGAATTAACATGTTCTGAGGCATAAAATAACTTATTAAATAAGAATGAATATGTGTATTTAATAAAGAACCTCCAAAGGACTTATGAGAAATATTACGCTTGCACAAAATGGGAAAAATCTCTCTTAATAAGCAAGCATTATGTCTTTTCTGGGGATTAAAACAAACAAATAAAATTAAAAAAATACCTCTGGCTTTAAGGCCTATTTGTTTGGGTTTTGTGGCGATGGGAGGATGCTCCTTCTGCAGGGAGCAGTTCGTTGCCAGGCTGCGGTACGTATCAGATACAAAGTCACTCTCACATGCCCTCAGAGGCAGAGCCCAAGCTCCATCTATGCGCCTCTTTCTGGCCCATCCTCCACACACAGGCCTTCGGCAGAACACACAGGCTCACATACTGACATTCACAAATGCAAAAGAAAAAAAGCACTAAACCTCTCCATCCTGCATGGGCCCCTATTCAGCTAACGATGTCATGGATGATTTCTCAGACAGGGTCCCCACTCGGAGGGGAAAGCACCTACTTGGCTTAGAAGTGAGTCAGTACTAAGTTCAATGCCAGAGAAACATGTGTGCCTCCCTGGTGAGGAGACCATCACATCTGCCAGTCTGTGCATCAGATAAAAACATTCTTTGGCAATATATAAAACAGTCTTCTCTGACACAGAGATCCACGCTAGGCCATGCCATGGGCAAAGCACGCATCTCAATTCCAGAATATCTGCAAACGGTACCTTCACAGGCCTTCCAGGCAAAGTCTCAGATGCTGGAATCCCTCTTTCCACGTCCCTCGTGACAAGGCTGCCACTCACCTGCTGTCCAGGCAGACTCCCTGCCACTTCCAGGTGCATCCCATCGGCTGAGAGGTCTTTTTGACCCTCCACAGAAATCTCCTAGATCTTTACCACGCCGGGGAAAGGCTTTCATGCGGGGAGAGGGAGCTCTGACACTGCCGGGGTAGCCATTTTTAACAAAGGACAGGGAAGAATTTGCAAGGACAGGGTTAAGAAAAGAATGAAGTCCCTGTTGTTCTACAGATCAGAAAGCAGCCCGACACTGACTTACATGGTCAAAGATCAGAAAGCAGCCCGACACTGACTTACAAGGTCAACAAAGATCAGAAAGCAGCCCGACACTGACTTACAAGGTCAAAGATCAGAAAGCAGCCCGACACT
>NW_004443959.1:6983703-7034163 GCF_000243295.1 Trichechus manatus latirostris
ACTTACAAGGTCAAAGATCAGAAAGCAGCCCGACACTGACTTACATGGTCAAGGATCAGAAAGCAGCCCGACACTGACTTACAAGGTCAAAGACGGAGGAGGGTCATGGCTCCACCTTCGCTTGTCTCCCCACAAACTGTGGGAGTTGTTTTCGTACTGGCATGACTATGGGGGAGGGAGCCTTGTCCAGGGCAGGCCCCAGGGATCCCTTGGGCCTGAAACTGCCCTATTTAAGCTGAAGTAGTAGATGCCAGCTGGTATAAGGGTCTTCTTGAAAGTGATGTATTCTGGAGGGAATCCACATTTCTCCTTGATCTAAAACCACATGAGGTGCCTGGAGAAGACTGATCCCTAGGAAGCTGCTAGAACCAAACTCCCCTTGTCTTGCTGCCAGATAAGGAAGGCTCTGTCAGGCCTTGGGGTCACTCAGGCCAGAGGCTATTTTCCACATCTGCACAGACCAGGCCAAGGGAGGTCCAGCCTCTGAAATGGACCAGGCAGGACGACGCTTGTCTGCCTGGGCTGACGTCACCCAGTGAGCAAAGCGCCCTAACACATCTCTCACAGAATGTGGAAACATTCTCCATTCTAAGAAGTTAGGAGCCCAAAGTGAGGCATTTTACAGTCAAGAGGGACACCACTGCCAACTAGAATGCCTCATTAAAAACAGGTATCCAGTTTAGGCCTCTGACTTAGGGAAACTGGGTTTTGACCAAAAATGCAAGGGGAATGTTTATAACTACACAACAAGGTTTCTGGCAAGACCATTATTACAGGTCAGCATGGAAAGAGATAAACAGCCCCTCATCTTTAAATACAGCTTCATGTGACATTTCAATTTGGTTATATTCCTAATTCACATGCTAGGCTTTCAAAACTAACTTGGCAAATCTATGCTACAAATTTTCAGATTCATTCAATTCCCTGCTGTAGCAGAATCTAACCACTGCCTTCAACTTTAGACCCGGAGGGAAATGATTGCATTTAAATTGTCCAAAATTTAAGTTTTGGAAAAAATACAAGAAGTTAAAATATATTTTTCATTATAGTAATTAAAGATTGAAACACAGGCAACAAGTAATGAAAAGGTATACTATAAACTGTAAAACACCATTCCAAGAGTAAAGGGAGAGCAACAGCGGTTACAATAAAGTAACAACGTAGAACGTTCACGGACACTCACGATGAGATGTTGGTCTTTGCATGTTCCTGTACTAGTTCTCCTTTGGGATTGACGGTGAATATTCTATTCAAAGACACTCCCACTTGCTTGTATGAATATACATCCTATATTGGTAAAGGCCATTGAAAGGGTTAATTAGAAAACTGTAAAAACAAATACATGATATTTGATTTTCTACAATATTACAAAATTTTCATTAACCAAGTTTTGTCTCCAAGTCTTGTAGAGAAAGAATATCCTTTGACGATAAAACTACTAAATTCGTTTTCTTCTCTGGGCCTCAGTTCCCTCATTTGTTCAAGAACTGAGTTAAAGAGTAGATAACCTACCACCTCCCCTGCAGTTCTAACATTTCTTAAGGTTATTCTCTGACCCATTTTCTGTGTCATGATTTCAAAAAGTAAGAGAATTTTCTTATTGGGTAATTAGCACCCAACTATACGAGGGTAAGTCAAAAAGTACTGCTACAAAATCATAACCCGTAACCCGTTGCTGTCGAGTTGATTCTGACTCATAGCAACCCTATATAGGACAGAGTAGAACTGCCCCATAGGGTTTCCAAGGAGTGAATTTGAACTGCTGACCTTTTGGTTAGCAGCCAATCTCTTAACCACCGCGCCACCAGGGCTCCATAAAATCAAAGAAACCTTTATTAAACAAAAATATCAAACTGTGAGGCTACTGTTTCTCGACGTATCCTCCATCGAGGTCTGCACACTTCTCAAGGTGGTGTTTCCACCTGTCTAACACCGCCCCTAAAGAATTCTGCACTCTGCGATTTACACCACATCAAAATGGCAGTTCTGGCATCCTGGAGGGACTCAAATCGTGTTCCTTTTAAATGTTCTTTGAGTTTTGGGAACACAAAGATGGTGAAGAGGCAAGATGAGGGCTGTAGGGTGGATGGGATAAGGGTTTCCCAACAAGATTCTCTTAGGACAGCCCTTGCTACCCTTGAAGAATGAGCAGGTGCATTGTCGTGGTGGGAAAAAATTCCTCAGTGCAAATTTCCTGGCCTTTTTCTCACCAGTGCAGTTTTCAATTTTCTTAAAAGTTCTTCATAATAAGCCCTCATGATCATCCTGTGTCCTTCAAGAAAATCTATCAAGATTACCCCTTTGGAATCCCAAAAAACAGTTGCCATAACATTCTGAGCAGTCTTCCTTCTCTTGCCTCATCTTTGAGGTCTTCCTGACCTTCCCTAAAACACTTGATCCATCTAAAAACTGTTCTATGTGGGGCAGCATTCCCATAAACTTGTTGCAAAGCTTCAACGATTTGAGCAGATGTCCACTTAAGTTATGTTAAAAATTGGATATTAGCCCTGACCTCAAAATCGTTTTTTTTCCATGGCACAGAAAGTATCCTTTTTTTTTGAAGGCACCCTAACAAGACTAAGACAAGTGTATTGTGGAGAGAACTTGTCTACAGCCATCCACTGATCACAGAGACATGTTTAAATACATTTTGTTTGGAATAAACCCATGCATGTATGAACTGGAACCCTAGTAGCAATACTTTTTGACTTACCCTCATACTACAGGTCAGCATGTGGAGAGATAAACAGGGTCTCCGGAATGCTGAACTTTCCAGTCAATCTGGACAGTACATGCAAAACCTCAAAGCATTTGTGACACCATATGAAACAATACTATGTTACATTGAAATGCTGAATTCACCATTGTGCTTAGGGTTCGCTTTGGGGTTCCCTTCTGATGGAAAGGGTCTAATCCTAGCATATGTTCCTGTTCTACTTACTTATTTAGCAAGCAAGTAGCCATGTGACTCAGAGGGTACCCGAATGTGTTACACTTTGCCATTTTAATTGAGCAACTAGGTGGGACCAGGTAATCTGGAGTTTCTAGCCCACATGTCATGCTTCAAATTGAAACCAACTTGCCAAGCTTTAAAGAAAACTAGGGTTCATGAAATAATGTAAACTCTCCTTTCCTTGAGATGTAGGCAAGTGGCTATTTACCAGGCTATCTCTTGTAGGATGCAGGCTGAGCAGCTGGCTTTATAGAAAGCTCTAGGCCAGGGCTGTCAGGTGACTGCTGTCAGAAAAGGTAGTAATTTCAAAATCTCTGATAGAGCCCATCTATTACTTACAGCTGGTCGGTTTCCAAAAGCAGCATAAAAGGGTTCTGTATTTGGAAAAAACAGGTTTTTGATGTCTGTCAAACATTGGACTTTAAACTTTTCTGGCTTCTTTTCAATCACTTCTCTGTTAAAATAAATAAATAGTGGATCAGAATGAGAAGACACGTTTCCTTAATAGCAACAACTATTTTTAACTTTCAAAAGTTGCCGCAACTCAAGAACACGTTCAGACCTTCGAAAATTAACTATGTGTAAGTCAGTCAGTTGCCCTCCCCAAAAAAGCACTAGATAGATACTGAATCAGTACTTTAAAGTCATCCCACAAAAAAACAAACCAAAAAACCCACGGTAGAAATATTCCCAAAGTCATTTTATGAGGTAGCATAACCTCAAAAACAAGACCTAAAAACGAGCAGTATGCACAAAATCTGGCCCATGTAAATGCAAAATCCTAAATCAATACACATAAGCAAACTGACCCCACCCAGTAAAAACCAGTTGCCATCAAGTCAATTCTGAATTATGGCTCCCCCATGTGTGTCAAAGTAGAACCATACTACATAGGGTTTTTAATGATTGATTTTTCAGAAGTAAATCACCAGGCCTTTCTTCTGAGGTACCTCTGGGTGAACTTCAACGTCCAACCTTTTTAAGCCGAGCGCTTAACACCATTTGCACCACCCAAACTCTGCAAACTGACCCCAAAAACCCATTGCCATCAAGTCAGTTCCGACCCATAGTGACCCCCAGAGGGAATAAAAATTGGGTTTAGTACAAGAATGCAAGAGTAACTTGATATTTCAATTGATTAACTTAATATAATAACAGATTAAAGGAGAAGAAACATAATCATCTCAATAGATACAGGAAGACTATCTGATATAATTCAGCATCTAATCAGGATGAAAACTCTTAAACCAGGAATAGAAGGTAATACTCATAACCCTGTATCAAACATCCTATTTAATACTGAAATAATGGTGGTCACTCTTACTATTTCAGTTCAACCCTGTACTGCAAGTTCTATCCAGTGCAATGAAGTAAGAAAAATAAACAAAAGTGATGAGGACTGGAAAGGAAGGGAAAAAAACCTACCATTATTCACAAAAAAATATCTACATAGAAAACCCAAAGACCCTACAGATGAATTATCAGTACTAATAAGAGTTTAATAAGGTTGCTGACAACAAAATCAATGTACCAAAACCAACTGCATTTTCATGCATCAGAAACAAATAGGTAGAAAACATAGTTTTGTAAATAGTATTTTAAATAGAATTTTAAAATATCAAATGTCTATGAATAAACCTAACAAAAAATGTGCCAGACATTTATGAATTAAATTGTATAACTGTACTGAAATATATTAGGGAAGACCTAAATAAATGAAGAAGTAGATCATAGTCTTGAATTGGAAGATTCAGTATTATATTGAGAAAGATTTCTGCTAAATTGATGTACAGATTCACTGTAATTTCAATGAGCAAAGGAAAAGAATAGCCAACACACCTCTGATAACAGGAAGTTGAGGAGCCTGCCTTACTACACATCATCAAGAATTATTACAAAGCTATAATAGTTTAACAGGAGCCATGGTGGCTTAGTGGTTAAAGCGCTCAGCTGTTAACCAAAAGGTCGGCAGTTCCAAACCACCAGCCACTCTGCAGGAGAAAGATGTTGCAGTCTACTTCTGTAAAGATTTCACAGCCTTGGAAACCCTGTGGGGTAGTTCTTCTCTGCCCTACTGGGTTGCTGTGAGTCAGAATTCCACTAGACAGCAATGGCATTTTTTTTTGGTTTATAGTAGTTTATAGACCGTGTGGTAACAGTCAATTTGCCTGTCCCTTTGCCAATGGAACAAAACAGAAGGCCCAGAAACAGAGTCACAGAGATGTTGATGTAAGACCACAACGGCACCTCAAAGTGGGAGGGAAAGGATGGACTTTCTGGGAGAAATGAATATCTATATAGGAAAAAAAAAAAAGACATTGGACCCTAGTTCACTGTATATAAGGAGCCCTGGTGGCACAATGGTTAAGCACTTTGCTGCAAACCAAAATGTTGGAGGTTTGAACCCACCAGCTGCTCCATGGCAGAAAAGACCTGGTGACCTGCTCCTACAAAGATCATAGCCTAGGAAACCCTGTGGGGCAGTTAGTTCTACTCCGTCCTACATGGTTGCTATGAGTAGGAATTGACTCCATGGCACATGGCAACACAACATCACCCTATACATGAAAATCAGTTCCCAGGGGATTCTAGACCAAAATATTAAAGACAAAACCATCGAATACAGAAGAATATGACTATGCCTACAGGTTAGGGAAGGATTTTTTAACACACAAAAAGTACAGATGACAGAAGAAATGATACGTTCAACTACATGAAACTAAGAATGTTCTGTTCATCAAAAGCCATAACTGGGGAAAGATGTTGGTGACACTCAGCATACAGGCTAAGTACACAGACAATCATATAACATGCTCTCACAAACCAAAAAGGAAAACGGGTAAAAGATCTGAACAGACACTTCATGGAAGAAGAAGCCCAAATGGCCAATAAACATATGAAAAGAGACATTTCATCCTCACCAGATGGACAGAAATGTAGACGTCTGACACGGTTTTGACAAGAAAGCAGAATAAACAGAGCATTTAGACACTGCTGCTGGGTGCATGAATTGGTTCAACTACCTTGGAAAAGAGTTTGGAATTACCTAGTAAAGCTGAAGATGTGCATACTCTATGGCCCAGCAATACCACTCCTAAGCATATACTTCAGAGCAACATTGCATATGTGCCCCAGCAGACAACCACAAGAATGTTCACAGAAGCACTGCTCTCACAGTGGCAACGATTGGAAATGACTCAAATAACCATCAACACTCAAATGGATAAATAAAAGCAGAGCCACAGAACAAAATACTATGCAATCATAAAAAATGAATGAATTACAGCTACATCAACAATCTTGGGAACATAATGTTGATCGAAAAAAGCAAGCTCCAGAAGAACACACGTTTCCATTTATACAAAGTTCACAAACACGCAAAATCAAATATACTGGTTAGGATTACAAACATATAACACACATAAATATATGGGATAAAACCATTGAGAAAAACAAGGAACAATTAACACAAAATTCAAGAACAGGGGCTACTTCTGAGAGGGGAGGGATGAGGGCAATTAAGGACTTCAAATGTAATTGTACTGTCCTTTCTCTCTAACTGGGGGATGGGTACACTGGTGTTCTCTGTTGGCTTATCCTTTATACGTCGCATATATTTAAGAAATATTCTTTTGTACCTACTCAATATGTAATTTAAATGATGATGATGATGATGATGAAGATAGAGCACCAAACTGAGTGTCAGACGACCCAAGGGCTGGTCTTGGCTCTGCACTGACCTGTGTAGGCTCCAGGGCCCTCCTTAACACTAACATGAGGGGCCTGCATTCTACATGTCAGAACCCTTAGAGACAGACATATGGTGGAGCCCTGGTGGTGCAGTGGTTAAGAGCTTGGCTGCTAATCAAAAGGCTGGCAGTTCGAATTCACCAGCACCTTCTTGGAAACCGTATGGGGCAGTTCTACTCTGTCCTATAGGGTCACTATGAGTCGGAATGACTCGACAGCAATGGGTTTGGTTTTTGTTTATTTTTTTTTTTTTGGTATAAGTCTCAAACTTCAATGCATTTTGGGGGAAACATCAAAACTCAACTTCCTGCTTTAATCTCTCTCTCTCTCTCTCACACACACACACACACACACACACACACGCACACAGGAGGTATGCTGGAGGGCGAGGAGGAAGATGTCTGCAGGCATATATCCGAAGGTAAGTAGTCCACAGTAAGAAAAGACCTCAGTGGCCCCATGCCACCAAATGCTTTGAAGGTGCATGACTCCTGGTTTGGTAGTTAGGATCCCTAGGGAGTGAGTGGTGAGGACTGCTGAGACTTGCTGCGGGGTGCAATACAGATTCTACCTCAGTATGTCCAATCTCTTTGCTCATTTGAATTTGCAAACAGTCACTGGTACTCACCTCACCCTATTAGTAATTTTACTCTAGCAACAAAAAGAAGTCACTTGTCCAAGCCTCAGAGCAGCTCAGAACACCAAAGGGAAAACTGAGTTACTTACAGAATAATGTCTTCTTTCCCACAGACAGACGCCAGCCTCTGTTTTTGCCTAACTCCAGAAGCTAAACTCTGCTCAGTAACCCAGGGTCATGGGAATTATGGCAAAGGCTAATTTGCCCAACCCTGCCCATCAGCTCAACTCATCACCGAGACTACCCAAGAGACTGGAGCCATACTTATTAAGAATACATACTGCAGTCATTGAGCATTTATGAAAATAATCTGAATAGCTGTCTCCACAACAAACAGGGTAGGTAACTAAAAAGAATCACATGACTCAAATCAAATTTCTACCTTAATAGGAGCAAGCAGCTCCCGAACCAAAAGAGTAAGCATATAAAAAATTCTCAACTTTTTTTTCCAGACATGTTTCCTGGAATCATAGCATTCTAGTGTCGGAAAGCACCCTTAGGATCTTCTAATCCAACCCCTCACTTGGTAGTTGAGGAAACAGACTCAGAAAAGGGAGGCATCACTCTCGTCACACCGGTAAGCATCGCCACACACAATTAAAGCTTGGGGCTCCTGAGTCCCACTTCAGAACCCTCTCTGCCAGCCCCTGCTGAGATCACACAGACCATGCTACATGCAGATTCACCCACGACATTCCTTCTCCTTCGTTCCAATTTAAACCTTGGCAGTATAATCAGAACTGTACCCAAATAAGATGTCTTGTCCATAGGTGTTACGGATTGAATTGTGCCCCCCAAGAAGATTATGTGGAAATCCAAACCCCCGATAGCTGTGAATGTGACCCTGTGTGGAAACAGGGTCTCTGGAAACGTTATCAGTTAAGAGAGGTCACACACTGGAGTAGAGGGGGTCCTGATCCCACCTGAGTCACTCCTTGTAAAAGAAGAGACAGAGATCTTGGACTTGGCTGTACCCTGTCTGGTGAACGGTGATGCTGGGCTGGGGTCAGCGCCGGGGGTAGGGAACCCCCTTTTTAACAGCCAAGATGTCCTTCACTGTGCTACCGTCCAGCTTTCCTCAGCAAAACCAACGGCGCAGCAGCCAGTTACTATTGAATGAATACACGCTGCTCAGAAGGTACTCCAGGATTTTCCACAGAGCAAAAAGAAACCCTAACAAGAAGTAGTTTTCCTTAGAAGACTATTTGACCCAAAGACGTCTTCTAGCTCTCTCTAGCAATGCTACCCATCCTATTTCAGAAGCTGAAGGTCCACCGCCTGGCTTCTTCACTCCCGAGGCAGTCCAGTTCTGATTGCTCCCTTCCATGTACATTCCTAACATCTTCTACCTCTATTTTGTCTGACACTCTGGGATATTACATACTGTAATTTGGAATAGGAACCATAACATGCCAAAACAGTGATGCTGGATTCCCCACCATGCAATGGCCAGCTCCAGAACCTAATTTAATGGGAAAGTGGCTGTGGATGAATGACTTTGGAAAACTGCTTCCTCAGTTTGAACCCCAAGCAAATCAAGTTTTTTTCCATCTAAGAAACCTAGGGAAAACTGCAGCATTGGCTTGGTGTCTAGGCAGACAGATGAAACTCAATTTACCTGGTACAATTACTGGCTCTCTCTCAGCTAAATGGCCTAGGCTTACAGTCCTCCAGAGAAGACTTCCTTCCACTTTCAACCATTGCCCCAGGCTCTCTTTCCCTCCTAGGCTTGTCCAGGCCACCTTGCCTGTTCTTTATTACTGAACCTGCTTTGGATCCTGTTTCTTCTCTCCGCATGCAGACTTTCTCCTGCTGCTACAGCATACTGTTTTACTAATACTTTTTTTTTTTTTTTTACTGTGGTGAAATGCACATAACATAAAATCTGCCATTTTAACCCATTTTCAAGTCGAGTGGCACTGATCACTCACAGTGTTGTGCAGCCATCACCATGATTTGTTCCCAAAACATTTTCATCGCCCGAGACAGAAACCCTGTGCCCAGTAAGCAGTGGCTCCCCATCTCCCCCTCCCCCAGCCCACCACTAATCTACTCTTTATCTCTATGCATTTCTCTATTCTAGATGTTTCATGTAAATGGAATCATATAATAAAAAAAAAAAGAGGCACAGGCTGTCAGAGGAAAAATGGCCATGTGAGGATGCATCCACAGGCCAAGGAACACCTGGGGCCACCAGAAGCTGGGAGAGACAAGGAAGGATTTCCCCTAGAGCCTCCATGCTCCAGAGAGAGCATGGCCCAGCTGACACCCTGAATTCAAACTACTAGCCTCCAGAACTGTGAGACAATAAGTTTCTGTTATTTAAAGCCACTCACTTTGTGGTCCTTCAATACGGCAGTCTATAACCGATGAATACAGGGAGCTAACATGAGTAAGGAAGGCCATCCGTGTTCACGGCAGAGTTGGTGGACTTATCCAGCAATCCTAGAAAACCTTCAGAACTGTTAATGTGCAATGGCTGTGGTTAGACTGGAGCTAGAAAGGACCAGGCTGTTGGCCGTTTGACATCAGAAGCACCTCTATCTCTGTGAGGGTTTTGTGTTTGTTTGTTTTTAAAATAATTCCTCACAGGCAAAAAATGATATTAATAATAAGGAAAGAATAACAAGACGGCTTTAACTTGATTTTTAGTGGCAGGATGTCAGAGTAATAACGTCAGCTCTTGCCCTAGCAAAGCCTTAGTACTTAACATGCGCTAATGAGCAGCTTGTTGCACACCGTCAGCATAACTCAGGACACCCCTCCACTAACACACCTGGATTTCTATTGTAATCTACACTGTTACGACAGCTCTTAGGGCTTGACATACACCACAGAATCCATAGGTTTTTGACGGACTTTTCCCCTCAAAACACGCAAGTTTTAATGTGAGCTCATTTACTAGAGGAAAAAAAGTGACTACTCATACAAAACAAAGATGGAAAAGGTATCTGAAGAGCTAAAGAAAAATAGTCAGGAAGTGTCAACATGCTGTTTTGGGCTCCTCTGGATTTTTCCACAGCTTTGCATGGTTAGCAACAGCAAGGAGCTAATCTGGCCCCCAAATTCAGGCAGAACCATGTCAAAGCCATTCAGTGGGTCTTAAAGACACAACTACGTGACACTTACAATTAACCTTTAGCAGGACCAATGTCCTGTAGTTGACCACACTAGATTATGCTCTGGGCCTCAAACTATGGGGAAGTCCCTTGTTTCTCTCCCCCCTTCCTTCCCCTCCAATGAGGCCGGGCTAGATTGGTTTGGCTTCCTTGAATAAGGCTAGAAAGGCGAAGGGAGAGACAGGTAATCAGAAATTGGCTAGTGGTCTGTTAGAGGATCATTAAAATAAACAGTGTAATTACAGCTCTGAGAAACGACAACAAGTATCACGGGAGCCCAAGGTCAGATGGGTGGTAGCAGTTGGTAGAGGGGCCACTTAGCCTAGGTTTCAGGTTAGGTGGATACAAGTTGATTCTCAAAGGGTTATTAAGACTTAGCCTGGCAAAGCAAAGTGGGTGCAGGAGGGAAGGTGAGCTATCCAAAAAAGGAGAATAGCATCTGTACAGGCTCAAAGTAGAGAATATCATTCTGGAAAACAGAGGTAGCTCAGGATGACTGAGTTATAGGAACTGGAGAGGAGGGGAGGGGCAGGTCATGAAGAGTCACGCTACACAAGCTAATGAATCTGGGGGCGATTCTGAGGGCCCTGAGGAGCCCGGGAAGGAAGGGTGGAGAGCAGAGGGCGGCAGGGCTAGATCTGCATTTTACAATGATTTTTCTGATGCCTGATTTGGAGCCTGGATATTGGTTGGGGAAGACCAGTTAAGAATATTCTTGCAAAATTTCCAGTTAGGAAGAAAGAGGGCCTGAACTGGTCCAAAGATCTGGGAGCTGGAGGCGGACAAAGCCTGAGGGCGGTACCTGTGCAAGGCAGAGAAGAGACTGCTTGGGCTCAGCAGCAGCGGTCCCTGAGGTAACACCGTGCCCCTCTCATTAACCCAGTGCAAATATCCTCTGGTCATATCTGCCATCCCAATAGCACGTGCGGAGCAGTAGAGAAACTTGTATCCATTTCTGGAAAAGAGACAAAATATGCATATTTAATGGCATCATAAAATGGGACTTCTTGTATTCACAAACCCTGATTTATGTTTCATGAAGAATGGCATTGTTGCACGCTCCCTCACAAATAAAGTCCACTTTATACAAAATCTTATTTTCAATATAGAAAGAGGCCTATGTGCATTGCACTATAATTTACTAAGCACTTGCACATTCATCACTTCATTTCATCTTCTTCAGGACATGGTTTGGTAGGTATTTTCCCTGCGTTATTGCTAGGGAACCTGAGGGTCAGATCTTCAGACTGGCCAATCTACCTGCATCTGTACCGGTCACATTCCCCTGTTCCTGCTCCTAGCTAAGAGCCACCCACTCACTTGCGCACAGGATCCCATCCCCATCTGCCAATTCAGACTGCTCCAGGAGTGAGACACACCCCTCAACTCCCTCCACCACCCCCACCACAAACGCACATCAAATCCTCCCTTCCTATCAGTATATAAATATGCTGTAATCACTTTCACCTCATCCTAAAAACAAACCAAATCAAAAACAATCTCACACACACACACACACAAACCTCCTTAGACCCTCTCCAGCTACAATCCCATTTCTCTGTACCCCTGTACAACAAAATTCTTTCAAAGAACTGTTTATATTCACTGACTCCACTTCTTCACTTGACTTTCTCTCCTCAGCTCACTCCAATAAGGCTTTTGTTCCCACTTCGTCACTGCCCTTGTAAAGGTCACCGGTGACGTCCATCTTGCTAAATCCAGTAGCCAACGCTCAGCTCTCATATTAATAGACTTCGCAGTAGCGTTTGACACAGCTGATCATTCCTGCCTCTAGAACACTTCCTGCACTCGACTTTCAGACTCCCCAGTCTCCTGGTTTCCGCCTTCTCCTGGCCACTCCTTCTCAGAAATGATGCCTTTGCTGCTTCCGTCTCCTCCACCCAGGCTTGAAAGGTTGGAGTGTCCTGGGGTCCTAGGACTCACTTCTCACCACCCTCACTTCCTAGGTGATTTCAACCACTTCCATGGCCTTATTTGCCACATCTAAACTGAACAAGTGTAAAATATTTTTCTGTTAACACAAATGTATTCCTTTAGCAGGACTACTGTACATTTCACTTTTTTTAACCATCGAAAATTCAGTGTCCTAAGTGGGATGTGCTATGAGTAGAAAATATATGCCAAGTTTCAAATATTTGTTTAGTATAAAAAACAGAATATAATATATCTCATTAATAATTTTTATATTGGTTACTTGTTTAAATAATACTTTGAATAAATTATTTAAAAAAATTTTAAAGTACCAATTATACACTGATACCACCCAAATTTATGTTTTCAGTCCACACCCTTCTTCCTAAAGTCCAGATCCATATAGCCAACTGCAAAATCCACATTACTTATTAGACATGTAATAGTATCTTAAACGTGCTGTTGTGTGCTTACAAGTGGATTCCAACTCATAGTGTGACCCTATAGGACAGAATAGGGTCTCCTAGGCAGAAATCTTTACGGGAGCAGATCTTTGCTCCTGTGGAGTGGCTGGTGGGTTCAAACCACTTATCTTTCGGTTTGCAGCTGAGCACGTAATCATCGCGCCACCAGGGCTCCTGCATCTTAAACATAGTATATCAAAAAAAGACCACTCCTTGAAGTCTTCCCTACCTCAACAAATGGCACTCTCATTAACCCAGGTGTAAAGCTGAAATTCCAGAAGCCATCTTGGTTTCTACTTTTCCTCACAGCCACCTCACCCACCTCAGTCCACTAGCAAGTCTTCTCGGCTCTGCCACCAAGCCTATCCCAAAACCATCTCCTCAGCACCTGCCGTGCCACTGATTACTTTTGTGTGTGGCCCTTCTAGCCATGGTCTTGTAACTCCCACCCAAGTGACTGAGCAGGACTGTGTGATAAGGTAATTGTGGCTCACCAAGGGGATTGGTCAGTTTTGCCTTAAAGGAGAGCCAATTTCAGAGCAGAGACGAGCCCACTACCACCAAGGAAGGAAAGACCAGCAGGAGAGACCCAGCAGCAGAGACCCGGCAGCAGGAGAAGGCAGTGGGCTTCCCACTTCACAGGGAGAGAAAGCTGAGTGCCCTTGGACAGAGGCTGAGGGCCAGGGAGAGGCGTGCCTTTGAGCACAGCTGGGAAGAGGCTGTCCTGATGGAAGAACTGTATCCTGAGTGTTCCTGAGCCTGAATTTAACTGTTACTTCCCTAATAAGCCCCATAATCATCAGTATGGTCTGTGAGTTCTGTGTGGCCATTGCAACGAACTGTCAAACCCAGCAGAGAAGTACAGAATGCTGTGGGAGGGACGTTTGGTGTTAGAATTGGTAAAGGTGGTAGAGAGATGAGGCATGTCTGACCCCCACCTCATATGAATCAGCCTTGGGCTGTTAGACTTGGCTCTCCTTCCCCCTTGTGAAGTTAGAGGAGGTCAGACACTGCCCCAAATCGTTTTGACAGTACCACCCCTACTGCTACTACCCTTGTCCACACCACCACTGCTTCCATTGCTGCAACAGCCTTTAATCATCTCCCTGCTTCTACTTTTGCCTTGCCCACCCCAATCGAGCCTTCATGTAGTACCCAAAGAAAACTTAAAATTTACTCAGATCATGCTCAAAACCCTCCTCCAATGGTTTACCATCTCTCACAGAATATAATCCAAATTCTTCACCATGGCCTAAAGGCCTCCAAGATCTGACCCTGCCTTTCTCTCCAATCCCATCTGCTACTACTGCCCCCTCCCCTCACACCTGGCTAACCACACAGGTGTTCTTTCTGTTCCTCAGTTCACCACGCTCACTTCTGCACTGGGCATTTGTCTATGCTGTTCCTTCTGCCTGGAGCACTAGTCTCCCAGATCTTCAGAGCTCGCTCGCTCCCTTACCTCATCCAGGTCTGTTCAAACATCACTTCCTCAGAGGGCCCTGCCTTTGACCACTCTTTCTAAAATAAAATACACACAAAGACACACTCACTCACTCTGGGTGCTATCCCCTTGCTCTGCTTTTCTTTTTCTTCATAGCACTTATCACTAATATTATATTCAATTGTTTGACTGTCTCATTAATCTGCAAACTCCATGAGGGTAGGGACTTTGTCTCATGCCTTGCTGTATCCCCAGTGCCAAAAACAGTGCCTGGCATGTAGACGGCAGTTAGAAAACATTGCTGAATAGGCAAAAACAAATTATCCACTTCCCACCCAACTTACTGTTCTTCTAAGTTGGACATGAATATTTTAGGGTGGTGAAAGGAACTGTCTCTGAATTGCTTCATAATATTTTATTTAAAACCAAGAAACAGAAAAGTTTTAAGACAAAAAACGATTTAGAAAATCAGCTTGTTTGGAATACAAGGATCCACCTGAAAAAATCAAGTAACTTTTTAATTAAATATTTTTGTATTTTAGCTGTCTGACTAGTGCAGTCTTTTTAAAAAATCACTATTTCTACATACAGCTCTTCACATCAAAGTCCTGAAGGTTGCCACCTGCAGGGGTCTGGGATGCTAATTTCATTCAAAACTTGATTTTCAAATACATTTCATAGTTTGATCATGCCACTGAGTTGTTCTCACCATGCAAGTGTTCAGCTTCAAAGGCCATGACTAAATTTAGCTGGAAATGCTTGTTGGTAGCAGCAGGGATTACCTCTCCAGAACCTTCACCCTCGTGAAAGCTTTGCAAATGCTGCTAAGTGCCCCATCAAATGCTCAGGTTGTATCAAATCACCAAAGCTTACCCTCAATGGTGCCCCTCACAGGTAAGACCCCTCACTCAGAAGGGTACCTAACCCCAGGCAGACGAAGCCCAAGTCTGTGCACAATCCATACATGCATCCCACCTTCCCTCACTACACACTTACTAAGCACTTCCCTGGGCCAGACCCCATGCTGAGCTGGGACTGCATATATGGCAGGACAGAGGCCAGTTCTGCAGGTACAAATAGTGTTGTGGGAAGAACAGACAATTACAGACAGGACACATGCCAAAGCAGAGGTGTACACAAGATTCAATGGGAACCCAAGGGTAGGAAAGACTAACTGTCTGAGAAGATATAACAGCTTAATAAAGGTACAATGCACACATATCTATCACACCTATTTCTCCAATACTCTCAGCAATTGGAACTGGGCTCGGGGGAAATACCAGAGCAAAAAAGAAAGGACAGTCCATGTCCAGGTTATTAGGGGCTTGAGACAAGCAGTTTTCTCCTTCTGTCCTAATCTCTATATCCCTTTTAAAATATTTGACCCAGAAAGGTATTTGAATAGCTGGAAAAACTACCTTTGAGAGCATTTTCCAAGATAAGTTCCCAGATTGGGGTTTCTCAGCCTTGGCAGTGTTGACATCTTAGACCGGATAATTGTTTGTTGGCAGGAGCTGCCCTGTGCATTGCTGGATGTTTAGCAGCCTACACTACTACCCACTAGAAGCCAGCCATGACAATCAAAAATGTCTGTGCACACTGCCAAAGGTCCTGTGGTCGAGAACTACCGTTCTGGAGAAAAGGGACCTCTGTCTCCCTGAAGTCCCATTTGTACTCCTGTGAGGAGGAATAATCACTTGCTACCTTAAGAAAGGAAGGCTCTGTGCCAAACACAGGCTTACTCTTAGCCTGCCACCCAAGGCCCTCTGTGATCTGGTCCCAGCCTTCTTTCCTGTTTCATTTTTTACCCCATGCCACATTCTGCACTGAAGCGTCCCTGTTCCATGAGCACACAGTACACCTGTTAATCTCTCGTTCTGACTTCCACCTATGATGAATTTTCTTCTCTTTAAAACCCTACTCAACCATTAAGGCTCAACTCAAGTGCCATCTCCTCATCGAAACCTTCTTTGATACCCCTCTGATCAGAATTAATTTCTCCTTCACTTATGTCCTCATAAAATTAGTTTCTTTATCATTATACTTACCCCACTGCCTCTTTACAATGGGCTACATACGGCTCATCCTACATGATCATTAAGTGCCTTGAAGGTAGGGGGCCCATCTTTTCCAACTCAGTAACTCCTAAAGCACCTAGAATAGTTCCTGGTGCACAGCAGGTGTGCAATCATAAATCCTAGCTAATTCCCTGAGCTCTGACTGAGGCTTGGCTTAGGAAAGCTATAGTAGCCACACCCTTGTAAGATTCAACTACATCCCAGTATCAGAACAATTCTGAGCTGGACAGGGTCTAAGAGATCATTTAGTCTAATTTCCTCATTTTATAGATGAGGAAATCAAGGTTCAGAGAGGGGAACGTACTTGGTCCAAGGGCCTATGGTGAGCTGATGGTTGCCCTTTGCAGAATCCAGGTCCCCTGACTCCCAATCATACATCATCTTATCTATTACAGGCAGAGAGTAATGACTATAATAAACTAAGAATATTTTAAGTGAAAGGAATAGATAACTGCAGTGGGCAGGACACAGCCTTGGTGGCACAGTGGTTAAGAGCTCTCCTGCTAACCAAAAAGGTCTGCAGTTTGAATCCACCAGCCGCTCCTTGGAAAACCTATGGAGCAGTTCTACTCTGTCCTATGGGGTCACTATGAGTCGAAATCGACTCGATGGCAATGGGTTTTTTTTTTTGTTTTTTGTAGTCAGGAGAAGGAAAAAAAGACCCTAATGAGTCTGCTAATGATTATTTCCCATTTTCAGTACATGGGCTTGAGATGCTACATATCTTAGACCACAGAGATGAACTAATTTATCTGTGGAAACAATAAAAGTATTCATTCTAGCTAAGTCATGAGGACACTGATTTCTATATTATATATATTAACATATATATGTAACATATATATGTAACATATATGTTCAATATATATCAAATAAAGTAGAAAATTAGACTAATTGTCCAAATTTAGTCTCCAAAAGACCCATTAGCTCAACGATCTGGATAATTTAGGAAATAGGGAGTTTCATATACTTCCATTTGTATTTACTATAGTTCTTTTTAATCAATAATAAGTAAACGCTGTGTTTTTTTTTTAAACCAATAACCAAGTAGGCTCTATACCCTCTACATGAACAAGGTGGCAATCAGCCTTACAGATCATTTATCACAGGCTAACTCAACTATCAATCAATAAAATTGTCCTTATTTTCTGTTGTTTCCAGGCAAGTGGCTATCTGCAAGGTTGTTTTTTTTCAACAGACAAAAACGGCAGTGCATAAAATTTGAGAGGCACCCACATTCACGGAAAGCAGGATCAGGAAAGAGTGATCAGTCCAAATTTCCGAAATTGAATGGCATCTGCTTCCTGGTATTGTAGCATGCTAAATTACTTCCTGGGTGTCATGGATTGAACTATGTCCCCCCAAAATATCTGTCAACTTGGCTCGATCATGATTCCCAGTATTGTATGACTATTCACCATTTTGTAATCTGATGTGACTTCCTTATGTGTTGTAAACTCTATCTCTATGATGTAATAAGATGGATTAGTGGCAGTTATACTGATGAGGTCTATAAGATTAGATAGTGTCTTAAGCCAATCTCTTTTGAGATATAAAAGAGAGAAGTGAGCAGAGACACGTGGGGACATCATACTATAAAGAATGCAGTGCCAGGAGCAGAGCAGGTCCTTTGGACCTGAGGTTCCTGCACTGAGAAGCTCCCAGACCAAGGGAGGAAAAGATTGATGACACAGACCTTTCTCCAGAGCCGACAGAGAGAGAAAGCCTTCCCCTGGAGCTGATGCCCTGAATTTGGACTTGTAGCCTACTAGACTGTGAGAGAATGAATTTCTCTTTTTTAAAGCCATCCACTTGTGGTATATCTGTTA
Organism: Trichechus manatus latirostris; assembly: GCF_000243295.1. NCBI lineage: Eukaryota > Metazoa > Chordata > Mammalia > Sirenia > Trichechidae > Trichechus > Trichechus manatus. The sequence continues at coordinate 7,001,907 of NW_004443959.1, forward strand.
CAGCAGCACTAGATGACTAAGACACTGGGTAATCACAAATACAACTTCAAAAGAAAGACCTAGACTCCTTAGAACAGTGAATCACACCAAGCCCCAAACCCACTGCCATCAAGTCAATTCCAACTCACAGCAACCCTACAGAACAGAGAAGAACTGCCCCATAGGGTTTCCAAGGCTGTAAATCTTTTATGGAAGCCAACTGCCACATCTTTCTCCCACGAGTAGCTGGTGGGTTCCAACTGCCGACCTTTTGGTTAGCAGCCGAGCATTTAACCACTGAGCCACCAGGGATCCTAGTGAGTCACAAACTCTTATCAGTTCTTGGTCCTGGCACTTCTCACAGCCATGGCTGCCTAAGACCTTCAAAGGAGCTCATCTGTGAGACATTACTGCATAGTTTACTTTAATCAATAGTCAGCCTCGGAAGCTTTACACCGTGCCCAGCCTGTACTCAAACTCCAAAACGGGGTCCAAAACCAGCAAACCAGGCCCAAGTGCTTGGACAACCAGGTAGCAATAAAGAACTCAATAAGCCCAGAGGAGGAACAGATTATAACAGACTGGGGTCACTGATTTTCTCCTGGAAAGGCTTCGTGAGGACTGCAGGTCAGAGCGAGGCATTAAAGGATAAATACACATTAAGAGGCAAAAATCAGCGGTAAAGGCAAGGCAAGCAGAGGCCATCAAATGAGCAAGGGCAGGAAGATATGAAAATAAAGTACTGAGTGAGAAACACAGCTGCGTTAGCGCAAGGTCTGAGAAACAGAGCAGAAAATAAGGATACATCAGATGGCTGGGGCCCAAAGCTCCTGGGCTTTGAAAGTGACTCCTATCCTACAGGTGCTGAGTATGGAACCCCTAAAGGCCATGGCCAAGCTGTATGTTAGCTGCTCCGGAAGCCTTGAACATCACTGCAAACCACCCTGGTCTAACTGTATTGGTGCCACTGGCTACACACCCAAAACTCGATGAACAAATAAATATCAAGTCTCCACATCACGTTATGCTTTGTCCTCTTACCCAAAATGAAAATACTAGAAGTATTCCCAGCCCTTAACCATCTCATTCATTCTAAACCAAAGAAGCTACATAACCTTACTTTTTCAGTAAGATATCTTTTCTGGGAAAACCTAAGACACAAATCAAAACCAAAAAAAAAATGCGAATGTGACTGTGCCTTTTTTTTAATGTTGCAGTAAGGGAAGGAATAGATTTATGTTCCAGAAACCAAAGTGAATCAGGCTGTAACCTACTCAGTATCCTGACCCATGGGGATTTCTTTCAACTACAATTCGATGAAATTTCCAATGTCATGCAAGTTTAGGTAGCTTCACCAGTAGATTAGTCCCTCTAAATAAAAGGTCAGCCTGTGATAAAGTGGTGGGGAGAGGGGCTGGCACTTACCCTGTCTACGGGAGTGCAGACTGGGATAACCTTTGCAGAGGGCAATGTGGCAATATTGATCAAATCTTAAAAGCACTGACCCTTTGACCTAGCAATTCTACTTCTGGAAATCTATGTTACAGCAATACTGTCCTAAATGAGTGTGTCTATATTTATTTACACACACATTATATATAATAAACATTGTATGTAAATGCTTATTGCATCACTGTTAGTGAAAAAAACTGAAAACTACCTCCAAGTTCATCAATAAAGAATTAGTTAAATGAAGCATGGTTATCCATACAATAGAACTGTGTGCAGCAGTTAAAAAGAATGAGGTAAACCTTATATGTAATGAAAAAAAAAAGATATAATGCATTATTAAGTAATGTGATTACCTGTGTACGGCAGGCAGGGAGTGTGTAAATGAATTTTTTTTAAGTCTAGCAGGAGGGATCCAAACTGTTAAGAGTTGTTCCACTTCTAGGGAAAGGATTAGCTTGGTGGTAGGGCAGGAAGGGAAAAGCCCAAACTTTGTACTTTTACATTTCTGTAATCTTTACCTCTTCTTTTTCAAAGAAGCATTTATTACTTTTGTAATTTTTTAAAAAGATGAAACTTGTAGAAATAGGGGCAATCCAGTGAGATGGGCCCTAAGAAGAAATCAGATATTTTTAATCTCATCAGGATACAAGCTCTTCTCTCTCTCCAAGCCACACCCCCTACTGGATTATAAGGCCCATGAGGTCAGAGACTATGTCCAGCTCATTATACTCCAAGCACCTATCATAGGACCGGGCACATAACAGGCACTCAGTAAATGCTGGATAAATGAATGAAGGAAATCCAGGAAAGTATATCTGTGTTTGCAGAGTAGCAGAAATAGCTTTGGCTGACTGCCCATTGCCCACTCCCTGTTACTACCAATGTGGACCAGAGATGAACACATTAGGCTGGGAATCATGAGGCCTGAGTTCTAAGTCCTGACATCCACTAACTGTGTAACTTCCAGGGGCCTCACCTGCCTCACCCAGGAAAAGACAGGGCTGTCCTAGTTCACACTAAGGTAGGAACCTTCCAGCTCTAACTGGCTGGAGAACAGATGCATTGAGGGAGAGGTCTAATGGACATGGGAGACTCTAGTTCATAGAAAACTGGGGAACTTGTGACTATGTGCAGTCAGAGGCTTGGACTCAGGAAGGTAGTACAGGGCAGGGAATGGGGGAGGGGGGAAGAAGCAAACTCCTTGAAGGGCCCTGAGCCTCGAGCACTCCACAGACCAGGTGTACAGATGTGTACTGCTGGATGGCTCGCAGGACCCGCACTGTAACTGAAAACTTGAATCTGCAACATTTTAGGCAAAAGCAAATCACTTGAAATATGTAATACTATCATTTTTTCATCTGATATCTTTTAATATTCTTCAGTATGAACTGAACCTCAATCACTCTCCGAACGCTGTCACCATCTTCCGCCTCCTGTTAATTTTCCACTCATCTAACAGTTCCCTTTCTTCTTTTTGGGTACTGAATTCAAATTTGAAGTTGCTGGGATTCACTGCGCACTTGGAATTCTCCACCGCCATCCCCATTTGACCCCCTCTGTAAATTAACCAATAACCTGGCAGCAAAGGTTCTGTGTGCAGAGTGCCATGCGTACACCAGCAGTGTGGCAAGAGATGGGAAGCAAAGGCTCTGTACTTACTGGCTCACTTTATGGTACAGCTTAGCAATCCCCTGGTGGGTCCAATCCTTCCCAAGGGTGGGCAAGATGTGGCCAAGGGTATCCGACCTAAATGTAGAAACGAGAAAGAAATGAAAGTGAAAAGGAAACAGCAAAAGGAACAAAAGCCCATTCAGATTCATGGCACCATAAATGCCTCATAAGAAATGCAAATGAGAAAAAAGAGGAAAGAAAATGCAAATGAGACCCATGACCTTATTTCTGTAGAGAAAGCCCAAAGCTAAAGTAATGAAATGTGAATGCTCAGGAAAGAATATGTTAATATCTGAAAGGGCACCTTCCAACTGATCATGTATCAAGGTTCTCGATGGGCTGAATAAAAGTGAAAAGGTCATTCAGAAAAGACGCTCTTCAGTCAGCATCCATGTAAGCAGCAAAGTCAGGGAGATGATGCCCTGGATGACAGCCACCACCAAACCAAATGCAGCTATTTAATTCAAGGAGCTAAGACCGTCTGGAGTAGCACTCATTGTATCAGAAATCGATCTGCATGATTTCCGTGACGCTACAGAGAAGAGGTAAAACACTAACGCCAGGCTCAAGGAGTCTACTTGGAAGTTAAGAAATCCATGACAGCCCCCTAAATCAGTTATACCTACCGAGTGATTGTTCCGTCAATATCAGAAATGATAACTTTATCATCCCAGTTCCACAAATAGATGGTGCCTTCACAGCGACAGGTGCCTTGATACTGCGTGGTGACACTGAAAACCACATCGTTTGGGCCATTCTTCAACTTCAGGCTTTTCTGAAAAACATGAACTATTTGTCCGCTTGAGAGAAAGGCCCAGATCGAGAGACATTTGGCTTCTGTTCCATAAGAAAGGGGATTAGGCTTTTTTAAAAAATTGTTATCCTAGGCCATTGTATAATTCTTTCTTTCCCCTCTTTTGCTCCAGAAGAGGGTCTTTCAGGGGTTGGAGGGAAAACCCTCAGCTCTTCTCCGAGACCCACTTATAATGCAGCTAGCCCACTTCCTACATAGGCATCTACTTCCAAGGACCCTGCAAACTTGCTTCAATATTTCTGAGTGAGAATCAGGTGACAGGGTCAAATGATAGGCTCTAAGGCTTGGCATAATAAATCACAACTGCAGAATAGGACATGCTTGCTACTCCATGACTAAACAGGAAAGGTTGTGATTTGGGGAGTTAGTTTGCTAAGTGTGAAAATATATTTCCCTAAATAACCATGTTTTTAATGATTACTATACTAACCCAAATTGCGGGGGGGGGGGGGTCTGTTATCAATCACACCTTATACTAGAAGAACAAGTCTAAACCAAAGGAAATCACACCAAATCCAAAAAGCACAATCACCTTTTGGCAGTTCTGAACCTCTCTGCTGGACCCTCTCATGAATGCCAGCTGCTTCCACAGCCCGGCGGTGCTGCCTGACTCAAGGGCTCTGCCCTGGGGTTGCTGGGGAGAGCCGTGGGTCATGGCAGCTGCAGAGAGACTGCATGTACGTGGCATCACATGGTTGTCCAGGCCTGTTCATTATCTGCTCCCATTAAATACCATCTCAACTAAGCCTGGCTCTCCACTAACTCTTAGGATAAAGGCCAAAGACTGTATTAGCAAGAAAAGAGGGGTATTGGCCCACTGACTGAGCATGGGCAACAGGCTCCAGGGAAGGACTGGGACTAATGAAAACAGGTCTTAACATAAGCAAAGAGGGATTGGATGATGGCTGCTGCTACCTGAAATTCTCTAAATCCCATCACAACTGCTTGATTTCCACCAATTTAAGAGATGCGTTTGAGCTAGCAAACATCTCAAAGGAAAAACAGCCCTGAGAGATTTTTAAACCCTATCATTCATTTATACTTCGCTATAAATTAGTTTAATCAGACTGTTTTCCTCCCAACACTTGGAAAAAGAGCCTCTGGTACTGAGGTAGGGAAGACAAGAGTAGAGGTGATATTAAAGAGCCAGCCTAGATAGGGTGCTGACGTTACAATGGGGAGCAGCTGGAAACATGGGGTACCAAAAGAAGGGGTTGGAGGTAGCCAGAGGGTAGCAGGTACCCTGGGATATAAAAGGTGCCAGGACGTAAAAGAGGGATTCAGAAAGTGAGAGGAATATCCAGGCCATCACACATACGACACCCTGCCGACTGTCACTTGGCGAGTACTGACAAACACAGCCGCGGTGAAGACAAGAGACTCACCAGCTGCTCTGAAGTGAGCCGGAGAGTCTTTTTGTAGCTGACATTAGACAAAAGAGGGAGGTGGCTCGCATTTGATGGCTTGGCAGCTGCATGCTCTTCATCACTGGAGGATGATTCATGCTTTATTCTGGAACAAACAGTGATGTAATCACCAATTAGAAGATGCATCTGGGTAGCTATTAAAAATGCATTAGCCCAGAATCAATGACTAAGTCAATCGGGTCTCTCCTGAGCACTGTCTCTTGGGTGGTCATTTACCATATGGCAATAAATTTATCAATGAACTCTCACTCAATTCCCATTCATACATCCCTTGCATTATTCATCTGGGGGCTGCCTCTCCTCATTCACTTGCCTATTTACTAGCTATCATCACTCTATTTTAAACCAATAGGTTTCCAGTCATGATAAGTAGAATTAAACTCCCTCCTGGCCCAGAAGGATGCTACCAAACACGCTCTGCCTCTCAGTTTCCCTGCCTGAGGCCGCAGGCTAAGCACTAGAAATCCAAATTTCTACCAGCCCGAACTCATCAGTTCGCTACACATATCTCTCTAACTATACCCTGTTGCCGTCGAGTTGATTCTGACTCATGGCAACCCTACAGGACAGAGAAGAACTGGCTCATAGGGTTTCCAAGGAGTGGTTGGTGGATTTGAACTGCCGACCTTCTGGTTAGCAGCTGAGTTCTTAACCACTGCACCACCAGGGCTTCTCACTAACTACACCATTCCAAATAATTAGGGTATTTCTAGGACATACAAATAGGTGTCAGTGAAAATGAATTCTCCTCCTCCAAAATCCCTAAGCAATACTCTTCACAAGTTGTCACATGAGCAACAAATACCACCTTATGTGCCTGCACAGAATCCATAGGGCAATGCTTCTAACTTTTATAATTTTCCATTTAGAAGGACGCTGAGGGGGAAAGGGGGGTACAGGGTGAGAATCATTTCATTTTGTTTAAATAGCTCACATAAAGTATATCAATAATTAATTATTCCCTATATTAAAATCCTGCTATGACATAATCCCCAACCCAATAGTACTAGCTCCACTTCCTAGGGACCGTATCTTCAATAATGTTAAATCGCTTCAATATCTTTAATAATGTCTTACACTTTGACAAAGTGCTAAACAAAATAGGAAAGGCCAAGTGGCCCCCAAAGTAGGCACGCCCCAACTCCTCAGGTGCTCTGCCCTCCTGCAAAGCTTCCTGCTCAGCACATCCTTTATGCAAGATTTCCCTTTCCACAGGGGCCCATTTAGTCTTTTTATCTCAGTAAGTCTTACCTCCCGATGCTAAGATCCTTATTCTCCAGGCTCTTGTTTTCCCCCTTGTCTCCCTTCCCTACTACCAGAAAATTATCAGATATCTCCTATGTATCTATCACTTTCTTACCCCATATTTGTTCATTCAAGAAGCAACTCCTACCATCGAATACTATCCCATGTTACACAGTGTCCCCAGTTCTGTGTTATTTCTGCCATATCTTATGTGGAGACCTAGCTGTTTCCATTCCTAGAATGTGCAATCCTGCCCTAAGCACCTGCTTCCGGGGCCCAGGAGAGGGCACCTGCAGGCTATGGGCTGGTGGACTGGAGCTCACACAACCAATACTTATTCCGTACTGTGCCAGGCATTGAGGACGGAGCAAACAGACCAGCCCCTACTCTCACAGGGCTTTTTGTTTGGCAGGGAGATGAACCACATAATCACAACACAGCAGGACATGTGCTATGACGGGAAGCAGAGGACAATATGAGAGCATCTGGACTTGGATTTGCATCTATGCAGAACAATCTGGGCTGAAGATGCAGATGTGACAATCACTGGGACACAGCCATGGGAATGAGAGATTGTGTAGAATGAGAAGGATCTTAGGCTAGAATTCTGATTGGTCCACAGCAGGGCTAAGCTACATGTGACAAGAATAATGAAACAACACACGTGTCATTGTGGGCTGGTTATACATACAGTAGAATAACTTAGCATCAGAAAAATCCAGGTTTGAACAGTGGCTAGTAACTTCAGGCTGTATTACCATAAACAAATCACTCCTTTCTCTTCCAGCCTTGACTTCCTTATCTTAAAATGCAGAACAGATTGTATACCACCCGCCAAAAAATTCAGGGTACAGGCAGATAACAGCCTGGAAAGAAGCAGACTGAGAGACATGAGTTCCAGGGAAGACCTTCTAACTACAGAGTTCCTCTCTTGGCCTCAGTAGGTTCATCCATAGAATTAGATGTTCCAACAAAAGTCCTTCCAGTTCTGACATCTGAGCAGCCTATGAAAATATTGGCTCTTCTGAACCAAAAACTCATTGGTTTGTAGAAGGAGTAGCCCCTGGGTGCTGCAAAGTTAAGTACTCAGCTAGTAACCAAAAGGTTGGTTGATTTGAGACCATCCACAGGTACCACCAAAGAAAGGCCTGGTGATCCACTTCCAAAAAAAAAAATCAGTCATTGAAAACCCTGTGGAGCACAATTCTACTCTGACATACATGAGGTCGCCAGGAGTCAGTCAACTCGACAGCTTTAGACATTTCAGTCATGGAGCAAACCTGGCCTGACAAATGCCTGGGTGGAAAGAAGGAGAACCGAGCTACAGGCCGCCTCACTGAACAGGAAAATGTTTATGTTCCCACAAAACAGCTTTGAGTGAAATGGGATCCAAATGTGAACTGAAGCTCTTAGCGACAACAGATTGATGTGTGCCTCTGCCGGGAGGACGTGGATGCAAAGCGGAAGAGCAGTTATTTCCATCTGTTGCTTTAAAAAAAAACTAAATGTGTGTAGCATGCCATGTTTGAGGGAATACCAAAAGGAAAACACAGAGACAAAAACTAAAATGGGAGTTGTACGACTGGCTGCGAATAGTTTCAGTTTAGGGCAAGTAAACGGTCATTTGCAGTTGCCACCTTCAGTGTGAAACAAAATGGCTCCGTTTCTGGAGGCCCTTGCGTTTCCAATAGCTCATTAAATGCGGCTTGCTTTAAAGTGTCTCTGCAAGAAGCAGCAAAACAAAACAAAAGGGCTCATATCACTTGAAAATCTGTGTTCCGAAGAGTAGCTGTTAACAACATCTAAGCTAGCACTTGTCACAGTGTATGTTTTTCAAATGGTATTTTAATTATTTGTATGGTGACAAGCTGTTTGCTCAATTATGGGACTCTAGGGACAGTTCCATCAATCAAGTCTGTCAATTAGGAAAACATGCCAACACCTTTTTTTTTTTTTTAAGTCAACTACATGAGTCTAATAATTTCTCAAGGACACTAAAAGTCTAAGATGCTAGTATAAATAAAAAAGGTTTACATTTCCCAGAAGAACTTCATATTCATATTTTTCAAAATCTCAATTCACTGTCACGAGAGGCAATGCTTCATTTCTTAGGTTTAATATAGAAGTATAGCATGACTAATTCAGAATAGTGAATAGTCTTAAAATATTTATATTTAAATTAACTGGGAAAAAAAATTGTCAATCTTTGAACTGGATTACATCAGCTAGAAAGGAAATCCATAACGCTTCAAATAAACCATAGATGTTCCAAGTTGCTGCTCTTCCATCCTCAACCTGCCCAGCTTCCTCCTTGGGTACCCCATGCTCCTGCCAGAAAGTAATAACAGGAGTGATAACACCAATGGCAGCATCAGCTCCATTCTTGCACGCCCTCTATATACTGGACAATGTACTAGTTGACAGTCATATACTAATCCTTTAAAACATTTCTGAACCTCAGCTCTATCTTAAAGGTCCAAAACGGGCATATCGCAGGCTGAATTTGGCAGACATTTTTCGTTTAGCCAACAAAGGATTTTTAAAACATTTGAAATGGAATGGTTTAAAGACTGAGAATGTGTCCTCCAGGTCACCACAGATCCACCCTCCTGACTGTTCACCTACAGCCACCTCAGGCACATCACCTGTCTGGACCCCACTGGCTTTTGCATTCTTGACTGAAGGTAAAATAATCACCTTTCCCATAATGCACCCATGATGCATGTGGTGTGGTATGATTCCTATCTCCACTTCACAGACGAGAAAAACGGTCACTTGAGGAGGCTGACTGATTTGCCAACAATTACATAGGTTGCCTCACAAAGTCCCTGTTGTATGCTACCTCTCAAGTTTGGAAATTGTTATTGTAATAGGACCGAGAGGGTTCTTTACAAGAATTTCAAGAAAGGAGGACATGTCTAGTGCTAGAACCCTCCGGTTTAAATTGCGTACAACATACAGTTTTGCATCTTTGCTTGTGAATCCTCTCAGAGATTCAATCTCCTGTACAGTCACAGCCTCCTCCTGGCTGCTCTGTGCATTAACATCACACTTGTACCTTTGCTCAGATATGGTAAGTAGTCTGTCTAAGGTCAAATGGTTAGTAGGTGCATAGCCAGTATTCCAAACCAGATCTGCTGGATTCCAAAGCCTGTGCCATTACTGCCAGTTGTCTCCCACTACTAGAGCTAAACAACCACTTACTGAATACTCACTGGGTATCAGGCTGTATCCTGGCTGCTTTATAGGTCTTTTCAAAGGACAATACATTCCTGGCCTGTTCACCATCTTAAAAACACCTGCCTTCTCCCTTCCAAGTTCACTCAAAGTCAAACTTGAAATTCCAGGTTGGAAAAGTATCTCAAGTATTCTTGCATGAAAGCCCTTCCCCAGAGAATGGACGAGATAGGAATCAGGTGGAAAGTAACACTACCCAGGGCACCACCAAGTGAAACAGATAGGTTTTCCTTTGACAATATCCCGACCGAGAGCTGACTCGGGCCCTTTAGAGTCGTACTGGAAAACAATCTTACCTGGCTCTGCACACTTCATCGCCTACTCTTCTCCATAGACAACAATACAGAAATCATATTTTCTCCTACTTGCCACCTGAGGTAGTACATGGGTCTCTATCTGCAACTATCTGAACCTAGAAATAGAACAGTTTAAGATCTAGAGCTATGGCCAGGAGTCAGAGGACTTGAAATCTAAGCCTGCTTCTCCTATAAATTAACCATATGATACTGGGCAAATCTACCAGTTCAGCAATAGCTCAACAACTTCTATGAAATGCCTACTATATGTCAGGCATTGGCTTGCCTCCAGGATACAAAAATGATTAAGATATGGATCTTGCCCTCAATGAATTTGCTAGCATTTTCTGTCTGCTAAGTAAGAAAGGCAATACCTGGGTTTCTTAAGCAATGGAATACTGTAAAAATGAGGTGATACGTACAAGCTATTATTCGCTGAGATCACTCAGTGTCATCATGTACCATCAGCATCACAGTTAGTGAATAATAGCATTGTCTTTAGAGTAACGTTACCCTCCAATCCCACACAAATCGATTAACCAAAAGACAACACACCACTAATAGCAATCAGCATTATCAAAATTTAATCTCTCCTGTGCCAAGTTAATATGAATCCACATCAATACTTTGAAAAGTATCAACATGAGTCCTGGTAAGTATTAAAACTGTAGATAAAGGCAAGTTCCTTCAGCAGAGCTACTTATATTTCCACGTCATTGTTAAAGCTATTGCTGCTGTTTATTACTATCTTCTGCATCCTGAGGGCTACCATATGCCAGAACCATAAGAAGTGCTCTAGTTACATTATCTCATTTAAGCCTTATATTTACCCTGTAAATTAGATATCTAAGGGAGCCACTGTCTCCATTTTATTGATAGGAAAACCAATTTAAATAAATAGCTGAGGTCAGTGAGTGAATGTCAGAGCTGGCATCTGGGTCCAGCTTGGTGCAAGGCCTGTGCTGCTTGCTGAATCCTATCAGCATCCAACAGGCACGTGCCATGGCTCTGGAGTTGTACCATCCCAGCTCCAAACGGAGCATAACATCCCAAGATGACTCTCACTGTACCTGGTGGCCATGCTAAGCTGTGACGGCTGCTCTCCAGTACTGTGGCCCTTTGTAGCCAAGCACTGCTCTGGCTTACTTTCCTGGGGAAGAAGAAAAGAAAGAGTCATGGAAAGCACCAAAGACAAAGGGCCTGAGCAACAGCTCGTGTTCTACAATGGGCTCCCCTAAGGCCCAGGGTAGGGTCCCCAAAGGCAGACCCTTCCCCAGTGGCATACACACCAGGGGTGGCCCCAGGAGGCTCCAGAGATGCCTATTTGGGCAGGTCCTAGTGACTCCTTTGCTTAGAAACATACAATTAAGCTGAGAAATATTTTTGACAGAAATGACTCTGTTATCCATAAGTGTTTGTGGCACCAAACCAAACTTCATACTCACTGTAGCTCATGCAAATGCTTTATCAAGGGCTGCCTGGATACCCAAGGGCTTTCAAAATATTTTCTTATAATTGCTGGTAGAAATGCTTGCAAATATTTTCACACCATATTTTGCTTGGGAAAAATGTGGAAGTATTTTCGCTTTTTCAAAACCACATATTCTTAATAGAATATGCTCCTCTGATGAACTGGAAAGGGCCTTGGATTTCTAAAAGGAGAACAGGGCTCAATTCTGCATCTCTCACTCATCAACCCTGGGCAAGTCATTTAATCTCAGAGTCCGGTTTCCACATCTGTAAAACGGAAGCAATAATCTCAATCTCACAACGTGGCTACGAAGATCTAGGCTGATGCTCCACATAAAGCACACCACCTGGCACACCACAGGTGAGGGAGGAGGAAGATACTCACTAGCACCAAAAGCTTCACTGTGAGTAATTAAAGGCCACATAGGAAGGTCAAAGGGAAAAGGATACACGACTGAATCTCATTGTTTGTGGTCGCTGGTCAGGAGAGATAGGTTAACATGTTCTACTGCACTATTTAAATAAAGAAAAGGAATAATATAAAACAGGGTGACTGTCTTAACATAAAGGAGGCCTGGTGGCACAATAGTTAAAGAGATCGACTGCTAAATGAATGGTCAGCGGTTCAAAACCACCAGCGGCTCCACGGGAGAAAGATGTGGCAATCTCCTTCCGTAGAGATTTACAACCTCGGAAATCCTATAGGGTCACTGTGAGTCAGAATCAATTCGATGGCAGTGGGTGTGGCTCTTAACATATAATGAGTACAAACTATCTTCAAATATATTTTAGCTTTAGTTAAACACACAGTTGCTATGATAAAATATCCAGTCGTTTTTTTAATTATTGAGGTAGGTAACTTAGCCACCACTATTGACAATTTTTCATAGGGCTAGTTCAAAAATATATATCTATCTCAAACAAATAATATTTCACTTCTTTCAATAAATATTTAATTTGATAAATGGCCCTTTATTTCATTGTATCATTCCCCTCAACGCAAGACATTAAATAAAGATGTCTTTGAAATATCCATCTGTCTTAAATTCTAGAACATTCTGCTCTTTAATAAGGAAACCAGAAAGGTCCTTTATGGTTTAAGTCCCCTAAAGCAAAGCATACATATTTGCTTTAACTTGTTTATACCCCTTGGAGAAAAGTCAATCAGTAAAATTCAGGGATGTTAACGGAAAATGTTAGAGAACAACTATATTCTTGGTTAAACTCTTCCAACAGACTTTTTCCCGGTGAACTAATGGAATAAATAAATATAGTTCCCCTGATGTTTCTTTCACTATTACAATAAGAACTTAACTGTTGTCTTTGTGGTTTTTTCGTGCTACATTCCAAAAAAAACATCCTCAACAAAATTTGCCAAGCCCCTTCCCTGGTTCCATTATGGGCACCAGGGATACCACAGGGATCAAAGCCATATATAATCTCTGACTTCATGGAACTGATGTTCTAGAGGGGAAAAGAAACATTGATTAAACAGTCACACTAATAAATGTATAACTATAAACTCAGGCAAGATATGTGAAGGAATGCTTCATAGGACTATGACAGCAGACTAATCTGCTAAGAAAGGGCCATTTGAGCAGCTAGTTAATTAAGTGAAGAGGGATGAGAGGAGTCCTAAGAACACTCGGCAGAGAAAATAACATATGCAAAGGCCTTGGCATAGAACTATACTTTCAGCCAGTGAAGCTAAAGCTCAGAGAGCAGGAGGAGAATGGCAAAAGATGAGGCTAAAGAGGCAGGGACTAGAATACGCAAGTCCAGTAGACCACTCTTAATTATGTTATTGTTAGACGCCGTCCAGACGGCTCCAACTCATAGCGACCCTATGTACAACAGAACGAAACAGTGCCTGGTCCTACGTCATCCTCATAATCGTTCTGTTTGAGCCTACTGTTGCAGCCAGTGTTTCAATCCATTTCATTGAGGGTCTTCCTCTTTTTCGCTGACCCTCTACTTTACCAAGCATGATGTCCTTCTCCAGGGACTGGTCCCTCCTGACAACATGTCCAAAGTACGTGAGATGAAGTCTTGCCATCCTTGCTTCCAAGGAGCATCCTGGCTGTACTTCTTCCAAGACAGATTTGTTCATTCTTTTAGCAGTCCTATATTCAACATTCTTCGCCAAAGCCATAATTCAAATGCATCGATTCTTCTTCGGTCTTCCTTATGCATTGTCCAGCTTTCGCATGCATACGAGGCAGTTGAAAATACCATGGCTTGGGTTAGGGGTACCTTAGTCCTTAAAGTGATATCTTTGCGTTTTAACACTTTAAAGAGGTCTTTTGCAGCAGATTTGCCCAATGCAATACATCACCTGATTTCCTGACTTCTGGTTCCATAGGCATTGATTGTGGATCCAAGTAAAATGAAATCCTTGACAATGTCAAGCTTAATTATAAGAGTCCTCAAAAAGGTTTCAAGCAGGAAGTTACATAAATTAGACTGGTATCCTAAATAGATGAATCCAACTACAGTTCAGAGAATGAAGAAGAAAGGGCAAAAGTGGATACAAATAGACCATTAAGAAGCATTAGTGGGAAAAATGGAGGTAGCCTAGATTTGTGAAGATGGAGATGGAGAGAAATGGACAAATCTGAGAAATATTTAGGGCAGTAAATTAATAGGCTGGTGATGGGTTGAATGTGGGGAGTGAGAAAAAGAATGAGTCTAGAAGTAGCGAGCCTATTGATGGATGGTGACACCATTTTCTGACTATGGCACCAGCAAAGGAAGAACCCATAAGAATATTGGAGTTCAGTTTTAGAAATGATAATTTGAAGTGTCTTTGAAGCATCCATGTGGAAATGTCTACCTAGCTGCCTATTTGATAAATGGACCTGAAGTAAAAAAAGAGTGTTTAGTTTGGAAATAAAAATGGAGTCATCAGCATGGGCATGGGTGAGACTGCCTAGGGAAAATATAAGGAGTAAAGTAAAAACAGAAGGGAAGGCTCTAAAATAACCCTTGAGGAACTCCAAAATTAAATGGCCTTATAGAGGGAGCTGAGCCAGAAGACAGACAGCTGGAGAGGGAAGAGGAAAACCAGGTGAACACAGTGGTATGGAAGCCAGGTGAAGAAAGTGTTTCAAGAAAGAGCTTAAGAGGTCAACAAAGAAGAGACCTGGGGCGGGGGGTGGTGAGAAATATATATATATATATATACACACACACACATATATATACATATATATAGAGAGGCATTTATATAGCTGGAAACCAAAGCCATGTATATTTAGACATGTCATTTAAATGAAATGGCAAATGAGAATAGTCTACCACTCTAAATATATCTCATTAAGACTATCCTCATAAGAAATAGGAGGATATTTAACTTAAAAAAAAAAAAGAAAGCTGAAAGACTCTGATAATTATCAAGTTGAAACCCTTCTTTTTACAGATGAAGAAATGTTGCAGGGATGGGTGACGTGACCATGGGCTCAAGGTTAAGAGGTAACAGAGCCAGGGGATGGGCCCAGCTCTCTGTTGACTCTTCTTTTCTACCTTCCTCACATTCTGGGATGCCTTTCCTTACTCTGCGGCAGACGTGGCTCATGAAAACTCAGTATCATTGCTTATGCTTATTTTTCTGACATGAGAGCATGAAAACATAAACTTCACAGCACAAAACCTAAATCTGCTAAGCTAAGCAGAGACACTGCTTTGTGTTCTGTGCTTACCTCTTTGATTGTGGTATTTCTTCCCCTCCATGAAAACCACCATCTTCCTCCCTTTTTGGGCATCTTATCCCTCATGATAGACTCCACAGTGGCCTGTTTTAAATGGATGGTAACATAAATAATGGAACCAAAGATCAACTTAGCACATTCAAACCAAAAGAAACACACATGCAAATTAAAGTAATATTAAAAGAAAATCAGAGGAAATACAACATACTGTTTGTGGATTAAAAATTTTAGAGAAGCAAAACCTAATGGTGTCCAAAATTACATTAAGGTAACTTAAGCATGAAGACTTAAGAAGATGTTAAAGGAAAAAACAAACAACAAATAAAATACAACACAACAACAAGGAAAAAAAAAATAAGACAGCATTAAATATCATTAGTGACTAGTAAGGCCACACATTTTCAAATTAAAGTAGCTTACAGGTTAAGGTATTAACTGTCACCCTCAATATGATTATAAAATAAAAAATGAAATGATTAACAATGAAATGATTAACATGGAGTATAGGATAAAAGTTTTAAACAAAATGTAAAATGCACAGGATCTTTTTAGTAAGTGCAAACTTCTAAATTTTTATAAACTGAATATTAATAGATGCATTTGACTTAAAATCTCAAATATTAAAAATTCAGACTCCTAGCCTTTCACCTTAAAATAAATGGAAGTTTGATGGGGAAAGATTAAGTATTAATAATTTTCTAAGCATTTCCAAAAGACAAGACATCTATCTTGCAGGCTAATTCCAGGACAGGGTAAATGTTATCTAATTCCTCCTCCCTAGTTCACAGAGCTATCAAGTAGCGGAAACCTCAGCTAGTAATGAAAGAAAGATTTAAGTCTTTCAACTTAACAGGTTGCAGACAGACAGGTAAATAATTCACATATTTAGTCTAAGTGTGCTTCTTTTCATCATTTAAAACATCCCTGGCACAAAAGAAAACCTTGAATATAAGAAAATGCAAACAGGAGAATTCATAAAGATGTCAATTCCCCTACTCCCCCTAAAAGTCACCTATAAATATAATACAACTCCAATTTTTAAAAAAGGAAAAAAAAAAACAAAACAAAACTAATAAGATTATTTTCAGACTAGAAAACTGAATCGAAAGTTCATTTGGAGAAACAAACAAAAAGAATAGCCAAGAAAATTGTGAAACAGAAGAATAATGAGTAGGGACAAGTCTTAGCAGGTATTAAAACATGTTTAAAAACTACAGTAATTAAAAGAATGCAGTATCAGTACATAAATAAACACATTAATGGAACAGAAGAGAAAGTCCAGAAATAAATCTGAGTTCATAGAAAAATTTAATATATGATAAAGTTGTAATTATCTATCAGTGGGAGAAAGCATTATTTAATACATGATATTAGGATAACTGGAGTCCTGGTGGCACAGTGGTTAAGAGCTCGGCTGCTAAACAAAAGTCAGCAGTTCAAATCCACCAGCCGCTCCCTGGAAACCCTATTGGGCAGCTCTACTGTCTCCGATGGGGTTGCTATGAGCCGGAATTGACTCAACAGAAAGGGTTGGGTTTTTTTGGGCTGCTGGCACAGTGGTTAAAGTGGTCAGCTGCTAACTAAAGGTTGGCGATTTGAACCCACCAGCCGCTCCATGGGAGAAAGAAGTGGCAGTCTGCTTCCATAAAGATTTACAGCCTTGGACACCCTGTAGGGTTGCTATGAGTTGGTATCGACTCCACAGCAACGGATTTGGTTTTTGGGTTTATTAGGGTAATTGAGTGGAGGACTTTGTTAGTTGCCTTTCTGTACACATTATCCCCTTTCTTTCTTGCCAACAGATCCTAAACTGTTCAGGAGTCTGGCTGTAATATGTTCAGGGAAGACAGGCTCAAGCCCAAAGAATGAACTTTGGTTGGATGAGGCCACTCATAGTCATTCTATTGCTTTGTCAACAACCGGTTCAGGGGTGACAATGTGTCCTTTATGGCCAATGAAATATGGGAAGTCCGCCCACATCCTTCCTATTTTGGATGTGGTTGTATGAGGTAATGATGTGTGGCAGAATCATCTTGTGACCATAAAGGAAACTCAAGAAAATCACATAAATGCTAACCCAAATTAATCAAACCTGAAACCTCTGACCTCTAGGATTCTTATTAGGTAAGAAAATAAACTCCTATAATTTAAACCACTTTTAGTCACTGCTTCCTGCAACAAAAAAAAGCATTCTAACTGATTCAATAGCCAGCTGGAAAAAATTGTTGGTTTCTTATTCCTTGCTCACTATCCTCAAAATAAAATCTAGATGGGTCAAACTCACTCATTACCCCCAAAATAAAATCCAGATGGATCAAAGATTTAAAATAAAAGAAAGTACTAGAAGAAAATATGGGGGTACATTTTTATAATTTTTGGAAATTGGGAAGCAGAGACATTCTAAGTGTGACAAAAAATCTAGCTGCCTAATCAATTATCTTTGTTCAGGTACCTAATAGATGAGTCAAACAGCATCCCCAAATCTGATCTGAATACAGCTAGAATCTGACCACTTCTCTCAATCATCATCACCTTTCACCTGGGTATTACAGTAGATGCCTACCTCATCTCCCTTCTTCTCTCTTCCCCCCTTCAGTCTATTATTAACATAACAACCAATGTGACATGATACAGATCATGTCACTCTTCCCAAAATTCTTCAATGACAGCCCACTCTACCCATATAGAGGTACTGGGAATTCCAACATTTAGAGGTATGGAAGCTAAGAATCAGCAAAGCAGATAGAGAGGTGGCCTGAGAGGTAGGAAAGTAAGCAGGAGTTTTCACCTGAAAGTCACGTAAAAAAAGTGTCCCGAGGAAGAGTGATTATCTGGGTCAAATGCTGCTGATAGGTCAAGTAAGATCAGATCTGAAAACTGACTATTGTATTTATCAACATGGAGGTCACTGGTGACCTTGACAAAAGTGTTTCTGGTGATGTAATGAGGGCAAAATATTGACTGAAGTGGGTTCCAGAGAAGAGAAATTGGAGGCAGCAAGTATAGCAAGTCTTCAAAGAGTCTTGCTATAAAAGAAAGAAAAGAATTAGGATGGTAGTGGGGTTAACAGAGTGCTTTGAAGGGATGAGACAACTAATAGAATATATATGCCAATGGTATTCATATAGCAAAGAGACAAATATTGATGATGCAGAAGAGAGAGGGGAGAATTGCTGGAGTAGTGCCCAAGTGGGAATGATGGCCTTACTGTGAAGCACTGAAAGCTCATCATTAACAGGAGACAAGACAGTGTACACAGATGTAGGTAGGGGGTAGATATAGTGGAAGTTTTCTTCTGATGGCTTCAGTTTTCTCAGTGAAACAGGAGCGAGGTCATCAGCAGTGAGTAAGAAACGGAAGGCAATGTTGGAGATTTGAGGAGAGACAAGTGTAAAACAATCATCTAGGAAAGCTGAAGAGTAAACGGACTATGGCAGCAAGACAGCATTAGGGGTCACTTGACCCATTCGGCATGGTATGGTATGTTTTACTTTAGCCAGTTGCACTTGGACAGGTATGGAATAGGAGAAAAAAATCAACCAAGACTGTGATTTAGCCAAGAAGTATGATAACGTGAGAGCGGGCAAGAGAGTTTAAAGGATATTCAAGAGAAATTATTATAATGCTCGGCCATGGAATTTAAGCTGCGAAAGGAGGGAAAAAAGGACTAGAGGTGGTGAGACAGTGAAAAGGTGGTAGAATAAATAGATTCAAAGTCCTGGAGGTATGCAAGGATTGTTGGAGTTGAGGCACTAGATGAAGTAAACCAGAAAGTTAGGAAGTGGTAGCAAGATAATGAGATATTTGAAATTTAGACTACCGAGGAATAGCGGTTACCAACAATGACAAAGTCAAGGGACAATATTGCTAAAGTTTGTCAAACAAAACAGTGAGAGAGCCTTACTACTCACAAACCCTTACTGAAGGTACTAAGGATGTATTTCTGGAAAAAGAACTTAAACCTAACAGGAAGAAGTTAGATGCAATCAACAATGGTGAGCAGAGAAACTGATAAAGCACAGGGATAAATCTAATCAAGCACTGATCCTATAAAGCCATGCCAACAATGGTGACTATTTTAGGGAGATTTATAAACGAGGTAGAACTCAAATACTGAGTAATAATTACAGGTAAAATGAAAATGGAATCAGTTAACATGGCCCAAGTTCTTATATTAGTTATAAAAAAAAGGTATGCTGATTATCTTTAGACTCTATGTAAATTAGGCTTATCAAGAAAATTTAATAATAATCTCTAAAATACACAAAAGCCCAAACAAAAAAAAGAGGATTAACTTGATTAAATAAAACTTGATCTGTCCAATAGAAAACAGAAAAGAAAGGAAAATAAAGCAAAAGGAGAAGTGGGAGGAGGATGGTTTAAAAAGCACAAAAAAGGATAGCAATAAATCCAAACACATCAGTATTTACAATAAATGTAAATGAATTAAACATACCAGTTAAAAGACAGATATTCATAATTTTATCTCCTAAACATCCACTATATGGTGTTCACAGGAGGCGCTTTTAAAATGTAAGAACAAAGAGGAGTACAAATAAACAGATAGGAAAAGGCACACCAGTGAAATAATACTCAGAAGAAAGCCAGTATGGCTAAACTAATATAATACAAAATAGATTTTAAGGCAAAAAGCATTTTATAGATAAAGAGATCACTACATAATGATAAAGGAAGATTCCAGCAGGGTGCTATAACAATTCTGAACTCATAAAGACCAAAAAACATAGCTTCAAAATATAAAAAGATGCTATCACAATAGGGGGACAGGGGAAATTATAGGTACCCTAAAAAAAAAAAAAAAAAACTAATAAAGAAGTATAAGACCTTTACCAAAAAATTACAAAACTCTTCCTTGCAATATTTATCTACTCTCATGTGCAGGTTATGAGCTGCCCAGACCCTGTTCTGGCACCTCCCTCAGAGAAGCAGACATGATGTAGCTTTCTTCCTGGCCGAGACAACACCTGACACTAGTGCTGGCTTTTGGTGTCTGATGTGCTGCCTCCCTGTACCCAAACCCTCTGGCTGCTCCGCCCCTTCAACTGTGAGCCCCTTCTCTCTGCATTATCACTTGGCTCTGACCATCCTGCCATCCATCTTCTCTATTCCCACCTGTGTCCCTAGCACGGTGTTAAGGAAAGAATCATGGAGGAGGAGGGACTTGGTCCAGTGTTGCCAAGATTGGTAGGTTTTTCCTGGGTAAGGAGGAGGGCATTCAAGGTGCAAAAAAGACAGATTTGAAACTCCTCAAGTATATGCCCATGAACTTCAAAATAGCATAGTGTACCTGACTTTGTGGGTTCCAAAATAAAAGTTAAATTCCA
Organism: Trichechus manatus latirostris; assembly: GCF_000243295.1. Classification (NCBI taxonomy): domain Eukaryota; kingdom Metazoa; phylum Chordata; class Mammalia; order Sirenia; family Trichechidae; genus Trichechus; species Trichechus manatus. The sequence continues at coordinate 7,022,550 of NW_004443959.1, forward strand.
ACTGCCCATATTAATCCACTCATCATTCTTACCATCCCCTTTCTTTCTCATGTTAAAGCTCACCTTTGGCAAAGGTTTCTGGAAGGCCTGCATTGCCAGGAGTAGAGGTGCTGCTGTCATCCAATTATAATATCTAGCATGGGAGAAAAAAATGAAAGAGATGTCAAAAGATCAAGGCACAGGCTGAAAATCTTTATAAGTCATGAGAAGCACTCAAGGAAAGCTCTGGAACTCCAGGTAGGTCCTTAAAGAGACCAACACTGTTTCTAACATCTCCCAGCCCTCCCCCACATACCCAGCCCTTGCCAGTGGCTTCCCATCTCCACCTAACCCCACAGTGGCTACATTAAGAGGCCAAGCAACGCCATGGCATGAGCTCAGATAGTCAGACCTGCCAGGAGACACCAGCAGGTAGCTGGAGAGCAGCCCAAACTCCACTGTGCTGTTGCTGCCTCAAACCACCCACGTGTTTATGGTATTTCTTGCCACTTTTGGAGGAAAGGCAGCCATCATGCTTGGTAAAGTAAAGGGTCATCGAAAAAGAGGCAGACCCTCACCGAGACGGACTGACACAGTGGCTGCAACAATGGGCTCAAGCATAACAACAATTGTGAGGATGGTGCAGGACTGGGCAGTGTTTCATTCTATTGTACACAGGGTCGCTATAAGTCAGAACTGACTCGATGGCATCTAACAACAACAACATATGGGGTCTAAGTCCCTCAAGCCAGGCATTGTGACTTCACACACTCAATTATAAAATCTAGTACAGATGTATGCTAAAATCCACAAGATCTATCTATACCTCAGCCTACCAACTATATAAGAATACAAAATTTTGCCAAAAGTGAAGAGACAATAATTTAATTTTAACGAATACTTTATTTTATATATATTTTAAGGTTTAATGCCTGGGTCTCTGTATTTAAAAAAATGCATCATGCTACTGCCAAAACGACTTTTGGGAGGTACTTACTTATTGCCAATCTTTACCACAAGATTGGGGTCATCGATGATAGCAGGGTTATCCACAAACTGTTGATATGACACGGCTTGTTCCAAAAATGCATCTGTAAAAGCAATCATAGGGGATACCGGAAAAAACAAAAAAAGGAAATTAGGTTAAAAAACGGGCACATTTTTCATTTTCATTCACTAACGTTTTCTGAGAGTTCATGCATTCCAATTGTATGGACAATTCTATAAAAGGTAGTTGTAAAGGGGGCTTCAGTTTGTTTTGGGGTAGTGTCTGTGTACAAAGGAAGGGTGGCTGGGGCAATGTCTGAAGATGTGAGGGGATGCAGGGAGTAGGTGTGTGGAAAATATAGCAACATATGCATCTATAGAAGTAGGTTAACAGTTAAGCAGAGCTCTGAAGACAGACTCCCTAGGTTTAAGTCACATTTATTGGTGTGACCTTGAGAGCAAGTGATTCATCTCCTCAAGTCTCAGTTCCCTCGTCTGCAGAATGAATAATAATTATGTCTGCTTCCTAGGGTTGTTGTGAGGATTGACAAGGTAATGAATGTAGAGGGCAGTGCCCTGCCTAAAGTAAGGGCTCAACAAATGTTAGCAGCTGTGAAGATCATTACTGTCACCTGTAATAAGCTGGAGGCAGAGGAAGCCCCTGCCTGGCTGATCCTGTGCAGCCTCACTGCAAAGGCAGCCCCACCAACTGCAGGGCAGATGAGAAAGTGGCAGGTGTTAGAAGCGCTCTCCCACCAGCAAGCACAGTATTCTCAGTGCTCCACATTGAGGCCCTGGTCCTCAACCCTGTAACCCAGGTTCTGTAAAGAGCTTTCGGCTAAGGCCTTGGTGTCCACTCTACTTCCCCCATTGAGCTGGGCCATGTCTTAAACCTTGACTGGGGCTCTGGCCATCTCCCTGGCCCTAATTATTAAGGAGCCCTGGGGGCACAGTGGTTAAGAGCTTGGCTGCTAACCAAGAAGTCGGCAGTTCAAATCTACCGCTTCCCTGGTGGCACAGTGTTTAAGAGCCACAGTGAACTATGGCTGCTAACCAAAAGGTCACCAGTTCGAATCCACCAGCCGCTCCTTGGAAATCCTACAGGGCAGTTCTACTCTGTACTATAGGGTCGCTATGGGTTGGAATCGATTCAACAGCAACAGGTTTATTTCCCTGGGGAGATCCTATTTACCTGGAATGAAACCCAAGACACAGCAAATACTAAATACTGAGAATCACCCCTGTCTAAGGAAAAAAAGCTCCTTGGTCATGATGCCAACCCAGACTGGCCTCAACATGTACCTTTGGAATCCTAATTTAGACTGCTAGGTACTCTCCTTAAAGGCTCTTTCTTGGCCATGAGAATACGGCCTCATCTGTATGACCAGGGCAGTCACAGATGTGCAAACCCTGTGAGATGATACTCAGATAACTACACCCTGTCGGGTCAGTGCTGCCACCCCCATCGTCACCCAGCTCTGTCTGTGTGTTGTGGCGGGGGGGTGCCAATGGGACACCGGCCTCTTCACACAACTAGTAAAGAGAATGCTTGCCACTTAAAGACCTCAAAGCAGTGCCGGAGAACTGGAAACATAGACTGGGTTGTTAGTCTTAGAAAGACTTTATGAAATAGACTATATCAACTGGATCCACTAAGCAAGTAACCTTGTTACAGTTCATCCTCTGTGAGGGTTAACTGGTACAGGCACCAGAACAAGAGGCCCCAACGTTCGTGCAAGAAGAAATTCACAGAGCTTTGAAGTGACTTCAGAATGGGGACAGGAGTCTATGATGACAGCCCTTGCAGGAAGGAAAAAATAGTGGTAGCTCACGAGTGGCACAAAGAAGACATACACAACCTTGGCCCCATTCCTGCCAGAAATACAGGCTATGAAGGAATGAAAAAGAGAGAAGCATGGTGGTATAAGGGGGTGAGGGAGGGGTTACAGGGCAGCCAGGTCTAGTCAAAGAGTTCATCAGCTGAAATTGTTGACTGTGTTAACTAGGAGTCTCTGGTGTACATCACCATGGAACTGTCAGGAGACACTGGGAAAATCATTGTTACAAATATGGTAGATGCTATGAATTAACGAATCACCTAAGCCAACCCCAACAGTACCCCTCAAGTCCAACTGTGAAGTGTTCCCAGACTTCCTCCGGCAAACTCAGACCTCCCTCTCTCCTCCAAGACCCCATGGCATTTTTCACACACTTCCAAAGCACTGTTCTTTCATAAGACTGATGTTCCCACTAGCCTGCAGACTCTGGAAAGACACCTTTGTATGACTGGCATGGGGCTCAGGAGACACAACAGTGCTCACCACACTGCCTCACCATGAACGGCTGAATACGCCCACACTAACCCCAGTGGCTTTGTTGTTACCTGAAGCCATGTACGATCAATAGAACTCTGAGGTCAGCTAACCGCAGACCTGAAACATTTGGATCATGAAGGAACAGTAAGTCATTTGTGCTACAAATGAAAAGCTACTTTTGAAATGAACTGCGTTACTTATAGAAACCTAAACCGGTTTCTGAAAGTTCTGACCAATGGCCGCAAGAGGGTGCTCTTGGCTTAAAAACCAGATCCAACCCTGCAGCGGCAGTACCTTTAGTGATCTCCCTGTTGTCACTGAGGCCCCCGCAGAGGGAGATGGCAATGGATGGCAGGTCCCTCATGCCGTCCGAGGTGCTCTCCACACCACTGTCAATGCCAGAACTGCCCACGGACTGAGGTGACTGGTTGGCTGACCGGGCTCCAACGTCACTGGCGTGTTTGGCGAGCCCAGAAGGATCTCCACTGGGAGGAGAAAAAATGGAGGATGTTATGAGAATTTTCTTTTGGGGGGAGGGGTCTTACATAGACATCAAATTACTCTCTAGCAATCTGCTGTGCCTTAGAGGAGCAAATTATGTCCTCTCCGGACAGAATTTCATTAAAGCACCATAACAAAGAAAGAGAAGTAAAATAAATTCACCTTAGCAGGGATAATTATTTTTAGCTGTTGACTCTGCCTTGTATCCCCTCCCAAGCCCATGAGAAATAAACTAAAGACAAAGCAAACTGTCCTAAGGATGAGCTGAAGATGAGACCCCAAGGACCACAGGAGAATCTCTCTCCTGGAGAGGGAGCAGGACTGTGCAGCTGCCCACTTTCTGATGATTATTTGGACAATAGTGCAATGACCACAGCAGATAAAACCTGAGGCTCATGGTGGGAGACAGCCTGGCGCCCGACCGCGCCTGTTCTAAAGGTGGAGAGCCAGCCACGTGCATGCACACACAGGGAGACGTGCATACAAGTACACATACGGTGTCAGTCCTTCCCACTGGGTGCTTTTCATGGTAAAATGTCAGCTTCTCACTGCCTTTTCTTATTAGGGTTCTAATCGATGAGAAAAAAAACTGTCCCACAGAATAACTTTCAGACTATAGGAAATGACATGAGGAATAAAAAGAAAATGTTACTTTTTGGGAAAATACAAGGCAGCCACTTCCGGATCCATATCTGTGAGGTCATCCAAGTAGACGCCGTCGGCACCAAGATGTCTGCTTCGTTTATCTAAATTAAAGGATAAATGGATCAAGTCAGAGAACCATTCTTCTAGAAACAAACTCATAGGCTTCTGAGTGTCTTTAGAAACAGCATTTAAGCACAATGTGAAAATTTGCTCAGAAACATCCAAACTGGCCCAGAAGCCCAGGAATTAGAAGTCAGCAGCACAGATGACTAGAGTCAGACTGCCCGGGTTCGCATACTGGCTCCATCACTCCCTAACTGTGGGACCTTGATCACGTGGCTTAATTGGGCTGAGCCTCAGTTTCTCATCAGTAAAACTCCTAAAGTATACTAAGCACGCAATTATGTTGAAGCTATTACTATTATTATCATTATTATTTAATGATAAAAGAGTTCAGTTGGCACTTCCCCATCAATACTTCAAGTACAGCACCCTAAACTGCACAGTGTCGTCAGTCACTGAACACCGTGATTTCAGATTTCTTCTTTACTCCTGCAGAGCATTATGTGGTTGGTTCATTCAAATCTAGAAAGCTGCACAAAGCTACCTGGCTCACAAAAACTAGGCTTGACATCATCACTACTGACACTCAACGAGTTCATGAAACATCCATGGTGCACTGCTACGCGCCAACCACTGTTGTAAGCACCAGGATACAAAGGTGAACTGGCCAGGAAAGATCCTGATCTCATGGAGCATACATTCTAGTAGGTGCAGTCAGGAGAAAATACAGACAAATAAATGATCGTCTGAAATAGTGACAAATGGTATGAGAAACTAAAACAGGATAATGGGCCAGAGACTGACTAGGGGCAAGAGGACACAGGACCAAGATTAGTGTAATAACCACCTTTCTAAACTTCACTTTTTATGGTGTCCCATGCATAGTGTGATGAAGAGGACTTCTGCCCGATAGCTTTGAGACATTAGCTCCTCTGGCTGTCAGTGTTCCCAGTCTGTAAAATGAGGAGGTTTACTACATGACCCCCAAGGCCTCCATAGGTCTGACTTCCTATGACTAAATTCTGAAAATCAATATATTCAGCAAAAGAGCACAGGTTGGCCATGACAGATGCCATGGTTCAGCTTCTACTTTGATTTACTCTGAACTTTGAAACGAAGAATTGTAATTTGCAAAATACAAAATGTGCACAGAAAAAAGTTGGAAGTCCCAGCCTTTATACCTTTTTTCCTAGAGGGAGAGTCTGTCTTGCTTGCTGTCTGGGCTAAACTGGCAGAGGGGGGCTTGTGTTCTTCGCTCGTAGGTAAAGGCGGGGCTGCTGCTCCCAAGGCCTCAACATCTTCGTTCACAAACTGCATTTCAGTCGGAGGCTTATTCTGGTCTAAAAGTGGCTGCTCAGGGGTATCCCCAGCCAACGTGGGGGACGGGTCGCTAAAAGTATCTGAAGATTCACTCTGAATGGCCCGGAAGTGCACTTTATCAGAGATTTTTCTACTGATCAATGGGCTGGACTCTTTCACCTTGTGTAGAGATGACTAGACCAAAGGGAGACAGAAAGAAAGAGAAGGTCAGAGCACCAGGCAAAGAGAAAAACTGAGTCAACCAAAGGAGAGTAACAATTAGCGATCTGTGGTACCACCCTCTTGCAGGAAGACCTTTAAGCCTCAGGAAGGACCTGCTGGTTTCCTGACATGCCTAAAGGTCCACGAACCAAGATTATAGTCTCAAAGCAAATGGAACTTTCATATATAAAACATCAACTACAAGAGAACAAAGTAAAAGTAGTAATGGGCAACAAGTAGAAGCCATTCAAATATTCATCAGTAGAATGGAAAGTAAACTCACACAATGAGGTACTACACAGTAATGAGAATGAATGAACAATGAACTACACTACACACAACAACATGGGTGAGTCTTGCAAAACAAATCCCTGCTGAAGTCAAGGCCATGTGTATCCCTGTGGGTGGTGGAAGGAGGTAGTCAGTTTGAGCAGTAACTGGAAAAGGTGAGGCTACTGAGTCGTTTGTTATGTCCTGTCTCTTGATCTGCGTTCCAGTTACATGGGTATGTTCACAATGTGAAACTTCACTGAGCTATGCACTTGTGATCCGTGTATTTCTTTGCATGTGTGGTATATTTCAATAATGTTTACTCCAAAAACATGAGTGATTAAGTAAACATTTTGTGGCTGAGTGGTTGGAGCCCTGGTGGCGCAGTGGTTAAAAGCTCAGCGGCTAACTAAAAGGTTGGCAGTTCAAATCCACAAGCCACTCCTTGGAAACCCTATGGAGCAGTTCTACTCTGTGCTATAGGGTCACTATGAGTTGAAATCGACTCAACGCAATGGGTTGTTTTTTGTTTTTGTTTTTTTCACTTAAGTGGGAAACTAGCATTTTTGCTTCTACCATATAAGGAATTTCCAATTATAGAAAAGATTTATTCAAATTAAAAATAAATATGCAATTCATAGGTTACAAAGTGGGAAGAGGGCATTCACTACTATGTTGGACCCTACAGCTTCCATCACAATTAAAATAATGCTACAGTACATCTGTGGTTAGAATTATTTTGCCAGAAAAAGTAATGGGTTTGCACTTTCACCCTGCTTCTCTAGCAACTAATGACATAAATTCATAAAGACAGTTGGCTGGGCCAGCACTACAACTTGTGGGTACAGAAGTCAACATTTTCCATAAAACCTAAATATAACCTGCAAAGGGAATGAATTCCCAACTTTGGCCTCAAGAGGCCTATTCTCTAAAAAAGCTGCCCGTCTTGACTTTCAGTAGGAATGTTTTCAATCTTCACTTACCAACTCATTCACTCATTCACTCATTCATTCTTATTACAAATATTTACTGGGGATGCGAAAGGCCATAGCATTTTCCGAGGGCCTTATAGTACTGGGGGAAAAAAAAAGCTTGCAATAATATAATTCAAGATACTTTAAATATATTAGTATATGAAATAAAATTTCTTGAAAGACAAGGCCGTGTCTATTTTGTGTTTTCAGAACCCTACCTGTTGCACGTATTACATACTGGCATATGCACATTCATTCCATTTCACAGGCAAGGAAGCTGAAGCTCAGCAAGTAAAGGGACTTATCTGAAGACAGGTAGCATGTGACACAGCCAAGGAAAAAGAAAGCAAATATTTATTGTGCCTAATATATACCAGGGAGCCCTGGAGGCACAGTGGTTAAAAGCTCAGCTGCTAACCAAAAGGTCAGCAGTTCGAATCCACTAGCCACTCCTTGGAAACCCTATGGGGCAGTTCTACTCTGTCCTATAGGGTCGCTCTGAGTCGGAATCATCTCGACGGTAATAGGTTTGGTTTCTGGTTTAATATATGCCAGACACTTTACAGACATCATCTCATTTAACCTCTCCACAACTCTGAGCAGCATCTATTGTTTCTCACATTTTACAGATGAAGACACTGAGGGTCAGAGAGGTGAAGTTGTTTGCCCACAGCCGTCCAGCTAGCAAGTAGTGGAGCAGGAGTTCAAACCTTGGACCATCTGCCTCCAAGGCCCTCATCCTCTCCACTATACCCAGCTGCTTCTCTTTTTCTTCTGACGATTCTAACCAGGGGCAAATTCAGGGCTCTCCCAACAATAAGCAGCCCTGCTGGTGCAGTGGTTAAGAGCTTGGCTGCTGACCAAAAGGTTGGCAGTTCAAATCCACCAGCCACTCCTTGGAAACCCTATGGGGCAGTTCCATCCTGCCCTACAGGGTCGCTATGAGTTGGACTCAACTCAACAGCAATGGGTTTGGTTTGGTTTTCTTTGGTACAAAGAATAAGGGTGCAAAAATACCACCTGATGAATTAAACCCTTAAAATTTCCTAACTTTGTCTGTTAGACTCCGAATTTCATTTCTGCTGTATTAACCTCTTCCTCTCCCCAGGGCTCTCCCAGACGTCTCTCTCTCTCTGAGGGACACAAGACCATGTAACTCCAGCTTTCACAGCTTACTTGCCTTTCTTTCAAAGGGCCCAGCTTCTAGGTCTCTCACCACGTGGCTTCTCAGAACCCGAGCTGGGAAACATTTTCTACTTATGTCTTCAGGATACCAGGATTTACTTATAAATTGTATTTTTTTAATTTGCATGTAGTTATGATATGAAATGTAAATGCTATAATAAGGGTAGTCTCAAGGTTGTTGTTAGGTGCCGTCGAGTTTGGTTCCAACTCATAGCAACCCAGAGTAGAACTGTCCTAGAGGGTTTCCAAGGAGTGGTTGGTGGATTTGAACTGCCAACCTTTTGGTTAGCAGCCAAGTTCTTAACCACTGTGCCACCAAGGCTCCAGTCTAAAGGCAGTCCCATTCAAAATACATAAATGCAATGAAGCCTCTTTATAATGTTGGTCATACAGGAAAAAGCAATTCTGGTGTTCAAGCGAAACATTAATGCATTTTTATTTATCTATGTTCCTTGGCTATGATATGATATTGATTCCATATAATTCAAGCTAAGATGTAATACAAATCTACAGTGTATGGCAGAATTGAGGGGGGGGAAAAAAAAACCTGGTATAATTCAACTAACCTTTGCAGCTTGTGGCAATTCTCCCCAAAGCCAGAGCATTTCTGGGTTATTCTTTTGCATTGTCCTATCCACAGACTTACTGACCAATTCTGAATCACTTTTAGGTGTTGAAGGTCGGGAACCTGAAGGACTTAAAAAAACACAAATTCATGATTAAGGTGGGAAGAGAAACTTTTTAAAATGTTTTTGGCCCAGTTCCATGGTTCCAATAGCCCAGAAAATGCACCCAAGCTGTTGTCCCCTTATCATCATGGCTTCATAAAATAGCCCTTTTGTGACCATCAGAAGTCCACAGAGCAAGTGTCCATGTGGAAGGTGTCCCCAAGTTGGGTAAGCCCAACCCAACCTGCTGCCAAATTCAAAATAAGTTGAGAAGATGTGAAAAAGAAGTTGCCTAGAAAGGAAAGTTTAAAAAGAGAGAAAGTGTGAAAAGAGAAAGGATAAGAGTTTATTTTCACCTCAAAACCACCACCCGTCCCCGCCTCATCTCAAGCTCACCTGTCCTACATTCTCAATTTTCAAATCAAGTCTCTCAAATTCCAGACAGCTGCAGAAAGGTCCTTGGTCACCTCAGATAAGCACCCATTATGATCTATGTTTGAAATATTTACAAATCTGCACTGGCTCTGAAAACAGGGAAACTGTATCATATGCCAAGTTCACCACAAATATCAGACGCCACAAATGAACTTGCTAATGAGGCAGAAACCTCAAAAATTGAGATTTTTAAGATAGTATATCTTCCAGAAATACTTCAAAGGACGGACCAATCTGCTGAGGCTCCTTCTCTATCACCCTATCACAATGTTTATTTCTCAGGCCAACTTTTAAGTGGTTGTAACTTGTGTTTTCTCTATCTTTACTCTTGAGACCTGAACAAAGTCTTACTTCTGTCCAGCCAAAATAACCAAGCAAAAGTAACTTACTACAAGATTCTCACAGTATCCTAAAAAATACATAGACTAGAAAAAAATACCCAGGTAGTTATTTCTTATCTTTATCCTGCTGCATCATTTTCTCTTGAGTGATTAAGATGGCAGAGGTTTCAAATAAAGCAATAAAGTTACCGCAGTTTTCCTTTTGCATACTGTTTCAAAGTCCTTATATATTCTCTTAAACTAGCTATCATTGAGGTGCTTGGTCTCATTCATCTGTCTGAGTTAGATTTGAACTCCAACAGGCCTGAATACAAACTTTCCCATCAGTACAAGGAGAGAGCTCACTGATGATACACACCTTATATCAAACAAATAGAGACCTTCAACGGCTAAACTGATCCTGAATCTTTAGTCAAGTCATTTGGACCAAACAGACCAACAGCTCTCTCTCCTTCGTTTCACACCAAGGTGTATACAGGCTTGTCTCTTCTTCCTTGGTGCCCACTGCCCACCAATCCATCTAAAAATGGGATGTTGCTATGATACCTGTTGCTCAGGTTCTATTTTGCCAGTTTGTAGAGAGGATTCTGAGATATCATATTGTGAGAGTTTATTTAATGGGGTCCCACCATACCCACCCCCACACACATTTTGCTTGAGAAGAAAAATGAGAAGAAACACTGAGCACTCTATAGGTCTGAGATGTAATGTATTCATTGCCTTCAATCTCCCTTGCTTCCTCTAGTTCTATAATTATGCTTTTCTTCAAATGGTCAATGCTTTTCCGGCACTAAAGTGTCCATATTAAATGTCCAGTATCTGTGAAATGTGAAAAAGGAATGGTGTGGCCTCAAGCGAGGGGCCTTTGTACCTACAACTGTGACCTGAATCCATTCTTTCTCCAGAGTCATCACAAAGTCCATCATAATTGGCTTCCTACCCTCAACAATACTATAACCCAAACCTCAAATAATTTGTTTAAAAAGCTCTTGCCATTTTAATTTATCACATAAAATATAATTTATATTCTGTTATAAATTTTTTGGAACAATAAATTGTCTTACTCACTGCCATTAAATTAAATAAAGCCCTTTAGACTGATCTTAACTTGCTCTAGAGTAGGGGTTGGCAAACTTTTCTGTAAAGGGCCAGACAGCAAATATTTCAGGCTTTGGGGGTCATGTGATTTCTGTCACAAGGACCCAATTGCCACTGCAGCACAAAAGCAGCCACAGGCAATATGCAAACAAACTGGCTGTGTTCCAATAAAACTTCATTTACAAAAACAGGTGGTGGGCCAGATTTAGCCCACAAGCTGTAACCAACCTACCCATACATTCTAAGAAGAATGAAAATCTGAACAAGGTTCTCCCAACTCCAGAACCCATAACCTTCTGATCTTTCCATAACAGCTACAAGCCATAGGGTTTCCATAGAAGCAATTAAGTTTGTAAATATTCATAAAGAACCAAGTGCTATGTGACAGCCATAAGCTGGAAGTCCCACCTCTCACATTAAAAACATGCCACTGCATGACACAGCTTATAAAGACAATGCTCTACATTCCACCTTGGTGAGTAGTGTCTGGGGTCTTAAAAGCCTGTGAGCGGCCAGCTAAGATACTCCACTAGTCTTATCCCTTCGGGAGCAAGGGAGAATGAAGAGAACAGGATACAAGGAAAAGATTAGTCCGAAGGACTAATGGACCACCGCTACCAAGGCCTCTACCG
>NW_004443959.1:7034441-7056703 GCF_000243295.1 Trichechus manatus latirostris
GAGATTGTTAACCATTGTCATAGGGCAACATTTGTAGTAACTGTTAAATGAGAAACTATTTTGTTCTGTAAGCCTTCATCTTAAGTGAGAATAACAGCCAACTGGAAGAGCGTAGTCAGTGTCACTGAACTGTGTATGTAGAAATTTTTGAAACGGTGTATCTTTGGCTATGTGTATTTTCACCAAAAAAAAAAAAGGTTGAGAAGATAGAGGGTTAATATGTTGTGGGGTTGTTAACCAACGTCATAAAACAACATGTGTACTACTGTTTCATGAGAAACTATGTTCTGTAAGCCTTCACCTGAAGTACAATAAAATATATAAAAAAAAAGAAAAAACAACATGCTACTGCAATAAATGCTGACTGCTTATGCCATACCAGCCCCTCTCAAAGGGCTTCTGTATGCAAATACATATGCATATCCTATGACTGGTCGTTAAGGGAATACAGGATGACTAAAGATGAATTGGGGAAAAGATGTCCCAAAGTTGAGTATGATTTATCAGAAAGATGATCCAAAATGTCCCACTGGCAAATATTAGATGTTTAAGATAAAGGGTTGTTCAAAAAATAAGCTTACAAAGTTATTGACTGATTTTTATAAATAAAGTATTTATTAGCCATATAATAGTTTTCAGTAGTTTTGTCAGTTCCAATTAGGCAAATTGGTTATAAATGCTTACAACTTAGTTTACCTCATTTTATAATGGTCTTTCTTCTGCATATATAACCTCTGAATGAAGTACATCCTGAGATTTGGTTCTTTAATCACACACAAAAAAGTTTTCTCTGTAGAAATTAATCATAGCTTTACTCGCTAGAGTTGTAAAGTAAACTAAGTCCACAAAACAGGTATGTCAACAGGTACGACAACTGTATTAAGTGAAAATACAAATTAAAGATCCAACCTACACTATTCTCCAAAATTCTGTTCTAGAAAGTCTGTGGGAAATATCTGATTCCATTATTCAGAAAGTTTAAAGAGCTATTTAAATATTTATAATAACTTCTTATACTAAATTGTCATCCTAAAAATAGCCTGTAAACTTATTTGTTCAACAACCCTAGACACAAAATGAAGGCTCATATTCCCAATCTATATTTCATTATTCTATTTTTTTAAAGCACTGTACAGAACTAGGTAGAATTACATGCTTGATCATAATTTCCACAGGGTCAAATTTATTACCTTAAAAAAAAAAAAAAAAAAAGACCTAATAATCTATAAGTGCTTAAAATGAAAGAAAATATGTAATCTAGATATATATTCTTCATAAGCCATTTGGTTAGTGGTAAAATACATTTGTAAGAGTTAGATCAAAATTTTGATATTATACAAATATAATTTATAAGTATTTTCTTCATAAGTAATTGGGTTAGTAAAATAGATTTACCAGAGTTAGATCAAAGTTTTTCATTATCAATATGTCCAAAATGGGAAAATAACTCTTCTACCTTTCCGAAGCATGGAAGTGGGAAGACTGTGGAGGGCATGAACTAGAAAGGCCACCCTCGAGCGCAACAGCACGATGAGGGGGGGTCCTTTTGCAATCTACCGGGCTACTGGATACCACGTGATAAACAGTAAAAGAAAGAAAAATCAATGGTCAATTAAATTAAATGGAATTTCGTATCAATGATTTAACCACTCTCAAGATAACACTGGTAAGAAAACAAACATACTCAAGCATCTGACAACATTGGAGGATTACATGTTGAAGGCATTAAGAAATCAACATGAGTTTTCTGAACCACAAAAACAGGAAACTGCCAAAAGATCTATTTCACCTTCTATTTCATCCACACGCCCAGAAAAGATTGTTTTTCTCTGGTCACATTTAGTGCTTCATCAAATGCATATTCCAAAGATTTGATAATTTGTTTTGTCAATTGTCTCTTTAAATAAAATACATACTTCCAAGTATAAAAATGTATCTATTTATCCTAATTTGTAATTCCATTTGACAGTGGTCACATCCACATAATCTGACACAGTCATTCTGGATTCATAAAGCAAAACATTAAAGACAGAGAAACATATTCAGAGTTGTGTTTAAAACACTTCTTTTTAATTCTTAAAATTATTGTATAGTTTTGAACAGATTTTTCAACTTACTAGCTGAAAGTATTCCACATACTTTTCTTCCCAAAATATTATATTTTTCCCTCCTTAGGGGTTTAGCTCCACAAATCTAGGGACAGAATGTATAAGGGTCTAGAAAAGGCTATACCTGTACAGTCCAATGACAGCCACTAGCTACATGTGGCTCCTGAACACTTGAAATGTGGCTAGTCCAAATGGAGATATGCTGTACATGTAAAATATACAACAGATTTGGACATCATGATATCAAAACAAAAATGGGAAATATTTTATTAATACTTTTTAAAAACAGATTACTTGTTGAAGTAATATTTTGAACATACTGGGTCAAACAAAATATATCACTAAAATTAATTTCATCTGCTGCTTGTTTTTAAATATGGCTACCAGAAAATTTGAGATTACATTACTGGACAAGGCTGGTCTGTACAGACAAGACGGACCTCAGTCACAGACTTCATCAGAGGTCTTCACCCCCACACTGGTTCAGTAATATTCACTGTTACAGTCTTGGCTGGAAACCAGGCATGTGGCATATCTATTTTTCTCTGACCTCAGCACACACTGCTGATGGCTGCCGTCGCATTAATGAGATTATCCTCATCAAGCTGGGACCGGAAGTGGTGCTTTGATGAGACTGGCTTTAGGTAGGCCACTGCAGCATATAGCAGGATTTCTAAGGGTTCGTATACTTCCATTTTACACCAGAAGTCAATCTAAGACTTTAGGTATAAGAAAAATCCAAGAATATCACTGTCATTTAGAACAGTGTGTCTCAATCTTTTTTTTCATTATCGCCACCCCATCAAATATTTTGAGACTTTATTTTCCTAATAGCCATAAAATGTTAATGCCATTGATATACTGTATATTTGTTTATGTACTGTGGCCCTTTAGAGGGTCACAAACTCTTGTACTATCTAAAAATTTTTTGCCCCTCAAGAACCAATACTCATCCCATTGGTGAGAATTCCTTCCCCAGTCCTCTGTCCACTTGAAAGTAAAGAAAACTGCTCAGAAGGGCTCAAATATGTTCAAGAGGTTGCAGTGATTTCAAAGTCTTCGGAATCTTTAGGACAGTAATTTGCACACTGAGCAGCTATAGTTCTCAAAGTTTATACCAGAACTCTAGGGTAACTTAAGAGTTCGTTTCAGAGAAATAAATGCCCTTGACTTCAGCAGAACCACCTAAAGCATGGGAGGTAGGCATCATTCTAACACCCCTGAATGCCTCCAGTAGCCCCTGAAGCCATGTCTTTGTTTTTAAAATTTACTTTAGGCCTACATATCAAGAAATGCTTGGCTACCCAGATTTTACCCGTTAACAATTAGCATTATGTAACTGGATGTCACTGTCTCTTCTAGAGAGCCAAGAGCCACATCAGCAGATCGATGATGACTTTGTATAGAAGTTTATGATCTGCACATGTTCTCTTTTCAGTGCTGATCTGTACTTCGTACGCTGAACTTTATTTTTTCTGGTTCATTTTTTATTTATGTTTTACTATGTTATTAGACACACTTCCTATAACTGACTTCCAAGTCCTTTGCACTGGGTCAGGTGAGCAAACACTCACACCTACACACACACTAGCAACTTACCTTGGGTTGGGGGACCACTCTCTATCTGAATTAGGGTATGATGCTGACTGAGGATAAGTCGTGTCTGTGGAGAGGTTTTCCTTAGGAATATCATCTTGGAATGAAGATAAATCATCAGGAAGAGTTCTGGGGGGAAAAAAACTGAAGTTAAAGAATTCTTAATGACAAATTC
The DNA here is from genome assembly GCF_000243295.1 of Trichechus manatus latirostris. NCBI lineage: Eukaryota > Metazoa > Chordata > Mammalia > Sirenia > Trichechidae > Trichechus > Trichechus manatus. The sequence continues at coordinate 7,038,321 of NW_004443959.1, forward strand.
ATAATAAAGTTTCAATTTTGCTCTTGATTATGCTAAGCGAATTTAGTCAGTCACGAAAGGACAAATATTGTATAAAACCACTACTATAAGAATTCAAGAAAAGGTTTAAACACAGAAGAAAACATTCTTTCATGGTTATGAGGGTGGGGAGGGAGGTTGGGGGTTATTCATTAACTAGATAGTAGACAAGTTTTATCTTAGGTGAAGGGAAGGACAGCACATACTACAGGGGAATTCAGCACAACTGGACTAAACCAAAGCTAAGAAGTTTCCTGAATACAACCAAACACTTCAAGGGACAGAGTAGCAGGGGTGGAGATCTGGGGACCATGCTTTCAGGGGACATCTAGGTCAATTGGCATAACAAAGTTTATTAAGAAAATGTTCTGCATCCTACTTTGGTGAGCGGCGTCTGGGGTCTTAAAACCTAGCGAATGGCCATCTAAGACACATCAATTGGTCCCAACCCACCTGGAGTAAAGGAGAATGAAAAACACCAAAGTCACAAGGGAAGTATTAGCCCAAGAGACAGAAAGGGCCACATAAACTAGACACTGCATCAGCCTGAGACCAGAAGAACTAGATGGTGCCCACCTACCACCAATGACTGCCTTGACAGGGAACACAACAGAGAGTCCCTGATTGAGCAGGAGAAAAGTGGGGTGCAGAACTCAAATTCTAGTAAGAAGACCAGACTTGATGGTCTGACTGAGACTGGAGGAACCCCAGAAAGCATGGCCCCCGGACTCTCTGTTAGCCCAAAACTAAAACCATTCCCGAGGTCAACTCTTCAGAGAAAGATTAGACCAGACTATGGGACATAAAATGATACTCGTGAAGAGTGTGCTTCTTAGCTCAAGTAGATACATGAGACTAAATGGGCAGCTCCTGTCCGGAGGTGAGATGAGAAAGCAGAGAGGGTCAGGAGCTGGTTGAATGGACACAGGAAATTGGGTGGAAAGGAGGAATGTGCTGTGGTCACAGTATAGGGCGAACAATTAGGGTCACATAATAATGTATGTATAAATATTTGTATGAGAGACTAACTTGAATTGTAAACTTTCACTTAAAGTACAATAAAATTTAAAAAAAAAAAAAAAAAAACCCATTGCCTTCAAGTCAATTCTGACTCCTAGTGACCCTACAGGACAGAACAGAACTGCCCAATGGGATTTCCAAGGAGTGGTTGGTGGATTTGAACTGTCGACCTTTTGGTTAGCAGCCAAATGCTTAACCACTGCACCACCAAGGTCCCAACCATTTCAAAGTGAGGGTAAATTTACATAATACTAAAGGGCAAGTAGGAGTTGTCCCTAAGTTGGACATTCGTAACCTGGGGACTTACTGTATAAGATAGATAAAGTGCACGATTCCAAAATTCAGTCTAAAATTCATAACAGAAAAATAAGAAATTATGGGGAAAAATACAGTTTATAAAGCTAATCTTTAAGAATTCATCCATCCAATTCTGACATGAACATATAGGTCTTTCCCTTCATGCACATTTACCTACTGCTGTCCAGTGGTTCTTTATCCTCATCAGAGCTCATCTCTATGGGAAACATGTCTTCATCTTCGGACGTGTTCATGGTGTCATCTCTTTTTAGGCTATCCAGTTGGGATTTTCTTCTCCGTTTTCTTCTCTTCTTTACTAAAGAGCCACTTGAAGGCGTCTCACTTGGAGGTGAAACTTGGGGTGACATGGTGGAGTCCAGGCACCTTATTCGATCTACAGAGTTCCGTTTCAGCTGGCTTTCCATCCTTGAGGCTCCTTCTGACAGGATAGGAGAGGTGGCCAGGTGCATAGGGATCACTTCCTAAAGAACAGAAAACACATTTTCCAAAAACAGTCTTTATTAACTACACCATTTGGGTTTAAGAAGCAGGACTGTGCCAAAAGCCCTCCAGTGTTAGTTTAGGAGCCTAAGCACTCCTCCAGGTCCCTGGGTGGCACAAACAGTTTGCGCTCGACTTCCAACCTAAGGTTGGTGATTCAAAATCACCCAGCAGCACCGAGAAAGAAAGGCCTGGCAACCTGCTTCTGTAAAGACTGCAGCCAAGAAAACGCTATGAAGCAATCCTACTCAGTAACATATGGGGTCATCACGAGTCAGAACTGACTCGACAGTGACAGTTTGGTTCTAGTTTAAGCACTCCTCAGGGAGGGCCATGGCAGGACAATGTGACTAAATGTCACAGCCACAGTGATTCTGGAGATGTGACTGCCAAATCTGACAGAAGATCAAAAAGTCAACAATTCATTAAATTCCAGTTTGTAATGAGTCCTGTATTTACATAATTAAAACAAAGTGAGGTAAAGTGATTTCAGGTCACAAAATTTAACTCTGTCCAGAGTAAAGAGGAAAAAATGGGATTTGAGTCATCAGATTATCCTGGGAATTGTCCTCAGTTTTATATTTCAGTAGGTAAGGGTGTGTGTGAGAGAGAGAGAGAGTATGTGTATGTGTGCATATTTATCAATATGCATTGAATTAAGATAATAATTTTTTTTTTTAAATAGCTACTGACAGCCCCTGCCCCACCACCACCCCTTCCTAAGTGCCTGCCTGCCCCAGGGCACATCCAGGTATGTGATAAATGGGTAATGAGGTGTTGCAATTAGATGTTGACCATCTTCTTAAAAATGAAAGGACAAAAAACACAAAATGTTAATAGTTTTTCTATAATGATTCAATTTTTTCAGAATTATAGTACTCATTTTATTAATGAATGACTTATTTTAATAAACTGTAACAAGTAAAAAATATATACAAGTAAAAGACAGGGATAAACAAAAATATGCTGCTGACAGTTTAACTGTTTTATCGTTGTGAGTTGTCATCGAGTCGATTCCGACTCTTGGTGATGCTGTATGTGCAGAGTAGAACTGCTCTGTAGGGTTTTTTGTTTTTTTAAAGTTTATTGTCCTTTAGGTGAAAGTTTACAGCTTAAGTTAATTTCTCATTCAAAAATGTATACACATACTGTTTTTTAACACTAGCTGTAATCTCCACAATGTGACAGCACGCTCCCTCTTTCCACTCCAGGTTCTCTACGTCCATTTGTCCAGTTCCTGTCCCTTCCTGCCTTCTCTTCTTGCTTTTGAACAGGAGCTGCCCATTTGGTCTTGCGTATTTGACTGAACTAAGAAGAACATTCCTCACGTCTGTTTTTTTTTTTTTTTTTTCTAGGCTGTGACCTTTCAGACTCACCAGGCCTGTCTTCTGAGGCGCCCCTCTGGGTGCGTTCAAACCATCAACCTTTCTGCTAGTAGTTGAGCACTTAACCATCTGCACCACCCATGGCCTCCTTAAATTGGTTTGGAGAGCATCAAATATGCTAAAAACATAAAATCTGGAAGGGACGTTAGAGGCCATCACATGCAACTGGTCAACTGGACCAAATGAAGAAGAAGCAAAGGCGCTAGAGTAGAAAAAGAGTTCTCGCCTGTCCTCAGCCTGAAAATAAGGGGCAGCTAGAGCCTGTGGAGAAAGGCAGAGCCCACATCCTGCAACAATCTGGGGATGAAGGACACAGCTCCCTGAATTCCAGCAGCCTCTGCTCCTCCCAGGAATAATAAGAGGCATGTGTATGAGACAGGACATATTCTGGTCTCCAGGACCCCAAACCACCCACAGGACCTCTGTAAGGCCAGCCAAGCAGGCCTGCTGTTGTCTTCCAAGTCCACAACACCCTCTCCCAAAATATTTCCTCAGCTCTTAGGGCCTAAAATCTGACTAAAGCCAAGGGACAAACAGCAAGTGTCCATTTGAGAGCTTCTGTCAAAGTACCACAGGTGTCAACTAATAATTATCAGAGCCTTCCACTTTAAGAGCGAGGTAAAGAAAGGAGCAGAAAGGCCGGCATCCCTGATGGCCACAGGAGGTAGTTACAGGACAGGGAAGGCACTGGGCGAGTACCCTGGGATTCCTCTTAACAATGGCGTATCTAGGGTATTGCACCGGCCCTGGGCTTGTGGTGCCACTGAGTAGTTTCTACCATCCCAGTACGGCCCAATGTCCTTCCTCAAGCACAGCAATGTGTTAATTAAAAGATTAACGAGCTTGGCTTATATTCTTGAGCTGATATTATGGTAAAGTTATCTAAAAGAGGGGTACCAGATATTTGGACAGGGGTGCAATTTCAGAGCTTGCCACAGGTGCCATTTTCCATAGATACACCACTGGCCATACTGGGTTAACAGAGACTGCTCGGTGGTGCCGTGAGCCCAGGGCCAGTGCAATACCTGCCACCTCTGCCATATTGTAGTTACCTCTGCCTCAAACGTTGCACCTTTACCAAGAGTGGGGCCACATACACTCACCTGGGCAGACCAAATGCAAGCAATGCCCTGGGACAATTCTGGTCTAAAACTACAAACTATGGCCATTAGTTTCAGGGCTTAGAGTTGTATAAAGATGTTCCTTTTTAATCAGACTACTTCCCCTAAGGAGCCCTGGTGGCACAGTGGTTAAAGTGATCGACTGCTAATCTAAAGATCAGCGGTTGGAATCCACCAGCGGCTCTGCGAGAGAAAGATGTAGTCATCTGCTTCTGTACAGATTTACAGCCTTGGAAACCTATGGGGTTGTGATGAGTAGGAATCAACTTGATGACAGTGGGTTTGGTTTTGTTTGGGTCTTTCCATAAAGGAATTAGCTCAGGTGGATTTCATTGAGGAATCAGTGCACTGGACCTCTTCAAAGTAGCTTTCCAGGTGAATTAAACAGTAATAAAAAGTGGTTTAGTCATTCACCAAATAAAAATTAGAACATCTGGCTTTGGGATTTGACATATCAGTATGATTTGTATGCCTTGGGCAATGGTTCAGGCCAAATGGCTGACTGCAGTCCCTCTGTCTCCCTAGAGACAGTAAGCAAACTAAAGCAGTGATGCATGAGCCCAGTGGCCTTGGGAAGGCCAGGACACCCAAGTTTCACGTGGAGAGGCCTCACCCTGTCTGGCTCAGATTCCTAGAGCAGGTAAAGGGCTGCTTTTCATGCTGGCATCGTCCACACAGCCTGGTGCCAGCATTGCTTCTCCATAAACACTTCTGCTGTGTCTCCTAGATGAGCACTGCTCAGACCTCAAAACTAGGAAGTAACCCTGACCCATCCTTCCTTACCTGATCATTATCCGTTTCTTGAACAAAAAATGCTTCTCCATTATCTCCCAATTTCATGTGCAAATCCACAGATTCCCCATTGATTTCTATGTCAACCTGAAGAAAAAACATGTTTTTAAGAAAACAATAAGCTGCCGTCGCCACAACAAGAAACCTCATAGGGGATGGCCATGTCTCTACATACACACTTTAATCAAATACATCCCCAAAATATTTCACAATTCCAAATCCCCATCAGTTAATCCAGTGCGACTGCCCTCACGGAGAACCATGCACTTCAGGGGTTCTGGGATCTGGAAGGCCGGAGGCCGACTGTGAAGGACAGAACCCAGGTGAAAGGCGCCTCAGAGACCACCAGGCCCACCTCCTCCTTTTCCAGCTAAGGGATTGAGGCCCAGACAATGGAAGCAACTGGGCCAGGGTCAGACAGATGGTTAGGGGTAGAGTTCAAGCTGCAATCAAAGTCTCCTTAGCCCCAGTCTTTAGAAATTATACCCTGGAATATTTTGTCTGCTGTTGGCTGGGATCCTTGAAATATTCTGAACTAATAGTTTGCACTTGAACTTAACCCAAAGATCTGATTATAACACACTATTTCAAATTTCAATTAAGGATACGAAATGTATAATTTATTTTTTAAGTATTTCTTTCTTTCAATTTGTGTGTAAGCTGTATTCTCCAAAAATGGACCCATCAATATTTCTGGTCCTATACGCTCTTCCAGAACCTTGCCGTTCCCTGCCAATAAATGGAGTCTATTTCCCCTCCTCTTGAGTCTGGGCAGACTTGTGATTATCCCAAATAACAGAGTACAACAGCAGTGATACTATGTGGCTTATGAGGCTAGGTCATAAAAAGGATACAGCTTCTGCCTGGTTCCCTTTCTGTTGTGATGCTAGCCCTTGGATCCACGTCACCATGTGGTGAGGATGACCAGGCCACATGGAGTGGCCACCTGTAGGTGTTCTGGCCAACAGTCTCACAAAGATCCTAGTCAAGAGCCAGAATCAACCACCACATACGTGAGTAAGGGCTTCAGATGATTCCAGCCCCTAGCCTTGGAATCTTCCAGCAGAAGCCCCAGACAACAGAGCAGAGACAAACCATCCCTCTGTGGTGTCTGAATTCCTTACCCACAGAATCCATGAGCATAATAAATAGTTGGTTTATGCCACTAAGTTTTGGAGTAATTTACACAGTCATAGTAGCCAGAACAGTTTGAATTAATTGTCAATTTAGTGAACAGCCCTTTCCAACTGAGAGCTAAAAATCTGGATCTGAGAGAAGCTCAAGATGTGCAAAGTCACAGAAGTACAATGATTTTCTCTAAGGAGAGAACCAGCCCACCAGGCCACTGGGTCCTCTGCTCTTACCACTTTCTCTCGGGAGCGCAGCACCCCCATCTTCCCAAAGCGGACATGGAAAGGGGAGCACTGAAGGTTCCCATTGGGTTGGCGAACAACAATGACATCGATGCATCCAGACAGTGTGGCAGGATTCAGCCCCTTGTAGAGTTCTTTCACGGTAACAAACACCTGGCCTGCCAACTGCCCAACGTAATTCATGGTTTGAGCCTAGAAAACAGACAAAAGCAAACTAAACATATACATACATATAAATGATTAATTCAGGGAAGGCCATCAAGATGCAATAAAAATGAACTCACCATTTCAAAAATATATCAATATATGTTAAATTCCACTTTCCACTTTTAAATCTTGCTCATATCATTTTGTTTCCCTAGAATGTGCTCCACAATACTCATCCCCCACCACCTGTTCCCTCCTTCCCCAAACAGCAAACCCACCAAATACTCCCTGTCCCATGAAGCCCAGGTGAAGTTATCCCTGGGCCAATCGTCCTGATGGCCTATCTGCCTTGTTTTGTCACTGTTGACCTGTTTTATGTAACTGAATCCTAAGACTCTTAGAAAAGAGACTGTATGTTATACATCTTAGTATTCCCCCACTGCACCAAACAGAATATGCATTTAATAATATTAACTGAAAAAAATGACTATTTTTACTTGAGAAGGGGGAAAAAATTTTTTTTAACTATTTCCACTTCAGTTGGTCCTTGTCTGCCTGTCTGACCTCTCTCCCACGGCCCCAGGGGATCACTGTGCTCTGCATCTGTCTGTCTGACCAGCTAATCCACTCAGCAAACATTCAGGGCATCTACTCCACAAAGGGCCTAGTGTCAGGGACAGAGAGACAAAAAAGGAACAATGCCTATCGTCTTAAGGGACTCATAGGCTCATGAAGGTGACAGAAGTAAACACAAGTAACTGAACATACATCAGTGTTCTACTGACACACATGGGGTCATTCGACAACAGCTGGCTTTTTTGTTTGTTTGTTTGTTTGTTGTGTTTGTTTTTAATAAATGCTAAAGGAGTTGTGACCAAGAAAAGAGAAGAATGCACCACGGAGCAGTGGGCACTTGAGGGGGGCTTGGAGGAGGAATAGAACACTTTCAGATAAGAAGGTAGGAAAAAAGGGCACAAGTTGAAGGAGTTCTGCGCAAAGGCACAGAAGCCTGAAAAACTCCAGGCACAAAGAGGGAACTGTGCCTACAACAGAGAATATGCGGGAGGGAAGAGTGGAAACCCAGGCTAGGAAATTTGGACTTCACTATGTAGCAATGCGAAGCCATCAGAGACATTCTGGACAACAAATTGATAATGAGATCCATGATTTAGAAAAAGCATCACAGTAAGAAAGTAGAGAAGACTAACAGAATAGAACTGAGAGTCCAGAAGTAAACCTTCATATCTAGGACAACTGATTTTTGACAAGGGTGCTAAATCTATTCAATGGAGAAAGAAGAATCTCTTCAATAAATAGTGCTGGAAAATAGGATTTCCACATGCAGAAAAATGAAACAGGATCCATGCCTCACACCATACACAAAAACAAATTCAAAATAGATTAAGGACCTAAATGTGCAAACTAAAACCATAAAATTCTTAGAAGAAAATGCAGGGGCAATGCTGTCGGGCCTAGCTTTTAACAATGGATTATCTAATATAATAACAAGAGAACAAACAGCAAAAGACAAAACAAATAAATGGGACCTCATAAAAACTAAACACTTTCATTCATCAAAAGACTTTACAAAAAAAGTGAAAAGACAACCTACTGACTAGCAGAATATCTTCAGAAACCATATATCCGATAAGAATCTAATAATGAAATATTTATAAAACTTCAACAACTTAACAACAAAAGGACAAATAACCCAATCATAAAATGAGAAAAGGACGTGAATAGACATTTCACCAAAGAGGACATTCAAATGGCCACCAGACACATGAAAAGATGCTCAGTGTCATTAGCCATCAGAGAGTTGCCAATCAAAACCACAATGAGATACCATTTTACTCCCACTAGGATGGCTTAAGAGCCCTGGGGGAGTAGTGGTTAAGAGCTACGGCTGCTAACCAAAAGATCAGCAGTTTAAATCCACCAGCCACTCCTTGGAAACCCCATAGGACAATTCTACTCTGCCCTATAGGGTTGCTATGCGTCGGAATCAACTTGACGGCAATGGGTAACAGGTAGGATGGCTAAGACATTAAAAAAAAAATACAGAAAATAACAAACGTTGGCGAAGGTATGGGGAAATTGGAACCTTTATCCATTGCTGGTGGGAATGCAAAACAGCACAGCCATTATGGAAAACAGTGTGGCAGTTCCTCAAAAAACTAAAAATAGAACTACCATATGACCCAGCAATTCCACTCCTAGGTATATACTCAAAAGACTTGAAAGTGGAGACTCAAAATGAGACTTGTACACCAGTGGTCATTGCAGCACTATTCACAATAGCCAAAAGGTGGAAACAAACTAAATGCCCATCAACGGACGAATGGATAAACAAAATGTGGTATATACGTACAATGGACCACTACTCAGCCAGTAGGAGCAATGAAGTCTTGATACATGCTACAGTATGGATGGAGCTTGAAGACATTATGCTGAGCGAAATAAGCGAATCACAGGGCAAATATTATACAACCTCACTTATATAAAAAGACAAGAAAAGGCAAATGTATAGGGACCATAGTTTATTAGTAGTTACCAGGGGCAGGAGGGAGGGGGGAGAAGGGGGACCAAGGGTGATAAAAAAAAGTCCCACTGATTAAGGGTACGGATGCACAGCTGATTACTGTAATTGCTGTCAATAAGTTGTACACCTGCAAAAGTTGTGTGATAGATATGTTTACAACAATGACACCCACACACACAAAAAAAGAGTAGCTGCTGGGCCTGCTTATGTGCAACCAAACACCTCATGGGATTTGGTTCCATGGTTTCAAGCTTTAGGGCTGTGGTTTCAAGGGATATCCCAGTTAATTGGCCTAATAATATGTTTAGTGCTTCTGTTCTGCCTCCTACTTTGTTGTACAGTGCCTGGGGTCTTAAAAGCTTGCAAGCACTCATCCAAGGCACAGTTGGTCTCTATTCACCTACAACAACAGCGGAAGAAGAAGAGTCAGGAATTGGTGGAGGTTATGGAATTGTAGCTAATTGTCTCCATGAACAACTGCCACCTTAGCCATGAGACCAGAAGAACTGGATGGTGCTTGGCTACCATTACTGAACATTTTGGTGAAATATTCCATAGAAGAATCCTGATCAAAATGGGGGAAAAGGCAGAACAGAATTTCAAATGCTCGTGGACTCTAGACATTCTGGAGCCATGGAGGATGGATGAACCCCTGAAACTATTGCCCTGAGATAATCTTTAAACCTTAAACCAAAAATAGCCCCCTGAAGTTGTCTTAAAACCAAATAATAGTTTAGCTTAACTAGTCAAAAAAAGTCTGCCTTGAGCATTATGCTCTTTTAAGAACTATCTGTATGGGATCAAACTGATGACAGCAACTCAAAAGATTAGATTGGAACCTTATCAGGCAGTGAGTTTTGTTAATGGGGGAGGAACAACTCAGAAAAGGAGGGTGAGAATGGTTGCCCAACTCAAAGAATGTAATCAATGTCACTAAACTGTACATGTAGAAACTCTTGAATTGGTGTATGTTTTGCTGTGTATATTCTCAACAACAAAATTTAAAAAAAAAAAAAAAAAGATAAGACTGGCAAGAAAAGAAACCAAGGCAAGCAGGCTAATTGGGTGGCTGTGGATGACGGGGCAAACAAACAACGATGCCAGCCTGAAATGAGGCAGACAGAAGAGACGAAGAGAAACGGACAAATTCAAGAGATACTTTTGTGCTCAAAGTACTAGGAGTCTGAGCTGCCACTAGACTCTGGACTTCTTTTCATAGTTTCTGGATTCCTGACTACTTACCTTGGTGCTGATCCACTCCTGGCCAACTGCCCACTTTAGCATAACCCTGGCTCCCCAAGTTCCATCCTCTTGTCTGTCAATGTGCCCTGCTGTGCTGTGCTGCAGCCTTTACACCTCAGACTGACCCACACATTCACATCTTAGCCCTAGTCCAGCCAGTTCCTCCAGCCTCTCCCCTGTTCACACCTCCCTGCTCTGCTTCATCAGGCTGGGCACCATCAGCCATTCTCCGGCCTCCCTTCAGGAATGTGGTAGCACCTCAACGGGCTTTACCCTCTACGGGGTCCTCTTCTTTGCCAACTATAACTGCACTTATACTTCAGGGCTGAGTCCCAGACCCTCTCTTAATTCTCTTTACCACTTAATGCCTTGGTGGATGCATGAAGTCACATGGCTTCAAATACCATCCAAATATGAATGATTTGCAAAATGTAATCTTCCAATCCCAAGACCTCCCTTTTCTGTCTGGACCATATTGCTCTGATTCTTCAAGGCAACTATGATGGTGTGGGCAACAACATCACCTCTACCCACCCCAGGTGACTAACAATTACCCTAGGAACCACCACAGGGCAGGTACACACATGTCACTGAGTAACATGTTTATACAGTTTGGTCCTATGCATTTTCTTTGCTCTGATGTGTCTCTAGTCTGTTGTTCCCATGTTGTTCCCATATGGTTTGCCTATCATTCAGTGAAGCCATATTCTCCTTGAAGCCAAGGATCGATCCCTGTTCCTTCCAGTTACAAAAACAAAAAGTATCTTTTGTAAGCCTTACCTCAACTCTTATGAAATATGTAGAAGTGACACAATATGCCCATTTTATAAATGTGGAAACTGAGTCTCAACAGTGGTTGGGTCAAATGCCCTGCCTGCCATGGGCAAATAAGAGCTGCTGATTTAATTCTAATTCAGAAAAGGCCAGAGACCTAACAGTAATTAATGACACACACAAGACAAGAATACAAGAAAGCCCAAGCTGGCTCCTTTCAAACTTTTAAATGAAGCTCTCTAGATTGAGACTACACCGCCTCCTTCAACTGAGGAAACAAGCACACCCTTTTGTAAACGCATTCAGAGATGGACACAGACCTACTTCCCTTCAGAGTGGGGTAAATACCAGAACTGTCCACTTTCCACCTGAAGCTGCCCGGCTAATATGAGTCAAATATATATGTGAATATAAAAAGCATGCACTTCCTAAGTTTGCTTAGGTGTTCAGGTTTCACAAACTTCATCCAAAAAAAGATGAAAAGATGGACAATATTAAAAAAATAACTCTTTTTAACCTTGATACTTCTGCAGTGGATCATTTTATAAAACAAGCCAGCACCCTCAATGTTAAATCTGGATTTTAACACACTGTGCTTACCTAGAGAGGTAAATCTCTAACTCTACAGATATTTGCAAGCAATATGAATAGCATTTTTATACAATTACTTTTACATACACTGTCTCACATTCATGTGATTCTCACAGTAACCCTGTAGGCATGCAGCCTTTCAGATGAGAAAGGTAAAGGCCAAACAAAAGTTCAATGAGGTCAATGCCCAAGATCATACAGCTGAGGAGGTATGCCACCAGACCTGGAAAACAGGTCTTCTGATCCTGTGGCAACATCCATTTCCATTCTGTCAAGCGCTCTCTCACGTCCCTCATGGCTTCTGATAAAAATTCTAGCACCTTCTATATGATCTATGCTTATCTCTGCATGATGCAACCATGCCACCACCAGTGAGGTCCTAAACCCAAGTCAGTTCAGCTAAGAACTGCTGTTCATAACATAGCTCCCATAATCTAAGGACTTGGTGGGCAACTTTTTTTTTTTTAAAGACCCTGTTTTTTAGAATAGCTTTAGGTTTACAGAAAAACTGTGCAGAAAGTACAGAGTTCCTATATACCTTTTCCTCCCCCTGCAGAGTAAACATCCTGCATTCGTGTGCTACGTCTGTTATAACTGATGAACCAATACTGATACATGTATAGTCCTATGGGTTTTGACAAATGCATCATGTCATGTGTCCACCATTACAGTATCACATGGAATAATTTCGCTGCCCTAAAAATGCCCTGTGCTCCACCTCTTCACCCCTCCCCACCCCCCCGAACCTCCAGTAACCACTGACCTTTTTTACTGTCTCGAGAGTTTGGCCTTTTCCAGGATGTCAGATAGGTGGAAACCCACAGTGTGTAGCTTTTTCAGACTGGCTTCTTTCACTTAGCAACATGCACTTAAGGTTCCTCCATGTCTTTTCGTAGCTTGACATTTTTTATTCATAAGAGAAAGCTCATAGCAGGATGGTATCACATCTCTGCATCTTAGCTTCTCATCTGTAAAATGAGGATGTTGGCCTAGATGACCTGCAAGGTCCAATTCCAGCCCTAACTGATAAAAGCTGCACTCTTTAATTCTTAGCAACTGAAAAGCTATCTTTAATAATTTAAAAGTAAATGTTGCTCCATCATCTTGTCCTCAAGAACAAAGCATTTCTCCCCCTTTGCAGTGAGCACATTCAAGGTTATCACACACAGTCTGAATATATCAGAGCTCAAAGGATCCTTAGGGAGTTGTTGTTCCAACACCCTTATTCTAAAGAAATAAGCCCAGAAACAGGAAAACAGGAAGTGGCTCACACAAGCTACCCCCACCCCCACCCCCACCCCCACCATGGCAGAGATTCCCAGGACTCAGGTTTCCCGATTTCCAGTCCTGCGATCTTTCCACAGTGTATGCCACTGTCACGGTCTCTTGCATTTTCCTAATACAAATAATCAGACAATGCTTTAATATTTTTAACTTTATCTTTAGTTTAGATTAGTGGTGCTCTGGTATCTTTAGCTGTACTTTCTACTGAATAACTCATTTGCAAACCTGAAAATACCTATACTTGAAAGCAAGAAATCAGCTCAATAATTCTTAACAAATGAGACGGTCATGGGCCTCACCTGGTAATATGCTCCTAGGGACTGTCCTCAACACCTATACCTGCGGCAGCCTACTGAGCATCTCCTATGATGAGGCCCTCAATGTGGTTAAACCCCACTGCACAGGCACTGGGTAAATCCACCTTCCCCTAAATCTATTCTCTCAAATCTTTCGGGGGAGTCCTCATGAATATTTCCCCAGCTTCTGCATAAATGTCATCTTGAGCAATATCAAAGTCATTCATTCATTCAACACAGATTTTTTGAGCAGTTTCAGCACTGAGGACAGAGCAGTAATCAAGGCTAACAACGTAGGGGGCACCGACAAATAAATGAGATCTGTGGTAAATGCAAGTAAGGAAATAAGGGTAGAAGGGACTAAGTGAGAACAAGAGCTATTATAAATGAGGATGACATAAAGGCTCTTTCTGAGGTGTTATCTGAGCTGCAGCCTGCAGGAACTGATGGAGTCACCACAGAAAAATCTGGTGGAAAGCCATCCCAGGTACAGGATACAGCTAGTCCAAAAACATAGAGCTGGGGGAAAAAACCAGAAGGGTTTAAGCAACCAAAATTAGGCACGCATGTGGGTTTCATTTCCAGACAAGATGTATCAAATGAGGTTGATAAAATCAACAAGTACAAGATAACCAAGGGTCTTGAAAAACATGGTAAGGAACTTGGAGTTTACTCACCACGTGGGAAGCCCCTGGAGGGTTTTAAGCACGGATGTTAAGGAACATGATCTGATTTGATTCTTCACGAAGCGCTTCAGCTGCTGTGTGGAAGGGACTGCAGGGAGGGAGACAGGAGGAGAAGCTGTCGGCTACTACAGCCGCACCGATGATGGTGGCTGAGATTCGACCTGTAACTGGTGATGGAGAGAAGTGGATGGATTCAGAATCCAGTTTAGACAGAACTGATGATGGATTGTAGATGAAGGGGCAAAGGAAATGGAGAAATCAAGGATAATTCCTAGGTTTTTGGCGTGAACATTAGCACAAAAGTTAAATACAGCAGAGAGTCTCTTTTCTTATCTTCTGGTCACCACAAATCAAAAAGCCTAGCAACCACACTAGAACAGAGTTTCTGATCTGGCCTAGGATTGGGCAAAAGAGGTCATGCTCCTACTTCTCATCCCAGAGAGAAATGGCATCGTGGAATGAGCACACCCAAAACGTGAGCCTTCTGCCAGCTGAACTCTGAGGTGTACAAACCAAGCCAGCGTCACAAGAATGCCTTCACAATAATCTTCTTGTTGTCGTTAGCTGCTGTCGAGTCAGCCCCTGACTCACGGAGACTCCCCGCACAACACTTCCCAGTCCTGTGCCATCCTCATGATCGACTGGGGATCAGACTGCTGTGATACATAGGGTTTTCATTGGCTGATTTTCAGAAGTAGACCTTCAGGCCTTTCTTCCTAGCCTATCTTAGTCTGAAAGCTCCACTGAAACCTGTTCAGCATCATAGCAACACGCAAGCCTCCGCTGACAGGTGGTGGCTGCTCATAAGGTGCACTGGCTAGGAATCGAACCCGGGTCTCCCATACAAAAGGCAAGAATTCCACCACTGAACCACCACTTCCCCTTGAAAATAATCTCACTCTCAATTAACTCTGAATGAAACCTGACTGGACCCCAAAACACTATTCAATCCTATCATTCTCCAGTTTAAAAAATACTCCCTTCATGTAAAGGACAAACATCTCAGCTCAGTAATCAAGGACTTCTTCGAAATGTGTTCCCCACACACACATTCAACTTCATCTCCTCTGGTCCTAACATGATCTTTGTGAAAGGCCTGGCAATCAGTCCTTGGCCTTCCACAGTTCTGCCCAGATGTAGCTCTGAAAACTCAGTAGTTTCCATTTACAGAACTAACTTTGTGCGAGGCACTCTGCATAATACTATTCCATTTTACAGAGAACATGAATGACTTGCCCAAGTTCATCTATCTAGTAAGTAAGCGGGCCTGGGATTTAAATCTGTGCTCAATCCTCAACTCCATTCTGCCTCTGATTTCCAGGTTGTAGATTCAACCTTTCCAATGAGTATCAAAGCTGACAGCTTATTAGGAGCCCCTTCCCAAACTGAGTCAGGAATTAGTTTGTCAATGTCCCACCCAGAGTGCCCTGGACAAGCCCTGAAGTGCCCACGGCTAAGCGTCGCCAGCTGTGCCCAATGCACATGGATGGGCTTCAGCACAGGCGTTGGTTTGCCTTCCAAAGCCTGCTGCATCTTTGGATAGAGCCCCGATTCTCTGCTTAGCTCCTTCCAGGCTCTGCCCTACCCTGGGAGGCAGACAGCATTGGGAGCAGAACCCTGCCATGCCCTAGTGCTGAGCCCCAGCACTGCCCAGATGCTTCTCTGACACTGAGTTCTTCCCTTCCCTTGGGGTTCTCATATTAGTACCCCTTGCACCCTACAGTTTGCCATCCAAACCCCTATCTGAGAATCGAAGCAACCACTGGTTAAGTTCTTCAGCCTCAAGCCTTGCTAGTCCTGTTCCCTTTCTTACAGGGTGCCTCTTGCTCCAGGCCAGACATCATTAGACTCTTTACCGGCCCCTAATCCTACCACATGTAGCAGGCCAAATAGTGGCAAATTTCAACAATTTCCTAAAGTCTTTTGTTCTCAAATATCACTCAGATTCAAAAGCATCACTGAAATGTTTTTTAAAAAGGGAGAATATGTATTAACCAGAAACTCCTTTCAGGGAGATGAATAATACTTGGTTCAAAAAATTTCCTTGAAATAATAAATAATAGGTAAGTGGTTAACTTTGGTGAAGGGTAAGACAGTACACAATACTGGGGAAGCCAGCACAACTTGTACAAGGAAAGGTCATGGAAGCTCCATAGACACATCCAAACTCCCTGAGGGACTAAATTGCTGGGCAGAGGGTGGTAGGGACTATGGTCTCAGGGAATATCTAGCTCAACTGGCATAACATAGTTTATAAAAACAATGTTCTACATTCTACCTTGGTGAGTAACGTCTGGGGTCTTAAAAGCCTGCGAGCAGCCATCTAAGATACTCCACTGGTCTCACCCCTTCAGGAACAAGGGAGAATGAAGAGAACAGGATACAAGGAAAAGATTAGTCTAAAGGACTAACGGACCACAGCTACCAAGGCCTCCACCAGACTGAGTCCAGTATAGCTAGACGGTGCCCAGCTACCACCACTGACTGCTCTGACCAGGATCACAACAGAGGGTCCTGGACAGAGATGGAGAAGGATGTAGAACAAAATTCTAACACAGAAAAAAAGACCAGATTTACTGGCCTGACAGAGACTGTAGAAACCCCGAGGGTATTCCCCCGGACAACCTTTTAGCTCAGTGGTAAAGTCACTCCCGAGGTTCACCTTTCAGCCAGGGATTGGACAGCCCCATAAATGAAAACGGGACTAATGAGGCACGGCAGTCCAGGGACAAGGACTAGAAGGCAGGAGGGAACAGGAAAGCTGGTGATAGGAACCCAAGGTTGAGAAACGACAGTGTTGACATGTCGTGGGGTTGTTAACCGTTGTCATAGGGCAATATGTGTAGTAACTGTTTAATGAGAAACTATTTTGTTCTGTAAACCTTCAACTAAAGTACAAAAAAAAAAAAAAAGAATTATCTATGTGAGATCAAATTGACAACAGCAACTCAAAAGGTTGGATGGGAAGCCTAGGGGGCAGTGAGTTGAAGCAATGGTGATGGAATAATTTGGAAAAGGATAGTGAGAATAGCAGCACAACTGGAAGAACATAATCAATGTCACTGAATTGTACATGTAGAAATTTTTGAAATGGTGTGTCTTTGGCTATGTATATTTTCACCAAAAAAAAAAAAAAAGGTCCTCCAAGGTCAAGAAGGGAGAGTGTTGACATATTGTGGGGTTATTAACCAATGTCATAAAACAATATACGTACCGTTTACTGAGAAACTATTTGTTCTGTAAACCTTCACCTAAAGTACAATTAAAAAAAATTTAAAAAAAAAATTTCCTTAGAGAAGGAAGAGAAAAGAAAGACACAATGCTTAGGGGACACTGAGCTTCTGTTAAGAGTGATGGAAAAAATCCAGAATGGTGATGGTTAAACAACATGATGAACATACTTAATGTCACTGAACCGCATATGTAAAGACTGTTCAAACGGCAAGTGTTTTGTTAACTACATATTTACCACAGTTGAAAAAAAAAATTTTTTTTAATTTCCTTGAAAGATAGCTTGGGGTGGAAGGTGAAATGCCTCTCCCAAGAGACATGCTACAGCACCCTGCACACAGCAAGGGGGGACCATCACCGGCAGCACCTGTTTGGCTGAGTGGTGCAGGCAAGTTTGGGCCAACCAGGGCTCTTCTTCATCTGTCCTTCTGTCCTTGCTCCAGGCTCTCTTCTAAATAAATGCTAAGCAAATATTTAGAGAATACAAGACTAAATCACCTGGGTCTATGTTCCCAAGTTTCACTTGCTTCAGTTATGTCTGAAGTAAAAGGCTCAAGGAAGAAGGTAACTTACCTGCACATAATAAGCCAGACAAGCCAGCTCCAGATGAGCTCACCTCCCTATGTATGTACCATTGATCATATTACTGACATTGTTTTCAGTCTCCTGGTGTTCACCAAGACGCGGGACCAGGCAGTGGGGGAAACATTGGTTTTGAAGAAGAAAACAATTACCTCAAGAGTATAAACGAAAGTAAAATCTGGAGAGAACAAAATAAAATGCTTAAATTTCCAGTTGAACTGCTCTAAGACACCTGCTATTCATTCACCCCATACCAAGTTACTTTTAAATCTATTGATTTTAATCTCAAAACTTGGCAAGCAACAGCTGCTTCACCTGATTGGGTTTCATTTACCACTTGAAACAGGATTCCACGATCCTTAGTTCAAAAGGTTTTGAAGGAGAACTGAGCCAAACTTCGCACAAACCCTTTGGGAAAACTATAATTCTCTAAGTTATGCTGTGGATTTTCAGAGCATATTTTATATGTATATGCTATTATTATATATATACATACACACA
>NW_004443959.1:7056935-7106867 GCF_000243295.1 Trichechus manatus latirostris
ATATGACACTTTCCAGCTTGACCTTCTGGAATAATACAAAATTTTCTGTGATTATTACATCCCATCAGAATGGGAATGTCATCTTTCTAGATAGTCTTCTCTAGGTTAGAAACTACTACAGCACTTATATTAGACCCAAATAGGTAATACACCAAGGAACATAAAACTCCAAAAGTATATTTCTACTTGGGATTCTATTTATAACATTAGTAACAGTACGTTCAACTTTAAGAGCATCAAGTACTAAAACTAAATATGGTGATCTGAACTACTTCAGGCCTAGCCCCTTTGTCATCATCTCAGGAATCAGTTGTTCTGCACATTTATTATGTAAGTGGATAAAAGGGATTTTAATTCCCTTTCTAGTTCTCTCAACTAGAACGTTATTTAAGGCATATTAACTAGGAAATAATCATTTCTTCATTTTAATATTGACGGTTTGCTTCTTGGAAATAACATGACAGCATAGTAGGTGACATCTAAATGCACGCTATTCCCCTCCTCTCCTCCTTGAAGACTGGAAGATCAGAATGCGAGAATGAACAAAGCCTCACCATAACAAGCGTCAAAATTAACACAAAACTGTCTCAACAATAACACAACTCTCATAATCACCTTTTTTGTTAGATCTTTTGATCTTTTCTTTCTTCCTGCCACCCCTTCTTCTCTTTAAAAAATAAGTGTCTTACAAGAGTTCTACAACCACCCCTGACTCTATTTCCAACCTCCTCGATGTCCAAACCTGGATGTCCATGATATGCCTCCTTCATAAACAGGCCCAAAACTACTCGTTAGTTTGCAAACAACCTCCTCCTCAGTACTCCAAGCTCAGTCAATGACAGTACTCCATACCCAGGTCAGTTACTTGACAAATATTAGCTATCATTCACCAAGTGGCTGAGCAGACACATGTCCATCGTGCTAATCTGCTATCCTTAAGGTCAAGGATGAGGGTTTGCTCATCTCTGGGCACCCAGCCCCTCACATGGTGCCTGGCACACCCTAGGGACTCAGAAGATGTGCACAGTCATCCATGGCCATGTTTTCTTTAACTACTTTCCATGTTCTCTTTGACTACATTCTTCGACATTTGCCAGGAGTCTCATCTTATATATTTGTTTATTAAGCTAGGTACTTCTGGAATGATTGAACTGAATTAAATCTGCAGGGTGACTGTCTTCCAAAACTGAAAATGCTGTATTGATTGAGAACACTTTTCTATTGGTACAATGGAAGCAGCAGATGTACACACAAAGCTGCTTTTGTCCTACTCTTAAAACATTATAAACAAATGTATGCACCCGAGTGAAGGACTGTGGAACAAGTGAGCAAATGAACTTTATTTATTACTGGTGACTATTTGTAGAAAACCCAGTATAGGATGTATGGTGGGAGGTTGTGGATTTACGTTTTGCGCGCGCGCGTGTGTGTGCGTATGTGTGTTGTGGGGGGGGGGGGTGTTCCCACTTATCAAGGGCACAAACAACCTTAAGGACTGGGTCCTAGAAATTCTGAGTCAGAGTGTCATAGGCCACAAAGACAGGTGCAATCCTCTAGAGTTTTAATGAGGAATGAATTGACAGGTCATCACATAAAGAAAAATGAGTAAATGTATTAGAAGCAAATGAAAAAGAATTACAGAAAACAAATTATATACCTATCCTCAAATTTCAGCAGAGGCTAATCTTTTATTCATCTTGGAAAGGACATCCAGAATGAAATAGAATTTCAGCCTCTCAGAGAAAATGAACCCTGCTGCTTGTTTGATGTTAAATTTGTGTTTGTCATCATAACCCCCTGAGAATGATCCTTGTTTTTGTGAGGCTCTCGAGGGATCTGCAGATGTAGCCTAGTTGAGAATGCCTCTTACCTGACGGGCAGAACACCTAAGAACTCCAGAGAGAATAAGAAGGATAAAATAATAGTTATATGAAAGAATTAAACGGGGTTAGAAAACCACAGTGTGGGTACCAAAGCCTTCACATCATTCCCAGCACCCATCATGTTTATGCTCAAAACATTTAACATTGTTGTTTTTGTTGTTAGCTGGCATTGACTTGTCCCCCGATTCATGGTGACCCTATGCACAATGGGATCGGACCATTGTGATCCATAGGGTTTTCACTGGCTGATCTTTTGGAAGTAGATCACCAGGTCTTTCTTCTACTCTGTTTTAGATTGGAAGCTCTGCTGAAACCTGTTCAGCATCACGGCAAATTTAACATGTTACCTACCATTAATTAAATCCTAAGTAGAAGGCCATGAAAACCTCCATGTTACATTTGATAGCATTCTACAGTGTACAAAGCTCTTTCATATATGTGATCTCCTCTGATACAAATTTAAATAATCCTGCAAAGTAATCAGGATTAGTATCATTACCGCCACGTCTGAGGAGGAACCAGAAGCACCAAGGTTATGTGGTGTTCAGGGTAGCATGACTAGTAGGTGGCAGAGTTAAGACAGGAGTCCAGGTTAGACTCTGCTGTGGACTGAATTGTGTCCCCAAAAAAGATATGCTGAAGCCCTAACCCCTGGTACCTATGAACGTGGCCTTATTTAGAAATAGGGTCTTTGAAGATGTTATCAGTTAACATGAGCTAACTATACCTATCGGACTATTTCCCCTTATAAAAGAGGAGAAGACACACAGAGACAGACACACACAGGAAAGACAGCCAGATGAAGACGCATCTACATGCCAAGGAACCCCAAGAAACTCTTGGGGCTGCTGGAAGCTAGAAGAGACAAGGATCTTCCCCTAGAGTGGACAGGGACAACATTGCTCTGCTGACTCCCTTAATTAGGACTCACAGCCGCCAGAACGGCCAGCCAACAAATTTTTGTTCTTATAAGCCACCCAGTCTGTGGTATTTTGTTACAGTAGCCGTAAGAAACAAAACAGACCCCAACTCTCCCCTGTCTTCCTTTCATAATGCTGCCTCCTCCATCTCAAGTGGATAAAACTGGTAGAAATGAACAAGACCCAGTTAAGAAAAATCTTAGTATAATTTTAGTAAAACAAATCATAATCATGTACTTCTAAATGCCACAATACTTAGCACATGTTTACAGGATATTCAGTACTGTATAGATCATCACAGATTGTAATTAAAATCTAAAAGTCACCCAAACAAAGACAACCCCGATTACAGACTAGGGGTATGCCATTTGCACATCACTGGGGCTCTTTTAACCCACCTTCCCTATTTTCAGCCCTAAGCACTTCAGGAGTAGCTCAGGTCACGGGTGCCCCAGCCAGGTCCGTTCCTTCTACCCCTCGGCACTAGAGCCCTGGGTAATGGTGTATAAGGTCAGAAGCAGGCAAGAAGCAAAGGGTGCTCTGGCAGTGGACACTATAAAATAAATGAGGATTCAGAGAGAAGTATCCAGCCTCATCTAAGCTTTGAACAAATGGGAAAGGCATTAGCGCTGTGCTGGGTGACTCTGAAGGGCAGAACCAGGCTAAGCAATCAGAACTTACAGACAGGTGGATTCAGATCCAACGCAGAATCTATGAGACCAAGCTTTACAGAATAACTGGCTCCTTAGAAAGAATGCGCTCATCATTAACAGGAGTAATCAAAGAGACTAAACCACGACTTGGCAAAGAGGTTGTAGAGGAAACTCAAGAATTTGATGGAGCTGAAACTTTCATGAGATTCCATGACCAGTCATAGAAACATCATGAAATCAAGTTTCTATCCTACACAAAGAACCAGGTGTTTGGGGTTTTTTGTTTGTTGCTGTTGTTGTTTTGTTACATCATAAAGTGCTACACCAAGGCACACCCACCACTTTCTAAGTAGCTTGGCAAGTATGGATATGAGGGGAGGAAAGTTTACAAATCAAAAAATTAGAAAACAGGGATTTTTCTCTCCCAGAAACATAAAGCTCATAAATGTTGCAAACAAAATTCACTGCAAACACCTGAGAAATTTTTTGCCAACAAATAGGCCATAAAAGACAAAGGGTAAAAGAGTCTTAAAAACTGCACAAAATTTGGGGTTAGAAGGCCTGGATTTGATTGTCTTTTTCAGCATTTACTAGCTACATGCATGTGAGCCCAGGCTTTCCCCTAACCAAGCCTAACCTGCTGGTGGTGGGGCTGTTAAACGAGATGATGCATTTGAACAGGTTAGTTGCTCCTGGAAAGCATGGTGCAAAAAGTTACTTACACTGTCATTGCCTCCCTTAGTAAATGACTAGAGGAGTAGGATTCAGTGGCTGGCTCTGGAATTGATATTTTCAAAAATCTTCACACTCATCAGTTCTCCCTCCTCAGGGCCTCTTAGAAGATAAATTCAAATTCCATAATTCAAAACCGTCCCTCACAGAGAATGAAGAAAACCAAAGACATAAGGGAAGATTAGTCCAAAAGATTAACGGACCACAACTACCACAGCCTCTACCAGAGTCCAGCACAACTATATGGTGGCCAGATACCACCACTGAATGCTTTGACAGGGATCACAATAAAGGGTCCGGGAGAAAGCTGGAGAAAAATGTAGAACAAAATTCAAACTTATAAAAAAAGACCAGACTTACTGGTCTGACAGAGACTAGAGAAACCCCAAGAGTACGGTCTCCGGACCTCTTTTAACTCAGTACTGAAGTCAGTCTTAGAGGTTCACCCTTTAGCCAAAGATTAGACAGGCCCATAAAACAAACAATAATACACATAGCTCAACCATGTATACAAGACTAAACAGACACACCAGCCCAGGAGCAAGGATGAGACGGCAGGAGGGGACAGGAAAGCTGGACGAATGGAAACGGGGAACCCAAGATCGAGAAGGGGAGAGTGTTGACACGTCGCGGGGTTGGCAACCAATGTCACAAAACAATGTGTGTATTAATTGTTTAACGAGAAACTAATTTGCTCTGTAAACCTTTCTCTAAAGCACAATTTAAAGAAAAAAAAGAAAGAAAGAAATTGACAGAGGAAAAAAAAAACCTTCCCTCTCGGCCCTTCAGGACTAGAGAAGATCAAAACATCCTCATTACTCAGTCTGTGATCTAAAGATTACCTTGGAACTTTCCTCTCCTCAGAATGATTCATCATTTCCTGGACAGAGAGCCAGCCACAAACCCACAGGCTCTGCACGTACAGAGGAAGCAAGTCTTCTGTTGATCCCATCGACCCTCGTGGCAGTACTCGGGACACCAGCGGAGTCTGGGTACAAGGTACAGGTAGGAAATTTATTGATTCAAAAACCAACCCAACATCAGGCCAGGGTGGGGCTTCCTCATTTCTATTCCTGTTATCAGCAGTATTATTACAGCACCCAAATATGGAACTGGCTGATGGACTGCTGCTGCTGACCTGGGGCCAATACACACTGATAAATCTGACTGTGGTGCCCCAACCTACCAACCAACTTTGTTTAAATGAGCACATTTGAGAGGATGTCTAAATATCTACTGAGTTCACTGGCAACACGGTAAAGGTAATAATAGCAGTGAACCAGTGTAATGCTAACCTTTAATATCCTTTAAATCCACTGTCCATGGTTACAGACCATTAGTTTGGTAATACTGTTGAGATGATGATGATAATAATAAGTTATTTGTTTTTATTTGTTTTTCGTAATTATGCATGGGATATAACTTTCCTATATTGCAGAGAAGGAAACTGAGATGCAGAGTTTAATTAACTTGCTGAAGGTCCCAGTACAGGTAAGGGGCAGAAGCAGACATGAAATCCAGGTTAAGTCTGTACTGTAACCATTACTATGACAGTCCTCCAAAACCTCCTGCATGTCTTGACATTCTAATCTACATATGTAGACAGCACATATATATATACCTTAAATTATATACTGCAGAAGCTATAATGCATAGTATACGAAAATATACTTAGTTCTCAAATGAAGAGTGAGACAAAAATTATCCATTGTGGTACATTTTAATAGTATTATGTCCTTTTCCTCAGCCAACATTTGGTTTTGGTCTATTTGCTTCAGAGGTATGACTGTGCTTGCCAGTGGGCCCAGGAGCAGCAGGTCAGTGACACCTTCTGTCAGTCTCCAGGTGGCACCGGCAGGGAGGGGAGGGAGCAGAAGGTGCTCGGGCCAGGGACTTGGACCAGCTCAGGCCTCTCCAGCTCTAAAAGTCAGAGAAAATTCCTAAGAGCTTTCTAGTATGGTTGCTTTTGTGATAATGACAAAAAAGGGCAAAGTGATTTTACTTAAATACTCAGGAATACAATCTCTCCCTCTACCTTTTTACCCTGATCTACCTTGAAATTCCTGTAAGTTGTCTCTGATGGCAGATAAGCCACTAATCAAGACATAACCCTTCCTACACACATCCATTCCTCCCTTTATGCAGGAGAGATTGCATGAACACCTGCTCTGCCAGCTCTGGGTTAGGTACTCAGGTAAGATCAATATCTGTCCTTGAGATGCTTTAAGTCTTATACTTTAATTGACCCAGTTATCGATCTCCACTTATATAACTTTTCAAAAAAGTGAAGAATTCGCCTTGGGAGAGTGAGCACCCATCCCTAGATGTATTTAAGCCATTTGGCTTTTTAAGTTAGGACTGTTCTTCCTCAGGTTTATTCAAAATCTGCCTCCCTATGGCTTCTTCCCACAGGTCCTCTGAAGCCCAGGGAGTCTGTCTGGCCCCCTTCAGCCATCTGAAAACAGCCTTGCGACTGCCCTTTCCACATTCCTCCCTAGGGCAGGCCCTGTGGGCTCCGCAGTCATGCCTTATAGCGCTGATTCAGGTCCTCTCACTCCACTGCTGGCTGCTCTCCTTTGAACCCATTCTAGACTGTGTCTCAATGTCTGGCGTCCAGATCTGAGGTCTGACTAGCACTGAGTAAAGACGCAAACATCAGGCTGCTACTGGCGCTGACCAAGATCACATTCACCCTGGAGGCTTATGAGATAAGCTTTGGTTTTCATCCAAAGCATTAAAAAAAAGAGAGAGACGATTTCTAAGAAATTGCAAAATGGAATCATGATTGCACTCGCTTCCTAGGGCTGCGCAACAAAGTGCCACAAAGTGAGTGGCTTTAAACCACAGAAATGTATTTTCTCACAGTTTTGGAGGCTAGAAGTTTGAATTCAGGGTTTCAGTAGGGGTATTTTCTCTCTGAAGTCTCTAGGAGGAAGATCTTTTCTTGCCTCTTTCAGCTTCTGGTAGCCATGGGCAATCCTTGGAGTGTAGGTGCATCTTCACATGACCATCCTTGCCTGCCTCTTGGTGTTTCTTCTCTTTTTTTATAAGGACACCACTCAGATGGGACTAAGACTCACCCCCCTCCAGTATGACCTCATATTAACTGACATCTTCTAAGACGCTATTTCCAAACAGGGTCACAGTTACAATCCAGGGGTTCAGACGTGCTACATATCTTTTGGGGGGACACAATTCAATCCATAACAATGACTAATAAGACTTGCATGAAAATGAAACTGGTTTATAAATAACATTATTTTCCTCTTGTGATTTATACTGAAGGCAAAGATGAAGACTTTTCAGTGCATTGTGGAATGGTATTTATCACAGCTGTTAAGGATGATGAGTTACATGTAAATGACAAAAAAGGAAATATGAGTTAGAAGCAGTATGCTGAAGGGAAAGGAATGCCAGATCAAAAGTCAAGATACCTGGGTTTAATCATTCACCCTGCTACGGACTAGAAGCATACTCTTAGGCAAGTCAGTGCCCCCCGTCTGCCAATTCTAGGCTCAGTGAGTCCACCAGATACTTCATGCAGTGAGTTTAACTGTCCTGAAGAGAGAGCTATGAGAAGCTTCTTATACAAAAATCTGTCAATACCTCCTGGGAATTGGGGAACTTTCTTGGCAATCAGAAACACTCTAGTCCAAAATAAGAAAATTCACTAGAAAAGCTTGAGATGCTTTAATAAAGCCTGCAAGTCAGATCAATACTTCCTGACAAAAGCAATGAGGCAGCAAAAACAGCTGGCCCCGGGGCGGGCGAGGGAGGCGGGCGGGCACCAAAGCCCTTACTGAATTAAACAGCTCAGATAAATACACAGCTCCTGGTATTTCAGCTTCAGAACCAGAGGAAGGAGAGAGCCAGCTCCAGGAATGAGGATGTGGTGTGAGGTGCGGAGAGTGTGTCCACCCTGCAGAAACGAGTCAGGAAAGTGGGAGCCCAGGAAACCTCCGGACGATGCAGGAAGGAGAGAGTGGGCACGGGAAGAGCCCTTCAAGTTCCTTCAACACGGGAAGATTAGTTAAACTAATCTGTACAATACCTGGCACAAAGTAGATGCTCAAAAGTATTAGTCACCCCAATCTTGCATGCTCCCAGAACAAATACAATGAGAACTATGTGGAAAAACATTAAACGTAGCATTGACCGTAAATGGGAAAATTAGAAAAAACTTAACTATCAATAGGATTCTGGTTAGATAAATTATAGACCATACAGCGGAATGTATGATGGAATATACCATATCAATAGACTATTATGAGACTGAAGAAAATGAGAGGTAGTTCCATAAACATTAACATGAAAAGATATATACTGAGTGAGAAAAGATTCAAAATATATAATATGATCCCATATTTTTTAAGAATTTCATTAACATACACGCTGATATGCATCGAAAAAAGCAGCCAATACTTTGTCAAGATGAAGCAATGGCGGTCTCATAACTTCTTGCATAGTTGTTATGTTAGAAAAATCAGCAGTTAGTCCAAAATTTACAGACATCCTCCTCTGAGCTTCACAAATTGCCAAGAAACTGCTTTCTTGGAACTACTGCCCAAATTCAAAATCCTCACAATTTTTACTAACACAATCCACTTTTAGAATATTATTAAGGTCAGTTCAAGATGGCCTCAGAACAGCTCAATCGATAAGGGGGTAAAATATGCAGAGTTCACAGAGAAAGAAATACATTTGGCCAATGACATACAAGAAGATATTCAATGCCATTCATAATTTTTTGTTGTCGTTACTTGCCGTCAAGCCAACCCCGACTCATGGCAACCCCATGTGTGCAGAATAGAACTGCTGCATAGGGTTTTCTTGACTGTGACCTTTTGGAAGCAGATTGCCACGCCTGTCTTCCAAGATGCCTCTGCAAATCAAAGGTGACCTTTCAGACGGTCAAAAATCAAAGCATTTCATAAAAACCCCAGGGTTGGTGAGAGTAGGGGAAAGTGACACTCTCATTCACTACTGGTGGGGCAATAAATAGGTGTAAGCATTGTAGCAGTATCTATGGTTTTTCACACACAATAGTAAACCCCAGCAATTCTACTGCTAAGAATTTACCCTACAAATACAAAAGATCTATGTGCAAAGATATTAATTGAAACATTGCTTGTAACAGGGAAAATCAGAAATAAATAACTATCAGTCGGATCTGGTTAGATAAATTATGGACCATATAAGGGAACATATAATGGAATATACCATATAAGGGAGTATTATGAGGCCATTAAGAAAATGAGGAGAGGAAGTAGAGCTCCATAAATACTAACAGGAAAAGATATATACTGAGTGAAAAATGCATAAAATATTTATAATATGAACCCATTTTTTAAGAATTTTATTTACATACATTCTGATACACACACACACATACACACACACAAATCTGGGAGGATTTACATACCAAAAAAGGTTCATAGTGATCACCCCTGGGGATTAGGCCTGGGGAAGGGGAGGAGATCTTTATTCTTTATCATAAATACTTCCATGGTATTATTTTGTTTTGTGTTTGTTTTTTACACGTGCATATATTACTTTAACATCAATTTTTAATGACTCAGAGAACTAGATGAGGGACAGAAAACTTTGGTCCACTCAATCTCAGGGGCTCCCCATCATTGAAACTGCTGCGATGCAAGGGCGTGATGGGTAGAAGTCTGGCTTTGGTAGGCAGGTCAGAAGGGTGACAGCACTCCTTTCCTCCGGCTTTGAGATTTTGCAACTCTCAGACAGCATAATTCCATGTGATCAGTGTTCCCAGGCCCATGCCAAGGGGCACAAAAGGTCTGAACAGTGCAAGGATGGAGACATCTAAAACGCAGCGTGGCCCACTGTGCTTGTAGTAACAGCTCAAGGTAGAGCCTCATGTTCCTTGACTCTTAATTATTCAACTCAGTAATTAAGGACAGGACATTTTTTTTTCCCTTAGAAGACCCGCTGACATGCTGATCTAGTATCCTGTCTTTATATACCTGCAAGAGCCCTCTGTCTAAATCTGGGTCTTAGTCAAAGAAAAAAAAAAAAAAAAGAATGCCCTGTTTTTGCCACCTCTACTTCTGTATGATCCATTTGCCCTCCCCAGCAATGAGTAGAGGGCTAAATACCTCCTGGATGTTCAAGAGGGCTGCCTAGTAGGAGACAATATAACTTAGTGGGTTGTGGTCCACCATTATCCTATGGCCCTACTGGCTTGTCCCCAGTCTTTGTAAATCAAAGATGTATTGCCTGTTGAGATCCAACAATGCAGAGGGAGACTTCACCAAAAATAGAGTACATGTGTATAAGGAGATAGGGGGAAAAGGACAAGCAAGACCTTCTGGGGAACAAAGGCCCATGGGTGTAAGCGTGCTTGCTGTGTCCCAAAGCAGTCAGCAAACTGGTGTGTCTCAATTGCAGGGTGTGTGGTCAACTTTGTGAACCAACTCAAATTACCTGCCACTTGGGAGCAAATGGAGCCCTGGTGGCACCGTGGTTAAAAGCTATGGTTGCTAATCAAAATGTCAGCAGTTCAAATTCACCAGCTGCTCTTTGGAAACCCTATGGGGCAGTTCTACTCTGTCCTATAGGGTCACTATGAGTCTGAATCGACTCAACGGCAACAGGTTGGTTGGCTGGATATACCAATGCTAATGAAAAACCAGAGGAAGGAAACCCTGTCTTGTTGATAGGAACTAGGATGAAAGGAATCAAGAAAAAGAAAAAAAAAAATCAACGCATGTCAACAGCCATCCCCATCAACCTGCTTACTACCATGGCTGCTTTGGGCTAGACTTAAATTTAAAGCATCTCAGTCATTTTGATGCTAAGTCGCAAGATTACTTAATATACCAAGGAAGAAAAAAATACGCAGCCTATAAAACATGCCTTCACATAAACACTCCAATTTCAGATAGGTTAAAATGTGACAATCAATGAAATACTTTAAAAGAGTCTGTTGATCCTACTATTCTACAAGGACAAATAGCTAGATAGTTTATATCAATATTCTTTCCAAATTATTTGACCAGGACCCACAATAAGAAAAATATTTTGTGTTGCAGCCCAGTTAATTCCCTTGCCATTGAGTCAATTCTGACTCATAGTAACTCTACAGAGCAGTGTAGAACTGCCCCCATATGGCTTCCAAGGCTGCAGTCTTTACAGGAGCAGACTGCCATGTTTTTCTCCCACGGAGCGGCTCGTGGGTTCGAACCTACCACCTTTCCTTTAGCAGCCAAGTGCTGTAACCACTGCACCACCAGGGCTCCTTTGCAGCCCAGTACCCACATGTAAATCCCACTACTCTGTCAAGGGTGGGAAAACCTTTCGTGAGAGATCTTCAGAAAGGGGACAACGCCAAGTGCCGGCCAGGCTCCCTGACCCCTTGTGGCCAGCACCCCAGAAACTCAAACCTAGTCAGACCCAGGCTCTGGGTCCTCCCTACATGTGAACGCATGCGTGCGCATGGGGACACACACACACACACACACACACAAAAAAAAAAAAAAAAAAAACACGAAAATAAGTTTTACAAAACAACACCTAACTAAAGACTGGTATGATGCACTCTGTTATTTTCATTTTCTATTCTATTTCACTGAAAAATAGTTGTCAAAAAAAATATGTTTGTCAACCTACTAAATAGATTTGATGACTACTGGGCCACAACTTGCATTCTGAAAATTTTTTATTGGCCT
Source organism: Trichechus manatus latirostris (assembly GCF_000243295.1). Lineage (NCBI taxonomy): Eukaryota > Metazoa > Chordata > Mammalia > Sirenia > Trichechidae > Trichechus > Trichechus manatus. Next base: position 7,068,818 of record NW_004443959.1, read on the forward strand.
GTACCTAGACCCAGAGCTCTCTGCAAGCAGAAACTCGTATTCCTCAAAATAATCCACCATGCCATGGAGCCTGCCTCCACTCCCAGCACCCAGCTGCTGCTGTTGAATTCTTGTACGCTGACTAAAAGGCAAAGAGAAGAGAGAAGAGGAAGAGGCAAAAGGAGGAAGGAGTGCATAGGGAAGTAGGGAGGATATGAAAGAAGGCGGGCTGGGCATATTCTCCTGACCCCTACCTGACCCAGGGTCAAGTGTGGTCTCCATGCACCTCCCGTTGCCAGACTTATCGCTTCCCTCAGAGGCAGAGACTCCCTCATCAAGACACCCAGGCCCATGAGTCCCCTTGAGTGGGATCTGCTGCCAGGCACAAAAGCAGGGGTTCAGCCCCTCGCTCTCTAGGTTCTCCTCTCACAGCTTAGAAAGCAAACATTTCACAAATAGCCAACATAAAAGTGCCTGGAGCCTTTTATAAATTAAGAACCTATAAAATCTTTGAAGAGTTCTTGGGTGGTGCAAGAGGTTAAGCGCCAAAAGGTTGGTGGTTCCAACCCACCCAGAGGCATCTTGGAAGGCAGGCTTGGCAATCTGCTTCCAAAAGGTCACAGCCTTGAAAACAATATTGAGCAGTTCTACTCTGCACACGTGGGGTCGCCATGGGTCAGAATCAACTTGACAGCAACTAACAACAACAAAAATCATTGAAGGACTTGCTTAGGGCTTTGCTCTACTCCCCCCCACCCCCGATTTTAAGTGAATGGGTTTATTACATAAAAAATTGGTCCAGGGTTCCAGAAAGGGTAAAAAGTGTGACCTCACACTTCACAGGGAACTTGGTGAGATAACTTGCCCCAAAATTGACAGTGCGTGATTATTCACCATGGCCTCACATTCTATTGCAGAGGTAGTCCTCGTAAGTACCTCTGAATAGCTCCATATTCTCACGCTCCAGTTATGACTGAGGAAGTTGAAGTGCAAATAGTAGGTCAAACCACCAGCCTCAGTGTTTTGACCAGATCCTACTACTAGGTGTCTCTCAAAACGCTCCAGAAGCCCCTTCAACAACTCACCCCATCCCCCCTGCCTCCCAACTGCCCTTTCCTGGAACAAGTTACCAGTAGCCCTCACCCACAGGCACACTTGCCCAAATCAACTTATCTTATTTGGTACCTTTTAGACCTCAAACCCAGAAAGGATAAGATCCAGCAAAAGCCAAATCACAGACAGAGAGGGGTGGCAGAAAGGGCCAGAGTTAAGACAGCTCTGTCCAACCCTACAAACAGCCCCTCCTCCACTGGCACACTGTGTTCCTCACTTAAAATAATAACGATTACTACAGAGCCCATGTTATGTCTGGGGTGCTCTATCTAACTCATTTACTTTTTACAATAGTCTTGTGAATGGGCATAATTATCTCTTCATTTCACAGGTGAAGAAAGAAAGGCTCAGAGAATTTGTCTTTTGCAACAAGTTAACAGTTAAGCGCTGGACTATTAGCCGAAAGGTTGGCAGTTCAAATCCACCCAGAGGTGCCTCAGGCCTGGCTACCTATTTCCGAAATGTCATAGCCTTGAAACTCTATGGAGCACAGTTCTACTCTGCACACATGGGGTCTCCATGAGTCAAAGTCAGAACACACTCAATGGTAGCTAACAACAATTGTTTTTATTTCTTTTTTTTTTTTTTAATTGTGCTTCAGGTGAAAGTTTACAGCTCAAGTTAACTTCTCATTCAAAAATTTATACACCTATTGTTTTATGACACTGGTTGTAATCCCCACAATGTGACAGCATGCTCCCCCTTTCCACCCCAGGTTCTCTGTGTCCATTCATACAATTCCTACCCCTTCCTGCCTTCTCATCCTGCTTTTGGACAGGAGTTGCCCATTTGGTCTCATATATTTGATTGAACTAAGAAGCACACTCCTCACGTGTATTATTTTTTGTTTTATGGGCCTGTCTAATTTTTGTCTGAAAAGTGGGCTCCAGGAATGGTTTGAGTTCTGGGTTATGAGAGTGTCCAGGGACCATAGTATCAGGAGTTCCTCCACTCTCTGTCAGACCATTAAGCCTGGTCTTTCACATGAATTTGAATTCTGTTCTACATTTTTCTCCTGCTCTGCCCAGGACTCTCTGTTGGCTTCCCTGTCAGATCACTGGTGGTAGCCAGGCGCCATCTAGTTCTTCTGGTCTCAGACTGGTGGAGTCTCTGGTTCATAGTCCTTTGGGCTAATATTTTCCTTGTGTCTTTGGTTTTCTTCATTCTCCTTTGCTCCAGGTGGGATGGGACCAATTGATGCATCTTAGATGGCCGCTCACAAGCTTTTAAGACCCCACACGCTACTCACCAAAGTGGGACGTACAACATTTTCTTTATAAACTATGTTATGCCAACTGACCGAGATGTCCCCCGAAACTATGGCCCTTAGGCCTCAGCCCCAGCTACTCTGTTCCTCAAAGTGTTTGGATGTGTCTAGGAAACTTCTTGCTTTTGCTTTGGTCCAGTTGTGCTGACTTCCCCTGTATTGTGTATTGATTGTCCTTCCCTTCACAGAAGTTGACCCTTGTCTGCTATCTAGTTAGTGATTTCTCCTCCTCCTCCCTCCCCACCCTTGTAACCATCAAAGAATGCTTTTTTCTGTGTGTAAATTGTTTCTTGAGTTCTTATAATAGTGGTCTCATACAATATTTGTCCTTTCATGACTGACTGATTTCACTCAGTATAATGCCCTCCAGATTCATCCACGTTGTGAGATGTTTTGGGGATTCATCATTGTTCAACATACAGTTTTAAGTGACAAAGCCCAGATTTTAATCAAGGTCAGTGTAACTACAAAGCCCAAGTTCTTTGCACTAAGCCTCATTGTGGCCTCAGGTCCTTCTTTTGAAATATCTTTCCATCTCCTGCCTGCGCCCCCCATCAAAAAATATCTTTCCAACTCCTGTCCCTCCCATCCCCTTCCCTTTGGTCCAGGGCCCTGAGTAGAGCTGACTGGGTGGGCTAAGAACAGAGTCTACAAGACTTCCTTCCAGCCAGACAAGGCAGGCCATCCAGGACTGAATCCTCCTCAGCAGCTTCCAAAACCTCACCCTCGCAGGACCAGATCCTTCAGTTCCTAACCTGAACCCCCAAGTTCTCTCCCACAAGACTCAGCAGGTTTTCCCCTTGCAGCCCATTCTTTTCCAAAGTGAGAGATTTCTGGTAACTGAGACCTAGAATGGTGAAGGAAACCCTGGTAGCGTAGTGGTTAAGAGTTTGACTGCTAACCAAAAGGTCAACAGTTCGAATCCACCAGGCGCTCTTTGGAAACCCTATGGGTCAGTTCTACTCTGTCCTATACGGTCGCTATGAGTCGGAATCAGCTCAACGGCAACAGGTTTGGTTTGAGGATGGTGAAAGAACTTGCTCAGGGTCCAGCGGCAGGTAACACACACACCACACACCAGCTGCCCTCAAGTCAACCCCAAGACCTGACGACCCCACATGTATCAGAGTAGAACTGAGCAGCATAGGATTTTCAATGGCTGATTTTTCAGAAGTATATCACCAGGCCTTTCTGCTGAGGCGCTGAGGTGTCACCGAGTGAACTTGAACCTCCAATCTTTGGTTAGGAGCTGAGCACACTAACAGTTTGCACCACCCAGGGACTCCCCCAGCAAGTTAAGGTAGAACAAAGACCACCGAGGCCTCTAGTTCAGAGCTGTCTCCACAACTCCAAATGGTCTTACATACAAACAAGGATAAAAGCTCCAACACACACCCAAACACAAAAATGCTTGGTAATAAAATAAACATTGTCAAATATAAACCATTATCAAAATACAAAACAATAAATCAAATCCTTAAATCTTTCAAAATTTCAGGAAAAAAAATGTGTGTGTGTTTCTCAATTACTATACGTTCTTCAATTGCTTACTTAAATTCTTAAGACCTAAAATTATGGAACAAAAGATAAACAATACATTTCACTACCATATTCCCCCCCAATAAAGAAACTGTTAAAAGATCAACTTTTCCAAAACACTCCCACTATCCCTTGGGAAACTGCTGGGTTCTAAAAACACTCTGAATTAATACTGCCAGTTGTTTTTGTTCAAGTTTCCTGTTCGGTCGCCAGAAAATAGGGTTGACTGCTTCTTTCTCCAGCAACTTCTGCCCTCACAAATTTATCAGCCAGTTACCTAGACTCTAGCTATGCACCACTTAAAGTTATTTCCAAACCATGATTTTTCATACTCTATTTTCCTGGTCTTCCCAAAAGTGAAATTATTTGTCAGGGACAGCTAATGATACTAACTAGGTCTAACACCCACTAGGCTACAAGAAAAGTAAACAGAGGCCAGGCAGAAGAGGGAGCTAGACTTTTAACCCGAGAACCGGGATTCCAATCTGAGCTCAGCCAGCCTCCCAAGAAGCTGTGTGACCTTGGGCCCACTGGTCAACCTCCCTGAGCCTCAGTTTTCTCATCTGCAAAGCAGGAACGCTAAATCCCTCAGGGAAGATGGTCATAAAAGCCCCCAGTGCACAGTATGAACAAAATTATGATCGCTGCCTAGTGCTGGTCCTCTGTGGGCAGAGCGCGTACCAGCTGCCTCGGGGGTTTTGCGACAAACCCCCCAAGTCCGTCCCACCGTCAAGGTCAGCGGGACCCGCCTCGCGGTGGCCTCCGGGCGCACTCCCAAAGGGAAGGCCTGAGGAATACTCGCGAAGCCAGCCAGGAGGCCCAGGCCAGTTTCCCCACCTCCCTCCTCCCAATCACTTTTCCTGAAAGGGCGTCAGGGCCAGAAGTCGGCCCTAGGGTGACAGAGGGTCGGGCCCCGGGACCTCCGCCTCGTAACGGCCTCGCGGCGCGCCTACCTCGCCGCGGACTCAGGAGCTGCCCCCCACCCTCTCCAGGACCCCCTCGCGGGGGCCAGGGGATAGGCTGGCGCTGGCGCCGGCAGCTGCGGGGGCGGCGGGAAAAGCATCTACTCACCTTCCGGCGCCTGGGCAAGCGCGCGTGGCCGCCTTTCTATGCAAACACAAGCCGGCCGTGCGGCTGTCAGCTCCGCGCAGCCCGCCCCGGGGGCGGGGCCAGAGGGCGAGCGAGGGGCGGGGCCAGAGGGGACGCGCGACGGGGCTGCGGCGGCGCTGAGTGCTCAGTGGCTTTGTGGTCCCACATCGCCAGACGCTGTGGGGCGTCTCCTGCTGGAAGGCCTGGGTCCACCAGCCCTTCCTTAAGCCTTTCATGGGTGATTTTTTTTTTTTTTTTTTTTTTAGTGATGTCATGTTTTTTCAATAACTGAATGGATGCTGAATCATTGCTAGTAGTCTTTTACTGCTTGAAAAAATGGGGTGCCAATTGCAAGCAGGCCATATCGGTACCATGTTCCATGAAGCACATGGCAAACGCGGGACATAACGGTACCATGGCGCAGGAAGTGCATCACCCTTCCCGGTTACACTTGAGACATAAACTACCTTATTCAGCTTTCAAAATGCTGAATAAACATTGCACTTGCCGCACGTGAAATTGTAATCAGTTTAATTTAGAGTGGGCCATATCAGTGCCATGTTCCATGAAGCACATCACACACGCGGTACATATTGACACCATGGCCCAGGAAGTCTGCCCCATAGAGTTTCCAAAGAGCGGCTGGTGGATTCAAACTGCCACCCTTTTGGTTAGCAGCTGTAGCTCTTAACTGTTAAGCCACCAGGGTACCTTAGTTTTTCTGTGAGTGTGGGCCTTTAGGCCATATTTCTGATTTTCTTTCCCAGAGCCAAAGTCACGCATTTTCTTGAACAGGTTAGATTGACATATACCACTGCCTAGGAGTTGAGAGGAGGGAAACCCTGGCAGTGCAGTGCTTAAGAGTTTGGCTGCTAACCAAAAGGTTGGTAGTTTGAATCCACCAGGTGTTCCTTGAAAACCCTATGGGGCAGTTCTACTCTGTCCTATAGGGTCGCTATGAGTCAGAATCTACTCTGTGGCAATGGGTTTGGTTTTTTTGGTTTAAGGGTGGAGGGTTTTCCATGGCTGTGATTTGAGGGAAGTAGTAGATCGCCAAATCTTTCTACCTTTCTTCTGCAGAGGCCGCTGAGGGGATTCCAACTGCCAAACTTTCCATTAGCAGCCAAGCGCAACCCAGAGTGCAGTTCTACTCTCCGACACACATGGGGTCCTCATGAGTCAGAATGGACTCTATGGCAACTTTTATTTCTTTTTTTTTTTAAAGGAGTGGAGGGTGTTTGCAAAATCGGCAGTAAGGAGCAGGCTAGTAAACCTGCCCAGCAAACCTTGCAGGGCCATGCCCACTGTCATCTCAGCCCTATTCTTCAGGAGCAGTGGGACCGGGGCATACCCCCTTAACCTTCCTGATCCTCTGCCTTTGTTTCTTCAACCATAAAGTGGCAGCCTTGTTGGCCATATAATTGTGATTTACCCTTAGTCTCTCAACTTCGTTGTTGTTGGGTGCCATCAAGTCAATTCCTGCTCGTAGTGACCCCATGTGACAGAGTAGAACTGCCCCATAGGGTTTTCTAGGCTGTGATCTTTACAGAAGCAGATCACTAGGGCTTTCTCCCACTGAGCTGCTGGGTAAGTTCAAAGTACCAACCTTTTAGAGCAGCAGAGCACTGCACCGTTGTTATCCAAATGATCAGGGCAATCATTTCCAAAGCACTCCTGCTTCATTCATTCATTAAACAAATATTTGTCAGGCTTTGTTCAGGACCCTTGAAAATGCACCTCTGAACAAGAGAGACAGGTCTCTGCTTGCAGGGCAATATGTCAAGGAAAGAATGAATAATGAGCAAGATAATCTCTGATGGAGAAATGACTACTTTAGATCAGATGATCAGAAAAGTCACATTTGAACTGAAACCTGAAATGATAAGAAATGCCCTAATCATCCAAAGATGGGCGGAGGCAGCAGAACTTTCCAGAAAGCACAAACAGCAAGCATAAAGGTCCTGAGGTAGGCTGCGGTGTGTGACTGGAGCTTAACTGAGAAATGATGCTGCAGAGGTAGCAGAGGCAAAATATTTAGGGTCTTGGAGGCCAAAGCAAGGAGTTTGGATATTTTCCAAGAAGAATTTAAACCTGGGAATTGATCCAATTTACATTTGTAAAAACATCAGTCCTCTGCTGCATAGAAAATGGAAAATGGACCTGCAGCCCACCCAGCTTTGCCTCCCTGCTCTCCCCGTTACTGCCACGCCTTTGAAATAGGGTCAGGCATGCAGGGAGAAAAAAATTTTTTTCAAACAAGCAATGAGATAAAGATACTCACTAGATCATATTTCATTCCCAGGTTATAAAAGGAATTGGATTGTCCAAAGCCCTGGGGTCATTGATCTCGTCCATCGGAAGTCCACCTGGGAGGGCCCTTAACTGTGCTGTGAGTGACCGCGACTGAGTTGTGTGAGTCAGCCAAGAGAGCTGAGGTGATTCCCTCGGCCAATCCCAGAACCTGCCTCGCTCAGCCAGGCTCAGGAGAGAAAAGGAACCACAGGGATGATGAGTAAACCCACTCCAGCCGGCTTGAGGAGGAAGGAGGGAGCTGCCAAGTGATGTCTGCTCAAAGCAACACAAGCATCTGTGATTCTACAACCTCAGTTTTGCAATCTGGAAAATGGGTGTGGCTGCTCAACACAGGTTCACTGTCTGAAAAGGGCCATCATGTTGCCTGGCACAGTTGCTGACTTGGAACATTTTTAGATTCTAAAATCCCATGCATTATCCATTGCCGTCGAGGCGATTCCAACTCACAGAGATCTTATAGGACAGAGTAGAACTGCCGCATAGGTTTTCCCAGGGTCGGTTGGTGGATTCAAACTGCCAACCTTTCAGTTGGCAGTGAGCTCTTAACCACTGAGCAACCAGGGCCCCTCCCATGCATTAAGGAGGGGTAATTCACAGAAGGATTTGTTCAGTGCTGAGCTAAACTGTGATACAGAAAGATTGCCCAGCTGGGTGGGGGAGTCAGCAGGCTGCTGGCCTCCCTCCTAGGAGCTCCCCCGCCCCTACCCCAAGGAGTAGTGGCAATGAAGTTATCTGTCCTTCAATGAAAATGGACCCTGCCCTGCTACAAAGGTATTCTCCACAGGGCTAAACAATTAAAAATCCTCAATTGTAGCTCTACAACGCCAGGGACTTTTCTCTGCATATAAAAGCTAGGAGAGTAGTATTCTCAACTGCCCTGTTCTCAGTGGAAACCTCCCCTCTTTCAGCTGTTTACAATAATTGTATTGTCCTGGGAATTCGAGAGTTTTCCAAATCAGCCACCTACACAAAGGGGCTCTGCCACCTGACCCAGAATGCCTGGGGTGGGAGTGGGGGACAGGAAGGGAACCCCATCAACGATTGTAGGTAGGTGCATTGTAGTAGGTGGGTACAGTTCACCACTCTCCCAGACAGCTCTGAGGGGGGTGGAATCAGTGGTTTGCTCTGTAAATTCCCTGGGCAGAAAGGAACCCAGAGAAAGAAGAATGAATTATTCCCCAGTGGGGGAATCCAAGGTGGGTCCTTGGTTGTAGGCTCCTAATAGAATGATTTTAGCATGGGCACTCCCAAACTTGCACAAACGAGGCGCGAACCAGGGGAGCCAGAACCGTCTGGTGCTGCTTGGAGGATAGCACATTGAGGGACGGAGAACAGAGCAGCCCGGAAATTCACCAGAGATAGAACAGGTTTCCTGCGGTGTTGTGGGCAGGCTGACCGGGGCAAGTTTCACAGGAGTATAAATTTCCACAGGGAGAAGAGGAGAGAAGGTAATTCAGTGGAGTAAATGTTTGGAACCAAAGCACAGAGCGTTTTGTTCCTGAGACCCAAAATCAGGGTGTGGTTTATAGATTAGGACTGAGGCATCCTAGAGGCAAAAGAAACCCAAAGAGATAAAGAGAAGAGGCTGCCAGATGGCCACAGCTGGGGAGCTTACAGTAAAACTGCCCCACGTGGTTTCCAAGCAGCAACTGGTGAATTCAAACTGCCGACCTTTTGGTTAGCAGCCAAGCTCTTAACCACTGCGCCACCATGCATTAATAAGGGGTAATTCACAGAAGGGTTTGTTCAGTGCTGAGCTGAACTCTGATACAGAAAGACTGCCACGCCACCCAATTCACCCTAACAGATACATTAAAGGGTGAAGCCAGGAAGCCATTCCAGCGAATCAGAATGTTAAGGCGACAGGCTCAGGGAAGAGTGAGAGATGCGGGCTCACCCTCAGGACCCAGTGGGCCGCGTGTCACATGTGTGTCAGAGGGGCAGCCGCTACCCACTCTCGTGCATTCATGCATCCGTTCCTTCATTCAACATTCATTCCCTGAGTGTCCACCCTGCGCCAGGCCCTGTGCTCACTGAGTATATGGTCTGGTGGACTGGAGTAGCAATCACAACCAATCACACAAATGCATGTAAAATGTCACCATGCTCAGAGCTGCGGAAGTGAAGGGTTGTACACTGATACAGGGCTTGGCCTGCTCGGTCCCCAGCAAAGAGGGTTCTACTGAACTTAGTGGTCTGAGCAGGCATAAAACTAGGCCAGGTATAGAAGAACAGAGCGATGGGAGAGGGAACAGTGTGTGCAGACAGGACTGGTGCTTGCAAGGGCTGAAAGTAGGCCTGTGACTGGCCTCTAATGGAGCGAGGGTGCGTGCCTGCCCCCGCATTGGCTTCCCATGTGATTGAAGGGGGATGGGACACCCTTCTCCTGTCGCCAAATGGGAAAGGTTGGTAATAAACACGGCTAGATAGAGGGCAGAGGGAGAGGCAGGAAAGGAGAGAGAGAGACAGACCAAGGTGCGAGCAAGGACGGAAAGGATCTAGAGGGGACAGCTGAAGAGAACCACGATATAACCAGGGAGAGGAGGAGAGAATTCCATCACTTAGAAACAGCGCTGTCATACTGGCAAATGTAGTAGACTGGTGTGCGGGGCTCCAGTCCTAGGAGAGACAAAGGGCCCAGTCAGTCCTCTTAGTCACCATGACCTTGCTAAACAAGCATGGAGTTCCCCACCATCCTGAGTAGCAAGTGTCAGGTCTCAGATTCCCCAGCGCTAAGAAAACAGCTACACAGATGGGATGTTCCTAAGAGTTTAGAGGCATAAAGATGCTGAGTTCCACTTTACAGATAGGAAAACTGAGGTCCAGAACGGTGAACAATAATATTTATCATAGTTATAATAATAATATTACTATAATATTAACTATAAACTAGATACTGCTCTAAGCACTTTACATATATTAACTCATTTATTCTTCACAAGCAACCCTCTGAAGTAGATACTATTATCCCCATTTTATTGATAAGGAAACTAAGGCACAGAGAGATAACCAAAATCTCACAGCCAATTAATGGAAACCAGCACACAGGACACGAGACCACCTTATTCAGTGCCCTTTCCACTACACCATGCTTTATAGAAGATGACAGTACCACATTCTGCACTTTTCTAGGGGAAAAAAATCCCCACACTCTTCCTCAAGCATAAATTCTAAATGATCAGTTGAGTTCAGCATCTTCTTTTTCTTTTCAAGGTAGACCTGTGCAGTTCTCTCGCTTGTCGTTTGGAGTTCAGCCCCGAGGAGAGACCAGCTTAGTCACACGTGCCACTCTGTGTTCTGAATACTGCCCTGCTCTTTACCATCCACCCCAACCAATCCCAGGATGCCACTGAGGGAAAGCATCAGATTACTTGCATAAAACTTCCAGGGATTTCACCATCTCCTTTACGTGTGTGATTACTCTAGTATGTGCTCGCATTAATAATAGGCAACCTGGTTGATGCACAAAATCTAGGGTTCATAGTCTAACACACCTGAGTTCAAGTGCTGCTCAGCCTTGTGGCTGGATGAAGTCTGAGCTGCAGCTTCCTCAGTGGTTAAATGGAGGTATTTGTTCCTACTTCAGTAGGTTTGGAGGAAAATTAAATGAGTTAACATATTGAGATGCAGACAACTAAGAAAATGCCAGTATTAATTTACCGGATCCAGCTCACACCACTCAGCGTTTACATTGGCTGTGTCACTCACTGATGAAAGAAAGAAGAGTATTTTTTGGAATTAATTTCCACAGTTCAGTTTGTTGTAGTTCCTGAATACATAATATTGTTTGCACCAAAGGTCATGGCACCTTAGCAGATAACAGAACTACCCAATAGTGATACTCACTATACCCACGAATGAAGCTGCTACCACCAGTTGCTGTCTAGTCAGTTCCAACTCATGGCAACCCATGTGTATCAGCGTAGAATTGTGCTCCACAGGGTTTTCAAATGGCTGATTTTTCAGAAGTAGATCACCAGGCCTTTCTTCCAAGGCACCTCCGGGTGGACTTGGACCTCGTACCTTTCAGTTAGCAGCTGAGAGCATTAACCACTTGCACCACCTAAGGACTCCATGAGTGGGGCTCTGGTGGCACAGTGGTTAAGCATTTGGCTGCTAGCCAAAACATTGGTGGTTCGAATCCACCAGCTGCTCCTTGGAAACCCTATGGGGCAGTTCTACTCTGTCTTATAGGGTCACCATGAGTTGGTGTCATGGATTGAATTGTGTCCCCCAAAAATATGTGTCAACTTGGTTAGGCTATGATTCCCGATATTGTGTGATTGTCCTCAATTTTGTGATTGTAATTTTATGTTAAAGAGGATTAAGGTGGGATTATAACACCCTTACCCAGGTCACATCCCTGATCCAATGTAAAGGGTGTTTCCCTGGGGTGCAGCCTGTATCACCTTTTATCTCTCAAGAGATAAAAAGGAAAGGGAAGCTAGCAGAATGGGGGGACCTCATACCACCAAGCAGTGCCGGGAGCAGAGCACGTCCTTTGAACCCCAGGGTCCCTGCACCAAGAAGCTCCTAGTGCAGGGGAAGACTGATGACAAGGACCTTCCTCAAGAGCTAACAGAGAAATGAAGCCTTCCCCTGGAGCTGACACCCTGAATTTGGACTTTTAGCCTACTTTACTGTGAAGAAATAAATTTCTTTTTGTTAAAGCCATCCACTTGTGGTATTTCTGTTATAGCAGCACTAGATGACTAAGACAGTGGGAATCAACTCAATGGCAACAGGTTTGGGTTTTGGTTCTGGACTCCATGAGCGTTCTAGTTGTCCTCTATTAAGCAGGGCTCTTGAATTCTGACAGCTCACACTTCAAAATTACCCCTGGATATGTGACAACTCCTGTTGGCATCCTAAGCCACAGGGCTGATGTCTCTTATTTCTGCCTTTCAAGACAATTTCACAGGGGCTCCCACTGACCTTGTAATAAAGCTCATCCGTTGCTTGCCAGGCCTATCTCCTCATTGGCTTGAGGAAGATATATTTTGTCCCCAAAACGAGGAATAAGCAATTGGGTAGAGTATCTCTGCTTGCTTTCTGAAGAAATTTACTAATAACTGCTTGAGAAAAGGCAAGAGGTTATGCCTCTCCTAACTGACCTGTTAGATGCCACTTGTTGCATCCAGACAAAGTAGCTTCTTCTTTCTTGGTACTTTTGATTCACAGACACAGATCTTACTTGGTTTTGACCTGTTATTTCTGATTACAGCATCTCTGGAAGGAGGATGCCAAAGTTTTTGTGGCCAAGATTTAACCCCATATCAACTGATCAGAACAAGATATTTTTACGGCAGAGTGAAATAGAGCAGTAGCCAACAGTAGCCTGCTAGCGTGAAGAGTTACTTTAAAGTATATAAAAGCCTTTTTCCCTTCCCAAGTCACTCTGCTTCGCGAACTTTGTACCTCTGTTATTAGAGCTAACTGAACTTCTTCATCCTTGCTCATATTCCTTGATCTGAAATCTATTTTGTCTATTAATATCAACACAGCTACTCCAGCTTTCTTTTGATTACTGTTAGCATGGCATACTTTTTCCCATTCTTTTTTACTTTTAACCAGTGTCTTTATATTCACAGCGGGTTTCTTGTTGATCACATATAGTTGGGTATTATTTTTTTTATCCAGTTTGGCAATTTTTGACTTCGAATTGGAATGTTTACATTGAATGTCATTATCAGTATGGTTGGGTTTGAACCTACCATCTTGCTTTTTATTTTCTATTTATCCTATCTGTTTTTTATTCCTTTTTTCCTCTTTTCTTGCCTGCTTTTGAATTGAGTATTCATTGTGATTCCGTTTTATCTCATTACTGGCTCATTAGTTATGCCTTTTTCCTTTGTTTGGTTTTAGTGGGTGCTCTACAGTTTACAATTTGCATCTTTAACTTATCACAAAAAAAAAACACCAAACCCATTGTCGTCAAATTGATTCCGACTCATAGTGACCCTTGCGACAGAGTAGAACTGCCCCCATAGGGTTTCCAAGGAACTCCTGGTGGATTGGAACTGCCAACTTTTTGGTGAGCAGCTGAGCTCTTAACCACTGCGCCACCAGGGCTCCTGACTTCCCACAGTCTACCTTAAATATTATTATACTTACTTCACCTATAGTTCAAGACAACAGTCAACTTCCATTTCCCCTTCTTCCAGCCTTTGTGCCATTATTGCCATATATTTACTTCCGTGTGTTATTAACCTCACATTATAATGCTATTATTTTTGTATTGAGTAGTCAATTATCTTTTAAATGTTTTTAAAATAAGAAAAAAATATTTTATGCTTGCCCACATATTTACTATTTCTGGTGCTCCTCGTTCCTTTGTGTACATCAAAATTTCCATCTGATACCACTTTCTGTGACCTATTGAGTTTTCACTGGCTGATTTTTGGACGTAGATTGTCAGGCCTTTCAGTGTAGTCTGTCTGAGTCTGGAAGCGCCACTGAAACCTGTCTACCAGAGGTGGTCTTGCTGGTATTTTAAATATTGGCTGCATAACTTTCAGCATCACAGCAACATGCAAGCTACCACGGTATGACAAACTGACCAATGGGTGGTAGACTCAAGCATACCAACGATCATGAAGATGATGCAGAACCAGGCAATGTTTTATTCTGTTGTATATGGGTTGCCATGATTTGGAGCCAACTTGACAACAGCTTAAAACAACATCATTTCTACCTGAAGTACTTCCTTTAACATTTCTTGAGTGCTGCTCTGCTAGTGATGAATCTCTCTGCTGTGTCTAAAAATGTCTTTGTAGTAACATTTTTTTCAGAGATTATTTTTACTAGGTATAGAATTCTAGGTTGAGAGTAATTTTTTCTTTTAGTGCTTTAAAGATGCTGCTTCATGGTCCACTGGCCAGAACGATTTCCAATGAGATGTCTGCTGTCATCCTTATCTTTGACTTCTATTCTTCAAAATGTAGCTTTTTTCCTCTGGCTGTTTTTGAGATTTTTTTTCTTTATTACTGGTTTTCAGCAATTGGATTATAATATGCCTTGATGTGATTTCTTCATGTTTCTTCTGCTTGGAGTTCATCGAGGTTCTTGGATCTATAGGTTTATAATTTTCCTCAAATTTGGAAAAGTTTTGACCAGTATGTTTTCTAATATTTTTTCTGTCCCTGCTGCCTTCTGGGATTCTAATTACACATACTTTAGACTGTCTGATACTATACAACTTACTGATAATGCTGTATTCTTTTTTTTTTTTTTTTTTTTGGTCTTTTTTCGCTGTGTTCATTTTGACAATTTCTATGCTATATCTTTAGATTTACTAGTCTTTCCTTCTACGGGGTCTAATTTAGGGTTATCTGATACAAACATATTTTTCATTTCAGATATTGTGTTTTTCATGTCAAGAAATTCAATTTAGGTATTTTCTATATCTTTTCTCTCCTCTTCATATTCATGTTTTCCTCTACCTTCTTGACCATATGGAGTATATATTTGTAATAGCTGTTTTAATATCCTTGTCTACTAATTCTATCATCTCTATCATTATTGAGCCTAAACAGATATAAACTATTGACTGGATTTTCTCCAGGTTATGGGTAATATTATCCTGCTTCTTTGCATGCCCAGTAATTTTTGTATGGATGCAAGACATGGAAAATTTTGCACTGTTGGTGACTTGATTTTGTTGTTAGGCTTTGTTCTGGGACACAGTTAAGTTGCTTGAGATTAGTTTGATTCTTTTTAGGCTTGTGTTTTAGCACTGTTAGGGCAGGTCCATAAAAGCCTACTTTGTCCCTTCTATGGGGCAATTTTCTTCTGAGTACTCAACTCAGTCTTTCATATGTTTGAAGCGTTTCCACTCTGGCTGGTGGAAATGTAGTACTATTTACCTATGGCTACAGAAAAATTTACCCCAAAACTCAGCGGCTTAAAATAATAAGTATTTATTATCTCACAGTCTCTTGTGCCAGGAATATCAGGAGCAGCTCAGCTGGGTGATCCTGACTCAGGATCTCTCATTAGGTTGCAGTTAAGATGATGGCCACAGCAGAGTCTTCTGAAGGCTTGACTGGGGCTCGAGGACCTGCTTCCAAAATGATTCATTCACACGGCTGTTGGCAAGGGGGACTCAGTTCCTTGCCACATGGGCCTCTTCATACTGCTTAAGTGTCCTCACAAGATGGAAGCTGGCATCCCCCACAGGGACTGATCTAAGAGAGAGGAAGGAGGAAGCCACAATGCCTTTTGTGGCCTATCTCTGAAGTCACACACCAGCGCCATCCCTTCCGCCATATTCTATTCTTTAGAAGCAAGTCACTAGGTCCAGCTCACATTCAAGGGAAGCAGAATTGGGTTCCACCTTTTGAAAGGAGGAATATCAAAGAATTTATGGATATATTTTAAAACCACCACTATTCCTACACCTGTGTGATTTCTGGAGATTGTTCTGCTCACAACACTCTTTTCCGGTGTTTCTTCCCACGGCCTTGGTAGTTTCCTCACACTCATAGACAGATCAGTACTCAGCCAAAGATTCAGGGGGATCTCTGCAGATCTCTGACCTTCTCTACGCAGCTCCTTCCTCTCTAGTACTTTGCCCTGCAAATTCTAGCCGCCTTTGCCTCCTTAAATGCCAAGTTCTGTTTATAAAGTCATCCAAAC
This sequence comes from Trichechus manatus latirostris, assembly GCF_000243295.1. Classification (NCBI taxonomy): domain Eukaryota; kingdom Metazoa; phylum Chordata; class Mammalia; order Sirenia; family Trichechidae; genus Trichechus; species Trichechus manatus. Next base: position 7,084,755 of record NW_004443959.1, read on the forward strand.
CTCCAGGTTCTATCTGGGGTTCTGTCTTGCACTCTTGAGTGGAGCACTTATTAAAAAAAAAAAGAAAAAAGACCAAACCAGTCGCTGTCAAGTCAACTTCCAAATTCTTTAGGAGTCTATTTCTGTAAAGATTTACAGCCTTGGAAACCCAGTGGGGTAGCTATAAGTCGGAATCGACTGACAGCAGGCGGGTGGGCTTTTAGCTTGGGCATTGAGATTTTGTTTTCTTTTTTTAAGTTTCCCAGGTTATTCTAATATGCAACAAGTTGGCATGGAACCACTGTTTTAGACTGTTAGGGTGGGTAAGAATACCAATCAGAATGATTTCATTTATTCGAAGAGATGATGAGATTGATGAAGTGAAGGCCTAAGTGCAGCGTTACTCTCCTCCACCAACTCCAGGTTCTAGGTCAACAATTAAAGAGGTTTTATTAGGCTCCAGGCAACAAGCTGACCCCAGTGTGAATGGCTACAGGCAAATAGCATTTAAATTCTGTGTGTTTAAAAACATTGCTATTTGTTGCCAAACCCAATCCCTTTCTGCTTTCCTAATGGTCTCTTAAAAGTTTACAAATGACTACATGCCTTAGCATTGTAGACTTTATCTTAACTGGTGCAAAGGTCTATCAGCTGGAGTTTGCCTTTGTTGCTGTTAGGTGCTGTCGAATCCGTTCTGATTCATATTGACCCTATCTATGTACAACAGAATGAAATACTGCCCGGTCCTGCACCATCCTTAGAATTGTCACTATGTTTGAGCCCATTGTTGCAGCCACTGTGTTCATCCATCTTCTTCCTCTTTTTTGCTGACTCTCTACTTTATCAAGCATGATGTCCTTCTCCAGGGACTGATCCCTCCTGATAACATGTCCAAATTACACGAGACAAACTGTCTCCAACCTTCCCTTTAAAGAAGATTCTGGCTGTACTTCTTCCAAGATAGACTTGTTCGTTCTAGCAGTCCATGGTATACTCAACATTCTTTGTCAACACCATAATTCAAAGGTATCAATTCTTCTTTGGTCTTCCTTATTCATTGTCAAGCTTTTGCATGCATATGAGGTGATTGAAAATACCAGGGCATGGGTCAGGTGCACCTTAGTCCTCAAGGTGACATCTTTGCTTTTTAACATTTTAAAGAAGTCTTTTGCAGCAGATTCGTCCATTGCAATATTTTGCCCAGAGCTGCAAAATTACCCTGGAGCTGGCCCAGATTGCATAGCACTGTAACAGGTTGCAAAAACTTGATCTTATTGTGAAGCCAGCTTTCTTCACTGATGCCAGATGCTGTCTCATTCTGTTGAATGATGCATTAGCTTTGTTGGTTCAGGACTCGGGTAGCATGTTGGCCAAACCCTGCAGTAGAGCAGCCTGGGAAAGAACCAAGCATCAGTCAACTCTGATGCATGGCAAGCCCGTGTGCGGCAGAATACAACTGTGCTCCATAGGGTTTTTAATGGTTGATTTTTTGGAAGTAGATCACCTGACCTTTCCTCTGAGGTGCCTCTGGGTGGACTTAAACCTCCCCCCTTTTGGTTAGCAGCCCAGCGCATTAGTCATTTTCACCACCCATGGACTCCAAAGGATATCCAGGTAGTTTGAAATCCACAAAATCATCCTGCACTGGCCAGGATGCTTGGTTAGCACCTGAGCGTATTAACCATTTGCACTACCCAGAGGGTTTTCAAGGAGCAGCTGGTGGATTTGAACTGCTGATCTTTTGGTTAGCAGCTGAACTCTTAACCACTGTGCCACCAGGGCTCCACTTGATATCTACTTCCCTAAAGGTTACAGCCTTGGAAACCCTGTGGGGCAGCTCTACTCTGTCCTACAGGGGCACTGTGAGCTGGAATCAACTCAACGGCAACGGGTTATGTAAACACATACATACTCGCATAAATGGGCACTTATAATTCTGATAGTTATCTTTGAAATGATCCATTAGAAAATCCAAGTTCTACATAAGGAGAATAGTGAGCCACTCTCTTGTGTTATTTTTTAATTAAGGGTATATATTTACTTTGAAGTTATAACACATTTCATCTGAGGGTAGTTTGGCACAAGACACATCCATCTTGGACCCAATCAAAAGGACTTTATTATGACATCGTCATTTATTAGGCGGTCCCTTGGCACGATGTCTACTTATAAAGAAAGCTTGCATTTATTAATTGAATGTCAACTATAGAATAGGCATTGCCAAACCATTTGCAGAGATTAACTCACATAGTTTTTATCCTCACAGAAACCTTAGGTAGGTAGGTACTATTATTATTATTTCTATTTACCAATGAGGAAACATGTGCTCAGAGAGATGAAGTAAATTGACCAAGGCCGTACAGGAAATGGGAGAGCCAAGAATAAGTCTCTGACCTGTTAGTCCTGACTTCAAGAATGTTACAGTCTAGACTATGGGGCTCTTAACCTGGAGTCCAAACGGTCCAGGATAGAAAGCAGAAGTCCATAAACTTGAATGGAAAAATTTACATCTTAATTTCACTAACCTCTAACTAAAAGTTAGTAGTACTTCTTTCAATTGTGAATATGGGCAACAAGCTACAATAGTATTAACAGTACCTATGACCAACACCAACAAACAACACAGATATTTTCATGCCACATCAAAGTTATTGCATAAATCTCAAAATACATATATTCATCAATATTTACAAATTATGGTTGTTATTATACCTGCTGCTAGATTTTGGAATTTAATATACTAATAAAGAAGCACATATATCACTGTACCTAAATTTACTTTATTTTAGTATTTTGAAATGTGCATTTCAATGTAATGGATTTCCTTTATGTCTTATGTATTCTATTTTATGTATTTAGAATTATTACTCAGAGAAGGGGTCCATGGGCTTTTCCAGACTGTCAAAGGGGTCCATGACACAAAACATAAAATCCTTGGTCTACATGGAGATATCAGATGCATATCAGAAAAGATCATTAGACTTCTGGTTCCCACTCTGGAATGTAGAGCTGGAAAGAGTGTTGCTCCCACCTTTGCAACAGCAACAACAAAAAGCTGACTGTCTTCAAATTCATGACTTTTAAAAAATCCATTAGAGCAACCAACTGGTGCAAAATTTAAGGAGTAGATTGCTTACCCGGGGTAAATTCAACCCAACATCAGTAAGAGGAGTTCAGCAAGAATAGATGACAGACAGGTAAAGGTCAAGTGCAGGCTAGTGGAATGCTGTGAATCCACAGAAGCCATAGACATGGAGGGAGTCTTTACCCTTTTGCAGGTTCATTCTCCATGAACCTCACGAAGAACTCAGAGAGAACCCTAAGAAAATGTCTAATGGGGGAAGGGAAGAGCTGTGCAGAAGGGGAACACCACCTTCCTTTCCCTTTTCTCCCTTCCCCTCATGGAACAAAAGCCTTAATCTGTGGAAGGGAAGATAATAAATACTGTCATCCTCAGGACACTAGTGAAAACTCATTACAGCTACGGGAAAAAAAAAACGGGTACAAAAATTCCCCCGGTGAAGGAGCAGGAGTACGTGCTGGACCAGAAACTACAGCTAGAGAAACGACAGGAGAACTGAGAAAGTCAGATCTCTTGAGAACCAAGAACAGGGCGCTTACCTACCGCTAAGGCTCGACAAGAATAAGAGAGAACATCTATCTCCCACCCCGCATTGCCAAGCTAATGCATTTTGGTCACCAAGAATGGCAGAACAGGAGAACAAGAGCACGTGAAGAGAACCTTTCACAGGTGCAGTGCAAAGGAAACATCTAAAGCTGAGAGTCAAGCAAGAAATATTAAAATAAGTTCTCCAGAGAGAAGCAAAATGATATAGGTCAGAAACTCAAATCTATATAAACAAGGAAGAGCATTTGAGAAAAAACAAATGAAGGTAAAAGAGAATATTTTATTTTTCTTATTCGTAACTCATATAACAGATAAGCTTGTTAAAAATAATAATAGTAACAATATATTGGGGGATTATAGCTTATGAATAAGTGAAATGTATGACAGCAACATTATAAGGGATAAAAATCAAAAAACCAAACCCATTGCCATTGAGTAGATTCCAACTCATAGCAACACTAAAGGACAGAGTAGAACTGCCTCATATGGTTTCCAAGGAGTGGCTGGTGGATTCAAACTGCCGATCTTTTGGTTAGCAGCCAAGTACTTAACCACAGCACCACCAGGGCTCTATCATAAGGGATAGGAGGGAGGAATTGGAATACTATGTTATGGGGTGTCTACACTACCTGTGAAGCGGTATAATGTTACTTGAAAGTGGACTTAGATTACTTGCGGTGCAGTGGTTAAGAGCTTGGCTGCTAACCTAAAGGTCAGCAGTTTGAATCCACCAGCTGCCTCCTTGGAAACCTTATGTGGCAGTCCTACTCTGTCCTATAGGGTCGCTATGAGACTATGAGTCGGAATCAACTCAGTGGCAAAGGGTTTGGTTTTGGTTTGGTATATTGCAAACTCTGAAGCCCTGGTGGTACAGTGGTTAAGAGTTTGGCTGCTAACCAAAAGCTTGGCAGTTCAACTCCACCAGCTGCTCCTTGGAAACCCTATGGAGCAGTAGGGTCACTAGAGTCAGAATCAACTCATTGGCAACAGGTTTTTGGTTATTGCAAACTCTAGGGCTACCACTAAATTTTTTTTTAAAGAAGTCTAATTATATGCTAAAAAGGAGAGAAAATGGAATCGCATAAATTGCTCAATTAAAAACAGGGAAGGCAAAAAAAAGAGTGGGAGACAAAAACAAACAAACAAAAAAAAAAACAAAGAACAAGGGCAATGAATAGAAAACTGTTACAATATGGCAGATATTAATCCAACTATATCGATAATCACTTTAAATGTGAATGGTCTAAATAACACCAGTTGAAAGACAGATAATCAGAGTGAATAAAAAAAAGAAAAACCAACTATATGCTGTCTAAAAAAAACCCACCTTAAATGTAAAGGCACAGATTAAACATAAAGGAATGGGGAAAGATGCCACCCTAACACTAATCCAAAGAAGGCTGGAGTAGCTATGTTAATTTCAAACAAAGCAGACTGCAGAGCAAGGAAAATTATCAAGCATGGGGGTGGGGGGGTAGGCATTACATAATGATAAAAGGGTCAATTCTCCAAGAAGACACAACAATTCTCAACTGGTATATGCTTAACAACAGAGTATCAAAATATTTGAGGCTAAAACTGATAGAGCTAAAGGAGGAATAGACAAATTCACTGTTATAGTTGGAGACTTCAGCATCCCTCCATCGGTTATTGACAGATCAAGCAGGCAGAAAATCTGTAAGGATATGGTAGAATTGAATAGCACATAAGTCAACTGAATCTGGTTGACATTTATAGACTACTTCATCCAACAACAGCAGAATACACATTCTTCTCAAGTTTACATAGAACATTCACCAAGGTAGACCACACCCTAGGCCATGAAACACATCTTAATGAATTTAAAAGAATATAAATTATACAAAGTATGCTCTCAGAGCACAGTGGAATTAAACTAGAAATTAATAACAGAATGACAGCTACAAAATTCCAAACTATGTGGAGATTAAATAACAGACTCTAAATAATAAATAGGTCAGAGAAGAAGTCTCAAGAGAAATTTTAAAATATTTACAACTAAATGAAAATAAAAAACACGACTTATTAAAATTTGTGGGATGCAGCAAAAGCAGTGCGTAGAGGAAAATTTATACCATTTTCTTACAAAGCTAAACATAGGCTTACCATATGATCCAGCAATAGTGCTCCTGGTTATTTACCTAAAGTAGTTGAAAACTTATGTCACACACAAACCTGCATACAAATGTCTATAGACGCTGTATTCATAATTGCCAAAAATTGCAAGCAATCAAGATGTCCCTCAGTAGGTAAATAGATAACTGTGCTGCATGCGTACAACGGAGTATTATTCAATGATAAAAGGATATGAGCTCTTAAGCTATGAAAAGACACAGAGAAAATTTAAATGCATATTGCTAAGTGAAAGAAGCCAGTCTGAAAAAGCTACACTGTGTGGTTCCAACTATTTGCCGTTCTGGAAAAGGCAAAACTATACAGACAGTGAAAAGGTCAGTGGTGGCCAGGGGTACAAGGGGATGGAGGAGGGATAAGTAGGTGGAGCACAGGGGATTTTTAGGACAGTGAAACTATTCTGTATAATACTGTAACAGTGGCTATTACATGACATCAAGCGTATGTCAAAACCTGTAGAATTGCACAGCACAGAGTGATGGGACGATAAGAGAGGCTACAGGCTTCGCAGATGGGGTTTCATTCAGACCTCAGAGGATCGTTGTGTGACAACCAATGGAAGTGAATAAAGAAGAGATTTGAGGGTGAAAATGGAGCGACAAATTTATAAAGGTTTGACAGTGGCAAAGTTTGAAATGTATGCAAGATCCACGGTATGGATTATCTACGAGAAACTTTACTTGAACGCTTGCTCAGTGTTATTATGAGAAGTCAGGTTGAAGCCAACACGTGAAAGCTTAAACGGCAGGCTGAGGAGTTGATATTTTACCCTGCAGGCCCTGTGGAACTGTCGCAAGCTTATGAGTAGGCTGTGAGATGTTATGAAAACTGTTCTGTGAAAATTAGTCCGGCCATGATGGGCATGCCATACAGGGTGGTGGAAAGATGGGTAGCAGAAGGCAACTGAGGTAGATGGCTCCTTCAGTGGTCCAGATGTCCAGCTAGAGGGTCAAGTTATGCTCATAAATTGATTTCCATGGAGAATCGATGAACGGACAACACATTTCCAAGTGTATCAATTTTTAAGCAGGTGAAAACAGAGAGCTGCAGCAATAACACCACCACCCAGGGTCAGGCGGAATGAAGCCACATCTCTGGAGAGCAGTCAGCCTCCCGACCCTGCGCTGTGAAATGAAAGTCCTGGTAGCTTTCCTACATTTAACTCCTCCCTCGATTAGGAAAACTGCCTCTTCATTTGTTTCCCATAATAATCCATAGGAGAAGGGCCAGAGATGAGGGGGAGAAGAGTGACTTAGGATCCGAGTCCGTGTGCTTCCCTGCCAGGGGACCAGTGTGCACGGGCTGCCTGTTCTGAGAAGTCTCAGACAACCACCCTTTCCCAACTCAGAAATAAAACGAAAACAAAAAATCCACTAACCTAAAATCCTGGTGAGATTGCACTTTCTATAAATATTTTTTTTTTTGTATTGCTTTTACATGACTGTTTGCTCTCAGCATTACAAATACCTCAGCTGTATGGAACATGGCAAGGGAAGGAGGAGGGACCAGCGAGGGGGAGAAGGGGAGGAGAGGCCAGAGACAAACTTCACCTACTTCACTAATGTGCTGTGAGCTGTCCTTGGGTCTTGGTTTGGGAATCGAAGGTCCTGTCCCTACTGCCTCTTGTCCTTCTAGCAGGGAATTGGACTCTGGAGGTTCCTGTTAGGCTCCCACTTGGAGAACTCCCTGAAAATACACTCAGTATCACACGCTGGTGCATACATCCTAACGGCATTTCCTTTGCATTTCTCAAGTTAATAAGATAAAATATTAGGAAAAAAAAAAAACAAGCACACTTGTATAAATTATAATTTTATAAAAATGGACTGTAATTTATCATTCTTAAAATAACTCCAGTTACACTTAAAAGGTTGAGAGATTTATCTAAAAGCCCGGAGCAAGCCAATTAACAAACAAAAGAATCAAATTACAACTCTAAAAGTCTTGTTTATAAGAATCTAACTTCCCCAAATTTCAGTCACAGATTCCTTTCTGCAGTGAGTTCTGTGCCCGAGAAGCCAGCCTGAGGACAATTTCGACATGTAACATCAGAAAACTACTGAAACATCATCCTGCTCAACCTTCCCTGTCCACCATTTACCTGAGTTGCTTGTCCTCTCCATTGAGAGGGCATATCGGCAGGACTCTGTTCCACTTCCATTGACATTGTATGGAGGTCCCTGCTCATGGGAACTGTGGCCTCCTCGTCGATTTTCCTCTTTCTCATGGTTTTCTAGTTCTCAGCAGATTGGACCACCACTTATTGGCTGTTGTCAAGATAGGCATGGTTGGTTCTTTCCTGGTCTTGCCCTTCTCTCTCTCCTTCCTCCTGATCTTGCCCTTCAGTCCATCTCCTCCCCTCCCATTTTCTTTCCTTCACCATCTTCCTTTCATCCAGGCCCTCTGCAAAGGCTCCAGCTAAAGCTCATTGTTGGGTGGCATTATGACATCATTATGGACATCAGCATTCAGTGGTGCTCAGAAAAGGAGAGAAAGGTAAGAAGAAGTGAAGGGGGAATAAACAAAATGGGAGCTGCAAGGAGCTGGTGTGAGGCCAGCACTGGACTCAGAACAGAGCCTGGGCAACACTGGAGGCAGATAAAAAGCTTGGAGCACAACATAACCAATTCCTTTCATGAGATCAGATTTTGCCTCATTGATTTCTGAATTCTCAACAGGCTTGCCAGGAGGGACTTTTGATTCAGAAAGTTGCACTCCAACAAATTGAGAAAATGTTGAGGGAAGAAACTACCTTACCCATTTTGTAAGTCTAATATCTATTAACAGATTTCTGTAATAGATGGTATTGCAGAAAAAATCACCAATCTCAAGAAACTTAAGCTATTTCTTTGAAATGCCTAAATAAGAGGGGAAAATGATGAATAAATACAGGATACAATTTTTGAATCATTTTCCAATCAACTGAAATTAGAAGTTTTAAAATGGTGATAAAAAATGGAAAGTGATTAAACAGAAGGGAATCCTTTAAATTATGACAGTACTGTTATACAAAGCAGTCCCTAGGCGGCACAAATGGTTAAGTGAGTGGCTACTAACCAAAAGGTTGACTTTTCAAGCCCCCCCCCCAACCACAGGCACCTTGAAAGAAAGTTCTGGAAATCTGCTTCTGAAAGGTCACAGCCTTGAAAACCCTACAGAGTAATTCTACTCTGCAGCACGTGGGGTCATGAGTTGGAATGGACTTGCTGGCAACTGGTTTGGTTGTTTCGTTTATTTTTGCTATACAAGTATCAGCAGTCTGCTCAGGTGTGGCCCTAGGAACCCAAACTTTTAGCTGAATATCAAGGCGCATCCTTGTGCATGTCTCTTCCCACCCTTCATACAGATGCTTAGGATTCAAGTGCTTTTCTTTTCATAAGCAATATCCTTAGGTATGACCAGAATGCCTCATACCAAATGTTATACACCAGAAGAGGAGTTGGGAATATCCATCCACAAAGAACGAGACAAACCATGGGTCTTTTCATTCTTCGGGAAAATGCTGAGTCATAGGCCCACTCGCTTGGACTTCCAGGAGGACAAAATCTGCTTGGCCCTCCCATGTCTTCTTTGGAGGGTGCTTTTGAATCTTGATAGAAGAGTCACATTTGGAAGACAAGTTCTTATAGACATTTTTTTTTTCCTTTCATCTCTACCTTATGGTACCTTGGGTAAATTTGTGGTTATTGCTGAGTCCTAAAAAGCATGTTCTAATGTTAAAAGTCAGGGCAGTATGTTCTAGTAACTGTGTATAATTTGTTCATTGTTTTGTTGACTTACTATGCAACACAGCACCTTTCCATATGTCACGTGCAAATATAGCACATTCAGTTGTTCTGTATAAGAGAATGCAATTGGAAGCAGCAGTACCTAAAAGATTTACAAATCATTTCTACAAAATACGAGGCTCTCCTGTAGTTTCTCCAGATCATGTCAACCCTGTCTTACCAAGTTTAGGGGGATGAAAAATATTTACTTGCTTCTTAAATTGTGATTCTCATCTTCAGAAGTGTACACACCAGTGTGCAATATTCTACTGAGGCTGGCAGAGGTGTCACTTAGGGCAGAATGTTCAGTGGGGCACAAGATTCTGGTTTATGCCTCAGAGTAAGATCACACAGCTTTGGAGCTTCCCAATCCTGTCATCTTGCATTACACAGATCTAAGTCTGTCAGCCTGAAACAAAGGAAGTAAGTTATTCCTGGTCTTCTCTGTAGGTCAGACCACACTCACAAAACTGCATTCAACGCTGGCCATCACGCGTCAGAGCCATAGGGATAATGGCGCACCTGTTTCCAAACAGAGAATGGCCCGACATGAAAGGGGAGGCCAATAATATAGTAAAAATAATGTAGTAAAACTTACAACTACAAGTTAAGCATAATAACTGAAGGTGTTTGACCTAAGCGGGAAAAAAAACTAGCTTGGAGCATGGGAGATGGAGTCATAGAGACCTAATATCAAAGGCTGACCTGCAGGAAAATGATTACATTTCGTCTGTAGATTCCAAAGGATCTAAAGAATGAAGACAGGTGACTTATCAGGCCTGCGCAGAGCTGAGCTGGGCTGTGTATGGGGGCTGGGAGCTCCCTGCTGGACTCTCAAACGGAAGGGGCTGGAGAGGGCTTTTAAACATGAGAGAGCAAAATGAACTCAATTCCTTTAATGCTTCTTCCAGCCCTAAATCAATGAATTACCACTCTCCTTCTTTTTCTCTGTCTTCCAGAGTGAACTACTGTACCTTTTGCAAAACTAATTGGAGAAGTCTGTGCCAGCTCTTTTGTGCCCCATCCTGAGCAGTTCACACACCAAACCATGGTCTGCGTAGAGGGTGGGCAAGTCAGGTTTCTGATAGCTGCAATCTAATTTTGCTGTGTAAAAATAATAACACCAACAACAGATTGTATTAGTTGCTACCATCTCCCCATCCATCCGAAGAGGATGATTTTGTTCTAGGGAAGTCCCAGCATGGGCATTTATGAATAGATAAGGTGTCTGGGCTTCTGCCCATGAGTAGAGAAAGCATGAAAGAACTCTGTCTGATCAGATTCTGAGAGTAAGCTGGTTTCTAAAGACAAATGTGGGTTTCAGATTTGCCCTTGGGCTGGATCTCAGGTTTTGTGATACAACTCAAATCCTCAGAGGGAAAGTGGCTGTCCAAGATCTTGACAATAAATTTGACCTAGGCCACAGCCAACCTCTGGGTTTTTTCCTCCCAGAACAGTGAGGACATAGACCCAGTAAAAAACTTCACGTGTCTTTCTAGAAACTAGGGTGTCCTGAATAGAGTGTGATTCTGGGGATCAGGAGACCTGGGTTCTGGTCTGTGCTTTCTCACTTACCATGAGATCCTGGGTAAGTCACCTCAGGACCTCAGTATCCACACTGGAAAATGAAGAAGTGGGGGATAGAGGATCATCAGGGCGCCTTCCAGCTCAGACCTATAACTTGCATGTCTACGATGTGACTGCGCCGCTACAGAACAATCTTGTACTCTCACTCCCTCCACACACACACACACACACAAAGTATAGTAACTATCCATCTTGGGTCTATGACATCCCTGGACATCTTTAATAACCTCAAGGGTACTGAGAAATTTTCGGAACAAGGAGTTAATATGAATTCAATTTAATTTTTTAAATAGATAACATTCCACCGAATACTTTTTCCTCTCCCCAGGGATGTCTAAGTGAAGATTTGGGCATCACTAACTGAATTAGGAGGATCTCTGGTGGCTAAATGGTTAACCACTCAGTCGCTAACCAAAAGGTCAGTGGTTCAAACCCACTAGCTGCTCTGCAAGAGAAAAGACCCGATGCTGTGCTCCCATAAAGATTCCAGCCTAGAAAACCCTAAGGGGCAGTTCTACTCTGTTATATGCGGTCACTATGAGTTGGAATTGACTTGACAGCACACAGTAACAACTTAGAGGAAATTCTGAGCAGAGTACAATATACTTAAGACAAAGAATCAGTTGATAATTTTTTTAATTACAAATGGATGGGAGGGATGAAGACAGGGAGTGAGGGGTGAGCGGACAGGAAATTATCCTTGCCCCAACACTATGCAGTTTGAATGCTCTTCTATCACACCATGCTTTTAACACCTAACCCACTGCAGTACTGATCTCGGTCAGTCCATGCTCAACTCAGTAGCAGGACCTTCATGAGACCCAGAGACAGGTGGGTGAGCTAGAAGGCATCAGAGGGACAGGGCATCGCTCTGACAGACACATGCACCAGCTTCTCTAGTGCCAGCTTCTAACATCTGACTACTCATCAGCATGCCACCACCGCCCGGATGCCGCCATGTTTCTCCTTGAGGTCTAAGCTCAAGCCACGCTGGATCTTTTTTATTTCTTTATGCTTGGCCTATCCCCTCCCACCAAAGTGACTTTGGACGTGCTGTTCCCTCTACGTGGAATCCTCTCCTCATTTCGCATAGTTAGCTGCTACTTACTCTTTCTCCAACCTCAGTTCAAGTATCACTAAGCTCCCCAACTATGTCAGACATCTCTGTTATATGCCCTCATTGTCCCACATAGCCTTTATTCAAAATATTTACTGTAATTAAAATTTTTCATTGTGTGTGGATTGTCGTAAAACCATCTACAGCAGTGCAGTGTCTGGCACTTAGCAGGTGCTCAACGAATATTTTTTTAATGAATTCTTAAATATCACATCGCATGTCATAATGTCTGGTTGCAAAAATATACTCATGATAAAAATTAACTATAATGAAAACGTACTCAGCATTAAAAAAAATAAACTAACTAGACATGGACTTGTGTTACAGTATCAGTGCTCTTATCATAAACGAAGCAGGAGGGAGGTACCAAAGAATTCACTCATTTATGCCAGTAGCCATTTTTGAGTGCTTACTATGTACAAGGTACAATGAGGGGTAAACAATTAAGAGACGTCTCTGCCCTTGAGGCGCTCGTGATCCAATAGACAAACAGTGTCTCTGGCAAGAGAAACAAAGTACAAGCAATTCAGAACAAGACACTCACTGGGGTAGGAAAGGAACTAATAAAGGGAGGATTGCGAATACGCATTAAAGTGAGACATTACTATATCATTGCTATTCACAAATGAGAAAGGGAACCTTACGGTATCTATAAAACCTAAGAACATGCTGAGCAGACAATGACCATTGCCTGTAAGATTCTAATTAAGTGCATTATTGCTGTATCTGATTGTGTCACTGCCTGTCACTAATCCATGCTAGACAAGCATTACAGGGTGGAGTTACAGTGTTTCATGCTAAAAGAGTAATTGACTATATAAGAGCATTTCTAGATAAGAACACAGTGACTGTCATCAGACACCTGTATAATAGCTCTATTAACAATGCTACTAGGCAAGGAAAAAAATCCAAGGGTAGGATTTCCAGTTCAAGAGAGCAGACAGAGCAGAATAGGCAAATATGCCTTTATTTCCCCTTTACTTCCAGAGAGCTCATTAAAATGCAAGGAAATCTAACACTTAAAAACTCAAAAAATGAAGAAAACAGGAGGACCACCTTTAGTGAAAAAGATATTTAATCAAATTTATGACACTGTCTTAGCTATCTAGTGCTGCTTTAACAGAAATACCACAAGTGGACGGCTTTAATAAACAGAAGTTTATTCTCTCACAGTTTAGGAGGCTAGAAGTCCTAATTCAGGGTGCCAGCTCCAGGGGAAGGCTTTCTTTCTCTGTCAGCTCTGGGAAGAAGTCTTGTCGTCAATCTTCCCCTGGTCTAGGAACTTCTCAGCACTGGAACCCTGGGTCCAAAGGACACACTTGCTTGCTCCTGGCTCTTCTTTCTTGGTGGTAAGAGGTCCCTCTCCTCTCTGTTCACTTCTTTCTTTTATATCTCAAAAGAGATTGACTTAAGACAAAACCTAATCTTGTAGATTGAATCCTGCCTCATTAACATAACTGCTTCTAATCCTGCCTCATTAACATCGTAGAGGTAGGATTTACAACACACAGGAAAATCACATCAGATGACAAAATGGTGGACAATCACACAATACTGGGAATCATGGCCTACTCAAGTTGACAGATATTTTGGGGAGGGACACATAACAGCAAACCTATAGGACACAGTAGAACTGCCCCATAGGGTTTCCAAGGAGCAGCTGGTGGATTCGAACTGCCACCCTTTTGGTTAGCAGCCAAGCTTTTAACCACTGTTCTACCAGGGCTCCAAAAACTGAACATCAGCCTCAAATTCTAAATCCAACCAAACTACCAAATGTGAAGCCAAATCAAAGAAGATATTCAGACAGACAAGCATGCAAAAATATATCTCCTATCTCTCACTTCTTGAAGAATTACCTAAAAAGTACACCAGTAAAATGAGGAGTAAACTAAGAAGGAAGAAAACAAGAATCCATGTAACAAATGAGGATCTCCCAAGATGGCAGCTCTGCAGGAGGACGTCAGAGCAAGCAGGAAGAGACAGCTCCCTTAGAGAAAAAGGGGACCTCTACAGAGAGTGGAAACCCTAGTGGTGTAGTGGTTAAGTGCTACAGCTGTTAACCGAAAGATCAGCAGTTCAAATCCACTAGGTGCTCCTTAGAAACTCTATGGGGCAGTTCTGCCCTGTCCTTTAGGGTCGCTATGAGTCAGAATCAATTTGACAGCAATGGGTTTGGTTTTGGTTCTACAGAGAGTTGAGAGTTTGGAAAAAATTAGAGAACATGATAAAGGTACTAAATGCAAGTAATAAACGAAAACAATTAGAAACTACTGACAGAGAGAAATGCCTTATAGAGGCAGCATATCCTAGTGATTAGGAGCAAGGTCTCTGGAGGCAGAATGCCTATGTTTGAATATTAATTCTGCCACTTACTAGCTGTGTGACCTCGTGCAAGTTACTCAACCTCTCTGCATTCAATTTCTCATCTATCAAATGGAGATAATAATAGGACCAACTTACAGGTTGTTACGAGGAATTAAACGAGTTAATATTTGTAAAGCTCTCAGAAAATGACCTGTCACATGGTAACTGCTATATGAAAAAAATAAAAACAAAAGCAAACCACTTGCCATCGAGTCCATTCCAATAAGGATCTGTTAAATAAGAAAAACTACATAAAAATTGTCGACCAAATAGAAGACATAGACCCTAATTAAAACAAGTTAATATGCTGAAGAAGAACATAGCTATCGTTGTGAGGATGGCGCAGGACTGGGCAGCGTTTCATTCTGTTGTACGTAGAGTCGTTATGAGTCGGAGACTCGAAGCACCTGCCAACAACAATATGCTTAAAAGTAAAGAATGTGATGATCTCCAAGTGATAGATGAAGTACAACTTGAAGGGCGTTGTGTGGTGGGGTAAGGTGGGAAGCATATATTTCTCCTTCTAACAAGGAAAAAGAAAGGCAAACTTAAATTCCAGGAACGCCTGTCCTGCCTCCTCCAAACCCACATACAAGAAAGAGTCTGCATACGGAGCAAAAGAAAACACAGCAGGATTACACATAAATGGTAGCGTATAAGAAAGGGGACTTCTTTTGTGTATGATGCTCTGTAAGAATCAGCTAGATCCTCATCTATCACAGTGTAAGTCAATAGGGCAATGTCCAAAGCAGATAAATAAATAGAAATCAAGTCTATTTTTTTTAAAAAATTGGAGCTAATCACCAGAGGAGCTAAAACACAAGTAAAGATGGGTGTTTCATGGAAGTCAGACTGAGGGTGGAAAGTAAGAGACTGTTGCTTTAATTGCGAGCCAGTTACTCCTACTTGATTACAGAAACTATACAGATGATTACCTTGATTAGACTTTTGAAAAATTTTAATCTACACAAAGTCTCACCTCCTCTCTCCCACAAAAACCAAGTTTTAAATCCAGTCTTTTTTTTCAAACCTGAAGACAAGAGGAAGTATAAAGAAAAAGCCAAATATGGTTTGGTGTAACCGAGCCAGGATAACCTAGAATTCTGAGAAGTGTTGCTGTCATTAGAAATGTTGCAATCAGAGCACGTGTCGGCCAAGAGGGAGGCATCGGTTGCTCATCCTGAACACAACAGGAAAGATGTAGTGCTAAGCGTAACGTAACAAACTGTACCAGAATGTACCACTGCCTGACAAAGGCAGGTTAAGCTTTTTGTGAACATTTTATTGCAACGGTCCCTCCAGAATTCAAGGCCTTTTGCTGTTGTGTGTGTGTGTGTGTGTGTGTGTGTGTGTGTGTGTGTGTGTGCACGTGCACGCATGGGTAGGTATGCACACATGTGCACACACGTGCATACATGTGCAAGGCTGGAGGCGGGAGGTACACTGGGGACTGTGTATTTCTTAAGGCTTCTGCATTCCAAGGTAGAGTCTTCAAACCAAGAGTCGGACCTCCCAGAGAAGCCTTCCCTCAAACCTTCCTCAGTTCCAAGAATTAGTCACTTGCTTGCCTGTACTGATCAGCTTCCATGTAACTCTCTTATGGCACATTTCATGAAACTTTGTCATTGTGCACCCCTCTCTCTCCTCTACTGATTGGTGAGCCCTTGAAAGAAAACCACCACCACAGTACACCCACCACTATATCCTCAGGGCCTGGCACAGGTGCACAGTAACTAGCAGTTAGAGGGAAAGACACCCTGAGTCTTACTTCCTGCCCTGTTGTACTTCCCCTTCAGTTTCCTGTCATTAGACATTGTTGGAATTTATGAACCTACCTTATACGGACAACAGAGCATAAAAATTATCAAATATTGTGATAGAGGCAGAGGTTTTAATTAGAAATTAGCCCATATGCTCTCAGCCCACATCCCCAGGCCATACACCCTTGCTGGGTGATTTTGTCCACTCTGGAAACTTCAACGGCACCACTATACTGTTGATCAGCAGTTCAGTATTCCCAGTCCAGACCTTGCACCTCAGCTCCAGACCGTACATCCAACCACCTGCTGGACACCTCCATTTGGATATTCCACAAGCACTGCAAACTCAACCAGGCCAATCATGAACTTGTTCATCCAGGCCCGTCTCTATAGTCCACCGTCTAACATGGCTGCAGACCTGAATACAACATTGCCTGCTTAAGGCCCTTCAGTGCCCTCCCCCACCCCCATTACCTTTCCTGTAGGATCAAGTCCAAGGTCCTTAGAAAAGCAAGCCAGGCCTCCTGGCCATCATGTGCCCTGCCTCTGCTCCCTCCACCATTTTTCTCTCCCACTGCTCCCCTCTTCCAGTCAGAGGCTCTGGTTCCCCAGATCTATGGTGCTGCTTCCTGCCCCCACGCCTGGCTAGTGGTTAAGCCTCTTTCAAGACTCCACATAACACCCATCTTCTCTTGGAAGCATTTTTCTGAAACTGTGTCTAAACCCCCTGTTCAACCCAAGGTGAGTCACAAACCCCTTTTCTATTCGGTTACAACACCTTGTGGTGAACAGCAAGCTCTTTATGCTTATGACTGAATGAACCTCTAATTTATATGATGCGTGGAAGCTCAGAGAAGTTAGGTAACTTGCTCAGTGTCACACTGAATTGTAAGTGGCAGAGCTGTGACCAGGACTTTTGATTCCTAATCCAGTTCCCTTACAGGATACGGCAAAGGTTTTCTGTAATTTCTCCCTTGAAGCAGAAACTTCCTGTTCCCAATCTCCTGTTCATTGCTTCCTGTCTTGCTATTAGATGAGCTCTGTGAAGTGTCTAGCACAGGGCCTGGCAACAGAGGCTCAAATGATTGCCTTTCCTTGCTTGCCTCTTTTATATACCATAGCTCTTGCCCTGCACACTGGTCTTACGAAGGGCCAGAGGCTGGAGGAGGAAACCTGGTGGCCATGGGCTCCAGCACCAGGGTCTGGAGAAGGGGGGCTCGGCTATGGAAAGCAGCCTCAGCCCACCTCCCCATGACAGATGGGCCTGCACTCTACCCACAGGAGGAGGGGGCTCACTTACCGGGACTTCCTGCCCCTTCTCCAGAGGATGGCTCCCCTCACTCCAGGCTCAACTGTCACTAACTGTCTGCTGGTCAGAATTCTTGGCCTCTGATTGGTCCACATCCCTGCCAATTCCCTCCAAAATAGAACTGCTTCTCACAAAGCCCCTGGATCAGTCTTCCTTAGCAAACCTTCTACATTCATTCAAACTGAGGTCTCTGGATTAACCTCAAGTAAGAATCTTCCCTCTGCCTGGCACTGTGCTAGGCTCTCGTAGGTCCTCAGCAAATCTTGAGTCCACACTTGGTTACAGAGTCCCTCTCTGGACTGTGAGCTCAGAGGACAGAGACTAAGCTTCACTTGTGTTCTAAGTCCCCAAGACTTAGGACAGCATCAGAGTGGGGACAAATAAATTTCTTTCCTGGACCACTCCAACAGTCCTTACTTGAGCCTCCCTGCCCGGAAACATATTGTCTAAAATCTAATCTCCATATTAGAAGAAAGGATCACAGGTTGAAGATCTATGGGGTATAGCAAGTTGTATGATGCTGCTAAAGCTTACAGTACAGAGCCAGGCCAAGGTGAATGGACTCTGAGAAAAGAACTGGAGATGTAAGTTAAGACTACCTCCCAGAGGCCTTCAGCGAAATACTGTCCTGCCCCTCAAACAACAGAAGCTCAGAGAACCAGATCTATGAAGAGAATCCAGAAGTCTGGAATAAACATGAGGGGCGGGGCGGGGGGGGGGGTGCTGGCCCTCAGGCTGCTGAAAATGGGGGCGTCTAGAGACACCCAGAAACACAGCATCTGAGGGGAAAGTGGAGAGCAAAGCAGGAAGTACAATCAAAGAGCCAGTCGGAAGATATGGGGCTAAGGCTTGGAAACCAGGTATAAGGCAATGAGATCTGAGGCAGGAGGACGAAGGAACAAATGGTTTCAAGAGGAAGAAGCAGAATCTGTAGCTGTGCCTTGAAGGGTTGGGATATAGCCGCCATGGCTTTTATTAGGTGTATATGACTGCCCTCATGGTAACGGTAGCCCACCAAGGACAACATACCGCCTAGTACTAATATGGACTTTATCACAAGGTCCAGTGTTTTTTACTCAGGGAGTTGACACAATCAGATCTCTGCTGGGAGAGGGATGGATTGCAGGGAGAAGAGTTGAGATACCAGCCAAAATGTTCTTAGCTCCAATGGGGGCTTATCAAATGTCCAGAAAGTGCTACAGGCAAACTCCAAAAGCACTGGTTGGTCCTGGTTTGGAGAATACACATACCCATGGCAATAAGCCACAGTTTGTCACAGAGTCATTTCTCTAATCTTGAAATATTAAAGCATAATTTGGACATTTATAGCAACTTGACTCACATTAATGTTTGAATACCATACGTTTCGAATCCATCCAGGGTCTCTCATTATTGGAATCTGAAAAACAAAAACAATAAACATTAGAAATCAAGTAATAAGAAGCACGTGATAAATTTTCTTTGTGCACGTTACGGTACGAATTCTCAGTTATGTAGGGCACATTAGCAAAACCTAAAAAAACAAAACAACAACAAAAAAAACTTTTGCCATCGAGTCGATTTTCACTCATGGCCACCCCATGTATGTCAGAGTGGACCGTGCTCATAGGATTTTTAATGGCTGTTATCTTATGGAAGCAGATCGCCAGGCCTTTCTTCTGTGGTGCTGCTGGATGCATTTGAACCACCAACCAAAAGGTTAGTAGCCGTGTATAAACCATTTGCACCACCCAGGGACCTACAGGACACATTAAGAGATCATAAATCTCTCTCCGCCACTTCTGCACACTGCCTCCACCTTCTCGGACTTCCCAGAGCACATGTAACCAACCAATTGGTGAAGGTACAGGAGATAAGGCAGCTTGGAATGAAAAAATGATGGAATTCGGAGTCAGAAGACATGCATTTAAGTGCTGCCTCTACTGTTTCTTAACTATGTGGTGACCTGGAGCTTCTTTTCCTTCCTGTAGAATGAGGGTGAAAATAATCCCTGCCCTGCCAGCCTGCTGGTGGTATTGTGAGCATCAACTGAGTCCATTCAGGTAAAAGGGAAAGTTTATACACCTATTAGTTATTAATATTACTGGAATGGCATTATTCTAGTAATGGGACCTGTGTAGTCCTAGCCCCAACCTTTCTTAGAGATATGTTCTTACGTGGCCTTAAATTATACTCAAAAACGTGTGTGCTTTGAGTTCAACTAAAGCAGCCTGAACAAACAGCCCTTGAAGCCCCTCACTCCCACTTCTCTTGTCCTGTCACCTCCTCGTCCCACCACCCTACCTGCTGCCCAGCCCATCTTTGTTGACTGACTGATGGTTAATGGTGGGGTTTCTACATCATTATTCATTGAGTATGTCTTATGGGCCAGGTACTGCACTAAGTACTGGGCGCAGAGATGAATGAGAAGTGAATCTTGTCCTTGAGTCACTCAGAATATAATGGCAGGTGTGGCAAGGAGCAGATAGGAAGACATGTAGAAAACAAAAATCTTGTGGCCAGGGCTACTGTATGCCCAGGGTCTCGTGGGAGCAGAGGAGGGAGCAAACCATCCGCCTGGCAGAGACAACAGGGAAGATCCCATTCCATCCATAGAAGGCAATGTCTGAGCTGCTTCTGAAGGATGAGTGGGACTCCCAGAGAAGAGAAGGAAGAGGGAAGAGAGACAGGTCGTTCCAAGCAGAAAAGAGAGCACATTCAAAGAAACAAACTTGACGCATGTATGTTTGGGGAACACAAGGGGTTCCCCTGACTGGAGAACAGGCGCAGCATATGGAAGTGGCAAGATGGGGCACTGGAAGGGGACCAGCGACATGGGGCTGGGCCAGTAGTGAGAGGCCTGCGTGTCAAGGGCCTTGTATGCACACTGAGGAATTTAAGCTTTGTACTTGAGGCTAGTGGTTTCAATTTTTTTAAAGAAAGCCCTCTTTGAACAAAGTCTTTTGGAGATGCTAGTATGTAAATAGCCATCAGGCGCACTGCTGTGGTCAAATCAGCGAAGGGGGCTGGAGTCCTCTGTCTGGGCTAGAGAAACACGGAGACTTCGCAGAACACAGTTTGAAAACTATTGGTGTACACAGTGGGGAGCCACAGAAGAGTAAGAAGATGGTCAGATCTGTGTTTTACAAAGACCACATCTGTGTGGAAGGTGTGTTGGCGGCAAAGAAGCCAATTTGAAGGTTATTCCAGCAAAGGATGGCTAGGGTGTAAACTAGGGTGTTAATCAAAAAACAAAACCCTTTGCCATGGAGTCAATTCCGACTCATAGCAACTCTATAGGAGGGGTTTCCAAGGCTGGTGGATTTGGATTGGCAACCTTTTGGTTAGCAGCCGAGCTCTTAATCTCTGCACCACCAGGGCTCCAAGATGATAACAGTGGGGACGAAAAAGAAGGGATAGCTGAGTGCTTTATGATGGTAGACTCAGCAGGACTTGATGAGTGGCTTGGCTTAGCTGGGTAAAGAAGAGGGAGGTTTTGAGGATGACCGATATTTCTGGCTTGGATCACTAAGTAGATGATGTTATCATTGACTACATTAGGAAAACAGTAGGGATAAATTTGGGGAGGAATATTCTAGTATCCTGGCATCACGTCTTAAATGAAAAGGATAGATTTTGTTTTCTTTAACACAGTACCCGCGAAAGAACGCCGATGTGAGCTGAGGAAATCTACCCGTCTGGATCCTTCCTGAGAAAGCAGACAAAGACAATTGTGTTTTTCGCCTAAAAATTGCTTGATTATGACAATTAATTAAGTCCTGATTTCAACTGAATAATGCATTTGAAACAGTTCTTGGAATCAAAATATTACTTCAATTCCTGTGGAATATTGCAGCATGCTGCAAAAAAATCATGCAACTTGGATACAGATGTTCTGGGGCCATCCAACTCAAATTCTTCAGAGAGCATAAACAGAGTCACACACAGACCAGAATTCTCTGTGTACAATAGTTGGATTGATTTCATGCTCACGAGGTAAGCTAGGAAGCCTGCCAGGGGTTTAAAATCGCAGTGCTTGGATTTGGTTCTAACTAAAAATGAAGTTTCAAATCTAATAGCAAATCTGTTATTTTACTGCTGGGAGAGTGATGTCTCTGACACACAAGAATTTGGTTTGATTTCAAAGTTTAAATATCAACTGAAAACACTAAAAATATTGTACTAATACATTTCAACAATAATTTCTCTCAAAGCTAAGAAGAAAATAAACTCATTCTATGCCACAACTATTTGTTGTCACTGAAAATTCTAACATACAGCCACTGTGGAAAACTGTTTGGCAGTTTCTCAATACATTAAACATAGAATTACTAAATGACCCAGCATTTTCAGTTCTAGGTTGTTGTGGATTGAATTGTGTCCCACAAAAATATGTGTCAGCTTGGCTAGGCCATGATTCCCAGTATTGTGTGATTGTCCACCATTTTGTCATCTGATGTGATTTTCCT
>NW_004443959.1:7106967-7237053 GCF_000243295.1 Trichechus manatus latirostris
AGTTATGTTAATGAGGCAGGATTCACTCTACAAGATTAGGTTGTATCTTGAGTCAATCTCTTTTGAGATATAAAAGAGAGAAGCAAGCAGAGAGACAAGGGGAGCTCCTACCACCAAGAAGGAAGAACCAGGAGGGGAGTGCATCCTTTGGACCCGGGTGTCTGTGCTGAGAAGCTCCTAGACTGGGGAAAGATTGATGTCAAGGACCTTCCTCCAGAGCTGACAGAGAGAGAAAGGCTTCTCCTAGAGCTGGAGCCCTGAATTCGAACTTCTAGCCTCCTGAACGGTGAGAGAATATATTTCTGTTTGTTAAAGTCACCCACTTGTGGTATTTCTGTTATAGCAGCACTAGATAACTAAGATAAGGTATATTCTCCAAAAATATTAAAAACAGATGTTCAAACAAAAACTTGTGCACAAATATTCATAGCAGCCATTATTCATAACAGCCAAAATGTAGAAACAACCCAAATGTCTATCAACTGATAAATGGATAAACAAAAGGCGGTATATCTATATAATGGAATATTATTTAACTATAAAAAGGAATGAAGTATTGACTGATGCTATAGCACAGATGAACTTTGAAAGCATTATTTTAAGTGAAAGAAGCCAGATGCGAAAGACCACCTACTGTATGATCCCATTAATATGAAATATCCAGAATAGGCAAATCCACGAAGACAGAAAGCAGATTAGTGATTATTAGGGGCTGGGGAGAAAGAAAAATGGGATGGCAACTGGTTTGGGGTTTTTTGCTTGTTTGTTTACCATCCACTCTACACCTGCACTTTATAAGGTTTTCTTAATTCTTACAGAAACTCAACAAAGAAGGTACTAACCCCCTACCATCAAGTCAATTCCAACTCATAGCGACCCCATAGGGTTTCCAAGGCTGTAAATCTCTATGGAAGCAGACTGCCACCTTGTGCCCTGTGTAGTCATCCCCTTCTTCTACCCCAGGCCCAGCAACCACTGATCTGTTTTTTGTAGCTACAGTTTTGCTTTTCCAGAAATCATACAGAATGAGTCTTTTAAGTCTCACTTTCTTCACTTAGCATAATGCATTGAAAATCATATATGTTGTACTGGCAGTGCATAGATTTTAATTGCTAAGTAGTATTCCATTGTATGGATGTACCACAGTTTGTTTATCCAATCATACGTTGAACGTTTGGGTGGTTCTCAGATTTTGAAAATGAATAAAATTGGTACAAACATTTGTGTACTGATGAACTGATTATTAATAGAGCTAAAATTTAGGATCCTAGGTCCCACTCTGGAGCTCTTTAGAGAACCACATGTGGTTCCCCACATGGGTTTGGAGTCAAACCATCTGGGGTTGAGTCCCAGTTTCACCCCTGTCCATCTGTGTAGTCTTTGGCAAATCATTTAATATTTCTAAGCCTCAGTTTCTCCTCTATAAAATGAGAATAATAATAATAGCTTTGTCATAGGGTTGCTGTGATGATTAAACGAAATAAATAATGTCAAATGCTCAACATATATTAACTGTTTCCATCATCATCATCATCATCAT
The DNA here is from genome assembly GCF_000243295.1 of Trichechus manatus latirostris. Classification (NCBI taxonomy): domain Eukaryota; kingdom Metazoa; phylum Chordata; class Mammalia; order Sirenia; family Trichechidae; genus Trichechus; species Trichechus manatus. The sequence goes on from NW_004443959.1 coordinate 7,108,508, forward strand.
CATCATCATCATCTCTTCCTTCAACTGAGAAGTAGATAAACTGAGATCTAGTTCTAACCCTGGTTTGCTGGATGACTTTGGCAAGTTCCTCCACCTCTCTGGAACAAAGTTTCCTTGTTTATCAAATGTATGGGTTATATTAAAGCAAGGTGCCCAACTTGTCAACTGTGAAAAAACTGTTCTCTACCTCTAGTACATTCTCCTCCAGTTAGCTACTACATTACAGCATGTCATTCCTTGCTTAAAAATTTCAATGGTTCCCCATTGCCCAGGGGTTAGAGTCCAATCCTGGTGTGCATGGCCATGTATGATCTGCTCCTGCCTGCCTATCTCATCTCACCTCCTTTCCTGCCTTCTCACACACTACATCCCAGACACATTGTCCCATTCTGTACTTCTGGGATATGCCATTCTGCTCTCTTCTTAGTGCCTTTGCTCCATTAGTTCTTCTCATGCAAATGTTCACCCTTCACCCAAATCTGCTCCTTGAAGCCCTACCAATGGCTCAAATGCCATTTCTCCAGGTGGTCTTCTCAGCTTTCTCTCCATGTAAATAGCCCCCCTCCTGGTGACTTCTGAAAAACCAGCATTGAAAACCCTGTGGAGCACACAGTTTGACTCTGACACCCATAGGGTCACCATGAGTTGGAGAAGGCAACACAGTTCAGTAGACAGGGAGGAAATGGGAGCTGCCTGGATTTTAATTTTGGTTGGGTCACTGTGTGGCCTTGAGCAAGTCCCTGCTCCTTTTTAGACCTGGTTTCCTTCTCTGTCCAGTTAGTTAAATGAGATGACCACTACAAGCCTATATTAAGGTCACTGTCCCCAGCTCCATGTCTTAAACACCTGGTCCCAGATAGTGATCTGATGAATGACTGTAATAATCACCGAGAGTCTTTTTCTCAGTGAAGCCAGCTTTAGTTCCTTTCTCCATTATTTCCTCCAATTAAACATCTAAAGTCCAGACAACCTTCTCTAAGTGGCCTATTCACTCATAATTAATATAGATCACTCATCATTGAAATATGTCATAAGAGTAATTAATCACTTGACAGGTTTAGGAAAACAGCAATCACAACTGGGGGTGAATGACACTTAATCCTGGCAGGCAGATGGGCATCCCAGGGAAAACAGTATTTGGTTGGGAGGAGTCCTGGATGACTTCTCTTCTCCTTTTATGAACCACATCATCATAAGCAAATCCTGCAGCTCTACCTTCAACACGGGACTCTAACCACTCCTCCCCATTTTCTCCCCACTACCCCAGTCCCCAGTCCCAGCCACTCTGGTCTCTTACTTAGCTAACCAGTCTCTCTGCTTCTGCTCCTTGCTAGGCTATTCTCCTCTCAGCAACCAGAATGAAGCTTCTGGAATGTTAGATCATGCCATTCCTCAGCTCAAAACCTTCCAGTGCTCTTCATTCCACTCAGAGTAAGCTCCAAGGTTCCACAATGACCTCAGAGACCCTGCCTACCTTTCTGGACTCATCTACGTCTCCTATCATGCACTGTTGGCTTCCGCCTCAGGGACTTTGCACATGCTGTTCCCTCTGCCTGGCATGCTCCTCCCTCGTTATCCATAAGATTCATTCCATCATTTCACCCTAGCCTCTGCTTAAATGCCTTCCCCCTCAGAGGGGCTTTCTTCAATCGTCCTGATCATACCCTATCCCCTTACCCTGCTGTAGTTTTCTTCTTAGTACTTATCAGCATCTGATACGATACTGTAGATTTATTTTTTATCATGTTTTTTCTGTTTTCCCTACTACCATATAAGACCTTCTTTTATCTACTATTATATCACCAGCACCTGTAATAATGCCTGGCATGTAACAGATCCAGTGCTGTATGGATAATTTTTGCAAAGGTTAGATTTTGCCAGTACCAATGCTCTTTTACCAATGCTATCCCTACTTTTTAATGACAATCATAATGTTTTAGAGCTGGAAGGAAATTGAATGCTCATATAGATCAGGAGCTCTTTTTGGTTTCTTTGGTTTCTTGATGAAAGCTATGATTCCTCAACTCATATACACCCAGAAATCTATACACAATTTCAGGGGGCTCATAAACTCCTTCAGCCCACCTATTAACACTTTTTGGTTAATGAACCCCTGGATACAGACCAACTCCTCATTACACAGTTGAAGAACCAAAGTATCTAAGGGGGAAAGTGGTTTGCACAAGGGCACACAGCAAGGGGCTGGAGTCAGAGCCAGTCCAATGCTCTGACTTGGGGTTCCCTGGGGGATTTTCCCCAGAATAACATAAAAATGGAAAAAGAATTCATAGTCAAGGGAATTGGATCTAAATCCCGATTACAACATTTAATAAAGCTTGCTCTTGGGTCTTAGTCACTTGATGTCTTAGAGATTCAGTTTCCTCACTTACAAAATGAGGTTGATAATAGTCCCTTCAAAGCCAGCAAGGACAGGTTGAGTCCTTCTGATATCACATCTCTCTGACCTACTCTGCTGAGCACATGTGATTAGATTGGGTCCCCCTGGATCATCCAGGATAATCTGTCTATTTTAGAGTCAGTGATTAGCAACTTTAATTCCTTTTTGCCATGTAACATAACATATTCACAGGTTCCAAGGACTAGGATATGGGCAGCTTTGGGGGCCATTATTCTGCCTGCACAGCCTCCTAATGGGATTGCCCATGTCTCTTGCCATTCTGCAGCTTGTTCTCCATGCTTCATCCAACGTCATCTTTTTGAAACACAAATATGCCACCTCACGATTAAAACCACTCAATAACTTCCTTTCAAGTTATTTTAGGAGTAAAATAAATACAGACATACAATTTTTTAAAAACTCTCCTTAACTTGGTATATTAGTTTCCTAGGACTGCCGTAATAAATTATCACAAATTTGGTAGTTTAAAACAATGGGAATTTATTCTCTAACAGTTCTGGAGACCAGAAGTGCAAAATCAAAGTGTCAGCAGGGTTGGTTCCTTCTGGAGGCTCCAAGGGAGAATCTGTTCCAGGCCTCTCTCCCGGCTTCCAGTGGTTGCCAACAATGCTTGGTGCTCATGGTTTGTAGATGCATCACTCCAGCTTCTGACTCCATCGTCACATGGATTCCTTCCTAGTGTGTTCCTCTGTGTGTCCTCTCCTCTGTTTATAAGGACATCAGTCACTGCATTTAGAGCCTACTCACATCCAGCAGGACTTCATCTTACTTTGATTACACCTGCAAAAATTCTATTTCCAAATAAGGCCACATTCATGGTGCTGGAAGTTGGGACTTAAACATATGTTTTTGGGGGACATGATTCACTCCACTACAACTGGTGAACAAAGCTCCCACTCACCTTTCCAGTCTCATTTCCTTTTTACTACCTTTGATCTCTCTGACCCAATCATACTAGGCTTTCAGACAGTCCTTTCAACTTACTCTTTCCAGCTGCAGGGGCTTTACACATGCTCTATCCTTCTGCTCACAGTACACTTCACCTCCAAGACACTTCTCTCCCAGATCACAGCCAAGTGTCATTTTCTCAGAGAGGTTTTCCCTGTCCTCCCTGACTTGATCACATCATGATTGCATTCTTTCATAAGTACCCTCATCTCTCCTTCATAACACTTAGCACAGTTTGCAAATTTATATTTGTTTGTGTAATTACTCAGGTAATAACAACCACCTCCATAAGAGACAGTGCCTATTTTTTTCATCAGTATAGCCCTAGCAGTGTCTGGTACGTGGTAGATAGTCAATAGATACTTATTGAATGGAAAAATAAATAAGATATTCTCAATATACAGATGAGGAGACAGGAGCTGCCAAGGTCACACAGCTAGCAAGTGGGGATAGATGAGTCATGTTTGACTGATCCAAGCCACTATAACTACATCAGCTGCATTTTAGGTCCTGGTTATGAGAGCGTGCTGGATCGACTTGATTCTTGTCCTTTTGCCTACTGGGAAAGATGAAGGTGGTGTTGGACTCTGCAGCTCTCTGGTAGCCTATGTCTTGGGCTTTTGTCTACCTCCTTTGTGGTCAGTAACCACTCAGGGGAAGTTTTTACCTGCTACTGGTCATGTATTCCTGGTCACCTGTGTGAGGGCTGAGTTCCCCTAGGCCTCACTGTTGACTAATCAGTGACTACCCTGTCTCCAGCCCCCAGGGCTTACTTAGATATTTGATACGTAAGTGCACCCAGTCTCTGGAGGGGACTCAGCCAGTGGGAGCCCAGGTAGAGGAAATTCCATGGAAGAGAGCTCTGGAATGGGAGTTAGGGGAGTCAGAGGACCCAGGACATGGAATTCTAGCTGTGTGACCTTGAGCAAATTGCCCCTTCTCTGGGCCTCAACATCCCGTGTGTACAATGAGGGGCTTTATTGGACGGAATGCGTGGCATTTCCTGCTCTGAGTTTCTGTGATTCTGCTGGGTGTCCATAATATACGGGACCTTATATTTAACCCCTAGGATAGAAATGCCAGTCCATAAAGAAATGCCCCCACTCCCTTGCAGGCTGTTTATTCATGCCTCATATTTCATATCCAGCCACTGGAATATTGTATATTCAAGCCTCATATTTGCATATCCTGGCAAATAAAGAGAGGCTATATACCACCCAGCTACATCCTGAGGGCAGGACCCACACAGTTGCAACTTCCTCAGGCCCAGATGCAGCCCCAATAGTGTGCTTAATAGGGAAGGCTTACACTTCACATGGGATATGTAGGATGTGAGTGCGTATTAGCTTAAAGATGGCTGCAAATTCTCTGCTACTCCTCCTATCAAGAGGTAGAATCTAATAACATTCCCCTTAAATTTGAGCTAGCTTTAGTGACTTGCTTGACCGATAGAATGCAACAGAAGTAATGTTCTTCATCTTCTAAGGCTAGGTCATAAGAAGCCATACACAGTCCTTCTCAGCCTCTTGGAATGCTCACTCTGGGAATGCCAGCTACCAAGTAAGAAGTTTGACTACCTTGAGATGGCCATGCCTGAGAGGCCATGTATAGGCAGTCCTGTCAACAGTCCCAGCTGAGCACAGTCTTCTGGCCACTCTTATCAAGGCATCAGACATGTAAGGGAAGCCATCCAGGTCCTTCCAGACTAACTCACCCACCAGTCAGGTAACACTGAGTGATCTCAGTCAATGCCACGAGGAGCAGAAGAATCACCCAGCTGAGTCCTGCCCAAATTCCTGACCACAGAATCATAAGATACAACGAAATGTTTGTTGTTTTAAGCCACTAAGTTTCGGGGCAGTTTCCTTCACAGCAATAAATAGCCATAAAATTGTGTGTGTGTGTATACACATATGTGTATTAGGGGGTCTGTATTATTTTTCTTTGCATGTTTATGTGTATAATTGTATATGTATCTATTTCATGGTGATGAAGGGATGTCTGTCCATCTTTGCAAGTGTGTGTACATGCTTATGTCTATACAGTTCGTTTTTCTGTAGGCATTCTATGTGTGTGTTTATGATAAAATGATGAAACAGATTCTCCTGTGTGGGGTCTAACCCCATTGCTTATGTACCACATTGCCTGTTTATGAAAAGAACCTACAAAAACCCATAAATATATTCACATTTGTAGTATGGGTCTATACAAGGGCAAAGTTTGATTGGAAAACAAGAATATAGCCTGTAATTAGTGGCTCCTAATGGAGAATTCATTCAAAACACGCAGAGTGGCTGCTGTTTGTCAGGCGCTATGCCAAGAGCTAGGACTCCATGGGTGAGCAAGACCTGGTCTCTGCCTTCAAGAATATGACATAGCAGTGTATTTAGTCTAGAGGGTGGAGATTCCTCAATATCCTAGGCTGTAAGTTAAATGCTGCTATGAGGGAACTCCTAACTCTCCCCACTAACCACAAGGATACTGGTACAATGCCCTGGGAAATACAGGAGCACAGCAGAGACTCCAAGGAGCATCAGGCCCAGGATAGAGCCCAGGCTCTCCAGGCAGTTACACTCGGCTCCTTGGGCACCCTGAAGCCCAGGCCTCCAAGCCTGCAAGAGTAGTCACTGCAAGCCTGTGAGTGGGTGGCTTAGTGCCACACTTTCTCCTACTCCAGCCCCCCACAGTAGGGTACTGTTTCCAGAGGATTTCTCATGGGCTGTTAGTAAGTGTTCCACAAAAACAAAGCCCATGGTGGGTCAAATGAGATACAGAGTTTTCTTTCTTGCATAGCCTCTCAGTGTCTTCACAATATCAGTATACATTGTCAATCTCCATGAAGAAATATAGAAGGCAGCGTTTCTCTAAATGAGGTAATCTTGAAACTCCTTTAACTCCACGTATGGTGGTATTTGTGTGTCATGTAATTTATTTCGGGGAAGTTCTGCTGCAGAAATAGCAGATATCATGCTATCAAGCCTGAAGGTTAGTCATCTAAGCTTCACATCTCTATCTGTTCACTAGGGAAAGATAAGGTAGCAGTTTCAAGGAACTCAAATCAGTATGGGTAGACTCATGGAAGAAGGGATGTGAGGGTTGGGAAAGAAGAGCAGTAAAAATCAATGGCAAGACAGGAGTAGATATTTGTGCCACACTGATAAGAGAGAGAGAGAACAAATGGAAACTAGATTAAGGGGAGGTTGGCACCAGCCTTCTCTGCTAATATTCTGGCATGCTCTCCATGAAATTCTCATTGCAGAAAGACCCCTGGGCGCACATGAAGCTTTCCTTCTTAGTTGGACCATGCCAGGTAAGTCAAGGTTTGTCTTTCTCAAGCATCCAAGTTACTTAGATTTCCGGGAGTGGCAAAACCAGAAGATGGAGCTCAGCAGACACAAACACTATAGCATCAGGATGCTGATATACCCAGGAGGGATTATACAAAATAGCTAAGGGATAGTTTTAGCACAGGCACTGACCAAACCAAACAGACACCCAACCAATCAGAAAGAACACATCAGTCCTGGGTATACCAGTAAGTAATACTAACAGCTTTTTATAAGGTAATAAAAGTGTACACTCTTAGAATCTGACGGGCTAGACTCACGCAAACCATCTGTGTGATCTTGGTCTAATCATTTAGCTTTTCTGTGCTTCAATTTCCACATCTTTAAAATGGGGATAATAATAATATATCCTTTAAATTGTTTTATAAGAATTAAATGAGAATGAATTTAAAGCACTTAGCACAGAAACTGGTAGATAGTATACATTCAATAAATAAATGTTACCTTTTATTGTTGTTGTTATTATTACTACCACACATAATTACATGTAACAATATGGGGAGTTATTCATTACTGAGAGTCTACTGTACATGCTGCTCTAGGCTAGGAACTGTGAACTAATGTTGAGTGTCGTTGGAGTTCAGAGCAGAGGGACCAGTGAGGACTGGATTTATCGTGTCCAGTAACACATTAATTGAGCATCTATTATATGCCATGCCTAACAGCCTAATACTAAGTACTGAGTTCATCACTGGGGCAATTACAAAGATGACTAAGACATGATCATGAGTTATTCATAGTCTAGCAGGAAAAACAAAAACATAAAATAATATATATAACCCAATATGATGTGTGCTTTCATGGAGGCATACACAAAATGCTGGGGTATCCCAAGAAGCCCTGGTGGCACAGTGGTTAAAGCGCTCGGCTGCCAACTGAAAGGTCAGCGGTTCGAACCCACCAGCTGCTCCGTGGGAGAGATATAGCAGTCTGCTTCTGTAAGATTTACAGCCTTGGAAACCCAGTGGGCAGTTACAGTCTGTCCTATAGGGTCACTATGAGTCAGAATCGACTTGACAGCAATGGGTTTGGTTTTTTTAGTTTTGGGGTATCCCAGAGGAAGAAAAATCTCCTAGGGAAAGGTGGGGGAGGGGTCAGAGAAGACTTCACTGAAGAGCTGGGTATCAAAGATCAAGTAGGAGTTGGCCAGGTCAAGGGAAGATATGGCAAGCTGAAGAAAAGGCACGTGCATCAAGGAGACAAGAAGAATCTTGTCATTCTTGTACACCAGTGAAGAGACCAGAATGCAAAGTGAGCATAGAGAGCAGTGCTGAGGAAGACAGAGGACTCTGCAGTTCAGGAAGAGGAGCCGAGGACTGAGGAATCAGGGCACCACTGAGGCATGACTTCCAGGATAGTGACAATGTGATGCTAGCCGTGGTTTCAGAGGGCCAGTCTGGAAACCCTGTGTATGAAATGGCTGTGGGAAGGAGGAAGACTATAACTAATAATGACCATTTAGTGAGTACCAACCAAGGGCTAAGTGATGTACCAGGCATTTTCATATGTAGTTTAATCAGCTGAGGCCCAGGCCTGTCCAATTCCAAAGCCCTTGCTCTTCCCTCAATATCATTCTGCCTCCAGAGTTGGGAGGAAGGTTGGCACCGAGGCTGTTGCAATAGCCCATGAGGGAACAAAGGATGGCAGTGAGCCTAGAGAGAGAAGGAGAGAGAGGGCAATAGGACAGAGGTTAGGATGAGAGAGGCTGTAATGGCCATATAAGCCTTCTGGGATTCTAAGAAGCCTTGGTGCACAGCCCACTCTGGATGGGAGATGTCCCCACGGGCATTCTTCTACCTGACTGAGGCCAATCAAGTCTAAAGTTGTCTTGGGAGGCATGGCTGTGTTTCTGCACTTGCGCACACTCTTGGAGTTACACTTGGGAAGAGTGGTTTCTTGAACTGCAGATGACTACAAATGATGAACACAATGCTCCCGGGACCCAAGTCACATCTGACATTACGGAACATTGAGCTGAACTTACAGGGACCTCAACCTGTGCACAAAGCAGACAGAAAGGTCCTGTATGAAGTATTCTCTGTCTGGAATAATAATCATCAGAATGTACACCTCCTATGAGCCAGGTGCGATTCATATCCAATTCATTTAATTCTCTAAGCATTGTGGATATCACTTACTGTCTTAGTTATCTAGTGCTGCTATAACAGAAATACCACAAGTGGATAGTTTTAACAAAAAGAAACTTATTTTCTCACAGTTTAGGAGGCTAGAAGTCCAAATTCCGGTTACAGCTTCGAGGGAAAGCTTTCTCTCTCTGTTGGCTTTGGAGGAAGGTCCTTGTCATCAATCTTCCCCCAGACTAGGAGCTTCTCAGTGCAGGGACCCTGGGCTTCAAAGGATGTGCTCTTCTCCCGGCACTACTTTCTTGATGATATAAGGTCCCCAAGTCTCTCTACTTGCTTCTCTCTTTTATATGGCAAAAGAGATTGTTTTACGACACAACCCAATCTTGCAGATTGAGTCCTGCCTCATTAACATAACTGCCACTAATTCCACTTCATTAACATCATAGAGGTAGGATTTACAACATATAGGAAAATCACATCAGATGACAAAACAGTAGACAATCACACTATACTGGGAATCAGGGACTAGCCAAGTTGACACACATTTTTTGGGGGGGACACAATTCAATCTATAACACCTACTCATTTTATATTCAAGAAACTGAGTTTCAGAATAGTTGAGTAACTCACCCAAGACCACACAATCACCATGCTCTTTCCACTCGAATCTGTGCTGCACCCTTTTGTCCAGCTGGTCAACTCCTACTCACCCTCCATGTCCCCACTCAAATATCATCTCCTGTATGTGGGATCAATCACTTCCACATCTGTGTTTCCATAGCACTTGGTTGCATACCTTAATTCTAGCACTTATCATATTACCTTTGCCTTTCTATCCCCTACTAGACTAGTAGTTCCCCAAGAGCATCAGTGGCCCCACTCTTCTTGTTCTTTAGGGCCCGGCACATCCCAGTTACTCATGACCATTTGTTGAGTGAAAAGATGTGAATGAAAGAATGAGTGGTTGGCACAGCTGCAGGTGTGGTCAGCCAGCACCCAAGACTGTATTTACAGCTTCGCAACATTTAAGAGTGGCTCTCCCTGAAGGGCCTTCATTTTAACAGGAGTCAAAGCCTTGATGAGAAGGACTGAAGTTCTTCTGACCGAATGCTAGCATCAGTAAAGAGGGGAGGGGAGATTTGCTTTCTGCTTCTCCCCTATTCTGTTGTCTTTCTCCTGAACATCCTATACCCCCCTTAAATTACGGAGGTAGTCAGACCTGAGATATGGTCCAACCCGGGTAGGACTTCCCAAAGGGAAGTTGGAAACCACATGGCCCATTAGGAAAACCTTGTTAATTCATACCAAGCAGAGCTAAAGTCAACTTGAATAAATGATTTATAGGTAATCTTAGAGATATCATAGTTTATTCTTTTCAAGTGTATATAATGATTTGCCCTCTGCAAAAAAGTGTTTTTTGAAAGGTCTTTATATGGATGTATTTTAACAACGAGATACAAATAACACAATATTTTGTATGCAAGTGAGGTTTCTACAGTGCCTGAGGACCCTTTATTAATTTATAGTGTTTAAATATTTTCTCAGGGGGCATTGGCAGTTCAGTGGTAGAATTCTCATCTTCCATGTGGGAGACCTGGATTCGATTCCTGGCCAATGCACCTCATGCACAGCCACCACCCGTCTGTCAGTGGAGGCTTAAATATTTCTATGATGCTGAACGGGTTTCAGTGGAGCTTCTAGACTAAAGACAGACTAGGAAGAAAGGCCTGGTGATCTGCTTCTGAAAATCAGCCAAAGAAAACCCTATAGATCACAGTGGCATGATTCGCAACCATTCATGGGGATGGCACAAGACTGGACAGTGCTTCATTCCGTTGTGCATGGGGTCACCATGAGTTGGGGGCAGCCAACAACTAACAACAAATATTTTCCCAAGGGTGAGAGTAATTTAAAGGAGACATGAAGTATAGGGGGAAGCATATAACCGTTCAGTGTCCTATAGGGCACTATACAGCACTATAGGGTCATCATGAGTCGGAACTGACTCAATGGCAATGGGTTTGGTTTTTTTGGTTTAAAGTCACTGGCACATAATTGACACTCCAAAGGTGGCAGCTGTTATACATCATTTATACCCTTAATTTTCACAGCACACCTTCTGCTCACAGAATGTACAAAGCCTTGACCTTGCCCAGAATACCACAGGTTCCAAATAAGAAGGATCCTGACAAACCAAATGCCTTCTGTTCAAAAAGAAGAGCCCAGCAGCTTCCTGCTAAAAAACACTGTGCATTTCATAAGTGCTGGAGAAATCCAGTCTCTCCTAACACGTTTGGGTGCATGTTATAGAGCAATTGGAAAGCTCAGCTTTCAAAACATCTGGCCCTGATCCACTAGCTCAAAAGTGGGCGGGTTCGTCCATGGAAAAAACCAACCGAGAACATGAAGAAATCGCTGTTGGTGAAGACAACAGATTCACTTGACATTGTTCCAGCAACTGTGCTACCGTTCTTGTAGTTCTCAGAAAGGTGGGTGATATGGGAGCAAATCACCGCAGCCCTGAATCGAGGAGGATTTTTAAAGAAAGGCCCCTTGCCCTTGGGTACGTTCTACGAAAGCATCCACGAAAGCGCCCCTGAGATAGCTGCAGGGAAGCTTTCAGGAATGAGGGCTCGTGTGGTTAGCTGGGCCCCTGCCAGGTGGAAGAGTAGACAGCAGGCACGAGGCCATCTCACAGGGCATAGCTGGGATGCCCCAGGACAAGATGGGGGAACAAGATGCGGCCAGCTGCCCCTCATCTCCAGGGCTCAGCTCCCCTCAATGCACCACAGGCTGAAGTGACAGAAAACAGACCCACTTTCTGGCAGAATTGGGACCTGACATGAGGGGCACTGAACGGGAGGGCTCTCCATTTCTTGGGAGAAAATTCCAACACAGCCAGTGCTGAACACAGTGTGGTTCCACTGTCCCTGCCCAGGACTCTGAGCAAAGCCAGGCATCTGTGGGTTAGGAAATCACTCAAAGCTGAGGGGAGCCTGCCATGCTGGGCCTGTCCTCTCCCCGCACAGGGTAACCCTCAGGAGAATCTGCGTTTCTGAGGATATCAGCCTTCACATGATCTGGAGTCTCTGGGTGAAACAACAGGTTAACATGCTCAGCTGCTAACCCAAAGGTTAGAGGTTCGAAGCCACCCAGAGGTGCCTCAGAAGAAAGGCCTGGCGATTTGTTTCCAAAACATGAGGCATTGAAAACCCTATGGAGCACAGTTCTACTCTGACATGCATGAGGCCGCCATGCATCAGAGTTGACCTGATGACAACTAATTTAATCTGGGGGTATGGCTTGTTCCTTGGCCTGGTGAGCTTGGGAGAAGGGAGACGTAAATGCGGAAGGGACATAGAAGAGGAGGGATGCGGTACCCAGGCTCTGACAGTGCCCACACGTTGGCCAGGCCAACAGGCTTAAGGTGTCATTCAGGGTTTTCAATGGCTACAAAGCCAGCCTACCAAGCACTTCTCCCACTCACCGTGCACAGGAATGGGTGTCCTTTCCCTGACCCCAGGCCAGGCCTGGTAGCCACAGTGGCAGGCAAGGGAAGGAGTCAGCAGTCAGCTAGGTTCACAAATACTGAGTTTCCACTATGCCCCTGGTGCTGGGGAATAGGAAGGGTGCTAGGTCGTGATACACAGAGTCAGGCCAGCTTCTAGAAGGGATTACTAGGTTGTTATACACAGAGTCAGGCCAGCTTCTAAAGGAGTTGCTAGGTTGTTATACACAGAATCAGCTCACCTTCTAGAAGGGGTTGCTAGGCCATTATACACAGAATCAGGCCAGCTTCTAGAAGGCATTGCTAGCTTGTTATACACAGAATCAGGCCAGCTTCTAGAAGGGATTGCTAGGTTTTTGTACACAGAGTCAGGCCAGCTTCTAGAAGGGATTGCTAGGTCGTTATACACAGAATCAGGCCAGCTTCTAGAAGAGATTGCTAGGTTGTTGTACACAGAGTCAGGCCAGCTTCTAGAAGGAGTTGCTAGGTTGTTATACACAGAATCAGGTCAGCTTCTAGAAGGGGTTGTTAGGTCATTATACACAGAATCAGGCCAGCTTCTAGAAGAGATTGCTAGGTTGTTGTACACAGAGTCAGGCCAGCTTCTAGAAGGGGTTGCCAGGTGGTTATACACAGGATCAGGCCAGCTTCTAGAAGGGGTTGCCAGGTGGTTATACACAGGATCGGGCCAGCTTCTAGAGGGCGTTGCTAGGTTGTCATACACAGAATCAGGCCAGCTTCTATTTTCAGGCCAAAGGAGCCAAAGCTACCTCCGAGTTTAGCCCAGCAGCGGCCTGAGGGTGCTTCTCTCTGCCCCTTCCTCGCCCCCCATCAGGACACAGGGGACCAGTGGCTGCTGCTGCCCCAGTGAGGAGCCAAGCTCAGAGCTCCGGGCTGCAGCAAACACCCATGAGCTGGGCGATGTGTCTGGAATGTGCAGCTCTTTCCCGTAGACGCTGGCCGTGGGGAACACACAGGGCCTCTGGTTTCAGAGCTGCTTATTTGAAAGACAGCGCTGCTTAAAATCAGTGTGGGAACAAGCCAGAGCAGCACAGAAATGTGTGCCATCCTTCTCAGAACTTCTCAGAACTGCGGGGACTATGTGTCTGTTCGGACCAGGTGCAGCTCTGTTCTTGGGGACAAACAACTTTCTCTGCACTGCGTCCTGGGCTGGGTACTGGGGACCCAGAGGCAGAACAGGGGTGCTTGTTCTGAAGGGGTCAGAGGCACACACCACTCATGCCCACTGGCCTCCAGAACTGCAGCAAAAGAGGAGCCGAGTGGCAGGAGCCCAGGGGAGGCACAGGCTACCTCTTCGGTCAAGGGCAAGGGAGGCCTCAGACGGAACGACATTGGAGTTCGCTCTAAAGGATGGATAGGTACTTTCAAGGCTGAAATGGGGAAAATGTAGCCATGTAGTAGGGGAGGGTACACACAGTTATAGAGGAGCAGCTGCTGCTGGCCCGTGGCCTGACACAGAGGGCAGGGAGGAGCAGCCTGGGCCACTGCTGGGCTGAATGGTGCTGAGGGTGAAGCTAAAAGTTGAGCTTTGGCTTCTGCCTCTCTCTGCTTTGCCCTGAAATCAGAAGCCTGTTCTAATCTGTGTATTACAACTCCCCAGCACTAGGGGCCTAGTGGAAGCTCAGTAAGTGTCTGTGAACCTAGCTGACCGCTGACTCCTTCTCTTGTCTGCCAGTTATTGCCACACTGTTCTGACTGGGATCTAACTCTGGCTGATTCCAAGCTCCAGCACAGTGTTCCTTGAGAAGCATATAATTTAGACCAAAATCCCTTTTTCAGGGATCACGATAGAGGGTCCCAGACAGAGCTGGAGAAAAATGTAGAACAAAATTCTAACTCACACACACACAAAAATGACCAGACTTGCTGGTCTGACAGAGACTGGAGAAACCCCGAGAGTATGGCCCCGGACACCCTTATAGCTCAGTACTGAAGTCACTCCTGAGGTTCACCCTTCAGCCAAAGATTAGACAGGCCCATAAAACAAAACAAGACTAATGGGGCACACCAGCCCAGGGGCAAGGACGAGAAGGCAGGAGGGGACAGGAAAGCTGGTAATGGGAACCCAAGGTCGAGAAGGGGAGAGTGTTGACATGTCATGGGGTTGGCAACCAATGTTACAAAATAATATATGTATTAATTGTTTAATGAGAAACTTGTTTGTTCTGTAAACCTTCACCTAAGGTACAATTTTAAAAAATCCAGTGTCTTTTTAATATATAAGCTATATACACCTATAGCCTATTGGTAACTATTAATATATACATACACACACATACACAAACACACACCACCAATTGTCTGTCAGTTTGTGGTACTGTGGTGGCTTGTGTGTTGCTATGATGCTGGAAGGTAGCTATGCCACTGGTATTTCAAATACCAGCAGGGTCACCCATGGTAGATGGATGTCAGCGGAGCTTCCAGGCTAAGACAGACTAGGAAGAAAGGTCTAGCAATCTGCTTTTTAAAATTATACCACAAAAACCCTAGGAATCACAACAAAATACTGCCCGATATAGTGCTGCAAGATGAACCCCCTATGTTGGAAGGCATTCAAAATACACAGTGGCCACAACAATGGACTTGAGCATAACAACACTTGTAAAGATGGTACAGGATCAGGCAACATTTCATTCTATCGTACATGGGGTCACCATGAGTTGGAGCTGACTCAAGAGCAACTAACAATAATGACAAATATATGTGGTGTGTGTGTGTGTATGTGTGTGTATAACATGTACATATATAACAAGCAGCCACTATGTCCCAAGTCCTAAGTGAGAGGCTGGGGATACAGACATGAGTTATACCCCATCCTTCCCTTGAGAAGCTCATTCCAGAGTCATAGCAGTCATCAGAGTCGTCTGATGGCTGATGCGACTGCAGGTCTCAAATCCGTGGGAGGGAAGGAGGTTGCCCAATGCAGCGATGAGGAAGGAAACATATTAATTGAAACTTAAAAGCTCAGATCACATTTATAGACAAGACTCTAACTCAAGTAACTTATCACATTTAAAAGGCAGCAACAAATAATAAAACTTTGAAAACTTTTTTTTTTTTAAGCCAAGATATTTTTAAAAGTTTCCAGACTTACAGCACTATTTAAGTTAAGGTTAATATCACCTGTTCAAACTAACCTGATTTTGGTCATTGTTTTTGGCTCACACCAATGAGAGAAATATGTCACAATATACATAATTCTACTCCCTCTCCCACAACTTAAAAAAAAAAACAAAAAAAAAAAAACAATTGCTGTCAAGTCAATTCCGACTCATAGCAACCACATGTGTGTCAGAGTAGAACTATGGTCCATAGGGTTTCCAATGGCTGTGACCTTTGGAAAGTAGACCTCCAGGCCTTTCTTCCAAGGTACCTCTGAGTGGACTTGAATCACCAACCTTTTGGTTAGTAGCCAAGCGTTTAACTGTTGGCACCGCCCACAATGCAGGACCTGCATAAATCCAGATGCCTGCACTCAGGGCCAGCTCTGTCTCCCACGCTGGACTCACTCCAAGGAGAACCAGGCTGCTCTGAAAGAGAGAGGCTAACCAACAGGCCCCTCCAGCCAGCAGTCACTGCTCAAGGTTATTCTGAACTTGGGCACCATTTCTAAGAACCTTCAACCATCACGTCTATTTTACAACCAATTTAAGGGCACCCAACACTCTGAATTTGAGTCAAAATTCAATTATTACTGGCTTGAAAATGGTGCCATTGACTCACTAGGAGCCTATAAGTAAATCATGAACCTATGCTTCCATTTCTTCATCAATCAAATGGAGATAATGATTACTCTGAAGGAAAAGGTCAGCACCTGATGAAATAAGATGTGGGAAACAACTTTGAGGGAAAATAAAAATTAATCAAGTGAATACACGGCAAGGAGGAGAAGAGAAGGAGGATAAGCAGGAAGAGAGCAAGGGCAGAGGGAGTAAGAGAAGGAGCAGGAGAGAGGAACCTGTCTGCACCAGACACATTCTTGCTAACCTCGGGCATTCTGGGTGTGCTCATAATGTCTGCCCCATGTGAGAAGCAGGAGGATGCATGGTCATGAAATCACTTCAGAGAAAACTCTAGCCATGTCCAAACCTTGTCGATTTCTATGTCTGATAACGCCCTTGGAAAAGCTGCTGCCCCTCTGTTCCCATTCAGGGCTTGGAATCTCAGCTCCAGAATTAGAACAAAATGTACGGAGGATTCTGAAGAATTGCCAGCATCCAATGATATGTTTCTCTTAAATCAGACCCTTTCTGATTTTCACTGTCCTATACTCCCTTGATGGCCTATCTTCCCTCCTTCTCTTGCTTCAAATTACATAGTTAATCATTATTCTCATTCTCTAGAATATGCCCACAAGCCCCTTGCTTCTTTCACTGTGATGTATTGGCATGGCAAGACAACTGTGGTTAAACCTACTTTTTTTCCTACTTCCCATCTGCATCTATGTAGTTGAACATGGCTGAGAAAAACACATAGTCACATTGACTGGTTTCACTTTAAATACATAATCACAAACCTTAAATGGCCCTCAATGGTGACCAGAAATCACACTGAATTTCCCGTCTATTCATTCTCCCCCTCTCCTAGACAACTATTTCATATCTTCCCCTCTCTTAAAATGCCACCACCTTCCTCCTGATCTCTAGTCTCAGCTGATGATCTTGCTTTCTACTTCAATGAGAAAAATGAAACAACCAGAAGAAGACTTTCATAGATTTCCCCAACACATTTACTCACCTTTCATCCTCTGCTTTCCCATCTGTCATAAACTCTACCTCCCATATGTCACTACAGATGAATTGTCAGTGTTCCTTTCTAGTGCCAGTCCCTCCCTTTGTACACTCAATGGCTTCATTCCAGTAACTCTCCCCTGTCTTAATATATCACCAATATTCTCGTCTCTGTAGGATCAATCCTATCAACAATAAAACATTTTTTTGCATATTACAATACCTTCCCTTGGCCCCATTTCCCTTGCCAGCTACTGTCCCATTGCTCTGTTTCCCTTTGCAGCAAACTCCTCTAAAGAGTTGTCTGTCCTTGCTTTCTCCAATTCTACTCTTCTTGCACTCTCTGAAACATACTTTAGTCAGCTTTGCTGCCACTACTTCACCAGAACTGCTCTCATCAAGATTACCATTGACGCTCATGTTGCTGAATCCAATGGGCACCTCTCTATGCTGATCTTGTTTTTGAATGACCAACAGCATTTGACACCATTTCTCACTCCCTCTTCCTTGAAATGCTGTCTTTGCCTGGCTTCCAGGACACTGAATTCTTGATTTGTTCTCCTATTCCCATGATGGCTCCCAGTTTTCTGCAGGTTTCTCCTCTGTGGCCCAGGGAACAGCCTTCATTCATCTTCTCTACCTACACCAATTCCTGTAGAGATTTCATCAAGTCTTGTGGCTTTGAATACCACCCATATGCTCAGGACTCCCAGCTTAATATTTCTAGCCTCAATCTTTCTCTGAACTCCAAATTCATACGTACAGCTGTTTACTGAGCATCTTCATTTGTAAAATCTGGTAGACATCTCAAACTTACCAAGTCTGAAACTCAACTGACCCCCATGCATGTTGTAACTGCAGCCTCTCCCCATCTTGGTTGATGGTAACTCCATCCTTGTAGCCACTCAGACCAAAAACCTTGGAGTCATCCTTGACATCTCTCCTTCGCTCACATCCAACATCCAAAACAGATATCCTGACGCATAAATCTTCATGATATAATAATCTGACCACTTCTCACCGTCTCCTCTGCTCTCATCTTAGTCTGTCTGAGCCTCCCTCATCTCTCTTCTTAATTATTGTAGGACTTCATGCTTCTTCTCTTGTCCCTACAAACTACTCTCCACACTGCAGCCGAACATCATTCCCCAGCTCAAAGTAAAAGCCAAAGTCCTCACAATGGCCTACAAAGTCCTATGTGCTTCTTTCCCCACCCCTTACTGACTTAATTTCCTGATTCTCTCCCCTTGTACTCCACTGCAGCCATGGTGACCTCCCTGCTGTTCCTCAAATACTCCACCTGAGGGTCTTTGCAGTGGTTGTTCCCTCTCCCTGGAACTCCCTTCCCTCCAAAATCAAATAGCCAATACCCCTATCATGTTCAAGTCTTTGCTCAGATATCACCTTCTCAATGAAGCCAATCCTTTTTTTAAATCCCAGCCTGCCCTCCCACCTCAGAATCCCTGATCCTTGTACCTTGTTTCATTTTTTCCTAATGCCCTTTTAACTTCTAACACGTTATATAATTTACATATTTACCATATTAATTGTTTATGAACTGTCCTGAATGTAACTCTATAAGGGCAGGATTTTATTTTTGGTTTGATTTTTCTTTCATCAGATTTATTAACTGCTGTATCCCAAGTTTCTGAAAGAGTACTTGATATATCCCCGGCCCCTTTGCTGTCGAGTTGATTCTGACTCATAGCGACCTGGCAGGACACAGCAAAACTGCCCCATAGTGTTTACAAGGAGTGGATGGTGGATTCGAGCTGCGGACCTTTTGGTTAGCAGCTGAGCTCTTAACCACTCAGACTCTAAATAAATATTCTTCAGTGACTGAATCGAATGAATTGAAAAGCCTCACTTTTGTCTTGGGCCTTGGCTTTAAGGTTCTTATTTTATGGGTAGGAAAATCAAACAAACTATACCATGTCCCAGATAATGAACTATCATCAAGATTCACAGATGCTGGGAAAATGATTGGAGAGTAGTACATAGAGCCCTCCACCTATACCAATAGTTCTTTTTTTATTTCTTAGGTAGTAGTGGGTATTTAGGTGTTCATTATATTATTCTCTGTAACTTTTGTATATGTGAAGGATTTCATGTTTGATAAAAATGAACAGACATTCAAAAAGTAATCCATGCCTATTATGTGCTCAACCCTGTCCTAGATTTTAGGCTGAGAAGCAGATGGGGAGCACAAAGAACCATGGTCCTGTTTTCAAAGAGCTTAGTAAGTACAGTGGAAGGGAGTACTGCAACTTCAAGAACAATGGAATGTACGGAACAACAAAAATAGAACATTCGGAAGAAGCCAGGCCAGGATTCACGGGCAAACAAGTGATACAGACCCTGGATGCTACAAAAATTCAGAGACCATACAGACAGCTGTGATCAGTGGGGTCAGAGGAACTTCACAGGTAGTGGAGCTGAGCTCAGCTCTGAAGAGCTGAGGAAAGAAGGGCCTTCGTGGCAAGTGGGAGCTGTCGAGGTGTGTTCCCACTAAATCCTCACACAAGCCTGTCTGACCCTGGAAGTGTTGCTTAACCAGGCCAGGCCTTAATATATGTTCATCCATTCACTGAGTGGCTTGTTCTATAGAACCTATGAAATCTTTTTTGTCTCACCAAAAAAAAAAAAAAAACTGGTTGTCCTCAAGTCGATTCCGACTCATAGCAACCCTACAGCAACCCTGTAGAACAGAGTAGAACTGTCCCATAAGGTTTCCAAAGCTGTAATCTCTGCAGAAGCAGATTGCCATGTCTTTCTTCCATGGAGCAGCTGGTGGGTTCAAACCTCTGACCTTTTGGTTAGCAGCCGAGTGCTTAACCACTGCACCACCAGGGTTCTTTTTTTTGTCTTAAGCACTCTGTGCCAAAATGGCTAATTAACACCAGGCATTGGGCATGCACAAATTTTTAAAACTGTGTCCCTTGCCTCAAATAATTCACAATCTAATATGGGAGTCAGACATTAGTGTCCCTAACAACCTTGAAAACAAGGTACAGCCGGTATTGCTGTCATCCCCATTTAAAGATAAGGAAACTGAGGCTCAAAGAGGTGCCAAGGGTAAAACACAATCCCTACCTCAATGTGCTCCCTCCTGTTCAAGAAGTACTAGTCTGGGTGATTGCTCACAAATGAGTATACCTATGAATCACCATAGGAGGGTCTTGTTAAGAACTGGTAGACCCACACTTGACCAAATTGCCACACTTACAGAACTCACAGAAAGGAGAACAGTGGAGGAAGAGAAACCAAAAAAAAAACCCCGTTGCTGTCTAGTCAATTCTGATTCATAGCAACCTGATAGGACAGAGTAGAACTGCCCCCATAGGGAGTGGCTGGTGGATTCGAACTGCTGACCTTTTGGTTAGCAACCAAGCTCTTAATCACTGCACCACCAGGGCTCCATAGAAAAAAGTTTAGAGTGCTCTAGACTAATCTTCTTCGGAACAAATACTTCTGCTATTTTTAGATAACAATCATAGAGAGCTTTTGGAGCTGGGGAAAAAATAGTAAAAATTCATCTAGTACTAGTCCATGTCAACTTTACAGATGAAGAGCCTGTGCTGTGTATGATGGAAAGTTATTCAATCCAATAGCTAATACCAATTAAAAAAAAAAAAAAAAGCAGATTCTGACTTAGTAGGTCTAGGGTGGTGTCTGAGCGTCTGCATTTCTGTCCAGTTCCCAAGCGATACCACCACTGCTGCTGGGCTGAAGACCAACCTTTGAATAGCAAAGGGCTCTCGATTCAGACCAGCTCAGACTGCTGACATGCAGCAGAGTGCCTGGACCACATTTAGATCACCCCAGAATCTCAGGTAAGTGCTTCCCAAACCTGGCTGCAGATCAGAATCACCTGGGCAACTTGTTCAACATACCCAAGCCTCAATGCCAGAAATTTTGATTCCATAGGTGTAGAATCTGTAGTCTTTCTCTTTTTTGTTAACAAGTTGCTCAGGTGATTCTGACGCACAACGCTTTCGGACAACAACTGCCTTACCTGACCCTGAGACCCTTGAGGACCAAGCTCTTGCTGCTTTTTCTTCTTCTACTTCTTTGACTCTCTAGCTCCACCTACTGTATTCATCATGTATGTCACTATGATCTTGAAGCTTCTGACCACAACTGGACACAAGTCCAGAGAAAGCGTCTGGGGTACGATTTCAAGTGTATAAAGAAGGCCAGCACCTGCTGCAAAGTAATACTTTTCCGCCACTTATTTAGCTGGTCTCAATGTCTTAAATTTCTCAGGCTGCAATTTATTCCCCAGATCTGAAGGGCAAGGCCAGAATCTTACTTCTCTCTGTATTGTAGGGTTTAACAATAGGAACAGAACACAGGCCCAATAACTGGTGGTAGAATTTAAGTGAAAACTCATGAGTCCAAATCGACGCAATGGATAGGCACTATTTGCAAAGCACTTTACAAACATTACATCACGGTATTTAAACCTGCTTATCAGAACCAACTGGAGAATTCATTAACATTACATATTCCCAGGTTCCATTTTAATCTGCTGAATTAAAATATCTAGGAGTAGAATCCATGCATTTTCCAAAGCTCCCAAGTGATTCTGGTATTTGGGAAGCACAGCAGTACATTGTTTGATCCTCAGAGCAACCCAAATGCAGAGTAACTTACCTAAAGTCACACAGCCCCTATGTGCCAGAACCAAAGCAAAGAGAAGGAAATGGGACCAAACTTGCAAGTGGCATTTCTAAAAGAAGCAAAAATATGTGAGCACTCAAGGGGAGTAATAGCTGAAGACTTTTTGCTTTGAATATACCAGCATTTCCGTGGAATGCACAGTGAGGCAATACTCTGATTTAAAGCATGTTCAGTGTGAATTTCACCCTATGTGCTTCCAAATGAGCCACTGCTGGTGTTGGAAAGCAAGGGACATTAACAACATGTAAGAAAGAAAGTGACGACCATCAGAATTTGCAGGGTACACCTCTGGCAAAGAAAACTCATTTCCTTTTTCATAGAAAAATTAGATTAGTACATCAGGGGAATATCACACACACACACACACACACACACAAGTATGTAATAGTTTCAATAAGGCATTAGATAAAATTTTTCATGACGTCCTAAAGAATGGGTATATTATAGTAAGTACAGCTAGTTAAACCAACATGCTAAGGAATATGGAAATCAGCTTGGATGGGGGCCTCAACTGTTACGTTACTGGCTCTATTCTTGTTCTTTCCCTCTTAAACATTTTTATTAGTCTTGGGTTGAGACAGAAAGCATGTTTATGGCTTATGGTCAAGATGTCATGAATTCATACTTTAAATCACCCCATCTGATCCAAAACCATAGTATATAAAAGATGAAACAAAAATGACATAGCCAGGCTCAGAAACAAAGGTAAGTGTGTTCATGAACCAAAGACAGATTAGGAATGCAAATTGGTGAATGCGGGTGAAGTCAAGGCCTATTAGACTCTGGTCCAAAGCAGAGGTTGTGGGCTGGAGGTCAGCATCTGCAGAGAACACTTGAGATGGGGCCCAGGAGCCAGACAACACTGAAGCCAGTCCTGGGGAGGGTTTCCATTGCTTGTAGAAGTGGATTTGTTGCAGACCAGCTGCTTGGGGCTTAAGATACAGAGGGTGGTGGAAGGATAATGACTCAACCTTTCAATTAGGAACCAAATTGATCTGCTCCCTGTTTCAGCACCTGTATCTGAAATTTCCCAAATGTCACTACAAGAAAGCAGCTCTGAAATGCTGTTGTAAGACCTGATTTTGGACTGTGGCCCCAACTGCAAAACTGCTAGAGTGAAAAGTGTGTCTCCCAAATCACTCAGCCTTAATATTGGAGAACAGAGGACTGGGATGGGGTTGTTAGAGAACGGGGAAAAAACAACAAATTTTAAAAATGCACTCAAAATGAGCCTGTAAGCAAAATTTAAATTTATGAAGAAATGTACTGCTAAGAAAGCAAACAAAATAAACATTTGGAATATGGATTCCCACTAAAGTCATTTTATGGAAGAGTCTGACAAAGATTCTTAAATAAGTATGATTAAAATGCTTAAAAAGACATAAATTAAGGAATAATTTCCATTAAAAGAAATTATGAAACAGAAAGATAAAAAGAAATAAAACAATAACCAGTAGCTAGGGTAAAGAACCAATTGGAAATCTTGGAAATAAAAAGTATAATCATTGATATTAAAAAATAAACATCAATAGACTGAATAAAAATATAACTAGAAATCATCAAAAAGAATTAATGAATTGGAAGATAGTAAGGAAGAATTCAACCAGTACAACAGATGAAAAAAAGAAAGGAAGGAAGGAAAGAAAAAGAAATAAAAGATAGGAGATATGGTGGATACAGTGAGAGGCTAAAATTTGTGTCTAATAAGTATTGCAGAAAAGAGAAGTAAGAAAATAACAGAGAAGAAACTTTAGAAGAGATAATGTCTGAGAATTTTCCAAACTTAATGAAAAGTGTCAATGATGAGTGAAAGTAGACTCTGGACACTGAGAAGGGTAAATAAAAATCTATACCTACACACAGAACGTAAAAGGAAAAGGAAAAAATTTAAAAGCCCCCAGAAGGAATTAGTCTCACAAAGATTAATATTTTTTAAATACTGAGGAAAACAATTGTCAACCCAGCATTTTATACTCAGCTAAACTACCATTCTAAAGACAAATACTTTCAAATATACTGAGGCTTAAAGGCATTTATTTCCCATAGACCTTCACTAAAATAACTATCAAACAATGTACATCGTCAAGAAGAGCAAATCTAGATGGGAGGTATACGATATAAGAAACAGCAGTAAATATAGATACGGATATGAGAGGTTGGATGATTTAATTACAAAAATTTTGACTGAAAAATGCCTAAATTTTAGGTTTTCTTTTAAACAAAAACTAAAACTCTAGACAAGAGTAACATGGGGGTGTATTCAATGCTTGTTAATGGGAGCTAAAGTCTGGGCTATGTGTGGTGGTTGGGAAGGGGAGTAGCAGGACAGTCACTATTCTCCATGGATTCCAAGTCTTTGGAAACTTCCTGGGTGAAAGCAGACTTAACAATATAGGGGATCTGTCTTAGTCATCTAGTGCTGCTATAACAGAAATACAAGTGGATGGTTTTAACAAAGAGAAGTTTATATCCTCACAGTCAAAGTAGGCTAAAAGCCCAAATTTGGGGTGTCAGCTCCAGGGGAAGGCTTTTTCTCTCTGTCGGCCTTCTTGTCTTCAGTGTTCCCCCAGACTAGGAGCTTCTCTGTGCAGGGACCCTGGTCCAAAGGACGCGCTATGCTCCCAGCACTGCTTTCTGGATGATATGAGGTCCCCCTGTCTCTCTGCTCACTTCTGTCTTATATCTCAAGAGATTGCCTCAGGACACAATCCAATCTTGTAGATTGAGTCCTGCCTTACTAACACAACTGCTACCCATCCTCCCTCATTAACATCATAGAGGCAGGATTTACAACATACGGGAAAATCACACAGTACCAGGAATCATGGCCCAGCAAAATTGACACACATTTTTTGGGGGGATGTAATTCAATCCATGACAGGATCCTAGAATCTTATCATTAGAAGGGGCCTTGTTGGCTGGAATACCCACTTCCGTGGGAACATTGCAGTAGCTCTCAGTCCTAAATATCACAATCACCTGTAGGGTTTCCAAATAACACAGAATTAGAATTTATGGGCCCAGGCATCTCCATTTTTCTAAAAGCTACACTGGCAATCCATGGTCAATGCAGAAAATTCAATTCTAACCACACTAGGCTTCACTAAAAGGTTTCACCAAAAGTTCCTCTCACATCTTTGTCCCTTGTTTATGATGTTTACTAGGATCGATTGGAAAATGAACATGACTCAAGTGAGATGGTCCCTGCTGAAGAATCAAATCTCTAACCCTAAGCATCAGGGCTAAGCAGATACATGCATGCTGGGAGAATGGGCTCCCATGAAAGTTAGCATCCACAGTAGTCTCTAAGTACTCTCAGAGAAAAATAGGGAGGCAGCATTTCTGATGGAGAGAGCAGGGTCTTTGGAAGTAGGAGACTGCACTGGAATCATGGCTTCACCCCTTACTAGTTGTGGGACCTCAAAACAAAAAACAAAACCCATTGCCACCGAGTCGATTCCAACTCATAGCAACCCTCTAGGACAGAGTAGAAAGGCCCCATAGGGTTTCCAAGGAGTGGCTGGGGGATTGAAACTGCTGACCTTTTGGTTAGCAGCCGAGCTCTCAACCACTGCACCATCAGGGCTCCATTGTGGGACCTCAGGCCTGTTAAATAATCTCTCTAAGCCTCCTCCTGAGATTAGTAATTCACTCACATAGTTCTTGTGATTGTTAGATGATAAATATGAAAAATGCCTAGTAGGGTGCCTGGCATATAGAAAGCACTCAGCAAACAACAATAATACCATAATAATAAACCTGGACATTTATGATTTTGAAAGTACTTTAAATCATCTGTAAATTGGGAATAGCTCATATGTTTGCAAACATATTCTAAAAGTTGGCTGTTTAGACTCAGTGTCCTGCATGTAAGACTTACTGTTCTTTCTCTTTCCATTTGATGACATATCACCCACTGGGCATTTCTAATTGGATAAAAACTAGAAACTCGATGCCATCTTGCTTCACTGTTAACTGCCAAGTGTCTATCAAATGGCTATTAATAAACTCGATTTCTGCCTAGGTCGAATCAGGTAAAACAATATCAACTAGCTAAGTCTCTTTTTTCTTTATTTTGGACTACTTTGAAATTCAAATCCCCTTGTCCTTGAATAAGGAGAATCAGACAAGAATTTCAACGCAAGTCCCTTACTGCTGGCTGAAAATATTTTCATGTATTAACTCATTTTCCATTTGCCACAGTTTGGCAAGTTCCCCAACTTGGATCCCGACGTGACATCTCCCTCAAGAGGGTATTTCTGGGCCAGGACACAGGACCTGATGATAGCAGTTAGATGGTCCCCGATCATTTCTGTGAAGGGCTGCACATTTCTGGGATAAATGAGGGAGCAGGCAGGGCCTGGAGGATGTAACACAGTGTAGAAACAGGGTCCTCCAGCCACTGCCATACAGAAAGGCTCAGTCCTCCAGTCTGAAGTCTGGAGACTGTTACTCCATGTTGCTCCAAAAAGATTTCTGCCCTGTGATCTCAGTGTTAGAATTGGAAGGCCTCCAGGGGTGGGGGTGGGTTCAAACTATGGTGCGTGGAGCCTCCAGTGGTTTCAAACTATGCTGCATGGAGCCCTGGGGTTACCATGGGGAGAGTGAGGGTGGGAGTTGGCAAGGAGGTGGCAGGGATGATGTGGGAAAAAGAAAAGGGAGCTTGAGAAGGGAGAGAACCAAGTTCAATATCCTTGCATCTTCCGGAGTTGTTCAATTTTTTTTCCATTTCTAGAAAGAGAGCTACAGATGTTTTCAGTTATAACAAGGGTGCCATGTTGGGGAATGCAGGTGTTGAAAATCATGGATCAGGCTCAACTCCATGGGCCACTGTTGGCACATCAGGCCCCTCTGTGCAGGATAACAGAAGGGACCCTCCCTGGATGGACACGGTTCAAAAAAGGTGTGCCCTTCCTCCTAACTGTCCTAGCCAGCCTCAGTGCTAGAGCCTGCAGGCTTAGTAGATGGAGCTTGGGCTGGATTTCAGCCCTGAATTGTCCCTTCAGCCAGCACTCTGTGCAGTACACACACTGTGAACCTTTAGTGGCAGCCTTGCCATTCCTTCATTTTACAAAAGTGCCTGTCAAAAGCCCACCCATCTCAGTGGGCGGGGGGAATACTAAATAGGCAATAGATAAGTGGTATCTTGGGTGAAAGGTGACACAGTACACAATACAGGGGAAACTAACACAACCTGTACAAGGAAAGGTCATGGAAGTCCCATAGACACATCCAAACTCCCCGAGGGACTGAGTTGCTGGGCGGAGGGCTCTGGGGACCATGGTCTCGGGGAACATCTAGCTCAATTGGCATGACACCACTTATAAAGACAATGTTCTACATTCTCCTTGGTGAGTAGTGTCTGGGGTCTTAAAAGCCTGTGAGCAGCCATCTAAGATACTCCACTGGTCGCATCCCTTCGGGAGCAAGGGAGAATGAAGAGAACATGATACAAGGAAAAGATTAGTCCAAAGGACTAATTGTCCACAGCTACCAAGGCCTCCACCGGACTGAGTCCAGTACAGCTAGATAGTGCCTGGCTACCACCGCTGACTGCTCTGACCAGGATCACAACAGAGGGCTCTGGACAGAGCTGGAGAAGGATGTAGAGCATAATTCTAACTCACAAAAAAAGACCAGATTTACTGGCCTAAAGGAGACTGGAGAAACCTCGAGAGTATGGCCCCCAGACACCCTTTTAGCTCAGTGGTGAAGTTACTTCCGAGGTTCACTGTTCAGCCTGGGAGGGGACAGCCCGGTAAAACCAAATGAGACTAACAAGGTACAGCAGTCCAGTGACAAGGGCCAGAAGGCAGAAGGGGAGAAGGAAGCTGGTGATAGGGAACCCAAGGTTGAGTAAGGATATTGTTGATGTGTTGTGAGATTGTTAACCATTGTCATAGGGTAACATTTGTAGTAACTGTTAAATGAGAAACTGTTTTGTTCTGTAAGCCTTCATCTTAAGTGAGAATAACAGCACAATTGGAAGAGCGTAGTCAATGTCACTGAACTGTGTATGCAGAAATTTTTGAAATGGTGTATCTTTGGCTATGTGTATTTTCACCAAAAAAAAAAGGTTGAGAATTTAGAGGGTTAAAATGTTGTGGGGTTGTTAACCAATGTCATAAAACAACATGTGTACTACTGTTTCATGAGAAACTACTTATTCTGTAAGCCTTCACCTGAAGTACAATAAAATATATATAAAAAAAAAAGAAATCAAAAAAAAAAAAAAGCCCACCCATCTCATAAGGCTTGTCTCAAATGCCATCTCCTCCATCAATAGTAATGAGCTTAGCTACCTTTGAGTGGAGTCGCTGGGTGGTGCAAACGGTAACCCACTCAGCTACTAACTGAAGGATGAAGGTTTGAGTCCACCCAGAGCCACCTCGGAAGAAAGACCTGGTGATCTACTTCCAAACAATCAGCCACTGAAAACCCTATGGAGCACAGTTTTACTCTGACATGCATGGGGTCATCAGGAGTTGGAAATCAACTCTATGGCAACTGGTGCCTTTGAGTGGGCACTCCTGCGCTTGCAACTGCACCTGCATGGTCTCATGTGATCCACACAGCAATCCTCTGGGGAGATGTCATTGCTCCAGATTTACAGCAGGCTGCTCAAATCCACACCGGAAGTAATAGGAGACCCGGCACTCCAGACTACTCAAAGTGTGGACCCCTGGTGGCTCCGTGGTTAAAGCACTGGGCTGCTTAACCAAAAGGCTGGTGGTTCGAACCACCGGCTGCTCCACAGTAGAAAGATGTGGCACTCAGCTTCCGTAAAGATTACCGCCTTGGGGAACCCAAGGTTGAGTAAGGACAGTGTTGACATGTACCGGGGTTGTTAACCAATGTCATAGAGCAACATGCGTACTGTTTAATGAGAAACTATTTTGTTCTGTAAACCTTCATCTAAAGTGAGAATAGCAGCACAACTGGAAGAACGTAATCGATGTCACTGAATTGTGCTTGTAGAAATTTTTGAAATGGTGTGTCTTTGGCTATGTATATTTTCACCAAAAAAAAGGTCAAGAAGGGAGAGAGTTGACATGTCATGGCGTTGTTAACCAATGTCATAAAACAATATGTGTACTGACTGTTTAATGAGAAACTATTTGTTCTGTAAACCTTCACCTAAAGTACAATAAAAAAATATAAAAAAAAGAAAAAAGGTCAGAGGTTAACAGGTGTCGATCATTTGCTACATCTCCCAGTAGTCAGCTACAAATAGGGCCGTAGTATTGGTATGAGCTAAATTTTTTTTTCCAGTTGATAGGTAGCTTAAAAGGTCTAGTGTATGCAAGAGCAAAATGTCATTCTTTTTTACATTTACTCCAAAACTTCACCATGTTATAAATATCGCGTTTTAGGCAATCTTAACGTAATAGCTATACAGGATCAGAAAACTGTCTTCTTCTTTTTTTTATTACATGTGAACCTAAAAGAAAATATATATACAGCTACTGTCAATCAGAAAAAATAAATTCCTTCCTGTTGAGGGAAAAAAAAAAAAAGATTACCACCCTGGAAACCCTATAGGGCAGTTATATTCCGTCCTGTAGGGTCGCTATGAGTCAGAATCGACTCAACAGCAATGGGGAAGGCTGAATAAGATTCTTTCCTCCAGAGAATTACACTGTCTTTATCCTAGTAACATATACTCTACAATGCAGGCAGGGCTCGAAGGATGTAACAGGGTGTGGAAGCAGGGATCTCCCAGCCACTGCCATACAGAAAGGCTCAGTCTAAAGTTGAGAGACAAAGTCTCTCCTGTCCTTCTCCACCTCTCCTTGCTGATCCTGCTGCAGGAGACAACACATCCTCTAACCTTCTCTAAGCCCTGGCTACAGATCATCCAATAAGTGATCTCAGTATTCATTCCCCTAATGTTCAATAGTACTCTGTCTTCTGGTCAGTCCTGTCTAAATAAAAAAGACATTAGGTAATTTTACTCCAAACTTTTTGTTAGGATTTGTTTATATGCTTTATCAAATCTAAAAAGGATTTCAAGCAGCTTAGAAAGAAAATACCATGCAGTAGATTTGTCAAAAAACAGATCAAGAGGCAAGAAATGGGCAGGATTTAGAAGGATGGGAGGGGATAGAGAGAATCATACCTGAAATCTAGACTCAGGAAAGTACTGTAATTGAGCACTAAGTTCAACTCTGCCTCCTGGCAGCCAGGGCAAAAGAGGAAATATGAGTAGCAAAGCTCCCTTTATCTGAAAATAATTTACCACCATAGACACATATTCCAACCACAAACACCACGAGGAATTTATTTCATGGGTCCTTACATAGTAACAGAGTGGACAGCATCTGACTCCGTTGGAGCTAAGGGCAGAGGTATCTTGCAGGTCACTCACATGTGATGGATGTGCTGTTTCTTGTGGGTGTATATCACAAGACACAAGTCAAGGCCATGACTGTCTACCCCAATCCTGTGTCTTCAAACCAGGCCAGCCCACCCAAAAAACACATCACATATCATCTGCCCAGTGGCCAATATATATCAGCCTCAGGCATCCCAGAATAAGCTCATCTGGGCCAGACCTTCTAGCACCATCCTTTCCTACAAGCCTTCCTCCTTCCCAGAGTCTATCCAGTCCTAACATTCTAGTCTTTGTCCCTCATTTCACCCTAGGGCCTAACTAGATTCAGCGTCAGAGTTGGACCCTCTGCAACCTCTAGATTGCTCCTGTTACCTATCCACACTCTGGTTCCTCGCTCTCCAAGTACAACCCCATCCATACTGGGCAGTACCTTCCTGAAGGGATAGTCCAATGATCGCATGGTAGTTGCTTTCCCAGCTACAAGCAGAGTCAGGAGGCCTCGGTACATAAATAAAGCAACAGACCAAGCAATAGCTCACCATCAAATGATAAGGACCTGGATGTGCTTATCTTGTCATTTCATTTATTCATCTGATCCCTCAGTAATCTCCAAGTACTTTCTATGTGCCAGGGACCAGTTCTGGAATAACTACAATAAAGTCAGTGTAATAAAAAAGATCTAAATAAAAGATCCAAAAGAGAGTTCGTGGTTGAGAATGGAGGCATCACTCCCAGCTGGGGTTTCAGGGAGCGCTCACGGAGGAGGCTGCATTTAGATAAGGCCAGTAGGCTACTGACAGGCGGCAATGCCTCCCCAGGGTTGATCACGTGCTCTATCAAGTGCCTGTAAACCACCAGAGAAGTGAGATGGGATAAGCAGAGGCATGGAGAGAGCTGAATGGATGAAAGAGCCAAGAGAAGGGAAAACAGATGGAAATGTTTGGAAAGAGAAACAAGATCAAATGTATTCCAAATCTAATCGTAAAGAGAAGTTTAAAGTGGTACCTAAGTTTCTGCATATTTTCTGGACAAAAGGTCAGGAAGTTAGAATTTTGTCTTAGCTCTTCTAGAAACCTACCTAGAAAAGTCACATCCTTTTGAGGGACTCAGAGTCTCTGGGTGGTGCAAGTGAATAACACACTTGGCTGCTAACTGAAAGGTTGGTGGTTTGAGACTAGCCAGAGATATCTTGGAAGAAAGGTCTGGCAATCTACCTCCAAAAACTAAGCCATTGGAAATCCTGTAGAGCAGTTCTACTCTAACACACACGAGGTCGCCACGAGTCAGAGTCAACTGGACAACAACTGGTTTTCTAAGGTACTCAGTCTCCTCATCTGTAAAATAAGGGGTGGCACCAGACCTGGAGTTCTCAAACTCTATATTTCAGAGACCAAAGTTACATTTCCAGCCTAGACCTCGCCCCTAAACTCCATCATCAAGTATCCAACTGCCTTCTCGAAACACATCTCAGTGGTAACGTGCTAACTGAGCCACTGTTCTTCCCACCTCCACCCTTACTCCACCACATCCAGCCAAACCTGTCGTGATAACTCCATAGTTCCAGCTGCTCAGGGCAAAATCTTGAAGTCATCCTTGACTCCTCTCTTTCTCTCACTACTCACGTTCAATCTGTTGTCAAATCCTGTCAGCACAAAATATACCCAGAATCAGACTTCTTCTCAACCCCTCACTGCTACCTCCTTGGTCCAAGCCACCATCACCTGTCACTTAGATTATTGCAATAGCCTCTTAACTCTCCATACTGCTTCTTCCCTCTGCCCTGCCATCCTAGAGTCCAGCCAGACTGATCCCTTTAAAATGCACGCTACAAGACAGTGTGGAATGGGTTGAATTGTGTTCCCCTCAAAGATATGTTGAAGTCCTAACTCCTGTACCTGTGAACATAACCTAATTTGGAAATGGGGTCTTTGCAGATGCAATTAGTTAATTTAACATGAAGTCATACTGGAGTCGGGTAGGCTGTAATCCAACATGACTGGCATCCTTATAAAAGAGGAGAAGAGACACAGAGGGAAGGTGGCCAGGTGAAAACAGAGGCAGAGGTTGAAGTGATACATCTGCAAGCCAAGGAATGTCTGGGGATGCCAGAAGCTGGGATAGACAAAGAAAGATCTTCTCCTACTGCCTTCAGAGAGAACATGGCCTTGCAAACACCCTGAATTCAGACTCCTTGCCTCCAGAACTGTGAGACAATAAATGTCTGCTCTCATAAGCCACCAAGTTTTGTGGTAATTGGTTATGGCAGCCTACTGGACCAATACACATCCATGCTCACATCCTCCCATAACTTCCCATCTCACCCAGAGTCAAGGCAAAAATCCTTGCAATGGTCTACCAGGTTTCTTGTGCAATGCCTTCCTCTCCCCGTTGCCCTGCTCACCTCAATACTTCTCTGACATCATCTCTTTTCTCCTCCTTACTCTCTCAGCTCCAGTCACATTGGCCTCTCTGCTGTACCTCAAACCTGCAGGACCGTTCCACCTCAGGGCCTTATACCTCCTGAGGCCTCCACTTAGAATGTTTGTCTCCTACATGTTGAAGAGGCTCACCCCTCACCTCCTTCAAGTCTGCTCCAGTGTCACCTTCTCAGTGAGCCTTTCCTAACTTCCTGTTTAAAATTTCACCACTGCCCAGCTTGTACTCTCTGTCTTCTTCCTCTGCTTTTCCCCGTTACCCTCTCTCATCTGAGCGCTTGTGGTGCAGTGGTTAAGACTTGGCTGCTGTCTTAAGTTATCTAGTGCTGCTATAACAGAAATACCACAAGTGGATGGCTTTAACAAAGAGAGATTTATTCTCTCACAGTCTAGGAGTCTAGAAGTCTGAATTCAGGGCACCAGCTCCAGGGGAAGGCTTTCTCTCTCTTTTCTTTCCCTTCTGGGGGAAGGTCCTTGTCATCAAACTTCCCCTAGTCTAGGAGTGTCTCAGCGCAGGAACCCCAGGTCCAAAAGACACGCTTCACTGCTGGTGCTGCTTTCTTGGTGGCATGAGATTCCCCTGTCACTTCTCTCTTTTCTATCTCAAAAGAGATTGACTCAAATTACAACCTAATCTTGTGGATTGAGTCCTGCCTCATTAATATAACTGTCTCTAATCCTGCCTCATTAACGTCATAGAGGTAGGATTTACAACACATAGGAAAATTACATCAGATAAGAAAATGGTGGACAATTACACAATACTGGGCATCATGGCCTAGCCAAGTTGACACACATTTTGGGAGGCACAATTCAATCCATAACAGCTGCTCTAATCAAAACTCAGCAGTTTGAATCCCCCAGCTGCTCCTCAGAAACCCTATGGGGCAGTTCTACTCTGTCCTATAGGGTTGCTATGAGTTGGAATCGACTCAGCGGCAATAGGTTCAGGTTTCTTTTTTGGTTTACTTCTCTCATCTGACATATGTTTTACTTGTTCTCTTACTCTCATCACCCCCAATTAGAATGTGAGCTCCAAGAGGGCAGAGATGTTGGTCTTTTTTATTCACTGTTCTAGCCCCAGTGCCTAGAAGTGTGCCTGGCACATAGTAAAACCAAAAACCAAACCACCGCCATCGAGTCAATTCTGACTTATAGTGACTCTATGGGACAGGCTGGAACTGCCCTTACATGATTTCCAAGTCTGTAAAACCCCCACGATCTGTCAGCTTGTCATACCGGGGGGTGGGGGCGCTTTTATGTTGCTGTGATGCTGGAAGCTATGCCATCGGTATACAAATACCAGCAGGGTCACCCATGGTGGACAGGTTTCAGCTGAGCTTCCAGACTGAGACACAGTAGGAAGAAGGACCTGGCAGTCTACTTCTGAAAGGACATTAGCCACTGAAAGCCTTATGAATAGCAGTAGAACATTGTCTGGTATAGTGCCAGAAGATGAGCTCTTCAGGTTGGAAGGCACTCAAAAGACGACTAGGGAAGAGCTGCCTTCTCAAAGTAGAGTTAACCTTAATGATGTGGATGGAATGAAGCTTTTGGGACCTTCATTTGCTGATGTGGCACAACTCAAAATAAGAAGAAACAGCTGCAAACATCCATTAATAATAGGAACGTGGAATGTATGAAGTATGAATCTAGGAAAGTTGGAAATCATCAAAAATGAAATAGAATGCATAACGTCCATATCCTAGGCATTAGTGAGCTGAAGTGGACTGGTACTGGCCATTTTGAATCATACAATCATATGGTCTACTATGCCAGGAATGACAAATTGAAGACAAATGGTGTCACATTCATCATCAAAAAGAATATTCAGGATCTATCCTGAAGTACAATGCTGTCAGTGATAGGATAATATCCATACACCTGCAAGAAAGAGCAATTAATACAACTATTATTCAAATATACCCACCAACCACTAAGGCCAAAGATGAAGAAACTGAAGATTTTTACCAACTTCTGCAGTCTGAAATTGACCAAACATGCAATCAAGATGCATTGATAATTACCAGTGACTGGAATTCAAACTTGGAAACAAAAAAGAAGAGTTGGTAGTTGGAAAATATGGCCTTGGTGATAAAAATGACGCTGGAGATCACGTGATAGAATTTTGTAAGACCAACAGCTTCTTCATTGCAAATACCTTTTTTCAGCAACATAAACAGCAACTATACACCTGGACCTCACCAGATAGAATACACAGGAATCAAATCAACTACCTCTGTGGAAAGAGACAATGGAAAAGCTCAATATCATCAGTCAGAATAAGGTCAGGGCCAACTGTGGAATGGACCATCAGTTGCTCATATGCAAGTTCAAACTGAAGTTGAAGAAAATTAGAACAAGTCCACAGGAGCCAAAGTACAACCTTGAGCATATCCCACCTGAATTTAGAGACCGTCTCAAGAACAGATTTGACTCATTGAATACTAATGGCTGAACACCAGAGGAGCTGTGGAAGATCATCAAGGACATCATACGTGAAGAAAACAACTGATCATTAAAAAGATAGGAAAGAAAGAAAAGACCAAAACAGTTGTCAGAAGAGACTCTGAAAGTTGCTCTTGAATGTAGAGTAGCTAAAGCGAAAGGAAATAGAAAAGCTGAACAGAAGATTTCAAAGGTCAGCTCGAGAAGACAAAGTAAAGTATTATAATGAAATGTGCAAAGACCTGGAGACAGAAAACCAAAAAGGAAGAACACACTCAGCATTTCTCAAACTGAAAGAACTGGAGAAAAAATTCAGTCCTCAAGTTGCAATATTGAAGGATTCTATGGGGAAAATACTGAACAATGCAGGAAGCATCAAAAGAAGATGGAAGGAATACACAGAGCCCCTGGACCAAAAAGAATTGGTCGACATTCAACCATTTCAGGAGGTAGCATATGATCAAGAACCAATGGTACTGAAGGAAGAGGTCCAAGATGCACTAAAAGCATTGGCGAAAAACAAGGCTCCAGGAATTGATGGAATACCAATTGAGATGTTTCAACAAACAGATGCAGTGCTGCAAGTGCTCACTCATCTATGCAAAGAAATTTGGAAGACAGCTACCTGGCCAACTGACTGGAAGAGATCCATATTTGTACCCATTCCAAAGAAAGGTGATCCAGCTGAATGCAGAAATTTTTGACAACATCATTAATACCACACACAAGTAAAATTTTGCTGAAGATCATTTAAAAGCAGTTGCAACAGTACATTGACAGGGAACTGCCAGAAACAAGCCAGATACAGAAGAGAACGTGGAACAAGGAATATCACTGCTGATGTCCGATGGATCCTGGCTGAAAGCAGAGAATACCAGAAAGATGTTTACCTGTGTTTTAATGACTATACAAAGGCATTCGACTGTGTGGATCATAACAAATCATAGATAACATTATGAAGAATGGGAATACCAGAGCACTTAATTGTACTTGTGCTGAACCTGTACATAGACCAAGGGGCAGTCGTTCGAACAGAACAAGGGGATACTGTATAGTTTAAATCAGAAAAGGTGTGTGTCAGGGTTGTATCCTTTCACCATACTTATTCAGTCTGTATGCTGAGCAAATAATCCAAGAAGCTAGACTATATGAAGGAGAATGCAGCATCAGGATTGAAGGAAGACTCATTAACAACCTGTGTTACGCAGATGGCACAACCTTGCTTGCTGAAAGTGAAGAAGACTTGAAGCACTTACTGATGAAGATCAAAGTCCACAGCCTTTAGTATGAATTATACCTCAACATAAAGAAAACAAAAATCCTCACAACTGGACCAATAAGCTGCATCATGATAAACAGAGAAAAGATTGAATCTGTAAAGGATTTCGTTTTACTTGGATCCACAGTCGATGCCCATGGAAGCAGCAGTCAAGAAATCAAACAACACATTGCATTGGGCAAATCTGCTGCAGAAGATCTCTTTAAGGTGTTAAAAAGCAAAGATGTCACTTTAAGGACTAAGGTGTGCCTGACCCAAGCCATGGTGTTTTCAGTCACCTCATATGCATGTGAAAGCTGGATAACAAATAAGGAAGACTGAAGAAGAATTGATGTCTTTGAATTATGGTTTGGCAAAGAATATTGAATATACTATGGACTGCCAGAAGAACGAACAAATCTGTCTTGAAAGAATTACAGCCAGAATGCTCCTTAGAAGCAAGGATGGTGAGACTTCATCTCACATACTTTGGAGATGTTATAAGAAGGGACCAGTCCCTGGAGACAGACATCATGCTTGGTAAAGTAGAGGGTCAGTGAGAAAAGAGGAAAACCCTCAGCGAGATGGTTTGACACAGTGGCTGCAACAATGGGCTCAAGCATAACAACGATTGTGAGGATGGTGCAGGACCAAGCAGTGTTTCATTCTGTTGTACATAGATAGGATCGCTATGAGTCAGAACTGACTCAATGGCATCTAACAACAACAACAAATCTTCACAGAAGCAGACTGCCACATCTTTCTCCTGAGGAGCAGCTGGTGGATTTGAATCGTCAACATTTTGGTTGTTAGCAGCTGAGCACTTAACCACTGTATCATCAGGGCTCCTTGGCACATAGTAGAAGCCTAAGAAATATTTATTACTTGAATTAGTAGATGAATGAAAAAACAGCAATCTTTTATTATTTTGTTTGGGTAAGCATGGGTGTTGATTGAAATGGGACTGTCAATTTTTATCTTAAGAAAAAGGAAGGGAGAAAGTAATACAAGTATAATCATTTCATAAAAGAAAGCTATTTTAACCTTCCCCAAGTGGAAAGTGCATTCTCTCAGGATAAATAACAGCCTTTCCCATGAAAGTTCAGTGGGCATAGACGCATCACCATATATACTACACAACATTGCCTTAGTCTCTTTTTTTACTATGGATCAGTGAAAATGCTGGCACGAATTCCCCTCTGCCCCACCCCACCCACCCCAGTCAACCCTCTAGCTCTGTGTACTATGGCTTCTCCTTGACATGTGTAGGGAAAAGACAAGAGGGCCACATGGCCCCACCCTGGCTGCCTCTGCTCCAGTAGACACAGCCTGCTTACATCAGAATCATCCTTAGCACTGGAAAAGGGTGGGGATTCCAGCTCCAGAAGCCGACTCTGATCCACGGCTACCATTCGGATCAGGAAGGGCTAGTGTGACGCCAACTTTTGGCTCACAAACTTTACAGTTCACATTTTTTTTGGGGGGGGGGGAGTGCCTTATTTCCCATTATGTTTCATAATTAGCTACGGCTGGTGTTTTTTTTGGTTTTTGTTTACAAAAATACATATAACACAACATTTGCCAATTCAACATTTTTCACGTGTACACTTCAGTGACATTAATTACATCAGTCATGTCGTGCAACCACCAACTACAGTTCACTTTTCGTTTTCAACGAATTTATCCTTTCTCACACTTCCTTCTAATACATTTTTCATGTAGCCCATAAGAGAAAAATAATAATAAGACTCTCTAGGAACCTTACCTCATTTACCCTTACAATTAGTTAGTAACGCAGGCTTATTAGCCTCACTTCTAAAGATGAACCCGAGGCTCAGAGAGACGAAAACAACTGTGAAGTCAGTAGCACAGTTGATAAACTAGCAGAGTTGGGATTTGAACCCGGGGCACTTGGATGCCAAAGCCTGGGCTCCTACCACATTGGACTCCTTCCCTGGGTGCAACAGGATGTTAACATGAAGCACCAGGTCGAACGGCCTGGAGAGGAAGGTCAGGCAAGCGTGCTGGACGGTGCAAGCCTGATCACTTTGACAGCAAACAGCCCTGAGGGGGCAGCCCTGCCCCTATTCTCCTCTGCTCCACACAGAGTCCAGAGGAGCTGAGAGTCAAGGAGGAGAAAGCAGGGGCCTGTTACTTCCCAAATCAAAAGCCAGCCCCAAACCAAAAACCAAACTAGCTGCCACTGAATTGATTCTGCCTCACGGCGACCCCATGTGTTGCAGAGTAGAACTGCTCCAGAGGGTTTTCATGCCTGTGACCTTTCGGAAGCAGTTTGCCAGGCCGTTCTTCGGAGGCACCTCCAGGTATGTTTGAAGCACCAACCTTTTGGTTAATAGCCAAGTGCTTAACCATTTGCACTACCCAGGGTCTCCTGAGAGCTGTCCCAGATCTCTTCTTTTCTCTTTCTTCTTTTTCCCCTCTTAGCCATCCTATTCTCATCCCTCAGGTTTGGCTCCAGACCTGCCTAACTTAATGAGCTGCTACCCGTTGGCTACACCCACACCCCACACAGGACCCTAGGTCTACCCCTCATCATCTGAGGCGGGCCCGCCCAGCCATTCTCAGATGCTCCCTGCCACACCCACCATTTAGCATTGGGAAATATCAGAACACGAAATTATACGGGATGCATTTTACATAATTCCGTGTATTTCTTAGCTCACAGACTACTATTTAAATTCAAGACCATTTAAATTCTAGACCATTCTCTAGACCCCACAAGGCCTAGAGCCATGCACAGAAGACATTGACTAGTTGAACCACATTTGTAAAGAACTCTACAGTTTGCAAAGTGCTTTTACTCCCAGGAACTCATCTGAGTCTTACAATAAGAGGCAGGGAAATTGAGTCTCTAAAAGAAGTGGCTTTGTCTAAGACCTGTCTTAGACCTTTTCTAAGGACACATAAGTAGCCCTGGTGGTGCAGTGGTTAAGAGCTCAGCTGCTAACCAAAAGGTCAGCAGTTTGAATCCACGAGCTGCTCCTTACAAACCCTGTAGGGCAATTGTACTCTGTCCTGTAGGGTCGCTATGAGTTGGAATCGACTCGACAGCAATGGGTTGGGTTTTTGGTATAACTAGTCATTTGGAATGCTAGGCTGGAACTCCAGTTTCCAGACCCTGAGTCCACAGCTCTTGGGCACCTTGGCATTTTGCACATATACTTATGAAAAAAACAAACTAGTTTGGAGTGAAGGAGTGAATGGATGAATACAGCAATACATTTCTTGTTGACAGATCAATGAATTTTCCAGTGAATAGAGTTCTCATCATCTATGTACTTTCAACTCAAATGTATTCAGTTACATATTCAGTTGTACCTGGGTGGCACAACAGTTAGTGCTCAGCTGCTAACCAAAAGGTTGGAGGTTCAAGTCCATCTAGAGGTACCTTGGAAGAAAGTGCTGGTGATCTACTTCTGAAAAAACAGCCACTTAAAACTCCATGGAAGACAGTTCTAATCTGACACACAGGGGTCGCCACTGGTCTCAATTAACTCGACAGCAACTTGGCTGCTAACCAAAAGGTCAGCAGTTGGAATCTACCAGCCACTCATCAGAAATCCGACGGGGCAGTTCTACTCTGTCCTAAAGGGGGGGCTATGAGTTGGAATCGACTCGACAGCAACAAGTTTTTGTTTTTTTTTTTTAAACAAAATAGAGGGGAA
This sequence comes from Trichechus manatus latirostris, assembly GCF_000243295.1. NCBI lineage: Eukaryota > Metazoa > Chordata > Mammalia > Sirenia > Trichechidae > Trichechus > Trichechus manatus. The sequence goes on from NW_004443959.1 coordinate 7,148,413, forward strand.
GAACCAAAAAAAAAAGCAAATGGTGCAGGCTATTCCACTTGCTGTTTTCACTCAGGAGAGTAATTCCCAGAGAAATCTTGGGATAGAAGATATGCATCTGCTGTTTCCTCAACTGTCTCCCTTCTCATGTGGATCTTACAGGGATAAATGTCTCCCCGTCCTGACTGTAGTCCAGTGATCAAAAAGAGAGGCCATAGTGCACTAAACATGCCAACAGGGAAGTGGAAATCTGTCCTAAGACAGGAGAAAACCAGCCTTGGGTAGATTTAATAATAAGAGCTAAGTGCTTGCACGCTAAGTGCATTACGGGTTGTAACTCATCTAATCCTCACAACATGCATTTTGCAGATGAGAAATGAGGCTTAGAAAGGTCAAGTCACCAGCTAGCCAGTAGGAGAGCTAAGCTTTGAACCCAGATAGTAGATCTATTTAATCCACTTCCTTACCCATTAATACTAACACATTAAGGGAAAGGAGTCTGCAATGGGAAGCCTCCCAAAAGACTTGACTACACACATTTTTGCCCTTCTCATTGACTTTCAATCCTCACCTCTGCATGAAATGCATCTTCACCATTCGAAGGCCCTCACCACCAGCCCTGACTAGAGGGGTGGGAAGAGACAGCTAGGACTCCCCCAGGTAGCTGGTGAGAAGGGACCTTTAGGAACAAGTTGTAGATGAGAGGAAGGTTCCAAAGTTAGGCACTTCGACTTAGCAGGCGTGTGCTAAGTAGGGTGATCATCCTATTCCAGACCCTTTTGAGAGTGAAAGGGGCACTATAAATAATTACACCAGGAAAACAGGTATAAACCCGGACTGATCCAAGCAAACTGGGGTACATGTTCTGGTGATAAGGGTCTGTCTTGGACCAGGCAGTCTGAGGCTGCATGAGGGGTGAAAGAACACCATTGCTACCCTTGGGGAGCTCACAGTGGAATGAGAGAGTGAGCAGGCAGATAAATGAGTAGTAGCACATAATAGGCAGAGAGGGAAGGGTGCTGGCTTAAGAGTCAGAGCTTAAAAGCAGTGTCCAGGGGACTGTCTCCCTGCCCTCCAATTTCATAAAGGGAAACAAACTTACATCAGAAAAGCAAAGAACACGAAGCGTAGAGAATTCAGGCAAATTACCCAACACAAGGATGGGCCACCCATCCTCAACTACTAACTGAAATTTTATGAAGATGGTGGTGTTTGAACTGGACCTTGAAGGATGGGTAGAACTGTGATAAGTTGAGAAGCAATTGCAGACAAGCCTTTTTGCGCCAGATGTAGAATGCATTCTGACAGCAACGTGGTGTGAGGAGATAAATCACCCTCAAATATAATACGAGGAATCTGAGGATTTCTAAATAGGACTGGCCTGGCTGCTCTTCTAATAATCATCGACTTTGCTTGTGCATAATTGAGTTACTATGTTCATCCTATCTTCCTGTCACTGATAAATGTCACGTTGGACCATGTGGTGGTTGTCCTGCTTGTAGTGGCAGAGTACAACATTCAGGGGGAGCTCGAGGCCCTCATCACCACTTCCTCAGGAGGAGTCCATGTCTGGGCCCAGGACACTGACAGGAGGAGAAAACAGGCCAAAAGCTCTGGTTTCCCATGGAGGCCTTATGGAATTATTTCATACTTTTTTTCTCTCTCTCTCTGCCTCATTCCCATCCCCATCCAAGGGGCTGCTGGCCTCTTGAGAAACTTCCCTGAACCAGATGGCTAACTTAGGTCAGCTCAGGCTCTGGGGAGAAGTGGATCATTTCCCTGAGCTTGTCTTTCCACATGCACACCACCATCGGGGTAGTGGGTCCCAGAGGTCCCTGAAGAAAGGGGCCCAGGAGTCCATCCCCCAGCCTCTGTCTAGGCCTCTGATTGGAGACAACAAAGGAGTTCAGGTGGCAAACACATGCTCTGGGTAATTGGTACCAAGATTACAGCCCCTGAGCCTGCAGGGGCTGGAGGTGGCAGGATGGGCCAGGGGTCTAGACAGTCACCTTGCTGGAGACCCAGCTAACACAAGTGGCCTTCTCTGAAGAGAGGCGCATGGTCAGGCAGCACATGATGGTGGTAGAAGGAGAGCATTGAGCATACAGAGGTAAAGTGGGGCCAGGTTTTGAAAGGCCTTGAATGTTTGGTTGAAGACTAAACTCATAATTCTCATTCCTATTAGGAAATACAAGGATCTGGATTTGTGAATTTTCTTTTCACAGTGTTCTCTAATTTTAATGGTCCAAGCTTAAATTTATTTGATTTCTCTTCACCATCATATTTACAGCCCAACCTGCGGCAACAGGCTGCCTTTTTTGCAGGTCTAGTGTTACTACGGAGTCCCTGGGTGGTGCATCGGTTAATGTACTCGGCTGCTAACTGAAAGGTTGGAGGTTTGAGTCCTCCCAGAGGCTCCTCAGAAGAAAGGCCCAGCGATCTACTTATGATAAATCAGCCAACGAAAACCCATGGTGCACGGCTCTACTCTGACTCACGTGGGATTGTCATGAGTTGGAGTTGACTCAATGGCAACTGGTGTAGAGTTACTATTATCAAGTACCTGTGAGTTAAATATCAGTCTCATCTTGCAGGTAAGAAAACTAAGGCTCCAGGAAATCAGAACTTGCAAGTGACATGGGGATTTGAGCACAGATCTCTTGGCTCCTGGACCCACGTCTTCTCCCTCGGTCTCACAGATCTGGCACAAGACTGCTTGCTTGCTTTCACAGGCTGCGTGCCTGACCGAGGTGAATATCACGTTGTACCACTCGGCTAGGAAAAAATCCAGTCACAAAAAGCCTAAGGAACACAACCTGCAGACTTAATGTTAGGGGAACACGCTGTACTTTCATACCTCAGCCTTTGCTCAAGCTGAGCCCGCAGCCTAGAATGCCTGCTCCACCGCCTTTTTGCCTTGTTTATTGAAATCCTACTCCTCCGCCAAGGCCTGGCTCAAATGCCATCTTTTCAGAGACGCTCTGCCCAGCCCTGGCTGTCAGAATTAGTCCTGCTTTGAGCCCCAGTGAACTTAGTGGCTGACGGGTTGCCCTGACCTCCTGTGGACAAGGACTGGGTCTTACCTATCTCTCCAGCCACTACAGAGCTCTGCTCATACTTGGGGGCTCAGAAAATGCTTATGGCCCAGAGATCAAGCCCGAGCCTCTGGAAACAGCCAACCCCGCAGGTGGACGGTGCCAACCCAGCAGGTGCCTCTGAGGGCCCACAGTGCTGCCAACTGCCCTTTCCCAGCCCCAGGAATGAAAACAGCCCTGTGGCGGCTGAGCCACTTTTATCCTTCCCAGAAGCCAGCCAGCCCAGCGCCTGGCCAAGGCAGCTGCAGCTCCTGCCTCCCTGTCCTGCTCAGCCAGATCCCTGCAGCCTCCTCCTAACCGTTCGTCTGTTGCAGTCGGTCCCTCTGGGCTTCTGCCTCCTTTTCCTGAGTTGCGCCCCAGTTCCTATGCTTTGGGTGGCGTAAATGGTTTGGCCCAACTACTAACCTAACGGCTGGTGGTTCAAACTCACCCAGCGGTGCCACAGAAGAAAAGCCTATTGATCTGCTTCTGTAAAGACTACAACCAAGAAAATCCTATGGAGCAGCTCTGTGTTGTAACCCAAGGGGTTGTCATGAGTCAGAATTAACTCAACGGCAACGGGTTTTGTTTTTTGGGATTTTTCCCTCTGTTTTGCTAAAGCCCCTACTCTGAGCCCAGGCCTCCCCTGGCCTCTAAGGTCTGGTCCCAGACTCAGCCCCCCAGCACCTAGAGGAGGGCTGCTCTCATTGGAAGCTGCCGGTTGGGCTCCCGGGATCACCGCTCTGCAGCTGTCCTACAACACAGCAGGTCAGCTTCTCCCAGATGCGGGCACCACCCTATGCCCCGCCCAAGGTCCTTTCAGACCCTGCAACGAAGTGCTAACACCCTTGCAGGGAGCCAGCTCTGCGCTCCAGGAGGAGCAGTCCAGGGTCCTCCTCCTCCCCTTCCCCTGCCAAGGAGGAGGCCCGTCTCCCCAAAGGAAGAAGGTCCAGGTACACAGCAGCAGCCAAAGGAGGTGACAGCCCGAGATGAATGTCACTATGCCACAACAGAACAACAAAGGGCCTGGTGTGGCTTTCAGCCTGAGGTTTTAGGAGTCTTTTGGTCAACAAGCATTTATCAAGCACATCGGGTCGGCAGGGCGGTGGCTGCAAGAGGTACAGAATAGAAGGGGACAAGAGATAGATTTGGAATCCTTTCTGGGGCTTAATTATAATGAGCCTACAGGGAAATGAAATAGGACCTCTGTTTATAAAACTCCCAGGCCCCCTAGGGGGTGGGGTTATAGGGGTTTCCTTTATCTTATTTGCACTTCCCTACATATTCTAGATTTTTCTATAATGAACATATGTTGCTTTTATACTCAGAAACAAAAGGATAAACCAAACAGTATAAGCAGAAAACAAATGATTATACTAAGTCAGGCTTCCGTGGGTAGCAGTATCTAGTAATGCCACCCCACAAAAAAAAAAAAAAAAAAAACCATTGCCGTCAAGTCGATTCTGACTTATAGTGACCCTACGGGACAGAGTAGAACTGCCCCATACAGTTTCCAAGGAGCGGCTGGTGGATTCGAAGTGCCAAATGGTTAGCAGCTGTAGCTCTTAACAACTATGCCACCAGGGCTCTACCATCTGATGAGAGTTGTAACATCCCCCAAGGGGCTATAGGCAAGTCCCAGCTCTATGCCTTGGTCTCCTCAGGTGTCCCGTGGGAATAACCGTGGGGAGCCCTGGTGGCACAGTGGTTAAGAGATATGGCTGCTAATCAAAAGTTCTGCTCTACTCTGTCCTCTAGGGTCACTATAAGTCGGAATTGACTCAACAGCAAAGAGTTGTCGTTGTCGTTGTTGTTGCTGTGCTGCCCAAATGCCTGGGTGGTAAAGTGAGATAATAACCAGGAGGATCAGCCCTGCTTCTCAGGACTGGTCAAGACTGTCAGTCAGGACAATGGATGTGCAGGGACCTTCTATGGGACCCAGCCCTGCACACGCAGGAGACGTGGGTGTAATCTGCAATGAGCACAGGGCAGAAATGTAAGATACATTTAAGACAGGCATTCCAGGAATGGAAACAGAACAAAGCCATTTTAATCCCAAACTAAGCAGAAAAAAACAACAACCAAGCATCTATTTAATCAGTGTAGCTGTGATTTATCTGCACAGCACCCCGAGGGAGATACCATTCCTGCCCTCAGTTTAGAGAGGGAACTGCAGCTCAGGGAGGGCCAGCGTTTAGCCCAACTCAACTCTCCTGCAGGAGTCCCTGGGTGGTGCAAATGGGTAATACACTCAGCTGCTACGGTTAGAGGTTCAAGTCCACCCAGAAGTATCTCGGAAGAAAAGCCTGGTAATCTACTTCCAAAAAATCAACCATAGAAAACCCTACAGAACACAGTTCTACTCTGAAACACATGGGGTCGCTGTGAGTCAGAGTTGACGCAATAGCAACTGGCGTTTAACTCTTCTGCAAGCATCGGCCCATTCAGGACATACTTGCCCAAAGGACCAAGTGGCAAATCGTGGCAGAGGTGGGAGCAGAATCCAGTGCCCCCTTTCTTTCTCCCGCACCCCCCAGTGCATTTCAGCCTGAACACCAACAGCATCCCAGTAGGGCCTGTTGCTTCTGAAAGAAAATTAGCTGCCAGGAAGATGGATTTGATTCAGGATCTGACGAGCGCGACCAGCTGCAGGCTCTGTCAGCCTCAAGCAAGCCACACTCCCTCACTCTATTTCCCTTTCAGCTCCAGCATTCTGGGAGGCGGGGATGCTGAACCTTCTGCCCTGTGCTGAGGGTGGAGGGGCGGATTGGTGTCCCAGCTCCACCATTTGGGGCAGAGGTTTGATATAGCCTCACTGCAGCCAAACCTCCCTGCCTTTGTTTGGAAAAATCAGCAAGGCCCTGAGTTGTAGCCCAGGCCGGACCCTCGGCACTCACTGCCACTTAGGGTTATCTGAACACCCTCCACTCCTCCCTTGGGGTTTTCAGTGAAAATAGCTACTCTTCCACCCGCCCCCCCAAACCCCTGGCATCTAGGATGAGATCTTAGAAGGCAGTATGGTGCAGTCACTGCCTCCAGATTCCAATGGAGTCTCACCTCATCATCTGAGAAACGCTGGTTAAATGACTATTTAGGCGCCTCACGGCCACCCCGAACCTCTCCTCCTCCTGCATGCAAGACATGAGTTCCCAGCAATGTGCCTGACAAGCAGGGGGCCCTCAAAAAACCCTGGGTCCCTGTTTTGAGGATCAATGCAATGTTTATTCATTTATCATCAAAGGCAAAGGGAAAAAAAAAGCCTTTAATTCTTGAATAAGTTCTAAAACCTCCTCTAGAAATGCAGCCTCCATAGCAGGAGCCCCCGAGGAGCAAGCTAGCTGCAGCATTAATTAGAAGAAAACATGAATGCATGAATCGGTCCTCAGTGAGACTCTTAAGTACAGACATCCCAGACCCATCCCTGGGCGCAAGTGATCCGACAGGTCCCCTCAGCGCTCAGGCAGCTGGGGGTGGAAGGAAGGAAAGCAAACGCCATGTTTGCACACGGTCACGTGCGGACCTTACCCACGACCACGCTGAATCCGGGGGGTTCTTCTCCTGTGGGCGTTCCCAAGTAGAGCCACAGAGGCGCTCCTGCTCCTCCATGGCGCGGTTGGGGGGATGTTGGCTGCTGTCCGTCTGTCGATCCTGCAGAGCCTGCAGTCTTCTTACCGAGCACCAGGGGAAGAATGTCCTGCAGGCAAGAGAGAGCAGCTAATTTCGCCTGTTGAGGAGCTGGGAGGCTGGGTGACACCGGAGCCCAAGCAGGCAGCACTTCCCTTTACACCCGAGCCCGCGGGAGCCTCGGCCAAGTCACAAGATTCAGGAAAAGAGCAGAGTGTTGAACTGCAAATGCTCTCCCACCTGGGGCCTGGCCACCATACAACAAGGAGACACCTCCAGGTGGTCTGTTGAAAAGTTGCCTGAAGGATGCAAAGCTTTCCAGATGATGCCCGTTTCTATAAAATTTGTGTAAGGGGAACTAGGTGAGGGGAGGCAAATACCCAGTGGCCAACAATTGGGTGCTTGATATTCATTATCTCCCCACGAGCACTCTCTGAGGCAGGTATTATGAATAAGGCTTAAAGAGGTAATTAACTTCCCCAAGGTCACGAAGCTCTGAGTGTTAGAACTGGGACTCAAACCCAGTGTTCTGTCTCCAAAGGGGGTTTGATTGGAAGAGGTGTTAAGAAAGAGACCGTCCTCACATGCTGAGTGCCAGCAACTGTGCAAAAGGCTTCGTATGTAACAATATGCTCACTTTACCTCTACTACTACTTCCCCACAAAGCTACTGAGAATCGTTTATTTGTCAACTCACTGCCTCAGTACCATTCAGTGAATCAGGGAAAGTGGGTTCGTGGCAGGGGCGGATTACCCAATAAACAAGGTAAGCATGGGCTTACTTGTGCTTACTTAGAATCTGTAGTGAACAATTTCACATGGGTTTCACCACATTCACTACAGATGATCTGGTAAGCAAGGTAAGCACAGTGCTTACCTTGAGTTACTATTGGATAATCCACCCTGGTTTGTGGTCAGCACTACATTCCCCACACAGCCCTGGGTGGGGGGGGCTTCCTGCTGGGGCGTGGGGGTGTCATCATTGTCAGCTTCATTGTGGTCCCCAGCACCAGTCATTGCTTAGAGCTCTCCCTGTGTGAGTACGTACCCCATACACCCTATACCAGGAGCCCTGATGACATAGTGGTTAAAGCCCTCAGCCGCTAACCGAGGTCGGCAGTTTGAAACCACCAGTGGCTCTGCAAGAGAAACATGTGGTAATCTGCTAGAGATTTACAGCCTTGGAATCGACTTGATGGAGTGGGTTTGGTTTGTGTTTTTTTTTTAATACTCCATACCCGGATGCTTGGTGGCACAATGGTTAAGTGCTCGGCTGCTAATGAAAAGGTCTGCAGTTCAAACCCACCAGCTTCTCCGAGGGAGGAAGATGTGCCAATCTGCTTCTGTAAGTATCACAGCCTTAGAAACCCAATGGGGGCCGTCCAGTCTGTCCTATATGGTCGCTATGAGTCAGAGTTGACTTGATGGCAGTGGGTACACTCCATACCAGAAACCGTGCTAAGCATCTAAGATGCTTTATTGTATATAATTTTCACAACAACCCTATAAGGTTACAGACAGAAAACAGAAGCTAAATAACTGGCCGTAAGTCACAAAGCCAGGAAGCAGCAAAGCATGGCTAACCAATTAATTAGATCTAATTAGGTTCCTTTTTTTTTATTATTATGCTTTAGGTGAAGGTTTACAGAACAAATTAGTTTCTCATTAAACAATTAATACACATTATTTTGTGACATTGGTTGCCAACTCTCAACTTGTCAGCACTCTCCCCTTCTCAGCGTTGGGTTCCCCATTTCCGTTTGTCCAGCTTTCCTGTCCCCTCCTGCCTTCTTGTCTTTGCTTTGGGCTGGTGTGCCCATTTAATCTCGTATACATGGTTGGGCTATGTGTATTATTGTTTGTTTTATGGGCCAGTCTAATCTTTGGTTAAAGGGTGAGCCTCAGGAGTGACTTCAGTACTGAGTTAAAGGGGTGTCCAGGGGCCATACCCTAGGGGTTTCTTCAGTCTCTGTCAGAACAGTAAGTCTGGTATTTTACTGTGAGTTTGAATTTTGTTCTACATTTTTCTCCACCTCTGTCTGGGAACCTCTGTTGTGATCCCTGTCAGAGCACTTGATGGTGGTAGCTGGGCACCATCTAGTTGTGCTGGATTCAGTCTGGTGGAGGCTGTGGTCATTGTGGTCCATTAGTCCTTTGGACTAATCTTTCCCTTGTGTCTTTGGTTTTCTTCATTCTTCCTTGTTCCAGATGGGGTGGGACCAGTAGAGGTATTTTAGATGGCTGCTCACAATCTTTTAAGACCCCAGAGGCTACTCACCAAAGTAGGATGTAGAACATTTTCCTTATAATCTATGTTAGGCCAGTTGAGCTAGATTTCCTCCAAAACCATGGTCCCTAGCCTTCAGCCCAGTAACTTGGTCCCTATAGGAGTTTAGGATGTGTCTATGAAGCTTCTATGACTTTGCCTTGGTCAAGTTGTGCTGGCTTCCCCAGTATTGTGTACTGTCTTACCCTTCACCAAAGTTACCACTTATCTATTGTCTAGTTAGTATTTTTCCCTCCTCACCCCTCCCCTCCCTCGTAACCCTCAAAGATTGTTTCTTTCTGTGTGGAAACCTTTTCATGAGTTTTTATAATAGTGGTCTCATACAGTATTTGTCCTTTTGTGATTCACTTATTTTACTCAGCATAATGCCCTCCAGATTCATCCATGTTGTGAGATGTTTCTCAGATTCATCATTATTCTTTATTGTTGAGTAGTATTCCATTGTGTGTATGTACCATGGTTAGTTTATCCATTCATCTGTCGATGTGCACTTAGGTTGTTTCCATCTTTTTGCTGTTGTGAATAATGCTGCAGTGAACTTGGGTGTGCATATGTCTATTCATGTGATGGCTCTTATTGGTCTAGGATATATTCCTAGGAGTGGGATTGCTGGATCGTGTGGTATTTCTATTTCTAGTTTTTTAAGGAAGCTCCATATCGTTTTCCAGAATGGTTATACAATTTTGCATTCCCACCGGCAGTGCATAAGTGTTCCAATCTCCCCATAGCCTCTCCAACATTTGTTGTTTTCTGTTTTGTTGATTCATGCCAGTAATGCTGGGGTGAGATGGTATCTCATTGTAGTTTTAATTTGCATATCTTTACTAGCTAGTGATCACAAGCGTTTCCTCATGTGTCCGTTAGCTGCCTGAATGTCTTTTTTAGTGCAGTGTCCATATCCTTTGCCCATTTTTTAACTGGATTATTTAACTTTTTTTTGTACAGGTGTTGGATTTTCCTATAGCTTTTAGAGATTAGAACTTTGTTGGATATGTCATGGCCAAAAATTTTTTCCCAGTCTGTAAGTTCTCTTTTTACTCTTTTGGTGAACTCTTTTGATGAATGTGTGTTTAATTTTTAGAAGATTCCAGTAATCTAGCTTATCTTCTGGTGTTTGTGTATTGTTAGTTATGGTTTGTATCCTATTTATGCTGCATATTAGGGCCTCTAGTGTTGACCCTATTTTTAATTCCATGATCTTTATAGTTTTGGGATTTATATTTAGGTCTTTGATCTATTTTGAATGAGCTTTTGTGTATGGTATGAAGTACAGGTCCTGTTTCTTTTTTTTGCAGATGGACATCCAGTTTTGCCAGCACCATTTGTTAAAAAGATTGTCTTTTCCCCATTTGATGTTCTTTGGGACTTTGTCCAAGATCAGGTGATCACAGGTGGATGGATTTACATCTGGGTTCTTGCTTCTGTTCCATTGGTCAATGTGTCTGTTGTTGTACCAGTACTAGGCTGTTTTGACTACCGTCACTGTATAGTAGGTTCTGAGGTCAGGTAGTGCAAGGCTTCCTACTTGGTTCTTCTTCTACAATAATGTGTTACTCATCTGAGGCCTCTTTCCTTTCCATATAAAGTTAAGGATTAGTTTTTCCATCTCATTAAAGAACGCTGTCGGTGTTTGGATTGGGATTGCATTGTATTTGTAGATTGCTTTGGGTAGAATTGACATTTTCACAATGTCGAGTCTACCTATCCATTCGCATGGTATGTGTTTCCATTTATGTAGGTCATTTTTGGTTTCTAATTAGATTTCTTAATCTAATTCTAGTCTTTCCATGAGCTTTGGATTCTTTCTAAAAAGGTGATGGTGCTGGGCCCAGATGAGCTAACTTTTAAAGAGACTTGTGCCAGGGTGGGAGAAGGGCATGTCACTAGGGCAGTTTCTGGGCCAGGCTGAGAGCAGAGGGCAAACTGCAAGAGTGGGCATGAGGCTGTGATCTGGTTTGACAGGGACCGAGGAGAGGATTTTGCAAGTTAATACAGAGAGAGAAAGGGTGATACTTCAAGTGCATAACAAGGATACAGGAGAGGATTTTAGAATATTGAAATTTGAGCATGTTGGAGGCTGACGAAGAGGCTAGTGGGAAGAGGCCCAGGATCTGGTCAGAGAGAGATGTTGGAGACAAAACTTGGTAAAGTGATAAGTTGGTCTCCTGACTCAACCCTTACCAGATGCTTTCCCAGGCCTCACCTCCTCCATGTCCCTGCAGCCTGTGACACAACAACTACCTCCTGACTTCTTTAAGCTCGATTCCTCTGTTGGCACCATGAAGTACCACTCCTGGTTCTCCTCCTTCCTCCCCAACCTGGCCTTCTCTGTTTTCTTTGCAGGCTCCTCTTTGTCATTACCTTCAAATGAGGGCATTGACCTGAGAGACGGGCCCCAAAGCTGCAAGCACCACAGAAAATCAAGTGCTTCCTACTGAGCATCACCTAATCTTCCCGGTGTGCCGAGGCCCTCCCTCCCGTGGCGCCCACACCATAGCACCGCTTTCTCTTCCAACCGCGATATGCACTCTTAGTTTCCTTATTTTCTTTCCATTAAAATGACACTCTATACAATTTTTACTGGAAATTTTCTCAGTTGTATCTAGTTATATAGCACAGCTTAGGGGGAAAAATGGTCTATCCAGGCTTGTTTTGAAAATTAAATGGGAAAATATATGTCAAGTGTCTGGCTTTCTTTATCTAATGAAATAAGCATAGTTACCCTCATTTTTTAAGGAGACCTGGTGGCACAATGGATGAGCACTTAGTTTCTAACCAAAAGGTCAGTGATTCAAACCCACCAGCCATTCCACAAGAGAAAGATTTGGCGATCTGCTCCCGTAGAGATTGCAGCCTAGGAAACCCTGCGGGGCAGTTCTACTCTGTCACATGGGATCTCTATGAGTTAGAATGCACTTGATACCACATGACAGCAACAACCCTCACTTTATAAATTTGGAGGTCAGTGACTTCTCCAGTGTGACTCGTCTGGTAAGGGGCATTGTGGTACCTGATCCCAGGCTCCACATTCCCAGGTCACTATGCCATGATCCTGGCCACTAGGATGTTGATACCCCTGCCTTGACCCTGGAAGAGCACAGAAAGGACAACACTCACAGCCTCAGCACTGGGTGGCTCCCCCTCCCCTGGGAATAGCTCCTACCTCCTGAGTGCCTTGAAAGTACCCTAAGTTTAAGGGAGAAAACAACAACATTTTAAGACACTTCTACTGCATTGAGCAGCCACCACTCTATTTTTAATTCGCCTGTCAGGATATTTTAAGAACCTCATGACCAACGAGTGATAATATTGTGGGTAGTTATACCTGGTCATATTTAGCATTTAGCCAGAAATCTTACAGAAGCACCGTGTATGTACCGGCAGTAAGTGCTCTGAAAGTAAGCACGTCACAGAAGCCACTGCATTTGATTAAGAAGGAACAGACGAAACAAAGTGGGGGGCAGGGGCGGGCTGCGTCTGAGCTCTGTGATTCAGAGCTCCAAGCCCGCGGTGTCATTTCACACCCCTGTTGGCAGTGTGCCCTGGCAAAAGTTCACAGGAGTGTTGGAGACAGGGCTTGATGTGTGTCACACTGCCATGTCAGGCTGCTGAAGGCCAGCACTAGTTTGGCTGGTGCATCTGGGTAACAGGGGGATGGGGAAGTAAGTATTTATGGAACTCTAGAAGCTCAGCATATAAAGAAAACAAAAATCCTCACAACCGGACCAATAAGCAACATCATGTTAAACGGAGGAAAGATTGAAGTTGTCGAGGATTTCATTTTACTTGGATTCACAATCAACGCCCATGGAAGCAGCAGTTAAGAAATCAAAAGATGGATTGCATTGGGCAAATCTGCTGCAAAAGATCTCTTTAAAGTGTTAAAAAGCAAAGATGTCACCTTGAAGACTAAGGTGCACCTGACCCAAGCCATGGTATTTTAAATTGCCTCATATGCATGTGAAAGCTGGATAATGATTAAGGAAGACCAAAGAAGAATCGACGGCTTTGAATTATGGTGTTGGCAAAGAATATTGAATATACCACGGCCTGCCAGAAGAATGAACACATCTGTCTTGGAAGAAGTACAGCCAGAATGCTCATTAGAAGGGAAGATGATGAGACTTGGTCTCACATACTTTGGACATGTTTCAAGAGAGACCAGTCCCTGGAGAACGATATCATGCTTGGTAAAGTAGAGGGTCATCGAAAAAGAGGAAAACCCTCAACAAGATGGATTGACATAGTGGCTGCAACAATGGGCTCAAGTATAACAACAATTGTGAGGATGGTGCAGGACCGGGCAGTGTTTTGTTCTGTTGTACACAGGGTCACTATGAGTCTGAACCAACTCAACGGCACCTAACAACAACAACAACAACAGAAGCTCAGCACAGTGGTTAAAGCTCATGCTCTGGAGTCAGACAAACCTGGGCTCAAACTCTGACTCTGCCCCTTAGAAGCTGGTGAGGCTCTGGGCGAATGACTTAACCAACTCTAATTAACTCCTTATCTGGGAAAAATGGGCATAAAAATAGACTGTCTCCCTCATAGGGTCATTGTAGCGAGCACAAGATGACATGCTGTCAAGTCCTTGATATGGTGCCTGGCACGTGTTAAAACCCAAAACCAAACCGATTGCCATCGAGTAGACTCCAACTCTTAGCAACCCTATAGCGTAGAGCAGAACTGCCCCATAGGGTTTCCAAGACTGTAAATCTTTACAGGAGCAGATTGTCACATCTTTTTCCCATGGAGCCACTGGTGGGTTCAAATCGCCGACCTTTCAGTTAGCAGCCAAGTGCTTAACCACTGTGCCACCAGAGATCCTAGCATGTACTGAGCCCTCAATAAATGTTAGCAACTATAAGTCCTCACGACAACTTTCAGGGAGGCAGTAATAGCTCCATTTTACAGATGAAGAAACTGAGCCTCCGTTTATTTTGGACTACCATCAGCCATAGACTCTCCCACTTTTCCTACAATAGACCTCCAGAATACTCCATTGCTGCCCCTAGTGACCACGGCCAGGAACAAGCTGAACTTCCCTAAAATATTCCCACTGTAACTATATAGCTGCTGAGGATCCACAGGGGATCTACCTCTCCCACTCGGCAACTAGACTCAATATCTGGGGGTCACTTATGAAGCCCCCAAGTGTACTGAGTAGTTTCTCATTTCTAAATCTTACTTCATGCTGAGTCCTTCCTGGAATGCTTTTCTCTTCCTCTCTTCCTTTCCAAATTCTTCCACCTTCAAGGCCCAGATCAAACCCAACTTCTTCCATGAAACCTTCCTTGATCTCTCCACTCCGCCATGGTTCCTCCTCCCTTTGACCTCTGAGGGAAAAGAGTGAGAGGCTGGGGACCAACATTTCCGAGCTCCTTCTATGGGCCAAGTGCTTTCCTTACACATATTGTGTTTAATTCTCACAATATTCTTCAAAGTTGTTGCTGTTTTTAGTTGCCATCAAGTCAGCTATCCAACTCATTGTGACTCCATGGACAACTGAAGGAAACATTGCTCAGTCCTACTCCATCTTCACCATCATTGTTATGCTCGAGTCCATTGGTGTAAATACTGTATATTTTAAATGCTTTCCAATCTAGGGGGCTCATCTTCTAGCACGGTATCGAACAATATTTTCTTGTGATCCATAGGGTTTTCACTGGCTAATTTTGGAAGTACATTGCCAGGCCTTTCTTCCCAGTCTGTCTTAGTCTGGAAGCTCCACTGAGACCAGTCCACCAGAGGTGACCTGCTGCTATTTGAAATACCGGTGGCATAGCTTCCAGCATCATAGCAACATGCAAGCCACTACAGAACTAACAAATGGTTGGTTGGTGATCCTAAAGGTTAGGTGTTACCGTTTCCCAGAAGAGGAAACTGAGGTTCAGAGAGACTCACTTGGCGAGGAGAAAATGGAATTTAGACATAGCCCTCACAGTTCAATTCCCTTATTTGATACTGAGAGTATGTCAGGGAAGGTTAGTCGTCTGTGAGTCTGTGTCTCATCATCCCAACCATCATATGGACTCCCTAAGGGTAGGGTCTACAACTCACTCATCTTTAGCACCAATAGTACCTCACACAGTGCTGAGCACACAGTGTGAAAAAAAGATCTCCATCAGGTTTTAAATCACTAATGACTTACAAAGCAAATAATATACCATGTTAATATACCATGTTATGGGCACAGGAGCCAGCCATCATCCATGCCTATGGAATTTATTGATAGATAATTTTCCTTTGTAAGCAAAAGTAGCAAAATGCCTGTTTGTCTTATTAGTTTCTTGTGGTAGATGGGTAGAGAGGGCAGCAATATTGTATTCAAATCCTGACGGTTCAGCAGTGTGCTCTGAGATATGTGTATTTTTGTATCTGGAAGGAAAAAAAAAGTCGAATCAGAAATCCCAGCAATAAGGTAGACAGTGACTGTGACTTAAACAAAATAGCCCTGACACTGGCTTAGCAATGTTACATAAATTCAAACATGCTGTAACTTCAGTGAGGGGCACTATGGGGAAAGTAAGTGATTTCTTAATCAGTAGCATCCTACCTATTTTCACTGATCAGGATCATTCAGATGTCAGCACATTTGTGCACATACACATGTGTACACATACACCCATGATTACACACACAAATGCGTGTGCACTATATCAATCAAAGTCCCAGCAGAAAACAGATGGCACACTCCGATGGGTACTGGAGAGAGGTTTAATGAAGGGACAATTTACAAGGATATGGGCAGGGTTGAGAAAACCACCAAGGAATGGTGAAGCACCCTGGGGCCAGCAAAAGGGAAGGGCCATTACCACCCTTGGGTTGGCAGAGGGGTAGGAGAGGGAGCAAGAACCTGAGCCCAAGTGTGGTAGGCAGAAAAATGCTCCCCCCAAAAGATAGTCACATCCTAATCCCTGGAACCTATGAATGCGCTATGTGACGTACATTACTTCTTCCGCCACATTACATAGTGGGGGAGAATTAAGGTTGCAGATGGAATTAAGGTTGCTAGTCAGCTGACTTTAAAACAGGGAGATTGTCCTGGATTATCTCTAAACAATAACCTGAAAAGTTACCCCAGGCCCTCTTCTCCTACCAGTCTTTGCCACTTCAGAACTGGACCATGCCTGGCATCTCTCCTTCTCATTTCAGCCTCTGTACTTCCTATGTTATTTAGGTGAATCTGACATAATCACATGGTCCTTAAAAGGGGAAGAGGGAGGCAGAATTCAAGTGTGCATCTAACAAATAATCTCTCCAGGTCATTTGCTGGCACCAGTACCAAAAACCTCCCAGGAACTGGAGACCCATTTGATGGAACCTTGCATGCAACAGGCGAGAAGGTCAGGAACCGGGACATACAAAGCAAGGAAAAATCCAGGATCCTGGCATCAGAGACCCCCTGGCCTTTTAAGAAAGGGGTCCTATGCAATTGTACAGGATGCATGCCCATGAATTCAGCCCTGTTGATTATTGATCTCTATTATTTCTTGTGTAGCTATTTAATAAAGTTATCATATTAATGTTTCCAGTCACATACCCAGCCTCAAAAACCTTCCAGGGTAAGAGTATAGTAAAAGTAAATTTATGTAAGCTTAATTTCAGTTGGAGTATGGTTACATAACCATATGGAAGATTAAAGTAATTATCATTGATTGGGTCATAACAACTTAACTGAAGTAAAAAAAAAAAAAAAAAAAAAAATCAGAGGACCTGGTTCTAATTCCAGTTCTTCCCCAATAAATGCCAGGGTTGTCAGGGTAAGAAGAGAGGACCTCTGGAGGGTCTTTCAGCTCTAAAGTTCTGGAGTCCTCTATGAGTTCAGGAAAGAGGCCAATGAAAAGCTTTAAAACATGCTAAACACACTCCTTTTCCTCTCCTCTCACTGCTACATGAGAACGACATTCTCAAAGGCTTGGGAGAAATCATGATACCATGAGGATTTATCTGTCAGTAAAAAGGGATTCCTTAGGGATATTTGTTAAGCACTGAAAAGCCCTTTAGAAAGAAGTATAACATCTGCCGAGTGTTGTGGAAGAAACCCCCCAAAATCTGGGGGCTTGGCATAGGAGGGGCTTCTACCCAGGATACAGGCTGAACTCCATTTTGTTCAGACCTGAAAAAAGTAAGAGGCGGCCAAGCTGAGCTCACAGTAATGGGTTACTCTGCACTGACTCAGAGAAGATGAGGGAGGCAGAACAGCAACTCCTCTCAGAAAGAATGTTTACAAAAATTGCCCCCTGTTCTTGAGAGATGTGGGCTGGCTCCATATCTAAAAGCATGCAGGGAGAGCTCTGAATAAAAGATTAACCCAAATCACTCTGAGTAAGCAGGGGAAGGGGACAGAAAAGTATGTACTCAGAATGTTCTAGGAAGCATATGATGAAAATGCAATGTCCTCAGACACAATTGCTTTGCACAGCTGGTCTTCTGGAAAGAGATAAGAAACTGATATGAAGAAAGAGCTGATTTTGAAATGTTCATAGAATTAGTCATGTTTTTATGGATAAAAGCTCAACTTTGTTTCCAGAAAGGCAGAGTGCTTGGTTTCACTTTGCAAACTGAGCATGTTTTGGGTTTGAACTGTCTCAAGCCTTCAATAAATCTCTTTGCTTTTATTTTAACAGAGTAGAAATCCCTGGTCTTTGACAGTGTTTAAGTGCAATTCCTTTCCAAGCCATCTCTGGAAACTTCCTTGAGAGAAAAGGAACTGCAAGGAAGTCCTCCCAGAAGGGGTGCCCACAACAGATCGTAGGAGCGTGAAGCGCACAGGCCTAGGCACATAGTACACTCTAGACCCCTGGTTATGCTGCAGGTCAGGAGCTGTCACAGATTCGCTCATTTAATCTTCGCAGAAATTCTGAAATGTGGATAATATTTTACAGTTGCAGGTATAGTTTCAGATAGGTTAAAAAAACTTGCCCAAAGTCACAGAGCTAGCAAATGGTAGAGTCCCTTCCAATTCATGTCTGTTTGGCCCCAAAAAGAGTCCACTTTCCACCCAGCGCGTGCTTTCTTGGATTGAACTGAACAGAAAAAGGTGAACACCACCAACAGGCATGATCCCGCGTTTGCTCAGGGGGACCATTCAGAGGGCGTGTCTTCCCAGTTCTGGAGGTTCCCACCGAGAAGGACGCTCTCGCTGACCCCAGTCTCCCGGGCAGTGAGAGAGAACTTAAGTTTCAGGGAGGTAGCGCAGGCCTTGGGCAGGAACGGAGACCGAGGCTAGCAGTCCGCGGTCCCCGAGAGCCACCCGCAGCGCAATGCTGAGCCTGGACGCCCGGCTGGGAGGGGACACGCGCCTCTGCGCCAAGGTGCTCTTCACTGCGCTGTACTCGCTCACCTTTGCTCTGCGCACGGCGGGGAATGCGCTGTCCGGCCACGTGGTGCTGAAGGTGCTGGCCAGACCCCGGGTCGCCTGCACTAACGTGCTCAGCCTGGCGCTCCCCGTCCTGTGGCTGCTGCTGCTGGTCAGTTTCCCTATGGAGCTCCACAGCCTCGTGTTGTTCCACTACCCCAGGGTCTTCGGCGACCCGGGCTGCCGCGGTTGGTACTTCGTGCGCCAGCTGTGCGTCGACGACACGGTCGTCAGTGTGGCCAGCCTGAGCGCCGAGCACTGCCCGGCTGTGGGCCGACCCCTGCGCGCCCGCCGCCTGCTGACACCCGCAGGCCCCGGAGCCTGCTCTTGCTGGTCTGGGTCCCCTCGCTTGGCCTCGCCCTGCCCATAGCAGTCATCATGGGGCAGAAGCACGAGCTGGAGACGGTGAGCGAGGAGTCGGAGACCGCCTCGCGCGTGTGCTCCGTGCTAGTGAGCCACATCAGGCTCCAAGTCTTCATCCAGGTAATGGCAAGACGGCTCCTCCAGAACAGCTGATACGGGGAGGAGCGAGGGAGGAAAGGAGGGCTTGGCCTGTGTTTTCACCTCTGATACTCCAACCATCCCGAAACTTGGGTCATTGGCCTCATTTTACAGAAGACGTGGGTATAGACTTGGCCAAAGTGAAACAATAAGAGAAGTCCAGATATGAATTCAAGGTTGACTCTGAAAGTCTATGCTCCTACCACTCATACATGAGTGGTGCTCAAACTTTGCTGGGTATAAAAATTACCTGGGGAGTTTGTTACAAATTCAGATTCCATGACCCATACTGGCTTCTGATTCAGTGGGCCCCAGAGGCAGCATTCAAACAAACTCCCCAGGTGAATCGAGAGCAGGATTCCTGTGGCCCTCTCCAGAGGTCGGATAGGGAAGGGGAAGACACTCCGGATCTCTTTTGGGGACCCTGCTCAGGCTTCTAGCCTCATTTCCTTATTATTATCCCAACCTCTCCTCCCTCAGTCTTGCCTCCCCCAGGCAGGGCCCGTAACTCCTGTCCTCACACGTACCTAACCTAGTATTTTCTGGCATTTAAGTTGAAAGACATTTTCTCTGCTCTCTCCCTTTCCAAATTTCTTATCATTCAAAGTGAAGCTCTCACCTAAAGCCTTCTCCCAATGCCCCGACACCCGGGGCTCTCTCCCCTCTCTTCTGAATTCTCTCAGCATGTGAGGTAAGGCATTTATGGTCCTTTTGAAAAGCCTTTTCTGAAAGTGATTCCCACCTTTTCTTAGTGTTCATCTCAGGTCCCGCGTGGGGTGGTGGAACTAGTGGAACGGGGAGCAGACAACCTGGGCTTGAGGCTGCTCTGGCCCAGTTATGTGCCAAGAAGAAGGTTTTTTATCTTAGTTTCCACATATGTAGGGTGGGAATTATAATAATGCCTTGCTCTCACTGATCTTTTTAAAGGGAAAACTTTAATTTTTCCTGTAAAAAAATTTCAAAACATTCAAACAACAAAGAATATACTAAACAAAATAACAAAAGTCAAAAAATAATTACAAAACAAGAAATAAATGGTTGAAAAATGTCAACTCTCCTCTAAGTTAATCCATGAATTTAGGCTAAACTAACAAAAATATTAATGTTCAGCTGGGGGTATCACTGTTGTTTTGGTTTGGAGGTGGGCTTATATGCTATTTTAAAAAACAATAGCCCATAAACCCCACACCAAACTCGTTGCCATCAAGTCGATTCCGACTCATAGCGACCCTATAGAATAGAGTAGAACTGCCCCATAGGGTTTCCAAGGAGTGGCTGGTGGATTTGAACTGCTGCCCTTTTTGTTAGCAGCCAAACTCTTAACCACTGCGCCACCAGGGCTCCAAAAATAGTCCATAGCATATAGAAAAAAAATTTTTTTTTGTTCATTTCACATGCCTTCACATGCGCATGTCAAAGTTCAATTGTAGCTTAAGTAATAGTGAATATTTTATTTCGATCAAAATATGATACTTAGACTATCTAATTCTAGATGATTCAATGAAGTGGAAATTATGTATTCATAAGAATTATACTAAAATAATCTATTTGAAGGACATAATCTTAGGAAATATAATTTCATCAAACTTCAACAAGAATGAATGCAGCATCAATTAAATAACAACAGTTAAACTAAAAAGAAATCTATCAAAATTACTTTGAAAGAAAGAAAATACAGGCAAATACCCAGCTGTTGTGGATGAGCAGGACCAGCTGATAGGAAAGCTGAGCTACCCCTGCCTGTGACCCTGGTCCCTGAGCCCTCTCAGCCTAACCCTCCTCCTCCCTGGAGGATCCTGCACATTACAGCCACAGAGCAGCATGGGATACTCATCTACTCCCAGAATCCTCCAGGCAGGTTCTGAGCTGCAGCAGAATAGAAAGTGCACTGCTGCTCACACTTCAGGCTGACTGTAGCTTTCTGCTGGGACCTGGTGTGGACAATAGGAATGAACCCTGCAGACCACATGTTCAAAATGTCTGGTAGCCACGTCCCACCACTCTTCACAGACTGCGGTAGTGGCTTCCAGATTGTACCTATTTTGGAGTTAGACTTGGGTAAAAAAAAAGTGCTAAGCAAGATTTGTGTTGTGAATAAACTACTTGCATAGTTTACTTGACATGGTTCGGACTGACCAATGCATTTTTTCAGTAACAGTCTGTAGTGCTGAAGCTGTGAAATGTGCTAGGGGCAAGCATTTGACATTGTATGTAGTGAATCCTTTCACTGTAACAGCATTATTTGACAAATAGCCCATAAAAAAATGTTTAACTTGAAGCACACGATATATGTTAGCACAACAAAATAACCAGATTCAAATTAGGATTCTTTTGACAAACTTTTCTTTTTAGTGTCTTACTAAGTGAATTGATTCACTTTCCATATTAATCAGTGTTCTTAGACAAAGAAAATTTCTCATGGTTTTTGAAAGTGCACAAAACCATGTAGTTTTTACAGAAAGATTTTAAAACTTCCAAAGATTAATAATCAGTGTATGAATGTATTTTTACTTTCAATCTCTGTCGACTGGTATGGAAGCTACAATTTGATAGTAATTAAGTATGTTGTCATTGATCAAAACTTTGGTTCAGCAACAAATTAAAATGATTTTCATGGACAGTGCTTTATTTTTCCCTCGGTGCTGCTGATTTGTGAACATACATTAAGACTGGGGGAAAAAAAAAGCATAAGTAGTAACTCCATTAAAAGGCGCAACACCAATTCAGATATTTTGTACTGATTGTAAAGTTGGTTGGTATAGTGTTATTAAAATATGGTTCAGTTCTTTTTCTTTTTAAAAATGTTTGCAAAGGGAAAGGAGTAGGAGAGCCTTAGACGTAATGAAGAAAAGACCTAAAACACACATGTATTCTGAATTTTTAAAAGGATACATTTTTAAAAATATGATATTATATAATAAACTTGTTTTTCATAAGTCAAAAAATGCCAAATGATAATACAAAGCTACTAATGTAAAACAGAGTCCCCTTCCGCCACAATGGATTCATATTTTCTAGTCTAAAGGGAACTACCACCCACTCTTAGCTGTTGCTACTCTGCTTACATATTCGTAATGAACATGTGTGTTTATTTCCAAGTTTTAAATTGTATCCACTGTCTTCTAACTGTAGAGAATGAGCATTTGGCTATCTTACCTTCCCACCGCAAACCTCCACACACCACATTCACACACTTACACTTCCCTCGCCATCCTTCCAGTATGATTACATAGTGGTATTTGGTTAGATTTATGTTCGGTATTTATATTATTGAGCTTATTATGTAAACATTTTCCCCCGATGAGTCATGTCATATATTTTCATTATATTTCTTTTCCAATACAGCTTTTATTTTCTTTGCAGTTAATAATAATCTTTTTTTCACTTGCTTAGCTGTCTGTGAGTCAGAATCGACTCGACGGCAATGGGTTTGGCTTGGTTTTGGTTAGTTGTCTATGTACCTATTTCTAATTGGTTTTCAACTCACTCCGGTAAGTGTAAATACCATTTCAGTGTGTTCAGAACCATCAGATAATCTGCCAGTTTCACATCTTATTTTTCGGTCATCTCCCAGAGCCCTCTCTACCCTTGATCCAATCTGACTGACTTCTCCCCAGGCCTGCTGCACAGCTGTCTTCTTGGCAATTCCCTCCCGTCACTCCGGTAAACCTCTTTTCGATCCTCTGTTGGTGACCTTATTTTTGAATGCCAGGTCTCCCTAGTTATTGGCCTATAACTTTATTTTTAATGAAACATATTCTGTTGTAATCTCCTGAGACCCAAGGAAAGGTCTGTGGAAGGTAAAAAAAAAAAAAATTAAGAATTTTTATGTCTTAAGATTTTTTTATTTTATTCTCACATTTGTCATAATATGGCTGGGTATAAAGTTTTAAGGTGGAAACTATTTTTCCTCAAAATCTTACAGTATTGCTCCATTATTTTCTAGCTTCCACTGTTGTTTTTAAGAAGTCTTGTATCATTCTGGTTCCCCATCCTTGTATATCACTTGTTTTATCTCTTCTGAAGCTTTTACGATTGTCTTTTGATCCCTGGGGTGGTAAAGTCACCAGGACATGCCTTGCTGTGGGTCTGTTTTCTTCCATTGTTCTGGGCACCCAGCTGGGGGAGGGGGGGCTTTCAATCTAGAAGCTCATATCCCTCCATTTTGGGGATGTTTTCTTAAATGTGTGTGTGTGTTTATAATTTCCTACCCTCTGTTTTCTCTATTCATTTTTTTTTTCTGGAATCACTATTATTTAGATGATGAAAATCCTAGACTAATCCCAGATTTTCTTATCTTTTCTTTCCTATTTTCATTTCTTTCTCCTTATTTTCTGAGAATTCTCCCAACTTTATCTTCTAACCCTTCTGTGACCCTCTTCTGCTGCTCCAGATTCCTGGGCCCTTGGACCCAGCTTTATGGCCAGAAAGTCACAAACCCTTGAGTTGCCTTATAGAACCACCATAACCCTTGGAATTGCCTTTACAGGTGAATGTACTGGTGCCCTTTGTGCTCCCCTTGGCTCTAACTGCTTCCTGAACAGGGTCACTGTGAACCACCTGGTGTCCCTCTGCTCCCAGATGCCATCCACTTCTGCCCCAGATGACTCTGCCCCCCACCGCCTGGAGCTAATGAGCAAAGAGGGTCTCTCTCGCTTCAGCACTTGGAGGAAGATGCTTTCCCTGACGGGCCAGGCCAACCAGTGAGATGCAAGGAATCCAGCCAGATCCATGGCCTCCAGCACAGCATCCAGATTCTTAGTTAAGTCCTCTGTAACACATCCTGAGAGAAAGGGTCTCAGGGCCCTACGCCCATCTCCACCAAACCCTGGCTGAGGGACCTTGAACAAGTTACTACCTCTCTCTAGGCCTAATTTCCACCATGCCTCAAGGGCAGCCAAGGAATTTTATAATCACTAACAGGCTTCCTGCAAGGTTCAGTAGTATAATTAAGGAAGGAACGAGAATGCTATACATGAAACCTCTGATCTGCTCCAAGGTGTAGTACACAAAGGCAAGAAGATGCTTGGCTACTTCTCAGGAAGTCTGGCTGTATGAAGTAATAAGAAAAGTGCTTATATTTAAGGGCCTTCAGATCTGGAATTGTGGACTCTCAGATTCTCTGGGTCCCTAAGTCCATTTCCCACCAACTCTCCACTTTCCCCACTGCAACACTGATCAGGTTTGTTTGTGTAAACTTAGCCTTGTGAAAGAAACAAAAAGGCACAAAAAAAAAAAAAAAAAACCAAAGGTCTCTCCAAGTATCTGTTGTAACTCAGACACTAAGATCTAGGAGGATAGAGTTAGTAGGTATCTGTTTTCATCAAGGTCACGGTCTTGTGCATAAAACAGTAATGTAAGAGATAAGTATAATGCTCTATGATAAGTAATACAAAATCAGCACATAAAAGTGTCTGGGCTTCATCTTATAGCAAATGGGTAGTCACTGAAAGAGTCAATGCCCAGGAGTGACAGGAAGGATTTACTCTTTACCTATATTGCACTCAACAGCTCTTTGGAGGATGGACCATATACAGTGGTTCTCAAACTTTAGTGTGCATAAGAATGATCCAGAGAGTTGGAACACAGAGATTGCTGGAGCCCACACCCAGAGATTCAGATTCAGAAGGCTTGTGGAGGGCCCAAGATGCTTAATTTCCAACAAGCTCTAGTTGATGCTATTGCTGCTAGTCCCTGGACCACACTGGACTAGAGGATGGAATTGCTTTTTGGGATAGGTGTAGGAGGAAGGGATGGAAGGGTTATAAGATTAGGGACAAAGGGACCAATGAGGGATTGTTGTCATAGACCGGTGGAGAGAACACAATGACCTCATAGTGTGGAGCAGAGGAGGGCAGGAGGAAGGAATGGAGAGGAGAGATGCTAAGGAGAAACTTTTTATAGGCTTGATTTACAGAGTAAGAAGAAAATAGGAAGACACTGGTTAATGGTTTTAGTGCTAGATGGACAGTGGTACCATCAATCAGAAAAAGTAATAGAGAAGGGAGAGGTTTTGTAAGACAGAAAAGACATTTAAGTTTTGTTGTATATGAGGTTAGATACTAAGTAGAAATAGCTAACTATCATTTGGGAATATATTCTAGTGTCCAGAAGGAGGTCATAGAAGTGTGCCATTGTACAGGTCTTAGTTGAAATGACTATTTACCCAGAAGAAAGGAAAAAGCAAAATTTGGGAACAGAATCAGAAAGGGTTGTATTAAGTAACCTCAATGTTCCCTTGCAACCCTTAGACCCCAGGAAAAAGTTACAGGGAAATGTGGTTGTCACCTTCTGGCATCTTCCTGTCTGGAATTGACATAACTGAGGACATGCTTGCTGTCTGTCTGTTGCTGTGTCTCTCTCTCCAGTTTTTCTGCAGGAACCATCATGGCTGCGTATGTTGTGTGCTGACTGCTGCACCATGCCTACAGGCTCATGTACTGCTACATCACTGATGACAGGTGGACCGAGTTAAGTGTGTTGTAAGTGCTCCCCACACAGTGAACAGGTCCATTGGGCTTGGCCTGGGGTTGCCATTGCTGGGTCCTCTGAAACTCTGGCCTCCATTTCAGCTGGTCCTATCTGGGTCTGCACCTTTAAAATCTCCCAGCTTGGGGTGGGGAACAGGACATTATCTATAAACCTCTCTGAACTCATAAGGCCATGTGAGTGAGTGGCCTTGTTGGTGGTAGTCAGTCAGGATTGTGGGCATCCTGAGGAGATAGGGAAGCCTACAGGCTAGGGAGGAGAAGGCCATGCTGAAGGAAAGAGGGAGGAAGACTCAGATCCATGATTCCATGGGCTAACAAAGGCCCCTTAGACAGAGACCAGGACACGCACACCTTTTTATGACATGGTTGAAGAATAGTAGAGAATTTATTATCCTCTATTTGAAAAGCACTGTGTCCCTGATCATAAATGGGAGTCAAACATCCAAGAGAATAGAGATTCTATGTAGCCTCCAGGTAAACAGCTGTGTCAACAGGTGCCACATTCTCTGGAGTTACCAACACCCCCCACACACACGTGCACATGCAAAGTCTTTTGCATCCCCAGAGAATCTCTGCAATAAGAAGCATGGATTCTCAGAAAGACTTTCACATCTTGGTATTTCACTTGTGCTTGGCTACACCCAGCAGTACAGGACTCCCAAGATCTCGGTGGCCTGGAAGGACTTCTCTATCAGCAGATGTTGCTTTTACTGTGCAGATGCCTGGGAACTACAGCTGGTGGCCTGGGATCATAGAGGCTGAGTGGACTGGATCAGCCAAGGGCAGCTGGTGTTGACAGAACGTTTGTTGAATTCACATCATGCATTCTACTAGAAAGCATTCCTTCCTCACCTAACTGTTTGGAGGACAAATACATTCTTCACCAGAGCAAGGGGTGGACGCTGTGAGAAGATGACAGGTTCTCTAACCAAGCTCTATGGGTTTCTCTTCCAGCACAGTCTATGATTTCTATCACTACTTCTGCATGGTGACTAATATGCTTTTCTATGTCACTTCAGCAGTGACCCCTGTCCTCTACAACACTGTGTCCTCCTCCTTCAGAAAACTCTTCCTGGAATCAGTCAGCTCCCTCTGTTGAAAGCACCACGCCATGGAGCCATTACACCTGGGTGTCCCAGAGCCCCATGCTTGTAGATACAACTTCAGGCTCTGCGGATACCTCAGAAACCCTAAACTAAATGAAATACAAGAATGAACAGAACAAACTGACTGACTACTTAGTTGCCTAGCATGTTAGACAAGCAATTGTATCACTAATAATGCAGGCTTTACCATCACATGGAACCTCAGCTCTGACACTTAACAGCTGTGCCACTGCAGGCAAGTCACTTAATACCTCTTAGCCTCAGTTTCCTCACCTGTATGATGAAGATAAATAATAGTACCCATTTCATAATATTGTTTGAAGATTAAAGTGCTTAGGACCATGCCTAGTGCATAGTAAAAATTCAATACATTTTGTTGTTGTTTTCAGGTGCTGTTGAGTCAGTTCCGACTCATAGCGACCCTATGTACGAAAGGAAACACTGCCCGGTCCTATGCCATTCTCACAATCGTTGTTATGCTTGAGCCCATTGTTGCAGCCACTATGTCAATCCATCTCATTGAGAGTCTTCCTCTTGTTCACTGACCTTCTACTTTACCAAGCATGATGTCTTTCTCCAGGGACTGATCCTTCCTGATAACATGTCCAAAGTATGTGAGATGTAGTCTCACCATCCTTGCTTCTAAGAAGCATTCTGGCTGTGCTTCTTCCAAGACAGATTTGTTAATTCTTTTGGCAGTCCATAGTATATTCAATATTATTCGCCAACACTATAATTCAAAGACATCAATTCTTTGGTCTTCCCTATTCATTGTCCAACTTTCCCATGCATATGAAGCGACTGAAAACACCATGGCTTGGGTCGGGCACACCTTAGTCTTCAAGGTGACATCTTTGCTTTTTAACACCTTAAAGAGGTCTTTTGCAGCAGATTCGCGCAATGCAATGGGTCGTTTGATTTCTTGACTGATGCTTCCGTGGGTGTTGATTGTGGATCCAAGTAAAGTGAAATCCTTGACAACTTCAATATTTTCTCTGTTTATCATGATGTTGCTTATTGGCCCAGTTGTGAGGATTTTTGTTTTCTTTATGTTGAGGTGTAATCCATACTGAAGGCTGTGGTCTTCGATCGTCATCAGTAATTGCTTCAAGTCCTCTTCACTTTCAGCAAGCAAGGTCGTGTCATCCATATATCACAGGTTGTTAATGAGTCTTCCTCTAATCCTGATGCCCTGTTCTTCTTCATATAGTCCAGCTTTTTGGATTATTTGCTCAGCATACAGACTGAATAAGTATAGTGAAAGGATACAAACCTGATACACACCTTTCCTGAATTTAAACCACACGGAATCCCCTTGTTCTATTCGAATGACTGCCTCTTGATCTATGTACAAGTTTAGCTAGTATTATTTTTGTTGTTGTTATTATTGTTATTGCTGTTTTTCTGCTATCCTGGAAGTCCACCACATTTCTTCTGTAGTTTCTTGCTCACAGGTTGTGGCCTCAGATGTCCTACAAATTTCCATAAATGAGAAATCCACAATGTCCCCAGAAGCTGGCTGCATTGTTATTACACGAGCTGTGTCTTAGTTATCTAGGGCTGCTATAACAGAAATACCACAAGTGGATGGCTTTAACAAAGAGAAGTTTATTCTCTCACAGTCCAGTAGGCTAGAAGTCCAAATTCAGGGTGCCAGCTCCAGGGGAATGCTTTCTCTCTCTATCAGTTCTGGAGGAAGATCCTTGTGATGTGTCAGTCTTCCCTTGGTCTGGGAGCATCTCAGTGCAGGGACCTCAGGTCTAAAGGACACACTCTGCTCTTGGCACTGCTTTCTTAGTGGTATAAGGTCCCCATGTCTCTCTGCTCATTTTTCTCTTTTATATCTCAAAAGAGATTGGCTTAAGACACTATCTAATCTTATAGATTTCATCAATATAATGCCACTAATCCATCTCATTACATCATATTGATAGGATTTACAACACATAGGGAAATCACATCAAATGACAAAATGGTAGACAATCGTATAATACTGGGAATCATGACCTAGCCAAGTTGACAGATATTTTTGGGGGACACAATTCAATCCACAAATATCCCCAAGGCAGTGAATAGCTGTTCACACCCATAGTTCTGTAGGCTCAGGAAGCCTCTAGCTTCCCCCTCCCTCGCCTCTGACCTCTGTCCTGAGGGCCTGCAACAGGTGGGACTACAGATGTGTGACCAATTGGGAAATGGCAGTGAGCTACCTACTGCAGACAACACATTCTGGTGAACAGTGTTAGAAAAGGGTTGCATTTTAGCTCTTTTCTTCAGGGCAGGTTCTCACCATGTTATTGCAGGTCTCAGGCCCTGTCTTGCTTTCACAGGGCCAAGTCCCATTTTATATTGCCTGCTTTGCTCCTCAAGGTCTAGGATGCCCGAGCCAATAGAGAAATGGTGGTTATTTCCTATCAGTGTAGAGGGGTGAGTGTCTAGAAATAGCTGAGGCCAAAGGTTTGGGAGGGAGTAGGAAGAGAAATGAGAGGAGCAAAATGGAAACACCAAAAAGAGGTTCTTTCTTATTAGCTATGTTTCTGTTTCCCTGAACTCTGTCTACCTCCTGACCCACCATCACCCAACCCTCCCTCACTCCCATGCTAGTGCTCCCGCACACTCATCACATTCACACACCCCACACGCACATATACCCGGACTGTTGAGATGAGAAGACAGGATGGACAAAGGAAGATAGGCAACTGCAGCAAAGAGGAAGAGAAGGGCACACGCTAGAAATGCAGCCTGCATTTTGGGAGTGGGTTCTGCATAATGGGGATGTGGTTATTCTCCAGCTCCTAGCCCCAGAGCCCTGAAGGGAAGGCCAGAGGCAGGTGACCACATACCTCTTCAAGGAGGGCCTACACTGGCGTGTAAGGGAAGTTTCCCTGGGGTGTGGCCTGTATCACCTTTTATCTTATAAGAGGCAAAAGGAGAGAGGAGAGAGCAGAGAAATAGCAACCTCATTACCACCAAGCAAGAAGAGCCAGGAGTGGAGCACACCCCTTGCACCTGGGGTCTCTACACTGAGAAGCTCCTAGACCAGGGAAAGGTTGATGACAAAGACCTTCCCCCAGAGCCAACAGAAAGAGAAAGCCTTCCCCTGGAGCTGGCTCCCTGAATTTGGACTTCTAGCCTTCTGAACTGTTAGAGAATAATTTTCTGTTTGTTAAAGCTATCCACTTGTGGTATTTCTGTTATAGCAGCACTAGAGAACTAAGATGGCATCATCATCATTCTAGAGCCCAAACACGGCAAAACTTCCTTGCAGAAGGCCGTATTAATAAGAGACACACTCTCTGCTACTTGTTACTGAAGCACAGTGAAAGACAACAGAACCAAAATTGAAAGGAAAACAGGTGGAGAAAACAATCTGAGAAGGAATGATAGTTACTTTATATATTATTCAAAAATCTCATGCAAATCATTAAGTAAAACACCAAGACTTCAAAGACCAAGAAACACACAAGAGCAAATGTGTCTACCCCAAGAGTTCCTAAAGAAACAACAATTAAAAAATAGTGATGCAACACTTTCTAGTTAATACATTAATAAAAAACTTCAATGACAGCAAATATCACTGCCAGAAATTGGGTGAGATAAATTTGCTCAGACACTGGAGGGAGAATAAATTGAATAACCCTTTTGGAAAGCAAATTGGCAGTAAATTTTGAGAGAAACAAAAATGTTCAAAAACTTAGATCTTGTAATTCAACTCCAGGAGTTTTTTTTGTTTTTGTTTTTGTTTTTTTTAAATCATTCTCATCAAAGAAGGTAAAAATCTCATCTGTGTACACAGAGGTTTATTACAACACTTTTTGGAGGCAGTGCTAGTAGGTACTGGACTAAGTATGAATAGCTTACCACATCTAATCCTCCCAACAGCTCTGCATGTAAAATAGTATTATTGTCACTGCCTTTTTATATGTAGGGAAATGGAAGCAAAGAGAAGTTCAGTAAGGTTCTTCTCCTACTACTCAGTAACCTGAGGATTGGAACTCAGACGTGGGACTTGGGAGCAGGGTGTTCCACCTCTGTGTCATGCTGCTTCCCCAGAGGGTGATGGGAAAGATAATAACTAAAGGTCCAACATGAAGGATGGAGTGAATCTCAAAATATTAGGCCACCTTTAACAAACAGTAAGTATAAAACTTCTTTAGCAACGTAAGCATACGATCATTGCAATATTAACTGAAAAATAGAATACAATAATTATGATATTATGTACAAATCATATATATTCAGGGAACAGGTTTGGAACAGAGCACTTAAAAATGAAAATGGCGGCTTTGCTAAGGAGCATGAGAAACTTGAGAATAGGGGTGGGGTTCGTTCTCTTCATCCCCATCATCTGAACATAAAAAAGCCTGGCATGCAGCAGACACTCAAAATATCTGGGGGAAAGGACTCTGAAACCTGGTTTTTAAACATTTTTTGATATAATATTGTCTAATTTCTAAATAACAAATTAAAAATAGAAATTGAGTTCTCTCTGCTGTTGTCCCCAGTGGTGGCACTGAGTATTGGTTAAAGAGCTGGAGTCTGGGGTCAAACGAGTGAATTCTGAGGACGCATCCTGCCTCTGTCACTTATTAGCTGTGGGACTTAAGCAAGTTCCTTAAAACCTGCTTGGTCCTCATTTCCCCATCTGTAAAATAGATGTCCTTACAACTATTCCCTGTGTTTTAAGACTTAAATGACATTATGAATACAGATAATAGCGACAACAATGGACTCAAACATACCTATGATCATGAAGCTGGCACAGGACCAAGCAATGCTTCCTTCTGTTATACAGAAGGTCGCCATAAGTCACAGCCAACTCAACAGCAATAACAATGATTTTTCTTTTAAAAACAGACTTAGTGCAGAACCTACCCCCTGCAGGCATGAATCTAGGTTCGCTTTGTCACTTACTAGCTGTGTAATTCCAGACAAGTCATTTAACCTGTGAGCCTGTTTTATCTTCTGTAAAATGGTCACAAATATGTTTCACAGAGTTGTTACGTGGATCAAATAATCAGTATTTAATCACCTTAAAATGCTTGGCACATAGTAGGTGCTCAAACATGTTTGCTAACTCAGGGATGCTCGTTTTGTAGCTAACAGAGTCTCAGAGGAGCTGACTGATTTGGCCAAGGACTCAAGGCATAAACACAAGTCTCCTAATTTCAAATTCCATAGCCTCTCCACTGTCACATCCAGCCATGAGAACCTCTACATCTATATAAATGTTGCTTCCTGGGGCATAATTCCTTTATTGTAACAGCTCTTAAACTGCTGAAAATATCCAGGGGATTTTTTTTTCTTTGGGAACTACCCTCGGATCCTAATTACTAGGCCCATCAGAAAATCATGGGTGAGCGGAGCACAGAAGTAAAGAGGAGAGGCCATGTGAAGACAGGCAGAGACTGGAGTAATGCAATCTGCAGAGTCTTCAGAGGGAGTGCCGCCCTGCGGATACCTTGATTTCAGACTTCTGGCCTCTAGAAGTGTGAGACAATAAATATCTGTTGTTTTAAACCAAAAAGGAAAGTAAGAAAGAAAAGAAAAAGAAGCAGAAGGAAAAGAAGAAGAAAAGCATTTGTGCAGCCAGATGGTTGAGGAAGACAACATTCATGAAGTCATTAAACATATACTCATAGTCCAAGCCACTCTGACCCTTGTAGTTGAGTTTTACTGTTTGGTTTGGATCATAACTCTTGAATTAATGAAGATGGAAGCAGACATTAATGAAATTGAAAACAATAGTGCAAAGTAGACATAAACTTATAGCCAAAAGTTTATTCTTTGAAAAGTTCAATAAAAGAAATAAATCTTTGACAAGATTTGCGAAGAAAATGAGAAAACATAGAAAATATTAAAAATAAGAAACTTAAACAAAGCTAGTAAACAGATTTTAATTATAAGAATAGAACTTTAAATTTATGCCAGAGAATTTGAACATTTTTATGAAATAATTACCCTGGAAATATAAATTTAAAAACTTTAGATAAATCTGAATATATGAATAGCTGTAAAATAAACTGTAGATGTAGTTAAAAAAAAAAGCATTCCGTAAAAAAAAAAAAAAAAAAAGGAAGAAGCTAGACCCTGGTATTTTAAGGGATTATAGTTTCATTTTTTGTTTATTTATTATTTTTATCTGGTTTTAGATTTTTTGGCCTTGCAGAATTACAGACTTCCATATTTTCCAATGCTCTGGAATAGCTTTTATAACACAAGAATTCTCTCTTCTTTCAAAGTTAATTAGTTTAGTTCAAACTTGTTACTTTGTCATTCCACTCTCGTTTCTATTGGTCTCCTTTCTCTGTTTTTGAGAGATGTATTAGTGTCCATTTATGATTACGGAATTTGCCCATCTCTTCTCATATTTCTAACAGTTTTTGCTTTATATATTTCATAGCAGTGTTGTGATATCTACACAACTTTGTAACCATATTATCCCTTGGGCATAACTTTGTAATTTTAACTTAAAATTTCTTTGTTCATTTTTTAAAAAAATATTAAATCATATTCTGATTAAAGGTCCCTTGAGTGGTACAAACATTTAAGTGCTCAACTACTAGTCAAAGGTTGGCAGTTGGAACTCAACCTGCAGTGCCTAGGGAGACAGGCCTGACAAATCTGCTTTTGAAAGGTCATAGCCTTGAAAACCCATAGAGCACAGTTCTACTCTGCACACATGGGGTCGCCATGAGTTGGAATCAACTCAAAGGCCACTAACAACAACATTCAGGTTAGCTTTCTTAATCCAATCTGAGAGCCTCAATCTATTATTCAGTGAATTTAATCCATTTATGTTTATAATTGATATGTTTGAATCTGTTCCTGCCAGCTAATTTTGTTTCTATTTACCAAGCTTTCTTGTTGTTTCTCTCCTCCCCAAACTGTTCTTGACTTATATTGGACTGATTTGTCATTGTTTTTTTTCCTTTTAATGCTTTAGATGTTGGACATCCTGTTTCTTATCTTCTAGTGGTTTCCGTAAATGTTTAATAAACTATTAAATGTTTCTTTTCCACTACCATGTTAATCATTCCTGCCCCAATAAGAAATTTTTGCTCAATTTTACTCCTTATTTTCTCTGCTCCTGTATCACCAACTACCCCCACGCTGAGCTCCCATGTTAAGATTATCTAAGATTTTAGTTTCATTCATTCATTCAGTGGCATTTAATGAGCATCTACTGTGTGCTAGGCATGATCAAGGCTCTGGGGATACAGCAGTGAATGTGTCTTACAAAACTACTTTCATGGATAAGGCAGAAAAAACAACAAGTAAAATGTATTATGTTAGTAGGTACCTGATTGAGGACCCCTGGTAGCGCAGTGGTTAAAGCACTCGCTGCTAACCAAAAGGTCAGTGGTTCGAACCTACCAGCCACTCTGTGGGAGAAAGATGTGGCAGTCTGCTCCCTAAAGATTACAGCCATGGAAGTCCTATAGGGCAGTTCTACTCTGTCATATAGGGTTGCTATGAGTCAGAATTGACTCCACAGCAGTGGGTTCGGTTTTTTTGGGTTAGGTACCTGATCAGGGATGGCCCTATTGAGGAGGTGACCTTTGCATAGTAAGGGCCAAAGGAAGTGACAGAGTGGTTCGAGTGGATGTGAGGGCGAGCCAAGGAAACAGCAAGACCTGAGGTGGTTTTTTAAAAAAACTACTGGTGTACCTAGGGTATTTCACTGGCCCTGGGTGTGTGCGTGGTGCCACCGTGCAGCTTCTATTAGCCCAGTATGGCCCAACGTCCTTCCTCAAGGACGGCAAGGTGTTAATTAAAAGAGTAACGAGCTTGGTTTGTATTTCTGAGCTGATATTATGGTAAAGTTATCTAAACGAGGGGTGTCAGATGTTTGGTTACGGGCACAATTTCAGTGCTTTCAATAGGCACCATTTTCCATAGATACGTCATTGGCCATAGCGGGTTAACAGGAACTGCTCAGTGATGCCACACCCCCAGGACTGGTGGAATACCTGCCACACCTGGCATACCCTAGTTACACCTCTGGTGGGCACCTGTATGGCAGTGTTCAAGGGGGCCAAAATGGCTGATGTGCAAAGCAAAGGTGTTAGCACAGATCATGAAAATCCTTTTTTTTGTTGTTGTTGCTTTTATGGGGACTTCCTAAGCTTCAAGTGCTCACTCATCTTGTCTAGCTATTTCACCCACCTATTGAGGTTTTTAGTTTTAATTGCCAAAATCTGTAGTTGGTCTTTTTTTCCCTGGATATAACCTCATTTCTTTCTATTTTAATTATACTTGCTTTTTACGATTGTTTGCTTTATCAACTCTTTAAGGAGGTAGTGTTTCTTACATTTTTTATGAGTCTTGGTTGAGTGTTTATTTTTGTACTAGGGAGTTTGTGTCTGCCTGCTTCTTCTATTTACTATAAATTGCCTCAAGTGATTATGGGGTACGGGACATGATGTGGAGGGGGGATGCCTATAGCTTGTCTTCACAAAGGTCTGGCTTCCCCATGCCCTACTCCTTCCTGCTTGGGTTCCCAACGTCTCTGCTTTAGCCTTAGCCAGAGGGGTGTAGTATAGCGAGTATAGTAGGAAGAAATGCAAGGAATCAAATGGCCTACCTGCTGCAAACCAGTTCCCCCGTTAACCATCCTGGCAAATGTGTCAGGTCCCCTTCCAGCTTCTTTATCCACCCTGAAGTCCAGAGCCCCCCTAAAACCATCCTTCCTTTGTGGCAGGCTTCTCTCACATTTTGAGCTGTGGCTCCCTCTGTTTTTGCTTTTCTATACAATTCGACCTTTTTTCTCTTTCAGGAATTCCTCAACATGTTAGTATACCCCTACTGTTAATGGATTTATTCTTACTTCCCTTCAAAAATGTCTTCTCTGTCATGCCATGAGATTTTAAGCAGGTGACTCCTGGAGATCACTGGCCACACTACTTTCTCTTAAAACAATGCAATTAATACCCAGAAAAGAAACAATAACTGCATTATACCTTTTATTTTTACGTTTGAAACAGACAAGAACATTAGTTTTTTTCCAAGTTTAAATTAACTAATAAAATGCTGAGAAGTGAACAAAAGCTGTTATTTACAAAAGACAAATATAACTAAAGAAGGTAAGTTTTTTATTCCAAAATAGGAATACTGACATATACAAAGTGATCATTTTATAAACACTGATCTAAATCTTTTATACTCATGGACTTTTTTTTCATAGGAAAAAAAAAAAAAAGATTGGTATTAACTCTTTGGCATCATCTTTTAAAATAATTTCTTCTTGGATTCTTATCCATTTGAGTGCTTATAAATGTCTAAAATGGACGTATAAGGAAGCAGTCTGATGACTAATTTATGAATTTGAAACCATAAGCTGAGCAGTCCTGTATCTTTGAAATGTTCCTTCAGTTATAAGGCATTCCAAAGCAGTGTGGTATGGAGGGTGGGGGGTGAGGGGAGGGACATGGGCTCTGGAGTCCAGAAACCAGGAGTTTGGATGATGCTTCTACTTCTTTCCAGATGTGTGATCTTGGGTGCGATACATTCTCTGCATCTCAATCTTCTCATCTTTCAAATGAGGAGAGTGGTTCCAAACACCCAAGGTTTTTGAAAGGATGAAATAAGATAATAAATGTAAAAGCACCTGGCCCAATGCCCAGCCTATAGTTGGCATTCTAAAATGTCAGTTGAAAAACCATTCTGGTAGGCATATGACCAGGGGAGAAAATGGAACGTCCCTGCTTTCTTCCCTCTTGTGTTCCACTTCCTCTCTGGTCAGGTAAGAATCTCCTGAAGAAACTAATCATTAATAAGCGAAAGCAAGCTACTTAAGGAGCTGAAACTCAGCTTCAATAAATTATAGTCGTGAGCCTAGTTCTTATCAACTATTTTATATATCACTTTGGTTGTTTATTGTTTATTTTAAGTAAGCAATTTGGTCCTCTTTCCTTTGTAAGGCAAATTCTATTTTTTAAGTAGGTCAACCTCTGTAACCCTAATTTCCTTTCTAAAACCCTTTTGGTTTTAAAGGAAGCTTCTTTTCACCTTTGCCCTTTCTAAGAGGCAGGGTATTTACCCTAGACTATTTTAATAGAATCGTATTTGCTCTAAAGTAAAACAATTTGTTTTTTCCTTATTAAATTTGACACCTTTGGGCTAGTTTCTAAAAAAGCAAACTTGTAGGCAATTAAATAATTCTCATTATGTGAGAATTATTTAATTCTTAGTTTTTCTTGTCTCCAGCCTTTACAGTTAAAATGTTCTTTTGGAATATTGCTTTGCAGTAGATTACAGGAAAACCTCCTTGGCTGAAATCATATTCATTGTCTGAAATATTGGTACCCCTACAAGATAATGTAAGAGGGATTCTTCAAGACTAAGAGAAAATGCAGGCTTGTCCATGGAAGCATATGAATGACGTAATAAGAGACGAACATTTGCTCTTCAAAAGTGGTTTCAAAATAGCCCAGGGCAGTGTGGTAAGGTAGGAAAAGCTCTGGCCCAGAACTCAAGAGGCTTGGGTTTGCATTCCCACTCACCATCAACTGGCCCTTTGTCGTCTCCAGTTAGTCACCATCCATCTCTGGGCCTTGGTCCCCTGAGAAGTACAGTCTCTAGGACCCATTCCAGTTCAAACACCTGTGGTTCTAGGACTTCCTTTAGCCTCAAGGAGAGTTCCGCACCCTCCACTCTTCCAGAAAGTCTGCCGATGTCTCCCTCAGATGTGTCTTCCAGTCAGAAAAAAGAGAGGTCTGTCTTCCTTCGCATTGGCAGTCTGGAATTCATCACGCAGTCGGAACTGCCACTCGTCTTCCAGCTCAAGGCGGACAACTGTCTGGCGGAGTGAGTTCCGATCCTGGCAGATCACACACAAGGTTGCACCTACGTGGCCAGATGTGTAGAAGACGGATGAAGAGAAAAGATGAGTTTATCAAACAGAACGCTACTGTCTGAACGCTCCTTGCAATAACACAATATGACAATATGATGCTGTTTGGGAGGGAAGAACCAGATGTCTAAGTCTGTCTTGTTTCTTGTGTAATGCTTTATCATCTTAGCAAGATACAAAGTGTTATTGTTATTTGGCAGATGAGAAAACATGGAGGCAGAATGAAAGCTGAAAAAGAACTGAATAGAGGAGGAGAAATGGAAGGAGATAAGACTGGCCTGATCACAAACCAAGTGTTTACAGCTCCAGTCCTTATTTCACCCCACCTTGCCCCACCCCACCCACAGCTTAATCCCACCTTCTTCACCCATCCAGGCCTGGTGCACCTCCTACCTTTCCCCACATGCCCAGCCATGCAGATTCTCCCTCCTCCGAACCCCTAGCACACATCAATCATGTTTTTTACTTCCCTCCCTTCCTCCCCGCCCCTCTTATCCCTTCTTTCTTATCTACCTAACCTATCCTCTCTCCTCTTCCTGAGGGGAGAGGCTGTGGTAGAAACCTTAACATTTCCCAAGGCCTTATATACTGATGGTGCTCCCTAAATAGCTGCTACAAAGGAAGGTCAGAGTAAATAACAAAAAAGAAAACTAAAGATCAATTAGGGATCTGAGCAGGATTGGAAATAATTTTTTAAACTCACATAGACTGACAGTTTGTCACTCTCAACCACTCTAGCATGAAAACAGCTACAGAAGGATAAAGGTAGAGCAAGAGCAAAGGAGCACGTGGTGCCCCAAGGCGAGGAGGGAGAACACATCCACCAGGATGGAGAACTGTCTAAGGAGCGCTGGGCCCTGATGTTAAGGATGTGGACTGAAAAAGGACACAAACATTGAAAATACCTGCTATTCAGCTAAAAGAAAGGGCATGTGTCTCGTCTCTATCTGAACAAGTACGGGGAAAGATAAGCTGGCCTGGGAGTAAGGAGACCCCAGACCCAATTCCAGCTGTATGTGCTTTCCAGAATGATCAGGGCAGTCACATTCCCTCTCTGGGCCCAAGTTCGCTCCTTGGCAAATCAGGACTAAAACCAAAGGTCACCTACTCAGAGGCACCAGGAGACTACAAGCACTGAAGTCAAGGTCCAGGGTAAGGGTATTATATGTTACCTTTCAGAAAATGAAACTTTTTCAAAAAGCTAGCTCCCACAAAAGAGTCACAGAGGTACAACAGGAGTCCACTAAACATCAAGTCAGAGCTGCTGATGTTTAAAGAGTGGGGCCTGGAGCTCACGTAACAAACAGAAATCTGAAAAAGAAGGAATCCAAGAGAAAGCATTGCTTTCCGTGAGTTAGTCAACATCATCACACCAGGAGCTTGAATCTAGTAAACATTAACTGCTTGCTCAAACTCAAAGCTTTCTGGGAACTAAAAACATTATTTTAATGTTATTTCCAAATCTACATCCTTAAAATCAATTCAAAAGTGATTTAGCGAGATTTATCTACACATTAACTCACTTGAAAATCAAACATTTTGGCATCTGAATTGGGTTTGAGTCCCAACTTATTATACTTGGGCAACCCACTTAAACTCTCGGCCTTAATTTCATCATCTATAAAATGGGGTAAGGACCTGAAGCAAAGCAGTCGAGTAGCTATAACTTAGAGCCCTGGAGTCTGGTTCGTCTGTTTTAAGACTTTCTCTGATTTATGGATTTGACAGTGACCCTCGAAAAGTTACCTGAGATCCCAGGTTAAGGTAGCAGTCGACTGACAACACAGGGTGGTTGTAATTCTTCAGGGAGAGGGGGAAGAAGTGGTGGCTGTGGTACTGGAGGAACTTCTCAAGCAGGAGCTGTGCAGGGGCAGCAAGAAATGTGTGCTTGCTGTCCGGGGCACAGATGTACTGGGCTGGCACAATGGCCACGGGGTTATCAGACACCTGCATGGGAAGGCATGAGCGTCAGACCACTCCCCCCACTGAGGAAGGAATGATGAGCTCACCCCAGGAGAGAAGTCCTTCCCACAGGCTTCTGGGCTGCATGGGAACCAAGAGGATTGGGGTGGCCCAGTTACAGCAGCTAGAAACGACACTGTGTAGCAGAGGGTAATGGGATGAATTGAGAACACATACTCCAAGAATACAATTCTCTATTCAGAAAAGTTAGGTTTTTACCAAAGTGTAATATGTGAAAATTAATCAATGTGATCAGTAAGAATTGTAGACATTTATCAGTACATACAGAAAATTGGTGGTCTAGTCTAGAAAAAACAAGAGAACCAATCAACCTTGTGGACTTTTCCCCAAATTCAGTGATCCAAACCTTAGGAATGGTACCACCAGCCAGAAACCTATAGGTCAACCTCTTTCTGACTGCCTCCCCACCATATCCAATCAGTCACCAA
The DNA here is from genome assembly GCF_000243295.1 of Trichechus manatus latirostris. NCBI lineage: Eukaryota > Metazoa > Chordata > Mammalia > Sirenia > Trichechidae > Trichechus > Trichechus manatus. The sequence continues at coordinate 7,188,104 of NW_004443959.1, forward strand.
GTTCCATCCATTCTACCTCCTGCATGTCCTGCCCATCCCACCTTTGCTTTCCCTCTCAACTGCATTCGAGTCCATGATCTCTTACTCCCATCACCAGAACATTTTCCATGCTGCAGATCGTCCAGAGAGACTGTCTACATAAACACGACTACTGAACTCGTTTGCTGAATCCCCTTCAGTGGTTTCTCATTGCTCCAGGGACATGTCTAGAACTTTCACATGGTAGATAAGGCCATGCCTACTTCTCCAGTTCATCGCTGCACCTTCCCCCTTTCTCTTTACACATCCTCCGCTGCCTCCTTTCAGTTCTTCAACCATACTTTACCCCCACACCCCTCAGCACCTTCCCCAGATCCTTCCTTCTGCCTGGCTCCTTCTCATCCTTCAGGTGTCTGCTTTAATGCCACTTCCTCATGGAAACTTCCACAGCCACCACCCCCCACCCCCACCTCCAGCTGACATCTGCCTAGACAAGGCCTCCCTGTCACACACACTTCACCTTTGTGGTGCTTATCACAATGGTGACTGAATAAATGTTTAACATCAGCCTGGGCTGCTAGGCTATACGCTCCTAAGTGAAGGGATTGAGCTTATCTTGTTATAATTCCTGCCCTAGAGTGGGTGCTCAGTAAATATTTAATGAATAAATAAATGAAAACTAGTAAGTTACTTTATTCAGACTGAAAGAGTATAAAAAATTACTGCCTTTCCTATATATAATCAATATATGATATAATGGCAAATAAACATAATGGAAAAATAAGATATATTCAAAATAGGAATAAAGATAAAATACCTAAGAGTTAACCTAAAAGGAAATGTATAAAAATGTGATTCAAAAAATAATACAGAGGGGCATAAAAGAAAAATGAAATTCATTTTAAAGGCACATCAGGCTTTTTGGTAGAAAGACAATATGGTAAAGATCTCGATTCTCCTCAAATTAAACTAAAAATCTAACACAATTTCAATAAAAATTTCATTTTTTTCCTTTGGAATTTAACTAAATGAAGCTTTTCTGGAAGTATAGACTTCATTTTTTTTTTTAAAAAAAAAAGTCTTGCTACTTTGCAAGTGAAATGAGGATGGACTTTCTCGCTTGGAGGAAGCTTTAATCCCTGCCAGTGGGAAGGGCAAGTGGAGGATGTGGCTAGTATCTGAGTTCAGACCTGGCTCAGTTCAGGGGAGGAAACCACATAAGGAGCGAGCGGAGACCAGGAAGGACATAGGTTGGAAAAGGCAGCTGGTATCAGGATGGCTGATGTCATCAGGGCAAGATTCAAGATAGGCAGAAGGTAAAAAACAGAAAAATGGGTACGAGCCCATGAGCTCGAAGAGCTCTTCGGGCAGAGATACTCCAGGACTGTATGGCTTCCTGGAAGACAATGACCTCTGAGGGCTTGCTGAGACTGTGCATCTTAAATTCCCCAGGCCTGCTCAGCTAGAACGGACATAATCCGATTATCTCTCTCACTACCTAGAGGCGAGCTCTTTGACCTGGCTATCAAGCTAGCCTGGCAGTGCCAATCAGTTATTTAGCCAGGGGAGCCTTGGAAGCACAGTGGTTAAAGCGCTCAGCTGCTAACCAAAAGGTCAGCAGTTCAAACCCACCAGCCATTCCACAGGAGAAAGATGTGGCAGTCTGCTTCTGTAAAGATTTACAGCCTTGGCAACTCTATGGGGCAGTTCTACTCTGTTCTGTAGGGTAGCTAGGAGTCAGAATCAACTTGACAGCAACAGGTTTGGTTTTTGGTTTTTTACCAGGCGCACAGAGGAGAATATGGCATCATACCAGCCCTGAAGGAGCTCTGTCTAGCAGAAGACCCAGACGAGTGGGCAAATAATTACTGTCCAAAGTCACTGAGTGCAATGATGGAGATATGCAGGGGGATTATGGGAGAATCCCTAACCCAACCTGGGGTGGAGGGGGAGGCAAGAGCGCACAAAGTAGCTTTGTGGTGGGTGTTACACCCGAGCAGAATCTTAAAGGGCACTGGTTAAAAACAGACCAGAAGAGAAATCCAATGGGATCTTTAGCTTCCCAAGGCTCAGTGACGTTAGAAACCTTTACTAACACTACACAATGCTCAAGCCCCACCCCTGACAGTTTTCAAACCAGAACAGCCCGGCAGCCTGGCCAGCACTCACCTTAGAGGTGATGTGGAAGGACCTGTGCCCACCCACCGCAATCTGCTTCTTCATCATGCTGAAGCGGTTGAATCTGCAGAGCAGGAGGCCGGCACTGTGCACCCGCAAGTTGAAGTCCACATCGTCACATGTGAACCTGCTCAGAAGCAGACGAGAGACGAGAGCTGACTGAATGGAATCACGCCCACCCAGCCACCCTCTCACCAGGCACTGGAGTGCGTACGCTACTGAACTAGGGGGTTAGGAAGACGGAGTCAGCTTTGTTCCTACCTCTAAAGACCTTACTCTAAGGAAGGATATGAGACAAAACAAGGGAGAAATGTTAACACATCTGTACCTGGAAGGGCAGTATATACCTAAGGCTTAAACTATCTAGGGGCTACCAGTGCCATATGCCAGGTACTGGGTAAGGAACTTCACAACCACTTGTAAAAAGAGTTTACTTGTTAAAAGAAAACAACATAAATGGATTATAAGACTTAATATTGTTAAAATGCCAGTACTGTATAAAGCAATCTACACATTCCACAATCCCTATCAAAATTCTAACAGCCTCTTTGCAAACATAAAACAGTCGATCCTCAAATACATACGGGACTGCAAAGGGCCCTGAACAGCCAAAGCAATCTTGAAAAAGAAGAAAGTTGGCACACACTTCCTGATTTCAAAAAGTACTGTAAAGCTACAGTAATCAAAACAGTGTGGTACTGGTATGAGGGTAGACATAAAGATCAATGGAATAGAATTGAGAATCCAGAAATAAACCCATACATCTATGGTCAACTGTTTTTTTTAACAAGAGTGTCAAGTCCATCCCATCAGGAAAGAGCAGTCTCTTCAACAAATGTTGCTGGAACAACTGGATCTCCACATGCAATTTAGACCCTGACATCATTTTAAAAAATTAACTCAAATGGATCAATAACCCAAATATAAGAAATAAAACCATAAAATACTTAGAGGAACACACAGGAGTAAAGCTTCAAGACGTTGCTTTTGACAATGGATTCTTAAGTATGACACCAAAAGCATGAGCAACAAAAGACAAAATAGACAAAATGAACTTCATCAAAATTAAAAACTTTTATAGATCAAAGAACTTTATCAAGAAAGTGAGACACATCCTACAGAATAGGAGGTTATCTGATATATTTGGTAGAGGTTTAATATCCATAATATATAAAGAATGCCTACAAGTCAATAACAAAAGCAAACAACCCAATGAAAATATGGGCCAAGGTCTTGAACAGACATTTCTCCAAAGAAGATATACAAATAGTAAGTAAACGAAAATATGCTCACTATCATAAGTCACTGGAAACCCTGGTGGTGTAATGGTTAAGTGCTACGGCTGCTAACCAAAAGGTCGGCAGTTCGAATCCACCAGGCACTCCTTGGAAACTCTATGGGGCAGTTCTACTCTGTCCTATAAGGTCTCTATGAGTCAGAATTGACTTGATGGCAATGGGTTTTTTTATTTATTTAATCATTAGTCGTTAGAGAAATGCAAATCAAAACCACAATGAGCTACCACTTCACCCCCACTACGACGGCTATTATTAGAAAAACAGGTAATAATATGTTTTGCAAGGATGTGGAGAAACTGGAATTCTCATGCATTGCTATGGAAAATAGTTTGGCAATTCCTCAAAAAGTTAAACACAGAACTACCATATGACCCAGCAATTCCAAAAGACCTGCAAGCAGGGACAGATACTTGCATACCAATGTTCACTGCAGCATTATTCACAATAACCAAAAGGTGGAAACAACCGAAATATCCATCAACAGATGAAAAGATAAACAAAATGTGGCATATCATACAATGGAACACTACTCAGACATAAAGAGAAATGAAGTTCTGATATACGCTACAATATGAATGAACTTGAAAACATGCTGAGTGAGATAAGTCAGACACAAAAGGACATATATTGTAGGATCCCAATTATATGAAATATCCAGAATAGGCAAATGCATAGAGAAAAATTTCATAGTGGTTACCGGCGTGGGGAAAGGGAGGGGAAAATAGGGAGTTATTGCTTAGGGAGTACTGAGTTTCTGTTTGGGGTGATGAAAAACTTGGTGATGGTTGCATAACATGATGAATATAATTAATGTTACTGAACTGTACACTTAAAAAGATGGTTAAAATGGAATTTTTTTTTGTTATGATATTTTGCCACAAGAAAATCAAAAAAGAAAATAAAACAACAATAAAATTCTTTCAGGGTAAAATTATTAGCTACATTTTATGGCTGAGAAAAATAAGGCTCAGAGGAGATAAATAGCCTGCCTAAATTGCAAAGCTGGTAAGCGGCAGAACCCAGACTCACAGCAGGTCAGTCTGACTCCAAAATCTGTATTTTAAGGTGGACCATCTTGGGCTGTGTGCCCACTGCTTAGCATATAAAAAACCAAACCAGTTGCCATCGAGTCAATTCCAACTCATGGTAACCCCATCTGTGTCACAGCAGAACTGGGCCATAGGGTTTTCAATGGCTACAATCTTTTGGAAGTAGATCGCCAGTTCCACTTCCCGAGGCGCCTCTGGGTAGATTCAAACCATTAACCTTTCCATTAATATTCAAGTGCTTAACCGTTTGCACCGTCCAGGGATATAGAGATAGTCAATAAACACTTAAACACTTGGTGATTGAATTATTCTTGAGATGTGGGCATTTCTGTGGCTAGATATGTAGACAGCAACATACAGATACTGCTTTATAGCTGTCTTCGGTGCTAAAGTTCCTAAAAAATAAAAAAGTATGTAGTAGCAGAATGAAACAAAAGCAAGCTAAACAAACACTACAATGGAATTCACTAAATAAAGCATCATGTGAATTAATGAATGAAAATAAACAATCTTATGCAAATCTCTCCACAAAATTAGATAACACTAAAAAAATGTGAAAGCTGAAAGCAGGAGCCAGGCCAATGTGTATCGGCAGGAATCCTCTAGTTTAGTTGGCACCTGCAGGGCAAAGGTGAAGAAGCCATCTGCAGGCCCAGGGCCTGCTCCTCTGGACGGCCCTGGGACCATGAGCTGTGTGATGGACGCGCTGGGACAGGCCCGCCACCCGCTCCCCCCTCCCCAATACAAGGGGCAGAAGCTCACCGATTCTGGTTGTACTGCACGTTCTGGGTCAGATCCACATTCAGGATGATGAAGTCGTGCACATGGCAGCGGGAGAAAGGCTCACGCACCTCACTGGTCCTGGTCTTGCTCGACCACTTCCGCATCCCGATCAGGGCATAGTGAGTGATGTTGGGGGACGCCTCAATGTGCTGCATGATGTGCTTCAAGGAGACGTTCCTTTCTGACCAGGAAAATTCCCTGCCCAAAGAAGGGAGATGGATATTCCTATGCTGACATTCAAACAACGGCGAGGTTTGTTTAGCAGTACTAGGCCAGCCATGGCACTGGCCTTCCAAATGAACCTCAAGTGCTAACAGTACGATGGAATCCATCACAGCCAACAACCGTGCTGGGCATGGGTTAAGCACTTCATACCCATTATTGTTTAATTCTCATACAATCCTATGACATAGGCATTATTATCCCCCTTTTATAAATGAAGAAAATGAGGCTCAGAATACCTTGCCCAAGGTCACTCAATAGAGCTTAGATTTGACCAAAATCTGACTCCAAATCCTATATTCTTTCCCTCATGACAAGCTGCTCACATCTCCAGTTTGCCAGACATGAAGGTAAAATGGGGTTAAAGGAGCTTGGCTCTCCATTGTGAAATCCAAATGAGAAAGTAAGGAAGGAGAGAGACTATAATTAACCACCCTCTCCAAATCGGCAGTGTTTGAGATCTGTGAAGATGATGAGGTTGGCCATGGTGAAGCTGACACTTGATGGGCAAGTAAGGGCCTGGATGAGAGTTCTGTCCACAAGGGCCCAGAGAAGTTGCCCAACTTTTCTGGACCTCAGTTTTCTTTTCCACAACTGAGAGGCTTAAAACAAACTCTCTGAGGCACCAGCCTGCTCTGACATTCCAGGACTTTATTTTATTATTATTATTGTTTAAAAAATAATATTTTATTGCATTTTCAGTGAAGGTTTACACAGCAGTTTAGGTTCCCATTCAACAATTTCCAGGCAAATTTTTCAGTGATATTGGCTACATTCTGTTGGTACTAATAGCTGGGCACCATCTAGTTCTTCTGGTCTCAGGGTAGATGAGGCCGTGGTTCAGGTAGACTATTTGTCCTGTAGACTATTTTCTTGAGACTTTGGTTTCCTTCTTTCTCTTTTGCTCTAGATGAATAGAGACCAATAGTTGTATCTTAAATGGCTGCTTGCAAGCTTTTAAGACCCCAGACACTACTCAGCAAACCAGGATGGAGAACATAACTTTATGTACTGTATTATGCCAACTGACCAAGATGTCCTAATCCTTTGAACCCAGAAAACCAATCCCACGAGGTGTCGGTTATGTCTAAGAAGCACCTGTAACTGTGCCCCCTATGTGCTTTATTATATATATGAATATATGTGCACACAGTCACTCACATGCATATACATATACATATGCATAACATATAGGTTAATACTCATATATATATACACACACACACACACACACAATTAGTCCACATACATATATACTGCGCATATATTTTTTGGTTGCTTTGGTGTTGTTCCAAAATTACATGTGCCATAGCAATTACCAACGGGTCCTTTTCTCTTGTTTTTGCTGTTGTTCAAAATTCTATATGCTGTAGCAATTACCAATAGATCCTTTTTTCTTGTGTACTTTTTAGTGACATCATTTACCTTTGACAAGCTGTGTACACCTAAAATAACAAGTGTCTGCTATCCAGAGAGTGAATCCTCCCTCACCCCCCCAACCCTAGGAACCACTAATGAACATTAGTTTCTGTATATTTACTTGTTCATGTCATTTCATAAAAGTGTGAACATACAATATTTATTTATCGTGATTGACTTTTTTCGCTCAACAAAATGTCCTCCAGGTTCATCCATGTTCCAAGATGCTTCGGGAACTCATCTTTCCTTATTACTAAGCAGCACTCCATTGCATGTATATACCACATTTTACTTATCAATTCATGTGTTGATGGGAAGAACAGTCACTCTTCATTACTCTTCTTTTTCAAATTTTTCTTTGATAACTTTATTTATTAGTTCTTCTGGAAACACTTTAAAATAATTTTGTCATCCCTCCCCTCAGGTTATTTGCTGACTTTAAAGGGGAAAAACTCACACCTTTACAATGGAAGAACTGGTGATCACTATCTTATCCATCTAACTAATTGTAGGATAGCCTGAATTATCTGCCTTTGCATGTAATGCAATATGGATGACATTCCAGTACTTTAAATGCTGCTTTAAGGCAGAATGCAGAGTTCAGTTCTCTTCTGCACTCTACTGCTGAGACAGCCCTTAGCAAGGTCTAGCCCTTGGAAGAGTGGCAGGACTGAATATTGACAGCAAGTGCAGCAAGATGGTGAAGTGAGTGGATGCTCTCATTTACTCCTCCAGCAACTAACCCATTGAACAACAAATAAAAACAAGCACTGACTTCAGATGGATGGGCAACACAGAGGAAAACGGTAGGCTCCCTGCCCACGGCAGGACACCATGGGAGAGCCTGTGCAGGAGGACCCATGAAGGAAAGACAGAGAGCCCCCCACCTTCACCACAGGAAAGTCAAGTCCTACCACTTATGTCAGCATCTGTGACCAGCTAAACCACCCCCTACCCCACACATGTGTACTGAATTCTAGAGATCAAGCATCCAGAACTCCTGAATCAGCACTGAAAAAAACCTAAGGATAAGAGTGCCGTTGGGTCAATTCTGACACACAGCAACCCTGTGGGGTGTAGTGAAGCTGCCCTGTGGGGTTCCTAGTGTTGTTGAGCCTTTGCAGTGGGAGGCTGCCGCATTTTTCTCCCATGGAGTGGCTGGTGGGTGTGAGCTCTGGCCTTCTGGTTGGTAGTTAGGCACTTGGCCGCTGTGCCACCAGGGCGCTCAATCAGAAAATTTCCCCATAAAAATGAGAATACAAAATTTAAAGTAAAAAAACAAAAATGGCCCAAGTTCAACAACAACAAAAAAATAGACACAAAGTCACAAGAAGGACCATTAAAAGCAAAATGAGTAAGAGGAAATTTCTCCTATGGAGGCCAGACTAATGGAAAGAATTGAAAATTTTCAGACTATGGTGCTAAATATGTTTAAAGAAAGCAAAAAGCTCACAGAAAACAAACTAGCGGATATTAGGAAACAAATGTAGGAACAAAATGAGAGACTCAACAAGGAAACTGAAAATATCAAAAAAAAAAAAAAAAAGAACTACTAACATTGAAGAATAAAGCAACTGAATAAGAAAAAGCAAGAGAAACACTCAACTCAATAGAGTTGAACAGACAGAAGATAGAATGAACTAGAAGACAAAATAACTGAATTTATCAAGTCTCAAGAGAAACAAAAAAAGTAAACAAACCCAAATGGAAATATGGGATTCAATTAAGAAATCTCACATTAGAATTCTGGGGATCCCAGAGCACCATAACAGCAATAAAGGCATAAAACAATTTTCCAAGAGATAGTCAGAATTTCCCAGACCTGAACAGAGAACAAAGCCTGCAAATACAGGATGCTACACGAACCCCAATTAGAAGAAACACAAAAAGATAAACTCTGCACCATATCCTAATACAATTCTTAAAAAACAAAGACAAGGAGAGAATTCTAAAAACAGCAAGAGGAAAACATAATATACCGAGTCATTCATAAGAATCAGTGTGGATTTCTCCTCAGAAACTAGTCTAGAGGCCAGAAGACAATGAGGCGACATATATTAAAAAACAGAAACAAAAAATCCGTTGCTGTAGAGTCGATTCCGACTCATAGAGACCCTATAGGACAGAGTAGAACTGCCCCATAGAGTTTCCAAGGAGCAGCTGGTGGATTTGAACCTTTTGGTTAGCAGCCAAGCTCTTAACCACTGTACTACCAGGGCTCCCCATAGGGTTTAAGTGGCTGATTTTTCAAAAGTAGATTATCAGGCCTTTCTTCCAAGGTGTCTACAGATGAATAAGCACCTCCAACCTTTCAGTTAGCAGCTAAGTGCATTAACCATTTGCACCACCCAGTAACTGTTGCATAGGTATTAGTAATCCTTCTAAAGATGAGTAACTCAAAAAGAGCTAGAACCCAAAAAGATTAAGTTATTTGCCTAAAGTCACACAGCAAATAAAAACTTAGATGTTAAAAGTTAGGCTGGTGGGAAGGTGGGCAGTGGCTGGAAAGTAACAGGAGGGAAGTTTCTGGAGGAGTTTCTAGTAATGTTTTGTTTCTTGATATGGGAGTTGGTTAAATGAGTGTGGTCAGTTTGTGAAAATTTCTGTATATGATTATACTTTTCTTTTTTGAATACATATTATACTGAATATATATTCTATGATTTTCTGTATATATTATACTTAAACAAAAAAATTTTAAAAAATAAAAATAAAGCTGGACTTGGAATATGAGTCCACTTCTGCCACATTCAGAGCTCTGTCCACCACACATGATCCTTCTAATAGGAGGTGTACTCTGTAGTCCTTAAAGGGGTTAAAGAGAATTCCTATTGAAAACAAAGCATACTCATTTTTCTTTATTTGTATTCAAAACTAAGAGAACCAAGGTGATGAAGGCAGAATTACAGGTTATTTTACCTGCTTCTTTCCCCGGCATAGTCAACATCCACCATGTTCCACATCACACAGGAATCATCAGAAATCACAATGAAAGGCCAGATGTCCTGAGGCTTGATCCCAAGCTCCTCCTGCCGGTTCCGCTCCAGCTCCAGGTTATGATAGGAGAGCTCTTTGATTAGGAAATGGGCTGCACCTGAAATGGGCGAAATGACCCCAGATTCAGGTCTGTCTTACATCCACATCCACAAAGGACATAACCGTGGTTAGAACTGTTAAGCAAGGCTCCACTCCAAAACAAGCCAGCTCCCAACTTTCCTAATATGCATTACTCTTCCACTGATTTTTGGCCACTGTCTTGGGAGAGAAAATTACAGGAAGGAAAAAACTCCAATTTGCACATGGATTTGTTTTTCTTACCCTTTCTTTTCTAACAATGGAGAACATGAATTAAGTTAATAATCAAGCATTGGAAAAATAATATTCATTAAAAAATCGAATAAGCCAAATAGCTTTAAAAGTCAAAAAGCAAAGAGCTTGATGTAAAATGTTTAATGTTTGCCTTTTTAGAATATTCTCTTAAGTCTTCAAGCACAGAAATTTTACTAAGTAGAGTATCTTGAAAAATACCTACCAACACCAGCACTGTTGAAGATACTTGGGAGCACCAGCATGATGTGGTTGGGCCAGTATTTCTTGTAAATAGCCATCTCATACTCCTTGACAACCAGGACATGCAAGTGACTGGCACCATCCATTGCATGATACAGATTAAAGAGTCCATGTTCATGACGGCCAGTTGTTGGCGTAAATGTTGGACTTTTTACATATTCATGACTCTGTAAAGTATAGGCATAATGAGGTAGACTGTAAAAATGGCCACGATTATTCCCTTCCCTTTGAAATGTGACTTTGCAGCTCCTTCCACCAAAAGATGGAGTCTATTTCTACACTCTTTGAATCTGGGTTAGTCTTGTAACTTGCTTTTACCGATAAAATCCAACAATAACAATGTGCCAGTTCTGAGACTATCCTCAGGAGGACATACACATTGCACTCTCTCAGAGCCCTCCTCAGCTACCAAATGAACAAGTTTGGGCCAGCCTTCTCGGAGGATGAGAGACCATGTGACCACGTGGAGCAGAGATGAGCCACCCCAGTGGAGGCCACTCTAGACCAGCCAGCCCCCAGCAGACCTGCTAGCTAACCCCAGACATATGAGTAAGCCCAACCAAGCCCAGCAGAACCATCCAGCTGAGCCTAACCAAAAGTGCTGACCCAAAGAATCCTAAGCTAACCAAATGCTTGTTTAGAGATGGTTTGTTATGCAATAAAAACTAACTGACACATATCATGTTACCAACTTCATTACACTCTCATAATAGAGTCTGATATTGAGCTCTGAGTATTCATCCCTGTATGACTTAAACCCTCCATATACCATGAGCATAAGGCATCTCCCAACCACTGAAGCATGTAGCCTAGCTATTTATACACTCAAGTTATGATATCCTTCCTATAAATAACTGTTTTCTTCAGTACTTTCCTCAACAATACATTCCTCTGGCAGAGCTAGGTCTTCTGCTCTCTGAATTCCTCAAAGCACCTGCTACAAAACTGTGCACACAGCTGGTGCTCATAACCAACCTGATTGGATGGCTGGAGGAGTGAGTGGAGTGATGGATAAATCCTTACTTTTATGGCTCATGCACAGGTGTTTCACTAAAACACCTCTCACCTCAGCCCATGGAGTAAGAGACCCCCTTCTAAGAGAGGCCTCTTTGGTACTTTATAAATGTTCTCACTGCTTGATAATAGCCAGCTGGGTCTGAAAGGCTAGGCTCAACTCTACAGAAGTCTGGCATTCTGAAGAAGAAAGAATGGTTTGTGTTGACTGGGGCTGATTAAAGGTCAAGTTTACTCTGAGGTTGTCAGGCTGGGAGGCTGGGATTGTCAAACCCAGCTACCCTACAGAGTGTTTCTTTGAGATGAATGCTGGTCACAGAGACAACCAATTATTAGGAATAATCTCTTCAAAAGGTATAGGAATTTATCTTTTAGGACATATACTTAAATATTTGTGGATGAAATGTTATGATATCTGGGATTTACTTCAAAATAATAGAGGAAGAAGGAAGAGGATCAACAGAGAAAGAGAGATCAAACAAGACTAGCCATGAATTCATAACTGTTGATGTTGGGTAGTGTGTACTGAGGGTTTCACTATAATATCCTATCTACCTCTGCATGTTTAAAATTTTCCACAACAGAGAGCACTAAAGAAATGATAATGCAAGGGAATGAACATCTATTTGGCACAGGTATCTTCCAGGGACTGTGCTCATGCCTGACACTGGTTATTCCAAATAATGCTTACAATAAGCTTTTGCAAGAGTTATTACTGCCCAAGTTTACAGAGGAGGAAACTGAGACTCAGAGATATTAAGTGACAAGTTCAAAGTAAATGGTAGAGGAAGACTTAAACTTGAATCTGAGTGACTCCAAAGCCCATGTGCTACACTAGCCTCTTCCAAATTCAATCGCCACATCAGTTTCTCCACTCTCCTCCACATGCCTTTGAACAATCGAGTCTTTTCTCATCAGGCAACTACCGTCTCTAGTTCCCTAACCCCATGATCACTTGAAGCCGCTTTGATTGAACCCACTGGAATTCACAGCCAGTACCTTGTCTGTGACGAGGGGCAGCCGCATGCTCTCCAGCTGGCCTCCAGGTTGGCTGAAGACAAAATGGTGCTCCTTGGACTTGGGGATGATGAAATGGAGTTGGATTTCTTCTCCTAGCATGGAGTAAGAGAAGGCAAAGGCGTGCAGGGTGGACTCATAGAGCTGAGGTGCGAGGGGGAAAGGACAGAGCTTATCATCAGAGTCCAGCTTTACTCCCCAGAAGAACCCAGGCCCATTCATGGCCATGACTACACAGAGGTCATTGCCAGCTCTGCCCCGCAGCATGAGAAACCCACAGGTTGATATTAGTACAAAGTGTAGACACCCAGGTCTTGCTACTGGGAAACATACCCAGGCACACACACTCAGCTAGAGCCTGCTCTGGTCCTTAATTCTCATAATGCTTCACCCAATTGTGTCACCTCAGGCATCAACCATTCTAGACTCTGGATTTGACCCATAGATGTGCTGGGTTAACAAAAGCATTCATGCTACAAATCTCATTTTAATTTTAAGAAATGTATTTTCTCCATCACAAGTATTATGTGTAATAGCAGTATTAACAGTAATAACAATTGCATACACTAGGGTCACTATAAGTCAGAACTGACTCGACGGCAATGGGTTTGGTTTCTTTTCGTACATTTCTATAACACTTACTATGTGCCAGGCACCATTCTATACCCTCTGCATTACAGTTAAAACTCACAATCATCCTATGAAACAGGTACTATTACCATCCCCATTTTATGGATGTGGAAACTGAAGTGGGCTCACTCTTATCCCCATGACTAGTCTCACCTCTAATCACTTCTTCCAAAAATCCTGGTGAGCCTCGACTCCCCCAACTCCCCCACAATGCCACATCTGCACACATGCCGCTCTCTGATGTGACCTCCTGCCCTGCCTTCCCTGGAATGCTCGTGCCTCCTGCAGGCGTCAGCTCAGGCAGCGGCACAGGAAGCCTTCCCCGACCCTCACCCTCCTGTCAGAACCCTTCCTCCAGACTCGCCACTAACATGTGCTGTGCCCTCGAGAGAATCCACTGAGGTCTGGGAAGGGAGGAGGCAACCAGTCCCGTCAGCTTTAAGCCACCAGTGTGGCTCCACTAGAACCATGGTGTGCTCGGGGAGCCGAGATGAGGGAGAAATCGATTATGATTCCGAGGGTGGGTGGGCAGAGGCATAACTGAGGGGGTTTCATAAAATCGGTGACTTGGGAGCCTTGAGAGATGAAGGAAAAGTGAACAAAATGAGCAAAGGCCAGAGGTAAGAAAATAACCATCAAGGAGATCATGAGTATCCCTCAGTTATTCCTCAGACGGCTTGCTTTGGGGTCCCCTCACCATGCCAGACACACTCCTTGTCAACTGGGGCACCCAGGCCTGAGCACACCGCTGCACACAGACCAGGTGTGGCCCGGCCAGCCAGGCCCACGGTCCCTCTCCTTCCTTCTACTCACGCAGCCTGAGATCACAGCTGACTCTTCTGTTTAGCGGCAACAACACACTGCTACACTTACTGAAATGACAGGTGACTAAAGCTCCTGAGTCCTTTCCATTCCTTTCAATTTCAAAACTGAGAAAATGGTTTCACATATACTTTTTTTTCCCCTACCTTGAAATAAAAACCTCATCTCCAAGAAAAAATGCCAAAATGCTAGAAGAGTTTGCCTGCATGACTGGTATTTAATTATTTTTATGCTTTAAAAAATTATTCATAATGAAATTTTCTAATTTTTTCTACAGTGAAATTGCATACGTAAAAAAAAAATTACTGAAAGAAGAGAGGTGTTGCAGGTAGCTAAGCTCAGAGTCAGGGAGGACTTGGGGACGTTAGAGCCGCCGTCCACTATTTCCCTCTGAGAGATGGAAGGAGAGGGTGAAGCAGTGCTCTTGCTGCCTCAGGCCTTTCTGGAAGCAGCCAAGGACATGAATTATCCTGCATGCCTCTGCTCCCCATCCAGGTGTCTGCCTTCCTCCCATCATCCCAGCTGTCTCCTCCCTTCCTCTTTTCCCCTGGTTGGGTCTGAAATGAAAAGAAGACCTAAATGTAACATACCATCTTCTGTTTATAAATAATCAGCCTCACAAGCCCTCCGTAAACCTCCACGTGGTTACTAGAGAGACTATTAAAAAATGCAGCTTTGCCCACACCAGGCCCTTACTTAGAGTTCTCACTGAGAAAGTTCACCTTCCTTCCCATGGCCCTCAAGGCCTTTGTGGTCTGGTCTCTGCCCCGCCTCCCCAGCTTCCTCTCCTGAGACACCCACTCCCTAGCACCTTCTGAAGCACTAAGCTGCTAACTGAAAGGTTAGAGGCTAGAGAACACCCAGAGGTGCCTTGGAAGAAATGCCTGGTGATCTCTTTCCAAAAAATCAGCCATTGAGAGCCCTATAGAGCAGTTCTACTCTGACGTACATGGGGTTACCACAAGTCGGGGTCAACTTGACAGCAACTGGTACTGTTGGCACTTCATGTTCCAGCAATACCCACCTAAAATCACTCTAACTCCCCCGAGACTCTACGTTTCCCCTCTTTGGCACATGTTGCCTTGGCTGGTTGGTAAACTCTGATTCTTCACAATCCTCTCCTCTGCTCCTCCCCCAGATAGTGTCTCCACTTACAAACTGGGGATAATACTACTGCGTCATGGTTTTTTGCTTTTCTGTGAGAGATGAAAAAGAACTAGATATGAAAGTTTCCTAAGCAATGCACTTTAAAACAAGTGTGGCTTGAACACAAACCTCATCTGGTGACCAGCCAGAGCCTTGGGCAGCCAGAGCCCTGGGTCGGTAGCCTCTGGCTGTGAGCAGCCTCATCCCATATCCAGGATAAATAACATTTTCTATCATGCAAAAAGACTGGGAAGCACTGACATACATAAAGTTGGCTGCCACTGGCTGGCACATAGGAGGTGCTCAATGAATGCCAAGCTTCCCTCCTTATCTATGTCTAGGCCTCAGCCATGTTCTCTTCTGGCCTGCCTCACACTGTTCTACAGTTTTGCTTATGTGGACATCTCCTTCCCTAGACTGTGAGCCTTGAATATGGGCCAAAATTATTGGTCTCTGTGTCCCAGTGCCTGGGATATAATAAGCACTCAGTAAGTTTCCACTGAACTGAACTAACTTTTGAAATTGCTACGACAGAAAGAAGAGTCAAGGCATCTACGGTTGGTTAACTCTGCCACTGATAAGTGCATACCTCCAAAAGAATCACTAGCTATGAAAGCAATAATTTCATAAGTTATTGAAGGGAACCAAGGATGGAAGCAGATCAGGAAGCAAGGGCTTCCAGAACTTTCCATCTCCCACTCTGGAATAAAAACACGAGAAGAACTGGGAAGTAAACGGTGTGCACAAACCCGAAACACACACAGATTGATGTGGAAGTGCCACTTGATATTGGGCTCTGGTGCCCGTGGCCTACCTGGTAGCGAGGGTGGAAGCCCATGTACTGGTGGCACTGCTCACAGTGGTGGTACGTGTTATATGCCGCAAACTTGGACAGTCTCATCCGCGCTGTCTGACGCCGCACGTAAAGGTCCTCTGGCTTCCGCACCATCCCCCTGTCTGCACAAAATATCCCAACAGCATTAAAGGACGGCAGGATGCAAAACAAATATTTTATCCCCTGCCGACTCAAATTGAAACTAACTAAAATGCTAAAAACAGGCAGTCAATAAAAGCGTTGTGTGGTCAACTGGGACTGTCTCACTGATCTGGGCCCTGGGGTCACCTAGCTGGTAGAAGCAGACAACTAAGTCTCAGGGTAGTAAGCTAATAAACTATGTTCATTTGGCAAAGCAAATGTTTCTCATTTGTTGATCTAAGAACGTTTCATAAACACGTCTTAAAGGATTCGCTATGTGACAATTTAAATGGAATGCCAACTTAACATTCAAATACTGTAATGGAGATGAGTTGCTCCCATTTTCTCCAAATGACTTAGCAGGATTAAGAATTTAACACTAAACCTTAGAGACTAGTCTATATGAAGGACCCTTCAGTGAAAGTCATCTACCCTTAGAGCAGTGAGTTCAAATTATTGGTTTGAAATGGAGGCTGGCAAGTGTTTTTCTCACATTGCAAGATTCAATGGTTATAATCACACTGGCCAGTAATTAATTGATGTTTGTTGATGGTGACCCTGAAACACTGCAGGATTATAAATAATACTGTGAGAATGAGTGACTCTGGAAGAAGAGAGAAAACGAGAGATCAAGAGAGGAGAGAGACACGCCATTTTGTTATGATAGTTCCAAATTCATAAATAAGCATACATGTCTTTTATCCTCTATTAGCCAGAACCTTTGAAAATTCTGACCATGACAAATTATCAAGAGTGTGTTTGTCGTTATTCAGCATCTACCAAGCAGCGAGTCTTCCTTTCGTAGATTTCGTGATGATCCCTTCCTTCTACAGTGAGCCGGCAATCTCAATTCCGTACTGGGCACTGCTGGTTAATTAGCCACCACCAGATAAATTTATCTCTAGCAAAATTCAGCTCATCCTTTTAAGAGGGTACTCCCATGTACTTTGGAAGAAGGTGAGGCAAGAAACTTAAAAGTCTGACCTTCACTCTTTATGCTTTGATGGTGTGAACAAATCAGACTGGCATCCTCATACTTTGGGTCATGAATAATGTAGTCAAAAGGCATCTTCTTGAACAGCTCCAGGTCTGGCCAGGGGTCACTGAGCTGGAGATAATGCCAATCTGACTCTTCTCTGAGGTCTACAAAATGGACAGAAACGTAGGTACGTGACAAAAAAGGAAGTCAGAGTGGTTTATTTTAAATGTGCACAAGGATGATGCTTGGAATGGAATTGCCAGTGAGTCTACAGGTTACCCAGGAACTCCCTTGTGTCTTGAAGGCTCCTGGTATGTGTCCTATCTCCAGAGGCAAGAAGGAGCATTCAGATCATTCTCTACTCAGAGGAGCAGGCTTAGACTCCATTCCTATGGGATTGGGTTTGCTCCTCTGTCCCTCACACTAACTCTCCAGTCTGGCCCGGCCCAACTGTCTTAGTCATCTAGCACTGCTCTAACAGAAATACCACAAGTGGATGGTTTTAACAAAGAAAACTTCATTTTCTCACAGTCTAGTAGGCTAGAAGTCCAAATTCAGGGTGTCAGCTCCAGGGGAAGGCTCTCTCTGTCAGCTCTGAAGAAAGGTCCTTGTCATCAATCTTCCCATGGTCTAGGAGCTTCTCTGTGCAGGAACCGTGGGTCCAAATGACACACTCTGCTCCCGGTGCTGCTTTCTTGGTGGTATGAGTTCCCCTACTCCCTGCTCTCTTCCCTTTCCTTTTTTCTCTTGTAAGATAAAAGGTGGTGCAGACCACACCCCAGGGAAACTCCCTTTATGTTGGATCAGGGATGTGACCTGAGCAAGGGTGTTACATCCCACCCTAATCCTCTTTAACATAATCTAATCTTGCCTCATTAACCACAGACAGAGATTAGAATTTACAACACATAGGAAAATTATATCAATCACAGAATGAAGGACAACCACACAATACTGGGAATCATGGACTAACCAAGTTGACACATATTTTTGGGGGACACAATTCAATCCATGACACCAACATACCTAACCTGTGCTCTGTACTTCTCCCCAGCACATCACCCAAATATAACACACTTGTTCCCACCACTGGTTCTTATTTGCACCTGAACCAAATACACTTTCCTTCTTGCCTCTATAATCTAAATGGTACCCAGCCAATACAGCCCAGCCCATATCACTCCACCTCTAAAAAGCCTCTTCTGAGAGTTCAAGCCCATTGATATCTCCCCTTCTGAATGGCAACAACACTAACGGCCCCAAACCACATTTTTACATTTACTATGTATCATCTTACATTCCGATTACTATAGCCTATGGTGCTCAGTAAATATTTGCTGGCAAAAGGTAAAAAAAGTCTAGTTGGTCCAACTCAATAAACAATATATTGATTATACATATGTGTGTGTGTGTGTGTGTGTGTGTGTGTGTGTGTGTGTATATTTGCACACATATATACTGAACCTACTACATTGTACACAAAGAAAGGTCTGGCAATCTACTTCCAAAAATCAGTCAATGAAAACCCTAGAGATCACAATGGCCTGATCTGCAACTGCTCATGGGGATGGTGCAGGACTAGGCAGCGTTTTGTTCTGTTGTGCACGGGGTCATCATGAGTCAGGGTCAACACAACGGCAGCCAACAACATCATATTATTGTATACATGGGCAGAATCCATGTCTATAAGGAGAGAAGGAAAGAGAAAGGAATGTTTATTGTGTATTTAACAGGTGCTTGGTGCTTCCTGTGTATAGCATCATTTAATCTTCATTACACCCTGAAAAACAGGAATGACCCTTATTTTACAAAAGAATAAAAACAAGAGGATAAGAGAGTATTTAAGAGAATGGGCTTTAAAGTTTAACAAACTGGATTTAAATCCTAACTTTATCATTAGTATGTTGAAAAAAGCGAGGAGACAAAAACTCAGTGGACCTGCTGATTTTCATCTCAAGAACAGTTTCAAACTGTGGGAAATTCAGAGCTTGGATGAAGAGCCTACCCTTTCCTTCAAAGGAGAGGCCAGGTTCCGGAGGAGATTCCTTGGTTCCAGATTTTCACCAAGTAAAAATTTAAGCACAGTCAAGAGCACCTAAAAAAGTGTTATTTAAATACCAGAGTCATTTCCCAGCGCCCTTTCTCACTACACAGACAGGACTGCTTAAACAAAATTTCATTCCCAAAGCGAAATCTTCATTTACCAGACCAAGTCTATGAGCCACTGGGAGAGGTATATGAAAAGGAAATGGAGGAAGTGTCTTACAATTAGAACAAAACAACTATTCAAAGAGAATCACTTAATTAGGGTAGATTTTGTTCAGTGAATACAGAGAAAGGGATTTTTCCCATATACCACATATTTCTGTTTTGTCCCAAGATACTGACCTGTGTGCTTAGTGGCCTGGGTGGGAAATAAATTCCAAAGATGGAGAAACCTCTCCTGGTGGGTAACTCCACTTTCTAGAAGCATCAGTCTGATATAGTTCAATTCTAGCTGCACTGCCTCCCAGGTACACTCCTGAGCATATTACTTATCAGGAAAATACCTATCTCATAGTGATGCAAGAAATTAAATTTGGTAATTTATGTAAAGTTTACAGCACAGAGATTGATATATGGAAGGTACTGTTATGGATTGAATTATGTCTCCCAAAAATATGTGTCAACTTGGCTAGGCCATGATTCTCAGTATTATGTAATTATCCTCCATTTTGTGATCTGATGTAATTATCCTCCATTTTGTGATCTGTTGTAATTATCCTATGTATTGTAAATCCTAACCTCCATGACGTTAATGAGGCAGGATTAGAGACAATTATGTTAATCAGGCAGGACACAATCTACAAAATTAGGCTGTAACTTGAGTCAATCTCTTTTGAGATATAAAAGCAGAGATTGAGGGACCTCATACCACCAAGAAAGAAGAGCCAGAATGGAGTGCGTCCTTTGGACCCAGAGTCCCTGTGCTGAGAACCTCCTAGACCCAGGGGACAACTGATGCCAAGACACATGGAGATCTCCAAGGAATGCTGGGCTCACAGATACTGAAAGGAGACAAGGATCTTCCCCCAGAACCAACAGAGAGAGAAAGTCTTCCCCCAGTGCTGGCACCCTGAATTTGGGTTTCTAGCCTCCTAAACTGTAAGAGAATAAACTCCTGTTTGTTAAAGCCATCCACTTGTGGTATTTCTGTTACAGCAGCACCAGATAACTAAGACAGGTACTCAGTAAAGAATAGTTGTTTTTAATATTAGTACTATGGATACTATTCTGATATTGAGCAAAATGACTAAAAGGAAAAGATAAAAGCTCCCCATGAGGCCCTTGGGATAAGTGTGATCATTAATCTAAGAATTCCTTCTGGAAACTGAAAGACACAAAGTCACTTTTGTGACTAAACTGATAAAAGATGATTCCAAATGGATAACTTACTGATATTGATCTCTTCTTCATCATAAACATCTACTTCAGTCAGCCGAATGAGCATTCTGGACAAAATACTGAGGAACTGGAGGTAGGCACCTGTCTTCCCAATCTGTAAGGACATTCAAAGAAGAGCTAACAGTTAACAAGGCCTTGTTCATATACCAGGCACTATCTGAAACAGCTGACATGATTCATGCCTTCTATCTCATTTAGAGATCTCATTTAGTTAAAACGAGCAAAACGGATGCAAAGACATTTGCGGGAAAGCATGGCCTAAAGGAAACATGGCAAGCTAACAGATGCATTCCCAAGAGCAGGAAGCCTGCCTGCTTATAATCATCGCAAGAGAGTCTCCAGATTTTAGCCGACCACATTTTTTAAGCTGTTAGGAAATAGGGCTTTATCATAAGTTCAAGAAAGTTTGCTTTTTAAAAATACGAACTTATAATACAGACCAGAATAATGTCTTAGTCTTATATAATTGCAAAATCGTTATTCTTATATTAATTGATATGTCTATAGTAAGATAACAAAATTAATTGTATGAGAGAAAAATCTGACTTCTCAATTCTCTCCTCTAAAGCCCAGGGACGCTGGTGGGATAGTGGTTAAGAGCTACGGCTGCCAACCAAAAGGTCAGCAGTTCAAATTCACCAGGTACTCCTTCTCTGTCTTCCTGTATCAAAGAGTCCCTAACTCCCTCAGCCCAGTACCAGGCTAGTACACTGCTGTACTATTAGTCTCAGTTTTTGTTACGTTTGTTTAAAGAGACATCTGTGGACTAGCCTAGGACCCTCTCTCCCTCCTCTGATAACATTACTCAAGGAACGTGCTTTCCAAGTTTGCGGCCCAATGCCTGGTTCACAGTAAGAATTCAACAAATGGTAATGACTAAAAATAACTTTAAAAAGGGAAATATAAAACCCAACCAGCAGAAGCTTCAGAGAAAATAGGTGCAATACATATAATAGACAAAGGATTAAAATCTGTAATATCTAAAGAGCTTCTACAAATCAACAAGAAAAAGTCAAACAGCCTAAAGGAAAAACAAACAAGGGAAACAAACCAGAAAATCACTGGGAAAAAAGTATCAATGACCCAAATACATAAAAATACATTCAAGCTTACTAATGAAACAATGTATGATATATTACTTTTCACCTATCCAACTGGCAAAAATTTTAAAGAGTAATAACATCCAGGAATGTAAGGGTATAGGGAGCTCAGGATTTCTTTTTAAAAAGCATTTTTTCTGAAATTTTTAGAATTACAAATCATAACAGTTCAAGCAACACAGATGGATAATGAAGCAGAAAGTTAAATATTCTTTCTCCTTGCCGTCCCAAATCCTACTCCCCTCCCCAGGGAACAATTTAGTGGCTATCCCATCAGAGATTTTTGGAGGCATTTCCACATACATACAAACACATTTTTTTTTTCTAATTGATATTAAACTCTGTATATTATTCTGCAACTTGATTTTTCCATTTAAATATCTTAGAGAAACTTCAATGTCCGAACATAGAAATCTACCTCAAACTTTGTATGACCAAGTTCCATGACACAGTCATTCCCAAATTTATTGAACTGAGCCTTTACCAATGAAATTTAAATTGTTTCTATTTTTTTTTTCACTCTTGTAAAAAATAGCAAAATAAGCATCCCTAGACATACACATCTTTGTGCATGTAGGTTTGTATTTCTTGGGATAAATTCCTCAAAATAAATTTGCTATGTCAAAAGTTAGCGCGTTTTAAATTGTGACTGTGATGATACTGGTGATGATGATAACAATTCAGCAACTAACATTTATTACATATTTTCTATGGGTAAGGCGATCCTCATGTTATCTACAATTATTCTCTCCTTCAATTCTCACAACATTCCTATGATATAGATGCTATAATTTTCCTCATTCTAAGATGAGGACACTGAGGCACAGAGAAGGTTAGTAACAGGGCGTCAGGTAACGTTTGAGTCAAAACTCAAACCCACGCAGCCCAACTTCACAGCCCACCTCCTAACCACTGCACTGTTCTGCCAAAGCATCTTCCAAAAAGCCAACCGCAATCTACATTCCTCCTTCTCCTCACACACTCATGATACTTGACATTCGTATCCTTTTAGATTTTTTGCCATTTGATAGGTGAAAATTGTCTTTCATTGTTAGGGAACCCATGAGTTTGGGGAGAGCTGGGGCAGGGAAACAGGCCCCCTGCCTCCAAAACCTTCCAATGCAGAATCGGGGAGTTTGGTTTCTAAGGGTTAGTGTGAGTCAAACTGCAGGCTTGCTGTGAGGACCAAATGAGATCGTGTGGGAAGTGCAGACACAGTCTGGGGGAGCGAGAAGCACCCACAGAGATGCCTCCGTCCACCCCCCACGGTATACAAACAAAAGAGGAAACTTGGGTCACCCAGCCAGTGAGCGGCAGGCCAGGTCCTGGTCTCCAGCCCCTGACCACCCATCCACTAGAGGGCCACCACAGACTGTACCATGGGAAAGACAAAAAGTGAGTAAGGGGGTATTTTCAGCTCCACCCCTGCCCCTTTTGGGCACCAACACAGAGACACCCCTGAGTTGAGTCTGAGCTCATGGCGAGCGGCTGCAGCACCAGCAGCAGACACACCTGAGGGGGCCCGCCGAGCAGCAGCCTCCGGGGGTGGAAGCGGTCCATGCGTCCCTCTGAGCGGTTGCTGTAGTCCATGTGACTGGGCCGGGGCACTGTCCACTGCCGGTAGTAGAGGGACTGCTCTGTAGACGTCATCATCTTGCTGAGCAGGGGGCGGAAGGAGCTGGCCCACATGACTGAGTGGGAGGGCAGGAGCGAGGCGGCCTTGGGCAGGCCGCTGCTGTCAGTGGACATGACCATGTCGTACACCAGCTTGGGCAGGAAGACGATGGGTGGCTGCCTGCAGGCCTTGGTCATGGAGCACTGGGAGGCCTGCGGGACGAATGTGCCAGATGTGGGCACTGTGGGGGAGGAGGAGGAGCCCGAGGAGAAGAGCTGGGAGGACGACGAGGTCACTGACACCTGGATGCTCCTCTGGCTGGTCTTGAGGCAGGAGTCAGGCTGAGGGACCAGCCCAGGGCTGTGTCTGCTGATGACTGACTGTGACCCCTGACTCACCCTGAGTCTCTGTCTGTCACCAGGGGCTGTGACCTCTTCTGAAGGGCCGCAGGGCTGTGGAGATCTGGCCTGCTCTCCCTGTGAGGGCCCCACCGGCTGTGCCGAAGACTCACCACACAGAGCCGAGCCTGAGGAGAGATGGACCTGGTCAGTCACACCCCAAGAATAACTGGTCGCAAAACTTGCAGGTTACTCTTGTTTCTGCAGCACAAATTACCTTTACCTGCCTACTACTGGAGCCCTGGTGGCGCAGTGATTAAAAGCTCGCCTGCTAACCAAAAGGTCAGCAGTTCAAATCCACCAGCCACTCCTTGGAAACTCTATGGGGCAGTTCTACTCTGTCCTGTAGGGTGGCTATGAGACGGAATCGACTCGACAGCAATGAGTTTGGTTTAGCCTATTACTGGGAATTTTTGTTAATGAAATTCCATCTCTGGTTAAATAAAAACTCATTTCTCCTTATAACAAAGCCAAGATCTACTACCCAGAAGAGCCAGCACCGTGCACATGGTGTGGATTTGTCCCACACGACCCTATCTCCCTCCACAGCATCAAAGTCTCTGTCCTCTCCTCTCCGGTCCCACTACCACTGACATGGTCTGGCTCTGAACTGCTCACCTTCAGTGCTCTACCGACACTCATGCTTCTGGGCGCGCTGGTCCCTGGAACACCCTCCTCCTTCCTTACCTCACGGACAGCAAATCTCACCTTCTGCACCAGCACAATGGGGGCTCTAGTTCCAATGTGCAGTGAAGCTCACAAGACACAATAGGCTTTAATCTAACAGTACAT
The DNA here is from genome assembly GCF_000243295.1 of Trichechus manatus latirostris. Classification (NCBI taxonomy): domain Eukaryota; kingdom Metazoa; phylum Chordata; class Mammalia; order Sirenia; family Trichechidae; genus Trichechus; species Trichechus manatus. Next base: position 7,212,535 of record NW_004443959.1, read on the forward strand.
CGACTTAGGCGTCCCTGGGTGGTGCAAATGCTGCTAACTGAAATGCTAGCTGTTCGAGTCCACTCAGAGGCACCTCAGAAGAAAGGCCTGGCGATCTACTTCTGTTTATAGACATTGAAAAACCTATGGAGCACAGTTCTACTTTGACACACCTAGGGTCACCATGATCAGGATCGACTCAACAGCAACTGGTTTTTGTTTGAATATTTACTCGATAGGAAATGCAGTGTGCGCAGTATCCTCATCTCATTGGGAGGCCCAGTGGCTACCCAAGTACAGAGTTTCTCCTGTCCTCTCACCCACATGGAACGTGTTTGGTGCTACAGATGAGAGCCCAAGTGTGTGTGGGTCACCTTGACACACAGAAGCAACAGCCCTGGTTTCCATCCTTTATATCATTCTATCACGTGACGTCCAAGGCCTGCAGGCCAGCTCCCAGCAATTCCACAGATCTGAGGTTTCACAGAAAACAGGGCAGACACAGTATCTCACATCCATCTCAACTCTATAGTTTCCAAGGAGACAGTACTGTGAGAGGACAGGCTGCAAGGTCAGCTTGAGCCTGACACCCCCTTTACCCAGCCCTTCCCTGTGATGCCTTCCCTCCCCCAGCAGTGCTTGGTTCAGCCTTCTGCATCCTACAGATAACACCACGTAGGTAACCTGTGTATCAGAGTCTTCCCCATGGGATCCTGAGCTCCCCAGCAAGGACTGCCTCACTCGTCTCTTTATCCTGCATCTAGCGCTCAGTTAAAGATTGCTGAAGGAGAAGAGGGGCAGAGAGAGAAAACGCACTACGGGTCTTGTCCCCTTCAGCTTAGGGCTGATTCCTGTTGAAATGTATCTTCCTCAGGAAAGACACCTAAAGTGATCAGCTTAGTGTAAACAGAGGAAGAACAGGGCTGGGGAGGCTGCGAGAAGCCCAGGCATCTCACCTGGGGGTGGAAGGGGGGAGGGGGTTTACAGATGTGCATGAAGGAGTAAAAAAGAGGCATGAGGTTCAAATTAGATAAGGGGACCTTTTCATTCACTTCCCCAGGTTGGTGAGGACTGGCCTGGCAGGGCCCTGAGAACACAGATCCACACTGAACATTTCTAACCATCCACCCTCTAGACCTTAGTTGGTTTGTCCCTGGTTAAATCCACAGAGATCGTAGGTCTATAAAAGAGATGGAGCCCAGGTTCCAGCCCTGGTCCTGATCCTGACTCCTGTGTGACTGGACCAAGCCTCACCCCTCCCTGGACCCCTGTCTCCTCATCCCTGAAATGTGGAGATTGGATCTGAGGCCAAGAGAAGCATCTCCAGGCAGAGGTCCCTAAGACCCCTCTGAGAAATCCTTGCTAAAAAAGTCAGCTCACCTGCCCGGAGGATTCCCAGAAGGAGGAGAAAGGTTGGTTGAGAGTCTGGATGCTCCACTTCTCCTGAAGCCACTGTACAGACTAGAATGTTCTCCAGAAACTGTCTGAACAGCTGTCAGGCAGGGGACAGGGGATAAACAAAGCACCATGCCTCTCCTCCTGGAGTGACCTGGATTCACTCACCCATTTGCCAGCTTCCCTCTGCTGCCCTGTTGTTGTTGTGTGCTGTTGAGTCAATTCTGACTCATAGCGACCCCATAAGACAGAGTAGAACTATTCCATAGGGATTCCAAGACGGTAATCTTTATGGGAGCAGATCACCACGTCTTAAGATTCCCTACACTGTTTTGGGCAAAAGAATACTGTTCTCCTAGCCTGTGAATCAGATCCTCCTTCAGACACGAGCTTGAGGCTGATGCTAAAGCCTCATCTGACTCCAGTCAGCGGGCATCTGTGAGTGAGATGCTAACCTACCTGCTTACTCATCATTCACAAGCTGCATGAGGACAAGGGGTAAGAAGAAAGGCAACCGAAGATGTGTCCAGCCAAATCTCTGGTGTGCTTTGACCTCTTCCTCCATAGATCACACCACAAAGTCTTGCAGGTCACCACTCCACCACAGCCAGGCTCCCACACGCATGCTAACGTAGCCCACTGGACCACTACTGCTTGCAAGCACTACATACGCTTTCATGCCCTTGAGTCTTTCTTTGCCCATAAATTTTCCTCCACCTGGAATGCCTTCTCCACCAAGGCCAAGTGAAAAGTCATCTGCTCTCTGAAACCTTTAGTGACCATACCTTACCCATAAATCTGCACTTCTACCTGAGCAAAATTAGCTACTTCTCAATATGCATAACCAAAACACTTGGTGTGTGTGAACATATGGGTACAAAAAAAAGGAGCACCTACTGCATAGGTTTTATGAGGAACAATGAATTCCTTGAGGGTAGGCCCATATTTAATTTATTTTTCAATGCTCTGATTGAGATATAAAGTAGATTCTCAATAACTGTCTGCAGCTAGAAGCCAGGGGATATTGCTCATGTGTGCTAGCAGTGCCTGCTGTAGCAGACCAAAGGACCCTTAGGCCAGAGGCTATATGAGGCTTTTTATTCACATCCCTGACTCCTACACCACAGTGCACTTCTGGGTACAGGACTCTGTGAACACTTGTTGCCTTTCCCCCAGTGAAATCTTCCTGTCTACTTTTCATCATCAGACTCAACAAGAATACCTCACCCTCAGTACCTCTCCTCCCCAGAGGCACAGTGAGGTCCCTAACCAGCCAACTCCATGGGGTGAAGACCGGAGAATAGCCCTTCTGACACTGCTCATTACACTGCCTGCAGCCCAGGCCACAACAACAGGCAGAGTCCACAAGCTTCTCCTAAAAAAAGGAGCAAATGAACCTTCCAGCCTTGCCCAAAGCCTTCACTTTCGCAGATGCCAATCAAGAAAAACTTTTACTTCAAGTTCTCAGGTGCCAATCAAGAACATCTGGTTCTTCAAAGATTTTCTTCTTTTTCCAGTTCAGGATGAAAATAAAAGCTCAGCAAATAGCCCTATTCACATTTCCTTTCAATCTCCAAAATCTCAAAGAACAGTTCAACAGCATGACCTTCCCCATTTGGAAAGACTTACTGGACGCTTTAGAGGAGAGGGATGAAGATGCCGAGTCGTGCGAGCATGATCTTTCCCTCTTCATGGGACTTCTCTTCTCTGAGGTGGAGCCTGTTTCAAAACAAATACACTGAAAATGCATTGTAATCATCTCTTGCATTTGTCCAGAACTTTAGAGTTTATAATGTACATTCACAAGTATCATCTCTCCTCATTCATTCAGCTACCATTTTGCAGGTACCCACCACTGACTGAGCACTGAGGAGACAGAAATGAGGTGCAAGCCAATGAGGCACTCACAGTTGAGTGGGAGTTCCCACGTATAAGTCGTCAGGTATAATATGGGACCTGTGGGAGCCCAGGGAGGAGCCCTGGTGGCGCAGTGGTTAAAACACTCAGCTGCTAACTGAAAGGTCGGCCGTTTGAACTCACTATCTGCTCTGTAGGAGAAAGATATGGCAGCTGCTTCCATAAAGATTACAGCCTTAGAAACCCTATGGAACTGACTTGACAGCAATGGGGTTTTTAGAAGCCCAGGAATCCCTGGGTGGTGCAAATGGTTAAGCACTCAGCTACTAATCAAAAGGTTGGTAGTTCGAATCCACCTAAAGATGCCTCAGGAAAAAAAGGCGTGGTAAGTTACTTAAGAAAAGTCAGCCATTAAAAACCCTATGGAGCACAGTTCTACTCTAACCCTACGACAATCCATGGGGTTGCCATGAGTTGGAATCAACTCAACAGCAACTGTTTTTTACGGGAACTCAGAGGCCAAACTCCCATCTAGTGTGGGGAAGTAGAAGCAGGGAAATCTTCCTGGAAGAGGTGACATCTAAACTGAGTCCTGAAGGGCCAGTAGGGGTTTCCAGGTAAAGGAAAGAGGAATGAGAACTTCAAGTGGTGGAAAGAGCATCTGCATAGCCCTGAGGTGAAAAAGAGCAGAGTACATGCAAGGAACTGCTACAAGCTCAGTGTGGCCAGGAGCACAGGATGCAGTGTGGGGGCTGGACAGCTGAGAGCCACCGACTAAAGAGAAGGGTCAGGAAATGCCAAGGCATGTGGGTTTATCCCACAGGCAACAGGAAACTTAACGCATTTTAATCAGGGTCACGTTCCTGGTTGTGAAAGATCTGTAGCGCAAGTCTGTAGGGCAAGTCTTTTAATCCCTATTATTTTACAGAGAAGAGCCCTGGTGGCGCAGTGGTTAAGCGCTTGGCTGCTAACCGAAAGGTCAGCAGTTCAAACCCACCAGCTACTCAAGGGAGAAAGATGTGGCAATTTTCTTACATAAGGATTTACAGCTTTGGAAACCCTATAGAGTCACTATGAGTCAGAATCAACTCGATGGCAGTGGGTTTGGTTTTTGGTATTTTACAGATGAGCAATCAGAGACCAGGAGAGGTTGAACAACTTGTCCAAAGGCACACAGTTAGTGGACGGGGGAGGGAAGGGATTGGAGTACAGGTGTTCAGACTCCATATCGATCACTCTTCCACTACGTCATACTTCTTCACAAATGCTTCGTGCTGTTTTTATTATGGGCTTTTAATGTTTTCTAGCTACACTGCTAACTATAGCCAAATACCCTGCACTGCTGATTTATGTGTCCTATTAATAATATGGGAAACCCTGGTGGTGTAGTGGTTAAGAGTTTGGCTGCTAACCAAAAGGTTAAAAATATGGTGTTGGATTTTGAGAGTCTGCACATAAACTGGCTTATTTTCATAAACCTCAGTAATCAAGAACCTGCTGTTAAGTTGATTCACACAGAGGAAATAAGCAAGTGAATCTTATACCAACAAGTATTTTTACCAGCATGAACTTGAACCCTAAGCAATCTAAATTCTCCTTCCTGTCCTTTACGAATTCTAGAGCTAGGAAGAAATAGCGTAATTGCCATTTTCTCATACCACCAAAAAAGAAAGAAAGGAAAAGAAAAAAAAAGCAATCTGAGTTCAATGAGAGGTTTTCTCCATTTCCTTTATCAAAGACTTATCTAGAAACTCTCATCCATAGCTTCTAACCAACCAACAGTGCCCCAAAGACCACACTGAACTGGAGACAGCCATCCAGGTAGGCGCACTGCTGACTCAAAGATTAAAAGCCAGAGAAGATCTGCCGGCAGGAGCAGCAGGGTTGGAAGACAGTCTGGCCCTCACCTTCCGTCACCAACTCCTCATCCTCGTTATCTGTGCTGCTCAGTTTCTCCGCGTCACTCTCCAGGGCCTCGTTCACAGTCCCCTTCTCCAAGGGAACCTCGTTACTCACAAAGTAGGCAGCCAGGCCAAGCTCCTGCTCCAAGGCCGTTCTCACCAGGCAGGAGGAGTTTATTAAACGCAGGTCACAGTACCTTAAAGACCTGGGAGGAAACAGGACATCCTTTCAGTAGGTATTTATGGGTGCCTTCTATCAATGAGGCCCTGCTCTTGGTGCTGTGGGAAATGGTGCTTCACGCCAACCCCACGCCCGCCTCGTTATGACACTTGGGCTTGTATAAATGAAAAGCAAACAGCAAAAGCTGCAAAATCAATGTAATAGTAAGGCTTTGGGGCACCAGCCAAGTATTTATCCCTGTGCTGCATGGAAATAGAGGACTGGATTTCAGGGTAGCAGAAGTGAGGGCTGGAACCCTGCTCTGCCACTTCCTGGTGATGGAACCTTCAACAAGCTGTGCAGCTTCTCTGAGGCTCAGATATTTCCATCTGAAAACTGGGACTAGGTATTAATAATCATCCAAATGGGTGGTTGTGATGGTCGCATGTAATAAGTGGGCATTTAATTATTCAACCAACACTTGAAATGTGCCGGGGACAGTACTATGGGATATGATGGTGACCAAGTCACACACGGTCACTCCCTTACCGGATGTGAGTGTCTGGGAAGACAGACACCAAGTCATGAAGTATGTGGAGTAGTGAGAAGTAGTGAAAGGCCAGCACAGCACTCAGGGCTGTGTAACAGAAACAGCAGACAGCTTGGAGAGAAGCGGATGGGGTTTAAACCAGAGTGAGCAACTTACTGCTCATGGGACCTCAGGCCAATGACCTTTGATTTAACTCAACTATAAAACAGGATAGTAATAGTATTGTTGCAAGGATTAAATGCACTATTAAAAGTCTAGCACAGTGCCTGGTATACAGAAGGTACTCAATAAATGCTTGCTAAAATTTGCAGTAGATTAAGACATTGTCCTAGTCCTTAAGAAGTTGAGGAATGAAAGAATACATGTGAAATAGCAACCACCACCGTCAAACATTTTGCAGCCACCCCTTCACCTGACCCATTAACATGCAGAGTGCACAGTGAACCCTGCTTAAATGTGGTGTCGCCCAGGGGACAGAGGCAGCCCTAGAGCCCAGTGTCAGCCAGACTGGCTTAACCTCTCAAAGCCTCAGTCTCTTCATCAGTAAGATGGAACTACTGAAACAATACCTTTCCTCCCAGGGTTATGGTTAAGAGTCTAGGACAGTGTCCCAGCACATAACAGGAACTCAATACACATCAGCTCTTGCTATCATTCCGTTACACGAGGAAAGACATGCAAGGGCTCCACAGCACGGCTGCCTGCTCTCCTCCATGGGCACCTATGAAATCTTTAAAGGCCAGCCTGTCACTACCAATCCAAGCAGCTGCCTTGCAGGAGGCCCAGTGTCCTCTGTCCCAAGTGTCTGCCCATCTGTGTGGCGGCCGAGAGGCTCCTGAAGACTCTGTATGTGTGGCTGACCTCTGCACAGCTCCAGCAGAACACAGCCTTCAAAACGGTCACCTCCTTGTTCTGAAAAACCCAGACTCCTTCCCAAGCTGCAACAGTCTGCCCAGAACACGTCTGACAACCAGGTGGGGCCAGCTTTCGAAGCAGCCAGGTTTGTAGCAGGAGCTGCAGCCTGAGCCCCAGGGATCATGTGAGACTCATAAATGGCACTACCATCCCTGACTCACCTACAGTGATCCCGATGGGGGAAACTGATAGAGGCATTAAACCTAGCTCCGGCTGCAGGGCCCTCCATCCACAAACAGCCCCACCACGAGCCCAAACAGTGCCTTTCTGAGCATTAGAAGAAGCTGCCCCTTCCTCAGACACATTTTACTGCCATCTGCTGGAAAAGTCAAGTAACAACTATACAAATCTATGAAGACTATGAGTGTGTATGGCGCCACCTAGAGTCAGGCAGCGCCAGCCTGGGCTGGCAAACCACACTCCGGTAGGCCAGGCCCATCTATCAGCTCCGGCCCTGCTTTGCTGGTTCCTCAAAGGCCATTAGGGGCAAAAGCACCCACCCGCCCGCCCCACACACTCACCTTGGCAAGGATTCTCCATGCGGGTCCATCCCACTGAATATTAAAATGCAAGGCAGGCCCTCCAACTCCAAGTAAGTCTGAGGTCTCCACTCAGCATCATCAATTTTCTGCCACATCTGCAGACAATTATAAAGAAATTAAAGCAGTGAGAATCCTGACTTCCTAACGAGCCCAGCCCCAGGTGAACCCTGGTGTCCCCTTTTAAGTACTTCCCATTGATTTACAGGAGCCCTAGTGGCGCAGTAGTTAAGGCTTCAGCTGCGAACCAAAAGGTCAGCAGTTCGAATTCACCAGCTGCTCCTTGGAAACCCTATGGGGTAGTTCTACTCTGTCCTATAGGGTCACTATGAGTCGGAATTAACTTGATGGCAACGAGTTTGGGTTTTTTTGGTGCTGATTTATAGTCCTCGCAAGATGTCTTTTGATAAATAGGGAAGATTTTATACTACAAGTAGGTACATAATCTAGTTCACCACTGTACTCCCAGCCCCCTAGAACACTGCCTGGAACATATTAGGTGTTCAGTAAATATCTATTACATGACTGACCGATTCTTTGGGAGAAAGCATATACCCTCAATTTTCTCTAATGTTCTTTCCTACGTTCTCTCAATCATGGTGTCGTGCGTTTCATTCATATCTTTTCACTCATTTATTCTTTTTTTTGTGATTTTAGTACTGAGTTGAAAGGATGCCTGTGGGCCATACTCTTGTGGTTTCTACAGTCCTGTCACACCAGTAAGTCTGGTCTTTTTTTGTGAGTTAGAATTTTGTTCTATATTTTTCTCCAGCTCTGTCTGGGACCCTCTATTATGATCTCTGTCAGAGCAGTCAGTGGTGGTAGCCGGGCACCATCTAGTTTTGCTGGACTCAGTCTGGTGGAGGCTGTGGTCGTTGTGGTCTATTAGACCTTTGGACTAATCTTTCCCTGTGTCGTTGGTTTTCTTCATTCTCCCTTGTTCCAGATGGGGTGGGACCAGTGGAATCTTAGATGGCTGCTCACAAGCTTTTAAGACCCTGGATGCTACTCATCAAAGTAGAATATAGAACATTTTCTTTCTAAATTGTTATGCCAATTGAGCTAGATGTCCCCGAGACCATGGTCCCTAGCCCTCAGCCCAGTAATTCGGTCCCTCGGGGAATCTGGATGTGTCTATGAAGCTTCCATGACCTTGCCTTGGTCAAGTTGAGCTAACTTCCCTCATTTATTCTTTTAATACTCTTCTCTAGCCCTTTGGCATTTTCCCTCACCTGCAAGTTAAGTGAGAACCTACTACGAGCCAGACAGGCACTGTGTGAGGCGCTTGGGAAGAGGAGGTCTGTGGGGTGTGGTCCTTGCCCTCCACCGCCTGGGGGAGGGGCCAGATGATGGGGAGACAGCTAATGACAGTGGTTGGCACATGGGCTGAGGCAACAAGAAAGCATCAAACCGGCCTTGTGGGGCGGGGAGGGAGCTTCCTGCAGGAAGAAAAGGAATTTTGAAGGCCTAGAAGCAACAGCTAATTAGACGAGGAGAAGAAATACACCCTGGGAAGAAAGAAAAGCTTAGCAAGATACTGGATTTTGGGACAGTTTATAGGTAATTCGGCACCACTGGTTTGAAAAATATACACAGGCAAGTGGCAAGAGGTGAGGCTAGAGGGGCTGGGCAGATCTTGAGAGTCCACAACTGCAAAGTTAAGGAGTTTGTTGACATGCCCCGCCCCTACTCATCCCGCTTTCTCACCACATCATCACCCACCTTGAGCTGCTTCACAAAGTGCTTCCCGACAGTGATGCCGGAGCTGGGGTTGCCCAGTATGATCTCAAAGTGCTCCTCCAGGGCCAGCCGCTCCCGCACGTGGGAGAGCCGCTCATAGGCCACGGCTGCCAGGGGCGAGCAGGGGACCCGCAGCAGGACCATGAGCCCATGGCCACAGGGGCACTGCTTAGAGGAGTTGATGAGGTTCTGAGTGATCTCCAGCGTCTCCACGGACGTATAGTTCTTCATCTGTGAGAGGCCGCTCACGGCCATCATGGCCGCCGCATAGTGCTGCACAAGAACAAAGGTCCTGATCACCGCACTGTGCAGGCGGGGGAACCTGCAACACAAAGAGACCGATCGTGATGCGGGGCCAGTGCACGCCAACGCAGAGTCCTCTGTGAAGAAGAAGGCCCTCCCTACTGCAAACACGTAACCCAAGACACCTGTCAGTTTGGGCTGACAAGTACAGCAATGCCCAAATTACAAATGAGTTGTATTTCCAAAATTCCTTTTGGAGTCAACTGTTTCGAACTTGAGTACCTTTTTTCCTTAGAAGCCAAATTATAAACTGCTGTGTCGTTTCCAGCTAAGAAACAAAAACAGAGGTTCATTGTTATTTTTGTTTTTCACTTAGTAGATACTCAGTAAATGTTTGTGCAGCAAATGAATAAAATGCATGGCTATTTAGTCTACTGTCAGCTTAACTTCTATTTCCATGAGAAGTTAGGTAATTTTCCCAAAGTTCCAACTAGAAATAGAACCACTCACAATCCATATAGTGTAGAAGTGCAGCTACCAAGAAAAAAAAAAAGCCAAACCCACTGCTGTCGAGCTGATTCTGACTCACAGAGACCCTATAGGATATAGAACTGCGCCATAGTTTCCAAGGCTATAATCTTTACAGAAGTAGACCGCCACATCTTTCTCCTGCAGAGCAGCTGGTGGGTTTGAACAGCTGACCTGTTGGTTAGCAGTCGAGCTCTTAACCACTGCACCACCAGGGCTCCTTTAGTGCAGCTACCACATACCCCAAATTTTGTGGGACAGCCCTAAAGGCACACCCTTGTATTTATTCCAACTACAGCAAATTATTAGAAATGTGACTAAATGTGATTTAATTGGACAGATAAATTACAAATCAGAACACATCCAATCAAACCAAGAATCCCAAGCGCTGCTTCAGAAATTGTGGTTATTATATAGGAGGAGGCCAGTGTCTCCACGTGAAGGTGGTTACTACCTCCACAACCACATGCACTGCTAGAGCGTCTCTGACCCATGTGTCAGAAACCGATCCCGAAGGACCACCAGAAAAGTCCAGATCACTGTGCATTTCTCAGCAGGAATAAACAAATTGATGTCCTTTATACAAAACATTCTCATATAAGGAGCTTATTTAGCTGAAATGAGCCTCCTTGACTCAGCAGCTTTTTGGAGCAAAGATAAAATAGTTTCTTGACCTACAATGATAGGAACCATGCCACGGCCATGCAGTTCCCACCACGATCCTGCCACCTGAGCTCCTATTAGGGCAGCCAGCTCACCTTCCCAACAGTATCTCTGATAGCATCTCTGACTCCACTATGATGTCTTCTCCTCCTTCTTCTTCCTGTCCATCATTCTTCTCCCTTTCTTCATGCCTCCCTTAGCACTTGAACTACTCTCTGGGTTATATAAACTGAAGTCTTCTCGGAAACCTTGCCATTGCCAATGTTATCTCAGGAAGGCACAGCTGGTCCGTGCAGTACAGCACAAAGGAGACTCAGTGGCCCAGAGACTGCTTTGCCCTGTCTTGCGCATTTGCCAAATAATTCTCAGGAAGAAAGAAAGACAGCAGTGTGGAAAATGTCCTATATTACTGTCCCAGCTATGGTGGCCTCTTGTCACCTTGAGCAAGGTAATAAGGGCAAATGTCACTTGGGGAGAAGCATGTGCCTCTTCCCATGACTGCTGGCATGGACATTCAGATACAGGGTTCACAAGTCAGATGTTCCTAATTCTGAGATGTACCCACTCAGGGTTCTCATAAGGTGGGAAAGGCCTGCAGTCAACTCTGTTCCAAGGATGAGCAGAGACTCCTGCTTCTGACTAAGATGGAGTAACAGGGACCAGATATATCCTTTGCCTGAAACAACTAAAAAAACTGGACAAATATATGAAACAGTAATGTTTCAAGACATTGGACATTAGGCAATAAAAGACAATGATTCTGACAAGTGGGAAACTAATTAGATGAATTCCCAGCTTCTGCCTGGAAAGAGCTTGTAGGCTGTCCTCATGAAGGAGGAACTCAGGCAAAGTCCAGTGGTCTTAGTTAATGAGATGCTGGAAATCCAGGGAGACCAAAGCAGCTGGTGTTCACAGGGCAAAGTACCAAAGAATAGAGAGATGCACAGATTGAGAACTTCAGAGATCTGCAGAGATCTCCCCCTCAAGTCTTTAGCTGAATAATGATCATTGCATGTATGTGCCAAGGTCCAGAAAAGAACCAACCTAAAATATTAATGGAAACAATCCCTGAAGCTCACATAGGGCTGGGAATAGTTGCTGTTCCACCATCACAGTAGAAAATATGAGAACTCATGGGACATTGTACTCAGAGGGTTTTTCCTCAGTAGTGGAGCAAAGTTAGGATTAGACTAAATACTGCACTGATCCTGACTAACAGAGATTAAAAGCAAGACTTGAAAGGATTAAACTGTTTCCAAGTTAACTGTATCTCAAAACAAACCTCTGAAAGATCTATAGGAATTCAAAGATATCCAGCACCTAACAACATAAAATTCACAATGTTTGACATCTGTGATGGTTAGGGTTGGCTGTCAACTTGGCTGGGCCATGATTCTCAGTAGTTTGGAAGTTATATAATGATGTATTTTGGCAGTTAATGTAATGATGCAATCATCCTCCATTTTGTGATCTGATGTAGTCATTCCCTATTTTGTGATATAATGTAAACAGCCAATCAGTTGAAAATGGAGTTTCCTTGGGGGTGTGGCCTGCATCCTATATTTACAGATGTTCTGGCAAAGCTCACATGGTCTGGATCCTGCATCTGACTTGCCATCCTCTGACCTCTGGTTCTTGGGAAATGAGCCAGCAGCCTGCTGCCTGACCTGCAGTTCTCGGTGTTTGCCAGCTCCCACAATCCCGTGAGCCAGAAACCTGCCAATTCTGGGTTTGTCAGACCCTGCAAGCATGTGAGTCAGGAGAAGCCTCCAGCCTGACACCAGACCCATGGATTTGGGACTTTCCGGCCTCCACAACTGCATGAGCCATTTCTTAGAGATAAATCTCTCTCTCTCTCTCTCTCTCTCTCTCTATATATATATATATATATATACACACACACACACACACACTTCACTGGTTTTGCTCCTCTAGAGAACCCAGCCTAAGACAACATTAAATCAAAAATTACTAGGAATATAAAGAATAAGCAAAATATAACCCCTAATGAAGATGTAAACATCAATCATCAGTCAATAGAAACTGACACAGAAGTGACACAATTGATAGAATTAGTACACAAGAATAAACAATTATTATACCTGTATTCCATATGTTCAAAAAGCTAGGGAAACATTAAGCATGTTAAATAGAGATATAAAAAAGACCCAAATCAAACTTCTAGAAAAGAAAACTACAATGTCTGAGATCAAAAGTAAACTGGATGGGATTGACAACAGATTGGACATTACAGGGAAAAAGATTAGTAAACATGAAAACATAACAGTAGAACTATCTAAAATGAAATACAAAGAGAAAAGAAAACTGAAAAAACAATGAATCAAGCGTAAGGGAGCTATGGAACAACTTCAAAAGTTCTAATATATATGTAATTGGAGTCCTCTAAGAGGGGAGGACGGAATGCAAAACATTTTTTTGAAGAAATAATAGCTGAAATTTTTTCATATTTGATGAAAACTCAATGAACTCAAGCACCAGAAACATGACAAAAGCTATACCAAGGCATATTTTAATCAAATTGTTTTAAACTGATGATAAATTTTTAAAAAAATTTTTTTTAAAGCAGCCAGGGGATATAAGGGAGACACCTTACATAGAGAGAAACAAAGACAAGGAGATTTCTTCTTGGAAATCATCCATGTCAGGAGAAAATGGAACGACATCTTTAATGTACTCAAAGGGGGGGAAAAGTCAACCTATAATCCTATGCCTAGGGAAATTATCTTTCAAAAATGAGGCAAAATATAGACTTTTTCAGACACACAAAAGCTGAAAGAATTCATCACCAACATACCTGCACTAGAAGAAATGTTAACAGAAGCCTTTCAGACAGAAGAAAAATGATACCAGATGGAAATTTGGATCTACACAAAGAAATAAAAACACTGGTAATTATAACGTTATATGGGTAAATATAAAAGGTGTTTTTTCTTATTACTTAAATATCTTTAAAAGATGATTGACTATCTAAAGCAAAAATAAGAAAACTGTGAGGTTTATAGCATATGTATAAGTAAAATGTATTATGACAACAGCACAGAGCCTAGGAGAGGATAAATGTAAATATACTGTTGCAAGACTCTAATACTATATGTGAAGTGGTATAATATCACTTGAAGCTGGATTGTGATAAGGTGAAGATACTATTAACTACAAAGCAATCACTAAAATATCACAACAAAGAGTTATAGCTAATAAAAAAGGGAGAATGAAATCATAAAAAGTACAATATCCAAAGAAGACAGAAAAAAGGAATATGGATCAGATGGAACAAACAGAAAACAAATTATAAGATGATAGATTTAAACCCAACTATATCAATAAGCACAGTAAATGTAAATAGTCTAAACATCTCAATTAAAATGCAGAGATTGTCAGATTGAATTTTCAAAAAGCAAGCCTCAACTATCTAAACTGACTTTAAATATAAAAACACAAACAGGTTAAAAGTAAAAGGATGGAAAATTACAAACCATGCTAACACTCATCAAAAGAAAGCTGTAGTAGCTGTATTAATACCAGATGAAGTAGATTTCAGAACAAAGAATATTAAATAGGGTTATTTCATAATGATAAAGGGGTCAATTTATCAAGAGACACTTCACCAAAAAAGATATGAATGGCAGATAAGCACATGAAAAGATGCTCAATATCATTAGTCATTGGAGAAACACAAACTAAAACTACAATGAGATGCTACTACATACCTATCAGAATGGCTAAAATCAAAAAGGCTGATCATACCAAGTGCTGGCAAGGATGTAGAGCAACTGGAACTCTCATACATTGCTGATGGGAATGTAAAATGATACAACTATTTTGGAAAACAGTCTGACAGGTTCTTAAAAAGTTAAACATACACCTACCACATAACCCAGGCCTTCCAGTACTAACAGAAATGAAAGCGTATATCTACACAAAGCTTTGTATGTGAATGTTCATAGCAGCTTTATTTGTAATAGCAAAACTGTAAAACAACCTAAATGTCCATTAAGCTGTAAATAAACTTTGGTTTAGCCATACAATAGAATACTATGCAGCAATTAAAAAAGGAATACACTATTGGTACATGCAACAAATAGATGAATCTCAAAATAATTATCTGAGTGAAAGAAAACAAACAAAAAGAGTATTGTATAACTCCATTTACAGAAAACTCTAAAAAATGCAAACTAATCTATAGTGGGAGAAGAGCAAGAGGGAGGAATTCCAAAGAGGCAGGAGGAAACTTTGTTCACTATCTTGTGGTGAGGTTTTTACGAGCGTATACTTATGCCAAAACTCATTAAATCGAACACTTAAAATATGTGCAGTATATCAGTTATGCCTCATTAAAGTTATTGTTACTTTAAAAAAGACAAGCATGTGGGAGGCAGGAACTAGAGACCAGCTCCAAATAGCACTGGCAGGCCAACCACAGAAAAGTACACAGGATGTGGCCCCGCAGAGAACTGTGCCCTCCTCTAAACCTCTGTGCTTGGCTCTAAAAGAACAAAGTTCCAGAGAAAACATATGGGAATAAAAATGGAAGTTGTTATTTGTCTAAATCTTTTATTTTTAAGCCTGAGTAAGCTTGTGTCAGATTTGTAGTCCCATGGGCAGATTTCCCAGCTGTCCCGTGGGATCCATTTGCAACACAAGGCTAGCTGACAGTCTGGCCATGCACGTGGTGGCAAGAGGCACTAACCTTGCCTGTTCTTACCTTGATTTCTTTCTGTTTCAAATTAATGGTTTTGAGAGTTTTCCTAGGAAGGCAGCATGGTATGGTGGAAAGAACATCAAATCCAGCTGTAGTCCCAGGTAGACACAAAGGGGCTGGGTGACCTTGGGTAAGTCACCTCTTCTTTCTGGTTCTCAGTTCCCACAATTGTAAAATGAGATGGTAGGACTAAATGACTCCTAGGAGTTCCTATGATCCTCCACACCTCAAGATTCCATGGTTTGATATTCTCTTCTAACTCAGTGAAATGTAAAATTTAACCTCTATCCAAGGTTTGGCAGAGGAGGAGAAGAGAAGAGATGGGGGAAGGGGGATGATGACAGCAGCTAACATTGAGCACATAATATGCACTGTCCTTACTGCTTTATGTGTATTAACCATTCAATCCTCATAACATCCCTATGAACCAAAACCAAACCCATTGCCGTCGAGTTTATCCAACTCACAGCGACCCTACAGGACAGAGTAGAACTGCCCCATATGGTTTCCAAGGAGCAGCCAGTGGATTGGAACTGTTGACCTGAGGTAGGTGTTATTATCCCCACAGAGAATTATGAAACTTTCCTAAAATCTCACAGATGGTAAGTGGTGATCCAGGAGGCTTGGTCAGTATGGCTTGGTGGTCATGTGGTTTTTAAGTCAAGTGACCAGGGTTTGGGTCCAGCTTCACTCTAAACCCCTTGTGTGACCATGGACAAGTGATCTAGCCTTGTCTCAGTTTCTTCATCTTCAAAATGCAGGTAACAATATTTTCTCTCTCACTGTGCTGTTGTGAGGATGATATTCTATAGTAAATGTAAAGTACTTAACCCAATCTCTACCACACAGTAAGCACTCAACATACGCTAGTTGCAGTGAGGAGAAGCTGGGGAGAGAAGCAGAGAAGCAGAGGAGCTGCAAAGGCAAGTTCTCTTAGCCTCCGTGTAAAATCTAGGAGGACTTCTTCACTAGGGCTTCGAACCAGTTCCTCCAGTTCAAACCCCTACTAAGAATTTGCATTTCTAACAAGTTCCCTGCTGAGAATTTGCATTTCCACCCCAGATAACCTGAATCAGATTCTACAGTTTAACAAGATCCCCAAGTGATTCTTACGTATAACTTCCTGGTTACTTGTTAGAAATGCAAATTCTCAGCTGGGGTTCAAACCGGAATGAACCAATTCAGAAGCCCTGTTCTTCACTAAGCTACTTTGTAAGAGCCCAGCTGCCAATCCGTGAGTTAGAGAATTGGCTTGATTACTCTTCTATCATTGTCATAGAGCTGGAAGGCATCAAAGAGGTTTAGTTCCTCAAAGAGTGTTCTGGGGACACTAATCCCACAAGATACTCCACATTCACCCTTACTAATAAAAGGGGGCTCCCTGATCAGATAAGTGAGATGCTGAACACTAGATCCTTCTCTTGGAGATGTATAGCAAGCATGGGCTCATTGAAGGCTCTGAGAACTCTCGTGGTGAAGAAATCCTTTTGTTAAATGTAACATTTTTCAAACGCATTTGACCATGGAATCCTTTTTGGCTTAACAACTATTAGCATACAGCCAAAGCAGCATTCCTTGGAACACAGCTTGAGGAACACGCTGTAATTTAATCTTCTGTCTACAAATGAGGTACAGTGACGGGTAGAAGAGCCCAACTCACACCAACAATTAGTGGCAGAGTCACTCATTTTGTTTTGCATTAGACAATCCTGATCTGGCTTTACAATATCTAAACTGTGTGGATGTCAGCAATTACTCAACCTCTCAGCCTCAGTTTCCTTATCTGCAAAATGGTAGCATTAATATCTAGCTCACAGGTATGTTTCAAGGGGGTTAAAAAGGCAAGCTCTGGAGTCAGACTACCCCTGGGTTCATATCCAGTTCTGTCACTTTCTAGATGTGTGGCCTGAGAAAGTCACTAGGTCTCTCTGTGCCTCGAATTCTTCATTTGTAAAATAGGGATAATAGCAACTTACTCAGAGTGGTTGTGAGGACTAAATAAGATAATGAAAGTTAAAATCTTGGAACAATGAATGGCACAAAATAAGCACTCAATAGACAAATGGAGGAAATAAAAAATGAAGCCAACTATGGTTATTGTTGCTTCCTTTAGACCTTTTGGTATCTTACCTCTCATTTCTTGCCCTCCCTTGATTCTCAAACACATAATTCGTATTCCAGCATATTTCTGTATTCTCATTTCTAAAATGTCCTGGAGCAACAGCATGACAAGGATACCACTGACACAAAGTGATTCAAATGCAGGACAAGAAATACACCAGGGTCCCTTTAATGGAGGGACTGAGTCAACCAGGAAGGAAGAGAGGTGAGCTTTCCTGGGACTCACTAGCTGGCTGCACACACCTCAGCTTGCACCTTAAGCTAGTGAGCATTTTTAGTAACTTCAGAGAGAGAAGTGTACCTTTTTCCTAATGCGGTGACCATGGCCTCAAAAGAACTATCGTATCTGAGCAAGGGGAGGCTGTGTCCCGAAAGGGTAGATTCAATAAATTCTGACAGCCCAAAGTACTTCTTATTTTCATGATACAAGTCCACTCCCTAAAACAGATAAGAGCATCAGTCACTCAAACGTTGCATTCACAAGGATAGCAGGAGGTTCGTATGCCAGGCATGCAGGTGACTTGGATTGGCGTCCTGGTCTAGATTGTACTGACTCTGCAGTTCCTTGCATGGCATTTTACAAATTTCCTTCCTCTCCCAATCCAGAGCAAACAGCTCCCCATACTTAATGATGGCACATCCCCCCTAGTTAAGAGTTTTCCCAATCTATGAAGACATTTGGTCCCAATGTCTTCACCAAGAAGAAACTCAGCCTCATTTTTCTAAAAAAAAAAAAATTTTCTTTGTTAAAATTGCGTCTTTCCATACTTTTAAGTTGATTTTAGGAATATCCAAATCAACTATCATACATTCAGTTGCTATTGAAATTAACAGAAAAAAATACCTTTATCTAACCAACTTTACTCATGTTGACATAAATTCCTCCCAAACTGATATCAGTGCTTCTCAAACTTCAGAGCATAGCAAAGTTGGGGGAGGTTGTTAAAAATACAAAGGCCTGAACTTCACCCCAAAGAGCATGAGGGCAGTGGAGCCAGACAAGCTCGATCAAGTCCTGGCTCTACCACTTTCTAGCTGCATGGCCTTTAAGTAAGTGACTCTTTCCCTCCTCAGCCTCAATTTCTCATTTGCAAAACAGAAATCATCCTAACATCTGCCTCTTGGATGAGTTCATATGCATAAAGCACTTAGAACAGCACCCAGCAGGTAGGAGGAGCTGCATATATGATTGCTATTGTTATTAACATTATTGATTCTGAAGTCACAGGACTGGGGCCAGGCATCAGTGTTTTTAAAAGCTCCTCAGGTGACTGAGGCACTCCAAAAGTCCCGCATTTTATGTCTACTTATTCACCATGCACCAGGATTCTCAAATTATCAGAATTGTTTTGGTCTCCTGCTTTGATAGGAAAATGGCAGATAATGGAAACTAAAATAAAACTCACCATCCTTCGAGGATGTGTGTTTGATTTGAAGAAGGAGATTTCATACTACACTGCTAAAGAGTGTGGGCACAGGAAAAATAGGAACATTTCTAAGGTGTCTAGACAAATCTGGAGTCACTCCATATGGAGCCCAAATCCCCACAACAACCCTCACGGGCTCTATCTTCAGCTTGTCTATCCAATACCATGAGAACAATACCACGAGAACGCTGCTCCTAGGGTCAGACAGCTTTGGTCACTGAAGAAAATACCAAAGTAACTTCACTGCAACGCACTTCCAGAGATGAGGGAGCCAACTGCTCCATTGCAGGAAGGTTTCCAGGTGCATCTAGAAAGTTATAAATCTAACGATGGGTTGAATCAAAGATCCAAGGAGCTGGAATCCACTTGATCCCAAACTATACTAGTTAGTCAAGATTTTTTACTAAATAAAATTTCTCCAAATTCAAGGGCGATTGCTAAATTACAACCCCCCAGCCCCAGGGCACTCACATTATTGTAGGAGGCAGGCCAGTGGATCTCGTTGTACGGGCTTATGAGGGTATGTTGTGTCTGCAGAGCATATGGGAAGGAAGTCACATGAAGTGTCACGATGTTGGGGGCCTCCTTCACCTCCCTGCAGTTGAGCAATCTATCCACCAATCCCATGGACGTGTCACTTTGAGAATAGAGATTATGAACAGCGCTACTGAGGGAGGAAAAGGGGGAGAAGGAACAATAAGGGGAGTTCCTAACACCGTTCTATAATTTTACAAGGATAAAGCAGTTGAATATATTTATAACTAGCCCCACCTCAACTGTGCCAAAACGTGAAGCTTATGGTTCTGCCCATAACTAGGAAAAAAAAGATTGAATTTCAGGTATCTGTCAAGGACCACCCTGATAGCCATTACTTATTAACTTGGCTGAGGGAACAGTTATTATAAGAGATTGCTTAAAGATACGCAATCTGTCTACTCCTTCAGTGCAGTGACTCTGAGCCAGGAGTGTTCACTGAATTGCCTTTTCTCCTTTGGCCCAATCTGATTGTGTACTTATCTCCTTAAATTCTTTTCCCTAAAGTCCTACTGATCCTGAAATGATCCAAAAAGGATATAAAATGGCAAAGTCTATGCTAAATTAAAAGGGTTACGGTGAAGGAATGAGAAGTATTCTGGACAAAGGGTCTAGAAAACAGACCTAGCTCAGCTTCTCTTTGTGGGATAATGGTCTCCGCTTACTCTTCTATAAATTTAGGGAATAGGACAAATCAGTGCTTAACCTTTTGGGGGGCAGATAACCACTCTGAAAAGCCTACTCCCAAAATGAATAGTCACAATATAGCCTTTATGTCATTTCAGGATGTTCAAATTCCCTTAAGCCTGTACATGGACCCTAGATTGTAAACCCCTTTTCCAGGTGATCTTTAAGGCCCTGGCCAGCCCTAAACTTCAATGAATCTGTGGTAAATTAAAGCCTTCCCCCCTGATCTGGCCCCACGATCCTCCTCCCCTCCTGTGTTACTGCTTCTCCTCATCTGCCTCAGTGGCAGTGTCTAAATGCACACCCCACCGCCAGTCTCATAGAGGTGATCGATCCCAGTAAACAACTGGGAAATCCCACCAGGCTCCTGGCTTGACACCATCTGAGATTAATCTAGATTTATATTCATTTTAATTAAGTAAAATCGCCCCTGAAGAACGGCATGATATTAGAGTTGATGGCAGGCCCAATCAGGGAGGGGCCTGGCCTGAGCTACACGCATCAGGATCCCTTCCCTGTACCATTGTGGCTCCTTTGTTGCCAAGAGGGGCACAGAAAAAAGTGCTGTGATTCGGGGGCCTTAGTTCTAGGCTGGGCCCTGTTCACTAACACCTGCCCACCACTGCCCATGACTTTGAGTGAGACACTTTCCTTCTCTGGCCCTTAGTTTCCATAATGGTAAATTTCAGGGGTTACATTAGATACTCCTGAGATAGCTTCCAGCTCTAAGATCCTGAAAACATCCATGGCATCTGCTTACAAACACCAAACCCCCAACATCATTGATCTTTTTAAGACTTGAACCCACAGCCCCAAGCCTCATCCATATATATTATTTCAAAGAAGGAAAATGTCAACCTTGTCATATACCAAGTCACTCTAACCTCACAAGATCCCAGTGGGCATGGTCGTGGATTAGGACAAACAGGGTATGCGGATTCTGAAAGGAGTTTTGCAGAAAGGCCTTAAATTTTGTCTGAGCCTCTGCATCTAGCTTCAAAACATACTGTTCTACTTTCTGCTTGGTCATACGCTCCTTCTCCAAGCCAAGCTCCAGTAAAACCCCTGCAAGAGAATGAAAACACATCAGGAACTTCAAACATTGCTACTTTCACTCAACAGACACTTGATAAGCATCTCCTATATACCAGGCGCTGTGCTAGGCCCCAGGGCTACCGAGATGAGTAAGACATGGGAGAGTCTGGGAGGCCGACTCACACGCAAACAACTACCATGTAACTCTTACGTATGGGAAGCTGGGCACAGAGGCAGGCCTGCTCCACAGCTTGGTTGTGTACACAGCAGCCCACCAAGTGGGCACCAGCAAAGCTGGCTTCGTGAAGCAGCTGATCTCAGGCTTCATATGACTGAAGGGAAGGGAAAGGTCCCACCACCTAGTAAAATCATCTCTCAGCCTGAATGCCACATGGCCTTACATGATACCACTACAGAGTTCATCTTGAAAGACATTGACACTGTGTACTTCATGTGTTTAAATATCAATCCCCTTGAAAGCAAAGGGAAAATATATTAAGTTGAAGCCACACAGTAACACACAGTTGGATTGTTGACCAGAGTGTGACAAAGTCATGGTTCTACCTTTGACAGATTATAAAATCCTGGGCATTAGTCTCTGAGCATAGGTTTCATGGTCTACAGAATGGGGATAATAACACTTATATACTTTAGAAGCAAAGAATAACGTGCAATCCAAATCTAATTGAGATGGATCAAAGCTTCTCCACACAAGACTGAACACCCGCCCCTGAAAGGCCACGTACCTGAATGCCAGACGTGGAACAAGGTCTGCTGGTAGGTCACTTCTGAGGGTGGAATACAAATCAGAAAGTCAACCTTCTCGAAGGATCCCAAATCCAGGTTTTGAGTGCTGGAATCAGCGATCGAGCACACATGGGAGAGGAGCTTCTGGGCCACTGCCAACTGGAAGGGCCGGATGCGGTGCGGCTCCAGATTGTAGCCTGGAACCAGAGCCCATGGTGTGAGGTAAGCCGAGAACGCAGAAGGCTCCTGGCCTGTGTCTGCCAGGTCACACTTTCCTCCTGGGCAAAACTCAGCTAGGGACTCCAACATGGGCCCCCAGCTAGCGATACATTCTAAAGTGACTAAGGGAAGGTTAAGACAGACTACCCATTTATCAAGTGCTTGCTGTTTGCCACATACTGTGGTTGTCATTTTACATACGTTTCTTCATTTAATAATGAAGGCATGAAGAAAGCACTCTGTGAGCACAAAAGCAGTGGCCTACTCTGCCTGGAAGAAACAAGGACAGCCGTCCAGAGGAGATGACGTAAGACTGGATGCTGCAAGAGGGCTACAAGTTCTCAGGTAGACCAGGAGACTCTCACAGCTCTTTGGGGACTTAGCATAAATAAAAAATTTCAACAATATATTTACAAGCTAGAAACCAACATAGAGAAATATACTATCTCAGGAAAAGTGTAAAAACATACATTTCAAGATAAAACTAAATTATCAAAGACTAAATTACATATTAGGTCTACTCTGATGCTAAAGAGATGCCCTGCCTTTTGGATGAGCCTCTAGAATCACTTCCTTGCAGCACCTGGAGATCCATGGAAGCTGCCCCACCCAGCCCAGATCACCAGCACCCAGCCTCTTCCCGTTACTCACTTGTGCATGCTGGTAGCCCGCTGACATCCAGGGATGCTGGTTTAGTGACAGAGGAGGCAGCAAGTGAGGAAGAAATATGGCCTTGATTTTCCTGATAAAATTTGTCCAGCAAAATGTCAATGTCGCCCTCTACCCAAAACAGAGAGAATAAGCAGAAATGTGTTTTGCATCTCAGTTAAATTCAGCAAACACCTATGGAACATCTACTATGTGTCAGGCACTGTCCCGAGGCCTGGGTACCAGAAATAAGAAAGATATGGCGCATCCTGTCAAGGAGTTCACAGTCTAGTAAGACAAGTATATTAACAAAGGAAATTATACTGTGTCATGGTAACTACAATGACAGAAGAAAGACTAAGACACTAAGGGACAGAGAAGAAGGGTTCCAAGCCCATCCTGGAGAAGGAAGGGTCAGCAAAGGTTTCTGGGAGGAAATGAGGAGTCTTGAGGGGCGAGTAGTCAGGCAAAGCAAGAGGAACTTGCAGCACAGAACCCATGGAATGAGACATTCTCAGTGAGAAGCTACGAGCAATTTAGAGGGGGAGGGAGGGAGTGGTGGCAGACTAGGCTGGAGAGGTAGACAGAGCCAGGCACAAGGACCTCGTGTGCACACCAAGGCAGAGACGACATAGCCCCTGTCTAGAAGAATCTGACAGCCAGAGCAGGAAGAGATTGCCAGTCAGAAACTTCTCCTGGCACGTAAGAAAAAAGATACATAGAGGCAAAAGGATAGAACAGAGGGACTACTCTGAATATTTAAGTCAAGGTCAGCTTCAGCAAGTCCTTGGGAAGACAGGGTCAGAGATGACCTCCCTTTTTGTCTCTGTTTATTTCTGTCTTAGGAATTTAGGAATCTGCACCTGCCGCATTACAAGCCTACCTGGACAGAGGGTGCTAAAAAAGGCCCCCAAGGAGTCCACTTTCCCAGTCACCAGCTCATAATTGACTTCTTTCTGGTACTCCGCCGGAGTGAGAAGGCTCTCGGAAAGAATCCGGGCTTGGTATTTTCCTGGAAAACAAACAACAAATTTCACTGGCCCCTTTGTTTAGAATTAACAGGTGAGATCCTTGGTGACAGGGTCTGTGCCTTATCACTCTAGTCTCAGAGCCCAGCAGCATGCCTGGCAAATAACAGGCATTCAGGGAATGTTTGGTCAATGAATGAATGGCAAACACCATCCTGTCCCAACTTCATCATTAGGATAATGATTAGTGGGACTAACAAGGCCAAGATCACCTACAGGAAAGCCAGCACTGGCTTTGGAACCTCTCTCTTCCCCTTACTAGCTGTGGAACCCAGGATGAGTTACTTAAACTTTCTAGACTCTTTCCTTATCTGGAATACATGGCTAACGGTAGTATCTACCTCACAGGACAGGGCAGCTGTGAGGATTAAACAAGACAACATTTATAAGATGCTTAGCATGAAGCTTGACATACAGCAGGGGCTCCAGATGTACCGCTGAAGGTACTACTCAAACCAAGGCGAAAAATTTATGAAAAATGCAGAACACATTTAGGATCAAAGAATACCAAAAGATATTTGGGACACTGTACAGTAACAATACACATTTTTATAGTAAATTTTAAATAGGTTCAAAAATTTCAGGTTAAAAATATACAACACCTGTATTGCCTTACTTTTAACCAAGTCAAAAAATATGAGTTTTCTGACTGGGCAAAAATTCTCTGAAATTTTCCAGTTGATCCATGAAGATCCATGAGTGCTAGGCAAAAGTGTTAAGAAAGGTGATTTAAAATCTTGACTAGAGTTCTGGCAAAATGGCGCTCTAGGCAGAAGCACCACGCCGTCCCTCCACAGCAAAGATCCGAAAAACTAAGCCAAACAGAGAATACAACAATCCTGAAACCCTAAAACATCAAATGAAGAGAGAAAGAACTCAGCCA
>NW_004443959.1:7243330-7273466 GCF_000243295.1 Trichechus manatus latirostris
TAAAAAATGGGCAAAGGAAATGAACAGACACTTCACCAAAGAAGACATTCAAGCAGCCAACAGACACATGAGAAAATGCTCGCGATCACTAGCCGTTAGAGAAATGCAAATTAAAACCACAACGAGATACCATCTCACCCCAGCATTACTGGCACGAATCAAAAACACTGGAAATAACAAATGTTGGAGAGGCTGCGGGGAGATCAGAACTCACGCACTGCTGGTGGGAATGCATAATGATACAACCATTTTGGAAAATGATATGGCACTTCCTTAGAAAGCTAGAAATAGAAACACCATACGATCCAGCAGTCCCACTCCTAGGAATATATCCTAGAGAAATAAGAGCCATCACACAAATAGACATATGTACACCCATGTTCATGGCAGCACTGTTCACAATTGCAAAAAGATGGAAACAACCTAGATGCCCATCAACAGATGAATGGATAAACAAAGTATGGTACATACACACAATGGAATACATGCAATGAGAAACAATAATGATGAATCCGTGAAGCATCTCATAACATGGATGAAACTGGAGGACATTATGTTGAGTGAAATGTCAATCATAAAAGTACAAATATTGTATGAGGCCTCTACTGTAAAAACTCATGAAAAAGTTTACACACAAAAAGCAAAGATCTTTCTTGGTTACGAGGGATTGGGGGGGAACTAAATAGACAATAGGTACGTGGTAACTTTGGTGAAGAGTAAGACGGTACACAACACTGGGGAAGCTAGCACAACATGTACAAGGAAAGGTCATGGAAGCTCCACAGACACATCCAAACTCCATGAGGGACTGAATTGCTGGGCTGAGGGTTGTGGGGATAATGGTCTCAGGGAACATCTAGCTCAACTGGCATAAGACAGTTTACAAAGACAATGTTCTACCTTCTATCTTGGTGAGTAGCGTCTGGGGTCTTAAAAGCCTGTGAGCAGCCATCTAAGACACTCCACTGGTCTCACCCCTTCGGGAGCAAGGGGGAATGAAGAGAACAAGATACGAGGAAAAGATTAGTCCAAAGGGCTAATGGACCACAGCTACCAAGGCCTCCACCGGACTGAGTCCAGTACAGCTATATGGTGCCCGGCTACCACCACTGACAGCTCTGACCGGGATCACAACAGAGGGTCCTGGATAGAGCTGGAGAAGGATGTAGAACAAAATTCTAACCCACAAAAAAAGACCAGATTTACTGGCCTGACAGAGACTGGAGAAACCCTGAGAGTATGGCCCCCAGACACCCTTTTAGCCCAGTGGTGAAGTCACTCCCGAGGTTCACCGTTCAGCCAGGGATTGGACAGCCCCATAAAACAAAACGGGACTAATGAGGCACAGCAGTCCAGGGACAAGGACTAGAAGGCAGGAGAGGACAGGAAAGCTGGTGATAGGAAACCCAAGGTTGAGAAAGGACAGTGTTGACATGTCCTGGGATTGTTAATCATTGTCATAGGGCAATATGTGTACTAATAGGGCAATATGTATACTAACTGTTCAATGAGAAACTATTTGTTCTGTAAACCTTCATCTAAAGTACAAAAAAAAAGAATTATCTATGTGAGATCAAACTGACAACAGCAACTCAAAAGGTTTGATGAGAAGCCTAGGGGGCAATGAGTTGAAGGTAATGATGATGGAATAATTTGGAAAAGGATAGTGAGAATAGCAGCTCAACTGGAAGAATGTAATCAGTGTCGTTGAATTGTACATGTAGAAATTTTTGAAATGGTGTATCTTTAGCTATGTAGCTTTTCACCAAAAAAAAAGGTCCTCCAAGGTTGAGAAGGGAGACTGTTGACATGTTATGGGGTTGTTAACCAACGTCATAAAACAATATGTGCACTGACTGTTTAATGAGAAACTATTTGTTCTGTAAACCTTCATCTAAAGTTCAATTAAAAAAAAAAGAAGAGGAGGAAAAAAAATAAGCATTTTTTTTTTTTTTTTTTTAACTAACAAGATGAAGTTGGGAATCAGGCATTCACATGGTTCTGGAGGATGAATCCATGAGGTTGTTGTGCGAGATAAGGACACACTACGCACAAAGGATGGACCTGGCAGTAAATGCTGCTCCATACAAATGATGTCTTCCAATGAGCTTGTCCTCTACTTCATGTCATCCACCTACAACCCAGGGCGTTCCCTGGACTTTGTCATTATTGATAACTATACTCCCTTCCATAACCTCCACTTCAAGCACCCCACTCTCCAACCACCTCTGATACCCCAGCTCTAAGAATTCCTCTACTCTCCTCAAAGCCATGGAGTCTACTGGACATGTCATTGCCTTCACTGTCTTCCTATCCTCACTTCCCTCCTTCTTTGACCAAGATTCCATGTCCATCAAAGATCACTCCCTGGTATCCCCCTCATTAGCTCTCACTGGCCAAACTCTCCTCTTGCTCTGTACCGTACCCAAGCTGCCAAGCACAGCTGGAGAAAAAGCTCACAACCACACTGACTCATCATAACCACTAACTCTTGTTAGCTGCCATGAAGTTGGCCCCTGATGCATGGCAACCCCACGTGTTACAGAGTAGAAGTGCTCCATAGGGCTTTCTTGGGTATAATCTTTACAGAAGTGGTTTGCCAGGCCTTTCTTCCACAGAGCTGCTGTCTGGTTTCAAACTGCCAACCTTTAGGTTAACAGCCAACCACATACTGCTTGCGCCACCCAGGGTGCTCCAGTAATTCTTAAGTGCTGCCTCGTAACGCTGTGACACTTTTCTATTCAATTTACTGTCTCACTTTCCTAGATAATTATTT
This sequence comes from Trichechus manatus latirostris, assembly GCF_000243295.1. Lineage (NCBI taxonomy): Eukaryota > Metazoa > Chordata > Mammalia > Sirenia > Trichechidae > Trichechus > Trichechus manatus. The sequence continues at coordinate 7,246,107 of NW_004443959.1, forward strand.
TGGACTTCTCTTTGCTCCTCAAACTTCCAGCACCTTGACGCCTTGCTGACTCCCTTGCTACTTACTTAATAGAGAAAAAGGAACAGTCAAAATAGAACTTGCATCTTCTCCCCCCAAATCTACCAGCCTATCCACATCTGGGCTTATACACTTCACTGCTCTCCTATTTGTGTGGGAGCCCTGCCCTTGTGCCTAGGACAGCACTCCTACCTGTGCACCGCCCCCTACTCAAGCACATCTCCTCCTAACAACTGCCTCCTCTCTCTCCAAATCATCTGTTTCTCCCTCTCTACTGCATTATTTCCAGCATCAGATATGCTCTTCTGTTCTCAACTTAGACAAAACACCCAATTCCATTGCCCTTCCAATTACTGTCTCATCTATTCCCTTTATAGCAAAACTCCTCAAAACAGTTGTCTGTATTCATTACCTTCATTCATTCTCTCTTGAACCCAATCCAGTTAAGCCTTCATGTCCAGCACCCCACTGAAACTGCTGTGTCAGTGTCACCAATGACTGTCCTGTTGACAGATCAAGAAGTCAGTTCTCAAGTCTTCGTCTTATTTGATCTAACAGGAGCATCACAGCCATTGATCATTCCTTCATTCTTAAAACGCACCCTCCCTTTGGCTTCCTAAACACTGTTCTCTCATTCTCCTCCTGCCTCACTGGTCGTCTCTCCTCAAGTCTCCTTGACTGCTTTCTCCTCTTCCTGAGGCTAAAAGTTAGAATGACCAGGAGTAGTCCCTGATCTCTTTCTCTGCACTTACTGGATGAGTCATATTATCCATCTTTTGACTTTAAGAATCCCATAAATGTTGATCACTCCTAAATTCTTCGGACCCAACCTCTGCCCTGAACTTCTGATTTTTATATCCGATTGCCTACTCGCCATTGCCACTGCAATATGTAACACTTAGGCGGAGAGAGCTCTTGGTTCCATCATAAACATGATTGCCACCACTTCCCTCTGCATACAAATAATTAAAGAATAAAAATAAACAACCACTTCTCCTACAGTTCTTCCCATCTCGAAAGACAACTGCATTATTCCACTTGCACAGGCCAAAATTCTCCTTCTCCTACAATCTACGTGCAACTCATTAGCAAACCTTAAAAGCTGTGACTTCAAAATATATACAGAATCAGGCCAATTCTCTCCACCCTCACTTCTACCACCCTAAGCTAAGACACCACCAGGCCTGGACTAATGTAACAGCCTTCCAATTGGATACCAGACTTCCGCAATCAATTCTTCACCAGTCTTCACACCATCAGGGTAATCCTTCAGAAACAAAAGTCAGATTCTGTCCCTTCTTCGCTCAAAACCCCCTCCAATAGCTTCCCATCTCACTAGAGAAAAATACCTAGCTCTTAAATAGCCTCCAAGACCCTGCACAGCCCTGTCCTCTCTTCTGGCCTTCCTGCTCTTCCTTCAGCATGTCCAGCACAGCATGCTCCCACATAGTTTTGGGGAGCCCTGCCGTTGCCCCAGTATCTGCAAGGTGTGCTTTCTCATTTCCCTGATGTTTCTGTTCTAATGTCACCTTGTTACAGAGGTGTCTCCTGACTGCCTTACAAAATAGTATCCTCTAACTCGAATTCGCTAAGCAAATAATCTAAGAAGCTGGACTGTATGAAGAAGAATGCAGCATCAGGTTTGGAGGAAGTCTCATTAACAACCTGTGATATGCAGATGATATGAACTTGCTTGCTGAAAGTGAAGAGGACTTGAAGCACTTAGTGATGAAGATCAAAGACCATAGCCTTCAGTACGGATTATACCTCAACATAAAGAAAACAAAAGTCCTCACAACTGGATCAATAAGCAACATCATCAAAAACAGAGAAAAGACTGAAGTTGTCAAAGATTTCACTTTACTTGGATCCACAATCAATGCTTACGGAAGCAGCAGTCAAAAAATCTGACTTATTGCATTGGGCAAATCTGCTGTAATAGATCTCTTTATAGTACTAAAATGCAAAGATATCACTTTGGGGACTAAGGTGCACCTGACCCAACCATAGTATTTTCAATCGCCTCATATGCATGTGAAAGCTGGACAATGAATAAAGAAGACTGAAGAAGAATTGATGCTTTTGAATTATCGTGTTGGTGAAGAATATCGAATATACCATCGACCGCCAGAAGAACAAACAAATCTGTCTTGGAAGAAGTACAGCCAGAATGCTCCTTGGAAGTGAGGATGGCAAGACTTCATCTCACGTACTTTGGACATATTATCGGGTGGGACCAGCTCCTGGAGAGAAACATCATGCTTGGTAAAGTAGAAGGTCAGCAAAAAAGAGGAAGGCCCTCCAGAGATGGACTGACATAGTGGCTGCAATGATGAGTTCAAGCGTAACGACTATTGTGAGGACAGTACAGGACTGGGCAGTGATCCATTCTGTTGTGCATAAGGTCGCTATGAGTCGGAACTGACTGGACGGCACCTAACAACAACTCTAATTCTCTGTCCCTTTGCCCTGAGCTATGCTTTGTCATAGCATCTGCACTGACACGTTAAATGCATGTTTGCTGTCTGCCTCCTCTTCTAGTATAGACATACCAGGAAAGTAGGGACTTAGTTGTGTTCCCTCCTGTATCCCCAGCACCTGGAACAATGGCTATTACATAGTAGGGCTTCAGTATATATTTTTATAATTAATTAGTTAATTATCTCATTAACCCACACAACACAATAAAGTATTGTTTTTAATCTCCATTTTACAGGTGTATCAACTGAGGGTTAGCGTCAATATGGCCAAGTACAAGATGGAACCAAGTTGCAAACCAGGTCTGTTAGACTCTGGAGTTCCTGAGTGGCACAAATGGTTAACACACTCAGCTGATAACCAAAAGGTTGGAGGTATGAGTCCATCCAGAGGTGCCTCGGAAGAAAAGCCTGGCAATCTACTTCCAAAAAATCAGCCACTGACAATCTTATGGAGCATAGTTCTACTCTGGCACACACGGGGTCACCATGAGTCAGAATCAACTTGATGGCAACCAGTTTGGTTTTTTCATTTTGACTGTAGACTTCAAATTGGACCCAAATCTTCCTGAGGGAAGAAATGTGAACTGCTACACTTGCTATTTAAAACAGGAACAAACTGTGAATTAAGCATACTGTGGAGGACGTAAACAGCCAGTACCAAGGGCCCAAGGCTCCCTTCTGAAGAGGGCTGTCACTACTGCAAACCTCAGGCCAGCAGCAGCAAAAGGTGAGGGAACTACAAAGCAGAGAGATTCAGAAATAAATACAGTTGGTTTTCTACAAGCCAGGAGGAACTGGCCCAGGACTCACCGGTGACCGCGATGCAGGACTCGATGGCCGAGTTCCGGCAGGCACAAATAATCACCACGTAGTTGGTCTTAGTGAGCTTGCCCTCAATGAGCAGTCTGAACATCTCGGAGAGGCCCTCAGCCAGAGAGTAGGTGCACTCAATGATGTGCACACTGTCGTTGCAGGAGCTTGCAGCGAGGCCGGCCAGCCAGGGAAGCTGCGCTGAGGTGACGGGTGCCACGGTGCTAGGCGCTGGCGGGAAGGGCTGTGGAGGCGCCTGCTGGTACTGACGGATCTCAGTCAGGTGCGACTCGCGCCAGGAGCGCATGAAGATCTGCTCCAGGTCCTCCATCAGGGGCACCTGGTCTGCCGCTGGCAAGGACAATGTGGTCAGAAAATGTTTCAGCATCTGCTCTACCTGTCTGGCACAGGTGGCTTTATACATACACAATGGGGCAGTTGTGGGGGATGCGTGTAAATTAACTTGAAAACAACACAGTCTAAATGATAAATGTTAAATAATATCACAGGAGTCCCTGGGTGGTGCACATGGGGCCAACACAAGTCAGAATCGACTCCACAGGCAACTAACAACTACTGACGGCTGGAAAATACAGGACAACGTAAAAGCAGCCATAACCTCACCGTCCTAACAGAACCACGACTATTTTGTGTATGTCTCAGTCTTCTTTTTCATATGCTAGTTCTAAATAGCTGTAGTGATCGTGTACGTACACTTTGGGTCTTGCCTTTTTCCTTACCGCTATACCACAATCATGTCTTCATGCTGTTTACAGTCTTCATAAATAGCACTGTTAATGGGTGCATAATATCCCATTATACGGAGGCACCATAATTTAGTTAGCGATTTCTCTCTTGTTGAGCCTTCTGTTACTTCCAAACAGTCACCTTTATAAACAGTTCTGCAATACACATCTTTTTGTGTAGAACATTACTTCCTTAGCCTAAATTTTCAAAAGTGGACTTATGGAACCTACTAATACATGAGATTCCAAATGGCCTAAATGTATCCATCTGCCTCTACGTGAATGGTGCATGACAATACTGGTTTTACTGCACCTCTAACAGCACTGGATACTAGATACTACCATTTGGGTTGCCGTCATTCATTTCACTGATAAAAACATTCCTTGGTTGATCTGTTAATTTGCACTTCTTTGATGACTAGTGAGACTGAATATTTTCCAACATTTGTTTCCTACGAATATTTTCTCTTTTATGAATTGTCTGGCTTATATGTCCAAATTTCACACTTGGGTGAACTACAGAAAAGAGCACTAGACTTCAATTTAGGAGACGTGTTCCAATCCAGCTCAGCCCAGCACTATCTGTGTAACCCTGAGCTATCTTATTAGGTGGCTTCCTTATCTGTAATCAGGGCCCTGGTGGTGCAGTGATTTCGGGCTCAGCTTCTAACCAAAAGGTCAGCAGTTTGAATCCACCAGCTGTTCCTTGGAAACCCTATTAAGCAGTTCTACTCCGTCCTAGAGTTGCTATGAGTCGGAATCAACTTGCCAGCAATGGGTTTGCTTGGTTTTGGTTTACCACCTAGTCACTGGGTTGTGACAGAATTTGACTGTTATACCTCCCATACTTAAAAATGTCCCCTTTCCAGAATCACTACCACCCAGCAAATCTTCTTAAGAGAGTTATCTACACTCACCATACTCATTTCCTCACCATCTGTTCTCTGCAACCCACTCCAATAAGCCATTTGTCCCCACACTTCCCTTAAACCACTCACCAAGGTCACTGATCACTCCCATATGACCAAGTCCAATGGTCAATGACCAGTCTTCACTCCATTCAACCTCTCACACATTGACACAGTGGACTATTCCCTCTCCTTGAAACACTTTTCCTCACCAGCTTCTCTGTCAGTGTCTATCCATTCATTCAACATATACTTACTGTCTACTTTATGCTACAGATGCTGCTGGACAAACAGAAGGGAACAAGATAGATAAAATGTTCTGTTCTCATGGAGCTTACATCCTAATTGGAGGAGACACACTTAAAGTAAACAAATACACATCATTTCAGAGGGTGGTGGTGCTCTAAAGGACAAGATGACAGGTAACAAGATAGAGCACTGAAGGGGCCTGATGGGCAGTGCTGTCTTAGTTACAATGACAAAAAGGCCTCCAGAGGAGGTGACATGTGAATCGAAACTCAAATGGCATAAGGGAGCAAACCACTCAAGAGTATTGTCTTGTGCAAAAGTATTTCGCTTGGACGGAACAGGAAGTGCAAAATCTGTGGGTGAGACCAAGATCGGCATGCTCAGGATGGACACAGTGGCTGGAGTAGAGGGAGCAGAGGCAGGAAGTCACAGGGTTGAGAGGTCAGAGTGGCAGGCAGGGCTGGATCGCCTGTGGCCTTGAGTGAGTTTGGATTGTACATGTGACGGGAAACCATTGGGGGCTGTGAGCATTTTTAACAGATGTGGAGACTAGGAGCAAGCGTGCTGCCCTGGACAAGGCTGGCAGGGATGTAGAAGGTAATAGAGATTCGACTGGGGAGATGTTTTGGAGGGAGACCGAGCAGGACTTACCGACGGACTGGATGTGATCATGACAAAGAGCGAGGGAAACAACAGAGCCAGAGAGTGACAGAGGGAGAAAGGGAGAGAGGGAAAAAGTGAGAAAGCAGAACAACAGAGCAGCAGAGAGAGAACAAACAGCGTGGGCATCAGGGATGCTTCCAAGATTCGTGTCTGTCCTAAGCAGCAACTCTCTGGCCTCCTTCCTGTCTCATGGCTGCTCCATCTCAGATTGCTCCTCACGCTCCTCCTCCTCTCATGATCTCTAAATACTGGACTCTTCCCAGGGCTCAAGCCTTGCCATTTTTATCCATCCATAACCACTCCCCAGATGATCTCACCTGGTCTCACAGCTTCAATATGTATCATCTCTAAGCTAATGTTTCCCAGATTGCCTCAACCTCTCCTCTGGGCTTCAGCCTCCAAGTCCTCAACACAGCCCATGCGGCTACTAACAAGCATCTCACACTTGAAATTGCCGGGACAGAACTCCTGCTCATCCTTCGGCTCTATTGTTCACCTCATCTGTCCCTCACCTCCCTCAAACAAACATCCTGCCATCCATACCTTCAAACTACACCTGGGTCTCTCTCCTTCCACCCTAAGTGGCCAAGCCACCAGTGCCTCTCACCGGGGGGACTGCAACAGCCCGGCTCCTGCTACTGCCCTGCAGCCTGATCCCATACCGCAGCCAACGTGGTCTTTTCAAAGGCAAAGTCAGATCCCATCAGTCCTCTGCTTAAAAATATTCCAGTAGCTTCTCAATGTGTCTATAATCTAACCAAATTCTTTACTACAGCCTAACGTCCTGACCACACCTCTCACCCTTGCCCTTTCTCACTCTGCAGCAGCTGAACGGGTCCTGGGACACTCCATGCTCCTTCCCACTTCATGGCCTGCCCCTCCTTTCCTGCCTTCCACAGAGCTTCACAAGGCTGGCTCCTTCTCATCATTCAGGCTTCTGGTCAAATGTCACCTCCTCACAGAGGACTATCTTGATTACCCTAAATCAACCTATACATACACACACAACCACATACATCCCACCCTCACCCTGCTTTATTTTCTATTTGTTTACTATCTCTCACTTTCCTTCAGGGAAGAGTCCTTGTCTACTTTATTCCTAGAATGGCAAGTAAACTACTTTTTCAATTACTCTATATAGATTTTGACCTATTTTAACCCCTTTTCCAGCCACTCAGGGTGGTGACCACTGCAGTAACCTCATACCAAAAACCAAACCCATTGTGGGTGAGTCAATTCTGACTCATAGCGACCCTACAGGACAGAGCAGAACTGCCCCATAGAATTTCCAAAGAGCTGCTGGTGGATTTGAACTGCTGACCTTTCGGTTAGCAGCCAAGTTCTTGGGTAAGCTGGAGGAAAGCATATCCACTCACAATTTCCTTGTATTTCACCTCCAACAGGCCAAGCTGGTGCTCAAAAGCACTCTGACGGTCAGTATTTCTCACCTTTAGTGATTATTCTACCACCGGTTCCTGGTAAACGGAACAGAGACTCACCAAGCTGGACAAGATAGTAGACGGTTAGTAAGAGCTGCATCTCTTCAGAGATAGGCTGTATTGTGGAAGCCCCATACTGCTCATACGCTCGAGAGATGGACTGGGAATTCTGGTAGCACGTGTACAGGAGAGGGCTTACAACGACGTCATTCAGGTTCCCACAGAGGTAGGGGAAGTTCCCATGGCCTACAGAGGAAGAAGCAGCAGCATCTACTTGGCAACTAGCCTTGTGCACAGCCTTGTGCCCCACACACGTATGGATTCCCTGTGTGCTGGCAGCTAAAGCAGAGAGGTGAGTTGCAACTGGGGTAACTCAAATGCCCTTTTCCAGGAAACTAGTGCCTTCCAGCCACTGCTGATCTAGCACACCTGCTCTGCCCTCCTGTTACCCTGGAGTGACAGAGTCGTTAACTGTCCACAACTGAGACGGGCTTTAGCATTTTCTTGTTCATTCAATCCAATCCCCTTATTCTGCAGGTGAGGAAGCTAAAGCCCAGAGAGAAGCGACTTGCCAAAGCCCCAAGAGCCACTGCCAATTTCACTCCTTTGGTGCTAATGATAGAACACACCACCTTGTGTGTGCAGCATCTGGATCGGTGCCCTGGATTGTTTGCCAGTTTGCCTCCCTGACTCCAAGCAGGTAGGGACTGTTTTATTCTGCTTTGCATCCTCCCAAGACTCTCTGGCAAGCTGAGCTAGGAAAATAAATCATGGACCAGAAGACTTAGAACACTGACAGAACCCACCAAATTAACTGTTAAAAGATGAATTCTGATGACACCTCTCAAAGGTGAAAGAGCCCAAGTCCAGGTTCAAATACCTTCTTTATCACTCATTAGCTTGTGACCTTAAGCAAGACGTTTAATTTCTCTAAGCCTCAGTATCTGCATCTCTAAAATGGGAGTGAAGATATCAAATCTTCATGGGGCTGCTGAGATGATCAAACGTGTCAAACGTATGTGTGGTATCTTACACACAGAAGGGGCTCTACTTATCCATTGCCTATATTTTTATTGAAGACCTGCTATGTGCTATGTGCAGGCATCCTGGTAGGCTCTGAGGGTAAATGTGGGACTAAAACACAGTTCATGTCCTCAAGGAAAGTGCTTCTCAAACTTGATCATGCTCAGGACCCCCTAGAAGGCTTGTTAAAACACAAATTGCTGGACCCCACCCCAGAGATTCTGATGCAGATTTGGGCCTGATTCTGATTCTGGGATGGGGCTTGGGAATTCACAACTCTCACAAGATCCCAAGTGATGCTCGTTCTGCTGTTACAGAGGCCACAATTTGGATATCTCTGCTCACAAACATTATGGTTTATAAGAGATAACATAAAGGAAGGGTATAATGTTTGTCATAAAAGAGACACAGAGAAGCTGCAATGAGGCTCAGATGAAAGAGAAAGAGAGTGATTCATGGAGAAGGCATCTGATTGGGTTTGGAAGCTTGGGTGGTCTTTGGGCACATGGTTGTGGGGGGACAGAGGTCAGGGCAGCAAGCACTTTATAGAGAGGGACACACAGCTTAAACAGACAGTGGGAGGAAGCACAGGGCACTTGAGGGACAAAAAGGACAGTCTGTATTGTGCGACTGTTCAGTGTCAGACGCCTCCGAGGCTCCTGATGCAGAGTAGGTACAGGTGAAGCCCCACCCCCACTTCTCATGCTCTGTGGCCTGTCCTGTCTCTGCTTTCTGAGAACCATGTTCTCAGGGCCAACCACAGACACGTAATGGCCATGCAATGAACGCACGCAGCATGAATGATGCTGACCTTCATTTTAGCCCATAGGACTCAACAGGACCCCACCCTCCCCAATAATTGGCCCTGTCTCACGCTAAGTTCAAAACCCACACTGTACCCCATTTCCTGAATACCCTGCCCATTTTTTATTTTTAGAAAAAAGAAAACTGTCCTTTCCAACCACCCTCCTGTCCTTTCCTACCACCCTCCCTTCTCTATTACTACAGGCATGATACCACGTGCAAGTATTAACTTATTCAAGACGGGTCTGGCATATGATGTGGGGGGTGTGGTGTCTACAGGCCAGTACACTGTACTGGTGAGTACCATCATCGAATAAGTCTGGCCAAATCTTCACACTGTACCCCACTTCATTAGAAAGGGATTTCTTTGATCTGAGTCAAAATCTACCTTCACATAGGTTATTTTAGCCCAATGATACAAAACAGAGGTCAAATCTTGTTATGGATTGTACTGTGTCCCCGCAAAACATGTGTTGTGATCCTGTTTGGAAATAGGGTTTTCCTTTGTTATATTAACGACATCATACCAGTGTAGGGTGGATCCTCAACCTAATCCCTTCTGAATTATAAACAGACCAGAACAGACATAGAGACACACACTGGGGGAAGGCAGACGACATATGAGGACCTAGCTACAAGCAAAAGAACGCCAAAGATTGCCAGCAGCCACCAGAAACTAGGAGAGAGGTTCACAGAAGGAATTGACACAGCCAAGTCCCTGATCTGGACTTTTAGCCTCCAGAACTGTGAAAAAATAAGTTTCTGTTCTTTAAAGCCAGCCACTTGTGGTATTTCTGGTAAGGCAACTAAGATAAATCCCATATTATTTTATGAAATTCTACAGAGCTGACCACGGCTATCTTTGCCCAACCCCAGTCAGATTTTATAGGCAAAAAATAATAGTGACTTAGGGGGACAACAGGGCAGCCGGGCAGACAAGAGGCTCTCTGAAGCAAAGGACTGTGATTTATCCATCTCCAAGTCCCTGGTGCTTGACACTATGCCTGCTACCATGGTAGGGGCCAGGGGAAGTTGAATGAATAAATGAAAGAGCAACTGAACATGCAAATGAAGATAATGGAAAGAATAGTTTCACCTTCTGGTTGTTGTGGAAAACTGTTTAACAGGCCCTAGAATTCTGGGCATTAGATCAGTCACTAAACTGGAGATTTGTTCTGCTCAGCTCTTTCATCGCCCTGGAAAGTTTTAGGAGATTTTTCTCAGAACAATGTTTCGTTTTTGACTATTTCTCATGGATTCTTTTAGGCTCTCCTACAATCCACTCAACTGCTGTACTTGCCTTTAAATATCACTGGCTTGGCCTTGCATATTTTCAGCAAGTTGTCGGGAACAGACACTGGTTCTCCGGAGGCCACAACAGGAAAGGCGGCTGAAGCTGGTCCCACCAAGCCAACCTGGGGCACACAGGACATGCCTGCAGTCTCTAGAAACATGACAAGATTGTTAGTGAAATATACCTGACAAAGCATCCATCTCTAGTAGACTTAACGTCCAGCCCGCTGTCATATCTGCTAACAGCCTGATCCATGTACCTGCTCATGGGAGCCCCAAAGTCTTGGAATCAGACTCTGAAGGCCAAAGGAATTGTTAAGCTCACTGAGTTTAACCTTCCGCACCAAATGGAGTCAGTCTCCTCCTCTTCAATATCCCTGCCAAGTGACAAGCAAGCACCTTTTTTAGATTCCTCTAGGATTGGGGAACTCACTACTACACGAGGGATCTGAGGCTATGTTAAGCAACTCTAATATATGATAAAGAGATCCTTCTGTTATACCAAGGTCGGCCTCCCTAGAAACTCCCTCACCACCATACACACACACACACACACCCCACCACCACCACCACCACCAGCCCCCAAATCATGGTCTGGCAAGGCTGTGGTCACTTACCATACTTAGCTCTGTTCCCACCACCCTGGGGGTAGCCACCATCTGTAGCTGATGGAGATTCTGGAGACCACCCTTTGTGACGTTTTTTGGGGGGCCCGGAGTTTGGTAAGATACCTAGACAACATTGAGAGTATGGATTAGGCTGTTACTGGGAATGAGCTTCTATAAAACCTCCTCCTGATTTGGAGAACACTTACTTGGTATAAAAGTATCACGGCTTTACAATGGAGTTTGAGCACCTAGTGAAGTATCTAAGCATAGAAAAATAGCCTGTCGACTTCTAAAAATGTTTCATCCCAAAGTTGTGTATGTGCCCAAGCTTTGTCTCTCTGAGCCCTAGCTGCTTCATCTTTAAAGGGGGAGAATAAAACTTACTCTAGACTAAAGAAAATATATGTAAAGCACTCAGTGCAGCACCTAGCACAAGTCTGGGCCCAATAAATGGTAGCTACCCATTACCATCATCATCGTTATCTATAAATTCCAACATATCTTCTAAGAGTTGGAACAGAGAAGTGTATCTCTGCAGACAAGCAGCGGCCCAATTGACCGCAAGCACCACCACAGTTTCACCACTTGAGGGCAGTACTAATCCAGCTGTGCTCCCGGCCCCACTCCAACCTTGAAAGCTAATTTCAGACTAAAAAATCAAAGAGAACAGAAGCTGGTACTGACTGCTGTTAATGAGTCATCCCTGCCCACTCTAGACAACAGTATGCTCACGACTTCAGCTATGTTCGTGGTTTATTCAAAATATCAAGAATTGGTTACCAAACATTTTTTTTTACCAATTTGACACAAAATTTCCCTTTCATTTAGAGCTGTGGGTCTCAATCCTGGCTGCACATTAAACTGGCTTGGGAAACTTTTAAAAATATATCTGTCTGGACCCCAGCCCATTCCAACTAAATCAGATTCCCAGCGTCTGGCTGGGGCCCAGGCATCCCAATGATCCCCATCTCCTACAGTGATTCGAATGCAAACCAAGGCTGAGAACCACTGGTTAGAGCAACGTTTCCTTAACTTTACTCTGAGAAGGGGTCACATCAGAGCCATCAAACCCAAAAAAGAAAAATCAAACCAGGGGCCGTAGAGCTAATTATGACTCATGGTGATCCCATGTGTGTCAGAGTAGAACTGTGCTCCACAGAGTTTCCAATGGTGGATTTTTCAGAAGTAGATTGCCCGGCCTTTCTTCTGAGGCATCTCTGGGTGAACTCAAATCTCCAGCCTTTCAGTTAGCAGCCAAGAGCATTAACCACGTGCCTCACCCAGGGACTCCTTATCAGAACCACCAGAGGCTTGTTAAAACTGTCCATTCCTGGGCACCGCCTGAGACCTACAGAATCAGATCTCTGGAAATGAGAAAACTCCACTACTAACAAGCACCCCAGCTGATTCTCAAGCACACTGCAGTTTGAGAATTATAGCTTTGGTCTCTTAAAAGTAAGGCCAAACTATATTCACCTCTTATTTAGGATTAATGAAAATGAATAAAATAAAATGAATAAAAAGTTAAATACATAAATTATTGTTTACAAAGAGCTTTCAAACAGGGCAGCTCCTCTGACCCTCACAGCCACCTCTGTGCTGGCTGCTGTTATCATTTCATTTTAGACCAGGTCTTGGACTCTCCAAAACATTTGTCCTCAAGGGCCAAAAGAACTTCCACAGAGACTAAGATACCCGCTCCTTGGGAGAACTACACACAACTATCAAAGAGGGTAGGCAGGGAATTGAACCTTAACACAAAGAATAGAAGAACTACAGGTATTTCCTCCCTCTGGAGAGCTAACCCTACATGCCTCCAAGCAGACTTTAAGCCCATGAGCCCTCCCCAAAATGCTGTCACGTGAAGCTGCTCCTGAGGTATCAATGTGGACCAACTCTTCCTAGCAGTAGCTCTTGGTGATGAAGGCACTATGTGGTATTTTGGGATGAGACAATTCATTACATAGGCCACTCACTGCAGGACATTTAGTATCCCTGCCCACTCCCTCTTGGCACCAAACGCCAGTTGATCCCCTATCTGGGACAACAGAAAAAGGACCCTACACACTTCCTCCCCCACAAGGAGCAGCACTTCTCCATGGCGAACCACTGAGTGTCAGCCCTCAAGCCTCAGTCAAACTCTCCTTGTGGTTTTAGACAGGGCTTCGTTCTGGTTCAAACCCCTGCTGAGAATTTGCATTTTCACCCTAGATATACTGAATCAGAACCTACATTTTAACAAGATCCCCAGGTGACTCCTATGTATAATAAATTTTGAGAACCACTGCTCTGCTAGTAAGGAGCCCTGGTGGCACAGTGGTTAAGTGCTCAGCTGCTAACCAAAAGGTCGACAGTTCAAATCTACCAACCGCTCCTTGGAAACTCTATGGGGCAGTTCTACTCTGTCCTATAGGGTTGCTATGAGTTGGAATCAACTCGATGGCAATGGGTTTGGTTTGGTTTGGTTCTACTAGTAAGGAGCCCTGGTGGTGCAGTGGTTAAGGTACTTGGTTGTTAACCAGAAGGTTGGAGGTTGGAACCCACCAGCTGCTCTACAGGAGAAAAATGTGGCAGTCTGCTTCTGTAACAGTCTTGGAGACCCTATGGGGCAGTTCTACTCTGTCCTATATGGTCGCTATGAGTTGGAATCCACTTGACGGCAGTGGGTTTTTTGGGCCCTACTAGCGGTTCTCAGAATTGGTCCCTAACCAGCAGCATTAGCATCGCCTGGAAACCTGTCAGAAATGCAAATTCTCAGCAGGGGTTCTAACAGCAACAAACCAGTTCAAAGCCCTGGTTTTAGAAGCAATGTTTTAAAAATTGATTTTGAGCTCTCCCACAGCAGGAGAGAAAGCAACGGAACTCAGAAGCTTCAGCTGTGCTTTCAAACAATCCAGCATGACTCAGTTTAGCCAGCATCCACAGAGCCCCTCTGTGCTGGCTCCATGCCAGCCAGGTGCTGGAGGTCCAGCAACGAGCATGACAGCCCTGCACTCAGGACCCTCACAGCCCCGGGAGTCAGCAGCCCACACAGATACAAGCAACAATGCAACTAAAACTATAATGCCTGGGAGTCCACAGAAGGGAGATGGGCTTGGTGGAGGAGGTGATACCTGAGCTAAGCTCTGAAGGGCACGGTTAACAGGTGAGTGGAGAGAGCGATTCAAGCACGTGGAAACGTATGATCAGGGCATGGAGACATAATGGGGAGGGAGGGGGCACTGAATTCTCGGATGCGATGCAGCTGTGGCACCGCCGTATGAGCAGAAATAACAGGGAATGGGGTTCAACAAGGAGGTGGCGCTAGATTCCAGAAGTGCTTGAGTGACACGCGAGGGAAGTTAGAAAACTGATGGTTCCATGGCAGAATTCCTGCCTTCCATGCAGGTGACCCCAGTTCAATTCCTGGTCAATGAACCTCAAGCACAGCCACCCCTCGTCTGTCAGTGGAGGCTTGCGGGTTGTTACAATGCTGAACAGGCCTTAGCAGAGTTTCCTGACTAAGATGGACTAGGAAGAAAGACGTGGTCATCTACTTCCAAAAATCAGCCAGTGAAAACCTTATGGATCACAATGGTCTGATCTGCAACACAGGGATGGAGCAGGACCAGGCGGCAGTTCTTCCCACTGTGTATGGGGTTGCTATGAGTCGTAGGCTGACTCAAATGCAGCTAATAACAATGTATTTCCCACACCCTTCCATGGAGCACAGCAAGGAAAGTGCATTCAGTTAACTACAGAAGGGGACTCCCCAGCCTGCCTTTCCAGAGCCAATTGTTACAGCAACACAGGCTGAGAGATGTCCACACTTTCCTGGTGTTGGGGTGAAGGATGGGAATCCACAGCTCACAGTTCACAGGAGGAGGCATCTCCGTCACAGGCCTCCCACCCCCATGCCCAGAGGCCTCCCACCCTCATCCCCAGAGGCCTCCCACCACCATCCCCACAAGCCTCCCACCCCCACCCCCACAGGCCTCCCACCCCCATGCCCAGAGGCCCAGCTCCTCGGCCACAAGGCTCCCCCTAAATTCAGGACCTAGGGGAAAAGAAACCATCACAGGAAGAAAAGTGGGGGCCTGCCTGTGGTTCCTTGTGCTTTGGGGGTGACAAAGGCTTGATCTCGGATTCCAGAGTAGATACACTGGTTGGGACTAGAAAGCTTTACATTCAATTCAGAAAATATATTTGCTCCTTGAACTAAAAGTTAGAAAATTCACAAGATTTTTACCAGGAAGTCCTCCAACAGCACAGGGAAGTAGGAAGACTGGATCCTAGAACTGGCTCTGCCTCTCTGGGCTTCAGTTTTCTCCTCTAAAACCGAGTGTTGAGTAGTTGATTTTTAAGGGCTGGTGGCATAGTGGTTAAGAGCTCGGCTGCTAACCAAAAGGTCAGCAGTTGGAATCCACCAGCTGCTCCTCGGAAACCTTATAGGGCAGTTCTACTCTGTCCTATAGGGTTGCTATGAGTAGGAATCAACTCAGTGGCAAGGGGTTTGGTTTGGTTCCCAGTGTGAAAAGTCTTTGATCCTAAAATTCAGTTTAGCCATATGGATAAAGGAGGATAGAGAGAAATTCCCCAACTTCTAAGTCGCAGCTCAGTTATCAGCTTCTCCAGGATGCCTTCCCCAAGCTGACCAGCCCTCCATGATGCTGATGATGCTGATGATAATGGGTACCAATTACTGAGTACCAATAATGGTTGCCAATTACATGCCCATTACATACAGCGTCTCTCATTTGATCCTCTTAACAACCCTAGGAGTGGAATTCTTATCTCTTGATAAGAAAACATTTAGCCAGAAGACTTGTCCAAGATCCCAAAGAGACACAGTTGGGTTTTTAACTCGTGAGTATCTGATCCTGAATCCTGTGTTCTTCCCACAACACCATGTTGCCCCTTGTTTCTCCAGAACTCTACAGTCCTCCTAATGCATGGCCCACAGTGAGACGGTTCACTAGCCCTCCTAGATGAGATCTCCCACTGCTTCCTGGCACACATGACCTCCCAAGTGTGACTCCACCCCTCCATGGCAGAAGCCCTGGCCTCCCACCCACCAGCAGCATAGGCCAGGACACAGACCCACATACTCAAGAGGCACCTGCTGACCTGGCCTGACTCTCATTCCGAGCAACACCAGGAAGCTCAGCAGCCCCAGCCTGCAGGCTCCCAGTGCCCCCTCCAGTGCCTCCACCCAGGGAAGCGCAGGACCCACCCAGCACAGCCCGCCAGGGCAGGCAACGCTACCTAACGCAGAGGGCCTTGGCAGAGCCACCAGGTTGCTCTTCACCAACTGCTGATGCTTTGGGGAATCTTTACCATTGAAAACAGCAGACCCCAGTGCTGCTGTTAGCGAGGGGTGATCAGAGGCCGGTCCTGAAAGCAAAGAGAAAGAAGAAGAGCAGGGTCAGTTACAGGAATGCTCTGTGAGTCAGGCAGGCAGGAAATCATTTTTCTTCCATTTTTACAAACTAGCTGCTCACTGACAAGTCTCATTGGGAGTCAGAATTCCTGCAGTGGATCCAGGGGTGCTGACCAACTGACTTTCCTGCCCCTCTGAGCGCACGTGCGCGCACGCACACACGCACACACACACACACTCTCTCTCTCTCCAGTGAGCACGGTCGGGGTAAAAGATGAGCCAGAGGGCATGAGTGGCCGACCGGTGAGGCTCCCTGAATTCCAGTATTACACCTGAAACTGTCTACCTTCCTTCTACCTTCTCTTTTACCTTCCAGAGTTCAGGTTTGTATCAAAGTATGCCCAGAAGTGAGAGATAAAGGAAGACACAAATCTTAGGGGACACTGAGCTTCTGTTAAGGGTGATGGAAAAATCTGGGAATGCTTAAGGGTGATGGTTGACCAACATGATGAACATATCGTCGCTGAATTGTACATATGAAGATTGTTGAAATGGCAAATGCTTTTTTACATACATATTTACTACAATAAAATAGTTCCTCTTGAAAAAAAAAGTATCTAAGAAAGCTGTTGTGTTTGCAGCCACCTAGGTCACAGGCCTGGGGCTCCTCAGGTCTGCGGGTGACTCCGGGGCAACCATGGTTTCTGTCGTCTGAGGCTGACTGCACTGCTTCTGTCTCTCAAGTCAACCAGGATAGTCTGGAAAGCCTGAAAGTCTGCAGGGCACTCAGAGCTGGGGGCAGCACGAAACGCCCCCCCGTGGGTAAGGCAGCCCAGTGAGGGATGAAGAGCATGGTTCTGAAGCCAGATTGCCTCTGCTGGAATCCCAGTTCTGCCACTTATTAGCCATTTACCTACCCTCCGTGTGCCTCAGTTTTCTCATCCATAAAGTGGAGATAATAATAGCACAGCCTCAGAGCCCTGTCAGAATTACTCCATAAATTAACAGAAGTAAAGTGCACAGAGCAGCCCCTGGCTCTGAACAGCAAGCACTAAGAAGTGTATGCCATCGTGATCCCTTACTGAATTCTGACAACTACCCTGCAATTCAGACACGAGTTTCTTTCCCCAACTTTACAGATGAGAAAACAGAGGTTCAAAGAGTTTAAATGAGCTGCCCCAAATCACTCGACTAGAAAGTGGCAGTGCAGGAACTCACAGCCAACTGCTCTGACTGTGAACCCACTGGTCTCACCAGTCACCGAGCTGGCAGACATCTGACATGGCCCAAGCACACACCAGTCCCAGGCAGTGAAGATCACAGCAAATACCACGGGAAGGGGAAGCATGATGCCTCTGGAGGGCAGCATGTTCCCAACACTGGAGCAACCCCTTCGTTAGCGACAAGTGGGGTGCAAGGGCACTGGCTCCCCTCTCAGGGCCAATGCTCTTCTGCAGACCCTTTGGGCAGTAGGAATGAAAAGAACCAATGACCTTCCAGAGTCCTTGAGAAGGCTGGTTACTTGGAAAACAACTATGGTGCTTAATAGGTCTGTTCAGAATGGCAAAATGCCAAGTGCATCATTTTTGGAATCAGAAATACCTGATGTCAAAATACCTGACTCCACCATTTATTGTCTGTGAGACTCTGCAAATATTCAGCTTCTATGAGCCTCAATCTCCCAACCACTAAAATGGGGAAACTAAAACCAGGGTTGTTCATAGGATTAAATGAGATACGTATACAGAGCTGAGGCATACTGAGCACATGATAAATGGCAGCTATCTAGTCTTGTCTGCCCCTCCTAGCAATTCCATGCAAACCCTGACTAAGTATCCAGTACACAGGTAGCTGTACCCTGTGGGGATGCAGAGGGAGCTAATATGTGATCCCACCGTCAAGGAGATGGCACTGAGTATCAAAGAGGAATGCAGAAAAACTTTCCAAATTAATAATAAAGCATTCTGTGCTGAAAGCCATCACAAATTCAAGTTGAAATTTAAAGACACTGGAGAGAAAGATAATGTGACCTTTACTTATTTTGAAGGATGTTTGACTACATCATCTGCGTGTTTAGCAGCCTCTGGTGGTGCTCCATCACCTCACCTGCCTGTTGCGATCCCATCACCATGCTCGGGTTTGCTTCAGGGACGGGCTCACTGGGGAAGGTAGCCAGAGGCCCAGAGTTCTCCACTGGCTGGAAGAGAGAACTGGAACACGTGCTGGCAGAGGCCTGCCGGCTCCTGAACTCTAAGGGGGAAAGGAAGACACGTGTGAAAACCAACTCACTAGTCTCCAACAGTTATGAGATGATTTCCTGGGCTGGAATTTGTCCTACAGGAGAGCGAGACACATAGATAACCATACAAGGTGCCAACACCATCCTAGTCTTTGATTTAGGGTAGCCAGGGGACCAAGGGGTACGACTCTTTGCCTGTGGCTCCAAACCAAGGGGAGGAGGGATCAGTCTCAGGAACCACCTACCTCACCACACTCTGTCAGGAGTTGGAGCGATAGTGAACATCGGGAGGAAAGAGAAAAACAGATGACTCAAGTGAGTCATTTAATCTCTGCCTTCAAAGTTCAAGGAAAGAATAGAGTATTGCTCAAAGGTGAGGGAATAACCAACACTTTCCTCCATTTCATAAGTCATCCTCAGTCATAAAGATCCTCAGTGGCATATCTAGCCTATGACGTTCTTGGTCATAGCAAGTGATCTAAGACTGTTAAATGGCCCCTCAATAGGAAGAATTACTGCACCCCAGGCCTAGGAAATGGCTGACACATAGTAGGAGCTCAAGAAATATTTACTAAATAATAAATAAAGTAAGGAAAGAAAAAAAGAGGGAAAAGAGGGACAGGGCAGGGGGAGATGAGAACTGCCACCCACTCATGAAGCCTCTTCCTTCTACTCATGGGGCCTGAATGGGCAGATCCCAGGTGACCAGACATCAACAAAAACAGACAAGTGAGGGACAAGGTCGTCTCCCTGAGAACCCTGACAAAGACACATTCCTCAAGTGGGTGTAGCTCAGTGAGCATCCCAAGGTTAGGCCTCTCTGAAGTTTAGCCACCCTTCCATCTTCCCTGCCATTGCTGACTGTAGCCATGAGAGATACAGGGGAGATGAAGAAGGTCTGGAGTGGAGATCTTTCTTTCCTAATGCTTCATAAAGCTTTAGCCCAGTTACTTCTTCAGAAACCAGAAACGTGAACTGGTCTTTCTGCTCAGAGACAACAGGGTTCGGGGGGCCATCATTCTAGCCAAGCTTTCTCTAAATCAGGGTTTCTCAAGCTGAGAACTATTGACATTTTGGGCTGGATAAGTCTTTGCTGTGGGAGGCTATCTTGCCTGCGCATTGTAGGATGTTTAGCAGCATCCCTGGCCTCTATTCTCTAGATGCCAACAGCAACATTCCCCTACCCCTCACTAGGTACGGCAACCAAAATGTCCCCCCACCCAGAAAAAAAACACCAAACCTGTTGCCGTCGATTCCAGCTCATAGCGATCCTACATGGCACGCTTTACCCAGCCCACTCTCATACCCTCTGAGGCAGGCTGAATAATGGCTCCAGGGAACCAGGTTTTTTATCCCTGAAAGCTGTACTGTCACCTTATATGGCAAAGACTTGGTAGCTGTGATTAATTAAAGACCTTGAGATGGGGAGATTATCCTGGATTACCTGAGTGGGCCCTGAATGCAATCACGTGTCCTCCTGAGAAGGAGAGAGAGGGAGACTCGACACAGAAGAGGAGAAGGCCATGTGAAGATGGAGACAGAGATAGAAGTGATGCAGCCACCAACGGAGGAACGCCTGCAGCCACCAGATTCTCGCCTAGAGCTTCCAGAAGAGGCATGGCTTTGCCTACACCTTGATTTCAGCCCAAAACAAACCAACGCATTACTGTCGAGATGATTCCAACTCATAGTGACCCTGCAGGACAGAGTAGAACTGCACCATAGGGTTTCCAAGGAGTGCCTGGTGGATTTGAACTGCTGACCTTTTGGTTGGCAGCCGTAGCTCTTAATCGCTGTGCCACCAAGGTTTCCAAAATGTCTCCAGATATAGCAAATGTCCCCTGGAGAACAAAATCAAAACCTGGTTGAAAACTGCTGCTCTAAATACTTACCACAAGGAGGCACAGCACAGTGCGGCTCCATTGTCATCAAAGAGTTACTTGTTTAGTTATTTTTCTTTTTCTTGCTCTTACCTGCATCTTGAAGCTCTTAAAATGCGGACCTCTGTCAACTTTTAAAAGTCCCATACAATTAGTCTGCCACTATAAACCAGCTAAACACACTAAATGCAAAATAGCACTGCTAATTTCAAAGGTCTGACCTTTTACCTACAATCCACGCCCACTGGAGAATGGTCTCTCCTCACAGTCGTGCTGATCAGCATCTGTGTCCACTTGGAGGACACCTCACCACACACCTACACACCCTCCACCAGAGGGGGAAGCTCACCTGAGCCTTTCCAACAAATTAAAGGTCCTTTAGTTAGAGTTCCATGTGCATTACGGACCAGGTAGTACTTCAAGTGTTTCTGCTTCTTGGGCTGGGTGGTCAATTTAAGATTTATATGATTGGAAAATTCCGTGAAGTAACAGAAGCCTTTCTTTCCACAGCCAACACAATTCCCAGAGAAACCTGAAGAAGGAAACAAACCATGAGAGTTTCCGATGGTGGTCTGGTTAAAACAGGCCAGATTACACCCAATTACCTTCAAAGTCCTTTCTAAATTCAGTAAAACTTGTGAAAGCTGCAACCCATGTCAGGCAGAAACCTGTCAGACACAGAAAACGCAAATATTTCCCACTCTGTCAAAGGTGGTAAACTTGTGAGACCCGGAAAAACAAGGCAGTCTCGTTGAGTTCCAGCTCTCACAGGTTTCACTGTAATACGTAATTCACCGAAATGCTGGATATCCATGCCCTATACCACCAACTAGAAACTACTGCAAAGTAAAGTCCCCACTATCTTATATTGGCCCAGGGGTCAAGATGCCCTCAACTCAAACAGAAGAAGAACCAAGAAGATTTAGTAATAGAGATGGGTCCAGGCAAGCTTGAAAGATTTAGCTTTGTTAGGGAAATATTTATAAACCTATATATAGAGCAGGGGCAGTGGTGGTTCACTGGTAGAATTCTCACCCTATGTGTATACATGCACATATACACATGCAAATATATACGGGTGTATACATAGGGGCCCTAGTAGCACAGTGGTTAAGTGATGCAGCTGCTAACCAAAAGGCTGGCAGTTCAAATCCACCAGCTGCTCCTTGGAAATCCTATGGGGTAGTTCTACTCCGTCCTCTAGGGTCACTATGGGTCGGAAACAGGTTTGTTTTTGTTTTTTGCTTTTTTGTTTTTTTTAATGTGGGAGACCTGAGTTCAAGTCCCAGCCAAAGCCCCTCATGTGCAGGCACCACCTATCTGTCAGTGGAGGCTTATGTGTTACTGATATTGAACAAGTTTTAGTGAAGCTTCCAGACTAAGACAGACTAGGAAACAAGGCCTGGTGATCTACTTCCAAAAATCAACCAATGAAAACTTTATGGATCAAAATGGTCCGATCTGCAACTGATCAAGTGGACGGCACAGGACCCAGCAGCGTTTCATTCCACCGTGCATGGGGTTGCCGTGAGTCCAGGGACAACCTGGCAGGAACTAACTATAACAACTTTGTAGAATAAGAACTGTCCCGTCAACTATTTACACTGATCAGGTGTCTGAAATAATCTATGTCCCTGTTTCCTTCAGTGCTGGCCAGTTACAGAATCTCAAAGCAATTAGACCAGTAGTGGGACTAGATACATTAGGAAAACTCTTGAGCATCCAAAATTCCCTCCTGGAGTCCTTTAAGCTGATCCATGAGTTGCTGACAGGAAACCAAGAAAGTGCCACAGAGCATGGTGGACAACACAGCCGAGACACTGGTAAATGGTCCTACGAGCTTACAGCCAGTGGAGTGAAGGCATCGGCTCGGAATGTGGCTGTCTCTCAGTGTCAGTGTCCTGCTGCCCAAGGCCAGGCAGCCTTTCTGGGACCTGAGGGAGCTTCCCAACAGCTCTGAGACTCTGGGCAGGCTACCAATATGGCGACGATGACAAAACCCATCTCATCTGAGCTATTAAAATTCAGAGAATATGCCTGAAAAGACCTTTATAAAATGTAAAGCCTATTCAAAATATACTCACTAGAATTATTAGTTAGTTACAATAACACCTGAGAGGAATGTGCCCCTTAGAACAATCAGTTATACAAAGTCAAAAGGGCAACAGTTGCCCAAAAGCAAAGATGAGAAGGCAGGAAGGGATAGAACTAGGACAGAAGGAAACAGGGAACCTAGGATGGAAATGGAAAGAGTGCTGACACATTGTGGGGAATGAAACCAATGTCATGTACACTGTGTACAAACTATTGAATGGAAAACAAATTTGCTCTGTAAACTTTCACCTAATGCACAATAAAAAATTTTCAAAAAAAAACAATTATTAGCTAGTACAGGTGAAATATGATGACTTGGCTTTTCTATCTGATGGCTGTTCTTGTCTAAACTCACTGTCCCAAAAAGGCCTTCCTTAAGGCCTTGCTCGGCCCACTAGTATGTCTGGTTTCTATGGGTACAAGGTCCTTTGATAGGGGAGATCTTGAAGCTACAGATGCTGAGATTAGCCTATTTTATCATATTTCTTGGCTCCAAATTTTCAGAGGCCATTTCAACTCAAGCCATGAGGGCCACATGGCTCTGTGCATAACGTAAGCTCTGCTTTCACAGTATCCCTAAGGTTTCTGGCTAGTGTTCAAAATAACATCAGTTAGTGAAGGTTACAAACATCTCCACAGACAAATAAAGCATCTACCTTACAGAAACCTATTGGATTCTCCCATATATTTTATTTTAAGTAAATTTAGTATTTCTCAAAAGATCTTAGAAATAAGGAAAAACCTCTTGGCCTAGACACAAGACAGGTATAGGATAATTTAACCATCTAGAATCCTATTCCCTCTGTACCAGAGCAAACAGATAAGAGACCAAAGAAACCTAACACTCTGTACTCTACGTTTACTTACTTTTAAAGGGACAGGAAGTAAACTAACATAAACAGAGAACCAGGGACAATCTTATCATTCATTGTAGTCTACACGGGTCACTCAGTTAATCAACAGAACAACGACTCAGTCAGGAGAGAAAAGCCTTTTGAGAACTCTGAGAACCAGAGATGCTACCCAGTTTGTCCAATGTCACAGATATAGAAAGAGTGGCATTTAATTCCAGCATGAGAATAAAGTCGAGACCCACAAGCATGGCATCCATTCACAAATCCTCCCCAACCTTCACCGCCAGCTTTATTTCCTGTTCTTCATTCTGGTATGCCTAATTTTCAACTGGACTCCCCTGGCTCTCAAATCCACCTCACTCTCACCACCCTCCTGCTTCCAGGCTCATACTCTTCCTTCCTTAAGCCCAATCTGTCTGAGTCCCGCCCATCACTCAATGCCCAGCTCAAATATTTGGTCCTCCAGAGAGCCTTTCTTTACCCAAAGGGCTGGGTCTCTTTTCTCCAAACTCTGACTGCTCTTTGTATCACTCAGATGGCCCATCCTTAGCGTTACAGTTATTGAAATTCATATATTTTTCCCATAATTATCCCTATCCTTCCAAAGGATCGAGATCACGGTGTGACTGCATGTATGTGTGAGTTGTGTTTGTATATGTGTGAGTTGTGTTTCTGCATGTGTGTTGCACCTTAGCTAACACCCAGCACATAGTAGACAGTCTGTAAATATCAGAAAGGAAGGAAGAAGGAAAAAAACAAGATAACTACAAAAGTGGACATTTTAAGATTTCCACATACACACTTTGAAGTAATAACTCAATGTTTTTATTTATTCACTTGTCTCTAATCTGGGAACCCTGAGATTATCATAGCTCAATTGCAATCTAATAATAAAGCCCTAAGAAATCTTCAGAGCTCCCTAGAAGGGATCCTGACCTTCAGCGTTGAAAGGATGGATAAGCAAGTAACAGAACTGCAAAACCAAGGATGCTAAAGAGTAATGTGCAAAGGCCAGTGCTGCCATCCACTTCTAGAAACAGCTAAGCAGGATACACGCCTAACTTTTCAAGAAATTATTTGAAAGGTAACAAATTTTTTCATAAGGAAGAATAAAATAATTCTTCAGAAATCTACCTTAGGGCTTAACCAGTTGCCGTCAAGTCAGTTTTAACTTATGGTGACCCCATGTGAGTTGGAGTAGAACTGTGCTCCACAGGGCTTTCAACAGCTGATTTTTTCAGAAGATCGCTAGGCCTTTCTTCTGAGGTGCCTCTGACTGAACTTGAACCTCAGTTAGCAGCTAAGTGTGTTAACCATTTGCACCGCCCTTAGGGCTTAAAAAAGAAAAAAATAAATAAACTAATTGTGGAGTCAATTCTAACTTACAGAGATCCTTTAGGACAGAGTAGAACTGCCCCATAGGGTTTCCAAGGAGTGGCTGGTGGATTCGAACTGACAACATTTTGGTTAGCAGCAGACCTCTGAACCTCTGCGCCACAAGTGCGCACCTTAGGGCTTAGGAGTCTATAAAATATCTTTACAAGACAGGCCTAGGAAGCATGGAATCTTGCCTGAATCCTAAAATTCCTGCCAGGCACAAATATCCACAGTTCAGCTCAATTATTCCTTCAGTGTATTATACCATAGGATATATTCCACAAAAATTAATCTCTCTCCAGATTTCTGGCTTTCATGGAGGTTGGGGTAACCCACACAGGCCACAGCCCTTGGGTGTCCTTTTGAACTTTGAGCTTTGAGGAAAAAAGTTGGTTCCTGAAGGCACTTGTGAGTCAAACAATAGTCCAGATAAACTAATAAGACCATTTTGATTTGGACATTGTGCTTTTTTAAAGAATTCAGTCTGTTCTGGGAAGCTGACTCCAAAGATCAGACTGGGGGCTATGTTTAAGACAAATCAGTAATTAGTTTAATTAGTCTTCAAGACAGTGTTGCATGAAATACCCGTCTAATGTTTGTAATCAAACTGTCACCTCCTTGCTATACAGAAAATTATTTATCTTGAAAAAAACAGGTTCTAAGAGGAGATCAACCTCACACCTTGAGTCAGCCTTTGGGAAATCAAGTAATTCTACCAACATGGCTCTGAAACTGAGGCACTTGGCCTAACTAAAATGACTAACATAAGATCTGACTCAGACTCTGTTTTGTCTTAGGCCCCACTTCCGCTTCTGAGAAAGTAACCCGTGATTGTTAACAGGTAAACCATGGAGGGGCAACTTGCCCTAGGAAAGAACACTTTAAACAGATTAACCGAAGACCTCTAACAGTAACAGGTCCATCCTGTATTATCTTGCTAATCAAGTATTCTCTGATGGAAACTTGGCTGTCACATGTAAATTCTCCTATAACTTCTGTTTCCTCTAGACAAGCTTTGTGTGCTCCTTATAGATATATCTGTTTTGATGTGGTGGCTCCAACTATACTAGTTTAGATGATCCCTTTCCAACTGACAGTGAATTTACATGGGCAATCTTTTGGTTAGACTCCTGGCGAATGTGTGGGCAATGCACTTTGGGAACTTTAGGATTATCTTTAAATATTCATAGTAATGATGCCAGTAAATATTGGAAAGGTAATGTTAAATTGTTACACATTGTAAAACGAGAGTCAGAAGAAAATCGGTTGGTCCAACACTCAGTGTGGAGTCAGTCATTTCTAAGAGCTTTAAATCCTACTTACGGTATAGCTGAATTAGAGAAATCTTTAAGAAATTTGTCGATCACTATGGGACAAAAAGCAGACCAAGTTGCTAATTGGATGGAAACACAACGGCGATCTCTGACCTCATTAGCTAAGGTGGCATGAGATAATATAATAGCCTTAGATTTTTTATCAGCCCAAGAATGTGTAGTCTATGCTGTAGCAAGTAACTCTTGTTGCATTTGGATAAACAATACAGGAGAAACAGAACAGGAAATACACAGAATTAGACAGTAAGCTACTTGGTTACACACTATAACACTCTTACAAACACCAGATTTATTTGGTTGGTTACCATCAGGAATAAGCACACAGGCTAGATCACTATTGCAAGGAATAATAATAGTCTGTATCCTGATAGTATTAGGCATAATAAAACTTATCTTCTATTGTCTTACACACTTAAAGGGCAAAAGAAGGCCTCGAGCTGAAATGTTTTCAGCAAGTGATTGATGAAAACGTCGCTCTTACTTAAGATCCTGCTGAAGAACCAGATGGTAACTGGTGGAAAACCAGCACTGTGAGTTTAAAGAGCTTGCCATGGCCACTGTCTAGAAGCCCAACTAAGTCCAGGTACTGATCATTGATGTGTTATCTCTAATTTCCAATCAAAAGGAGGGAGTGATTTAGGAGGTAACACTGGAGCCATTATTCCCTGTCCTTGAACGTGGCCCAGCTGGAGCTAGACTCACAAGGACTTACAAGGACTCACAAGGACATACCAACTAAGCCCTGAGGTATAAAAACAATAGCTAGGATAATCTTGGAAAACATCTTTTAGGGAACCTTTCACATAAACTAATCAAACAGAACACAAAAGACTCACATAATTTCTACTCTTATCTTTTTCTATTACCATTTAGTAAATAGTAAGATTTGTTGGACCAATGAAGACCCTCCTGACTGTCATTACTGAAACCTGTACCAATGATTATTAAGAATGACAATTCAAAATGTAGAATTACAGTGATTTGGCAGTTTACAGCCAATCTGTAAAAGGTGAAGCTTTCAGTGATTTTACTCATTTGTGGTTAAGAGCTCAGCTGCTAACCAAAAGGTAGGCAGTTCAAATCCACCAGCTGCTTCTTGGAAACCCTATGTGGCAGTTCTACTCTGTCCTATAGGGTCACTATGAGTCAGAATTGACTCAACGGCAATGGGTTTTTTTTTTT
>NW_004443959.1:7273955-7370648 GCF_000243295.1 Trichechus manatus latirostris
GGCTCTGGCAGCATGCTTGTCCGTTTTCCCACTTTTGCCTATTCTGTAATATTCTTTGGACTCGGGCAGACCTGGCTCTGGCAGCATGCTTGTCCATTTCCCATTTCTGCCTCTTGGAACATATGCCGAATAAAATCTTTCTTTTTGCTTTACTATAAAAAAAAATTAATCTCTCATGACCATACATAGTTCTACTATGTGATCTTTCCACAGGTCTACTTGGCAATGTTTAGGGAGCTGTAGGTAACATTAATTTAACAAACATGTACTGAATGAGTGCCTGTAGTACAAGTATGGCAGTTGCAGAACTAGGCTCTCCACTTCTGTTGGAAAGAAGGTTCCTATCCATTCCCTCCCGCTACCCTTCACTGCAATGGAGAGGGCATGAACTTGGGAATCAGACAGACCTGAGTTCAAATCGTGACTCACTAGTTATGTGACTTTGGGCAGGTTAATTAAATCTCAGAGCTTTCCTTTCCTCATCAATAAGCGAGACGGTGATAGCTAACATTTACTGCACACTTACCATGTACCAGACACTAGATCAAGCACTTTCTATAAACATTCTCATTTAAACCCTATAAAATAATTAGTAGTACTGCTTACAGATGAGGGAATCAAGGCCCAGAAAGTGCTGGAATTGGGATCTGAACCACTCTGCTATGCCTTCTCCTCAGAAAAACCCATCTTGTAGGAGCACTGTGAGGGTCAAAGTGCCTGCTATATATCTAACACCTAGTAGGTGCTCAGTTAAGTGTCTTTTCTCTTTCCTCTCTCTAGAAGAGGCATAATCTGTATTAGAAAGATGGGCTCAATAGGGTTCGGAAGACTCAAGTCTGACCCTAGTGAAGCAACTACACGGCCCTTCACAGTGCTGTGTGATATGAGGGAAGTGGCTCAATCTCTCTGGGCTTTAGTTTCCAAATCCTAAAACAGGTCTTGTATTTTCTTACAAAACCAAAATTATATGGTTCTTCTTTGAAACATCCACAGGTGGCCTTCGAGTAGATGGCTTGTGGCAGGCTAGAGGAGGCCAAGGTTTATTGCTTGTATTCCTCCCTTTTGGAGAGTGGGGGGCACAATTATTCCTACCCCAATCCTCAAGGATGGCTCTGGAAGTCCACCAGTGCCTGACCTTTCCTTCTTACACCAGAGTCCAAGGAGGCCTCAGCTGATAGCCATCATACCAGACATGAATGGTCACAAACCACTCCTCCAGGCCCATCTGCTCCATCTCGTGTCTTCCTGTGAGTGTGGGCACCTCCAACCATTCACCCTATGCTCCAGAAGGCCTTGCTGCTTCAGCAAAGACAGTCACTTGGCCCAAGCCATCAACCCTCTGTGCAAAAATGCAAATTTGACAGGTAAGTTCTCAGCACAAATAATGTTTTCAATACTCATTCAAAGCATACTTGCTAGGAATTAAACCAGATGGTCTAAGGAGAACACAGATACAACTATACGGTCCCTGACTCAGGAGGAATGGATAGACAACACATAAATAACTGAGTTGTTTAGGTAGTGATACGGATTAACCAG
Source organism: Trichechus manatus latirostris (assembly GCF_000243295.1). Lineage (NCBI taxonomy): Eukaryota > Metazoa > Chordata > Mammalia > Sirenia > Trichechidae > Trichechus > Trichechus manatus. Next base: position 7,275,495 of record NW_004443959.1, read on the forward strand.
AAGTACCAGCAGCAATAACAACTTCTCAAATTTGTGCAGCACTGTCGAGCTTATAAAGAACATCATACACAGGCTCACTTAATCCTCAGGACCACAGGGAGAACATACCATTATCCCCTTTCTAGGTGGAGAGCTGGAAGCTCCAAGAGAGGAAGCACCCAAAGCACCTATCTCCTAAGTCAGGACTTGCTCTTTGGGAACAATGTGCTATGGGAAGAAGGCAGAAAGGGGCAGGAGTAATTGAAGACAGGGATCCCAGGAAGATTTCTTGGAAAGGTGGGATTTGAACTGGGCTTTGAAGAAAAGGTAAGACCTTACCAGGCACTGACCTCTGTGCTCCTTGCTAGGATGAACTGCCACAGGCAGGCAGCTGCTACATCTGGACAGCTAACTAGCCACCCTCCCAGGGCCCCTGATGTATGGGGATTCCGGGCAGGAAAGAACAGGGTCATCTTTGGTTCACTGTAGCCAAAGGCAGTTTAAAAACAGAATCCAGCTTTATACCTATGCTGTGATTACAAGCTTGTAAAAACCATTTTAAATCCCCACATGGATGGGGAATGGAAAAAAAAATGTGCAAAATAAAATAGGATATTCATTTTGGGGTGCTGGGATTTGGGCAATTTTTTTCCCTTTTTAGATTTCTATTATTCCTGTCACAATACTGTTTATAGGGGGTAAACACAGCTTAACAACCAATGCGGAAAAAACATGTCCACAACCACCCCTCCCCTTGATATTTTAGCCAAATTCCAACTAAAATACAGAAATTATCTACTTGTTTCACTGAAGGTGGGCTTTCAGAAGAAACTGAGGCTCTTTTGTTTGCTATTCGCTGCATGTGCATGGGAAGAGGGAATAAGCCTGTACGAGACTATGCACCAGGCAGCAAGTTACAGACCTGCAGCTGGAAAGGTTCATCCTCAGGAAGCAGGGAAGTCAGTGAGGAGTCACATCAGTCAGGAGAGGAACTAGGGCAGGGGTGATTGCATGGGGAAGGCAGGGCACACTCAGGGATGGCTAGTAGTGCAATGTTGGAGGGTTTGAAACTTATAACTATCAGGCTACCTGGAACTATCTGGAATCCTGGATAACCTCTTAACTAGTTTCCCTGCCTCTGTTTCTCCCTTTCAGTGAAAACCAATTATTCAAGTGATCTCCAAGAGAACTTTCTAAAACCATGTGGAAACATGGCAATCACATTATTTTAAAGCTTCCACTATTTCTTCAGAATATAAACTGAAGGGGAAAAAATAATTGGGAGGAACGACCTATAGATTAAAAGACACCTAAGAGACACATCAACCAAATGCACTGGGAAAACCTTGTTTAAATCTTGATTCAAACAAACCAACTGTAAAAAAAAAAAAAAAAAAAAAATTGTAAGACAACAAAATGTGACACGCTGGATATTTGGATAATATTAAATAAGCGTTAAATTTTTTAGATATGATAGGAGTATTGGGTTTCCAACAAAAAGCCATTCTCTTTTAGAAATATACACTGAAATATTTACAGATGAAATGACATGATGTCTGGTATTCGTGTCAGAATAATCCAGGAGGGGGAAAAGAAGGGGAATTTATAAATGAAACAAGACTGACTGTGTTGGTAACTACTGAAAGCAAGAGAGAGACAAAGGGATACATACATTATAAACAAACAAAAAAAACAAACAAACTCACTGCCATCGAGTTAATTCTGACTCACACCAACCCTATAGGATAGAGTAGAACTGTCCCATAGCGCTTCCAAGGAGTGGCTGGGGGATTCAAACTGCTGACATTTTGGTTAGCAGCCGAGCTCTTAACCACTATGCCACCAGGGCTCCACATACATTATACTATGATACTATTCTCTCTACTTGCATAGTTTGAATATTTCCATAATAAAGTTAAATGGTAGACCCTCCTATGGCTTCCTATGTACTGCAGCCTTTTTCAAGCCAGCTCAATGGACTCACCCAGCCTCTCTTTACGCATGAATCTCAAGCTCCAGCTTAAGGAAGTCCCCACCATTCTTCCAATGTGTGAGGCTCTTTCATACACATGATCCCTTCTGCCTGGAACACCCCTCCTCCTCTAGGATATGGGTACCAGGGCCAGATCATCTGGGTTCAAATTCAGATCATGTCATTTAATAACTAGGTGACCTTGAGCAAGTCAATTAACTTCTCTGTGCCTCTGTTTCTTCCTACATAAACGCTAGATAATAATAACGCTAGATAAAGATAATTCACTGGGTTATTTGAAGTTACTTAGAACAGCTTCTGGCACGTGATAAGTGCTCAATAAACATTAGATGGTATTGGTGATTTTATTGCTGCTAGTATTGCTGCTATTGTTGTTCTCCAATTGGCGAAATTCTACTCATTTTTCAGGGCCCAACTCAAACACCACATCCTCCGAGACACCTTTCCCAACACTGAGTGGTACCTCCTTCAGTATCCCGTCACACTTTCAAACCCTCTGCTCTAGCATGTTGCCAAAGATTTGTGGTAACACAGTTCGCTGTGAATCTCGGGGCTGATTCTTTGTTGGCCTGAGTTTTTCCCACCACACAGTGAGCTTCCGGAGGGAGGCACTATGTCCTACGTAGCTTTGGGGCCTCAAGGGTAGCTTATGGCCCAGGCTTCAGTTTTGGCTTATACATTCAATAAATGCTGGCTTAATTATTTGCTGGCTGAAGGAACAAAGGACTCATGTACTCCCATCTACAAAAGGAAGCTACTAGTTAGACATGTTTTTTTTTTTCTCTTACGTGTTAGCCAGTTAGGACGAATTACCACCAAAAAACCAAAACACCAGGAATTTAATCTTTTGTCTTTCTCAGACAAAATCTCTCAGTTGATTCAAAGTTACTAGAACAAGACTCCCTTCATTAAGGGAAGAGGGGTAAAACCCAAACCAAATCAACTGCTGTCAAGTTGATTCCAACTCGTGACAACCCCATGTGTTACACAACAGAATGGCTCCATAGGGTTTTCTTAGTTAGCAAGAACCGTTAAGCACTTAGCTGCTAACTGAAAGGTTGGTGGCTCGAACCCACTCAACAGACCCACAAGAAAAAGACCTGGTGATCTGCTTCCATAAAGATTACAGAAAGGCTATACAAAAACTTAGGAAACCTATGGGACAGTTCTACTCTATTACATGGGGTTGCTATGAGTTGAAATCAACTCGACAGCACCTAACAAAAACAATACATCTTTACAGAAGCAGATTGCCAGGCCTTTCTTTCGGGGATGAGGGATAAGGAGTTAAAAGCCCTTGCTTCCCCCAAGACATTCCACAGCCTCCATTTTATAGGTCACTAAAAAGTGATTTCTTGCATGGGCGTTGACTGCGGATCCAAGTATAATGAAATCCTTAACAACTTCAATTATTTTTTCCGTTTACCGTGATGTTGCTTACTGGTCCAGTTGTGAGGATTTTTGTTTTCTTTATATTGAAGTGTAATTCATATTGAAGGCTGTACTCCTTGATCTTCATCAGTAAATGCTTCAAGTCTTCTTCACTTTCAGCAAGCAAGGTTGTATCATCTGCACATCACAGGGTGCTAATGAGTCTTCCTCCAATCCTGATGCCTCATTCTTCTCCATAGAGTCCAGTTTCTCAGATTATTTGCTCAGCATACAGACTGAATAAGTATGGTGAAAGGATACAACCCTGACATACACCTTTCCTGATTTTAAACCACACAGTACCCCCTTGTTCTGTTCAAATGACTGCCTCTTGGACTACATACGGGTTCCAGATGAGCACAATTAAGCGTTCCAGAATTCTCATTCTTCGCAATGCTATTCATAATTTTTTATGATCCACACTGTCAAATGTCTTTGCGAAGTCAATAAAACACAGATAAACATCTTTCTGGTATTCTCTGCTTTCGGTCAAGATCCATCTGGCCTTGCACTGGGCAAATCTGCTGCAAAAGACCTCTCTAAAGCGTTAAAAAGTAAAGATGTCACTTTGAGGACTAAGGTAAGCCTGATCCAAGCCATGGTATTTTCAGTCACCTCATATGCATGCGAAAGCTGGACAACAAATACGGAAGGTAGAAGAAGAACTGACGCTTTTTGAATTATGGTGCTGGTGAAGAATATTGAATATATCATGGACTGCCAGAAGAACAAACAAATCTGTCTTGGAAGAAGTACAGCCAGAGTGCTCCTTAGAAGCAAGGATGGCAAGACTTTGTCTCACATACTTTGGACATGTTATTAGGAAGGACCAATCCCTGGAGAAGGACATCATGCTTGGTAAAGTAGAGGGTCAGCAAAAAAGAGGAAGGTCCTCAATGACATGGACTAACACAGTGGCTACAACAATGGGCTCAAACATGGCAACGACTGTGAGGATGGCGCAGGACCGGGCCATGTTTCGTTCTGTTGTACGCAGGGTCACCATGAGTCACAACTAACCCGACGGCACCTAACTACAACAAAACAGTACTGAACTCCGGCACCAGAGGGTTGCAGGAGGGACCACCTTGCCCTATGCAGCCATCAGGGTTAATTGCAGGAAACTTATGTGGTGTTAAGTGTGCAGGCTGAGAGCATAAAGTTTTTCTAAAAGAAGAAAGCATCGGTTATTACCAACCAGCCCTCGTTACCCATTTCAGATGGCTTTTTGGCAAGCAATTAACAAAGACACTACTTCCTCCTCATCGGCTGCCTGAGGAGCTGAAGCTGTTGCAGGGCAGGAAGTGAATGAAACTGAAATATTTTTGTCTCTACATGTCAAGACACAGAACCTCCTTGATTTACTACCCTCGCAATTCCTTTACAGTCACTAAGTAATGGAATTCAGACAAATCCCCAGACACGGCCAGATCAAACACTGGCCCGGTCATTAGGCACCATCTTCCCCAACACATTTTTATCCTGCGTGGCCTCGATAAGCAAATTAAATCTGCAACTGAATGGTTCCGTGAGCTTGTTTGATGGAGTGAATTTTTCTGGGGTTATTCTTGTTTTACAGAATTAATTACATAAATCTGTAGACCTGCCTAAGCAGAGTTGACTAAAACGTTCTCCTCTCTGTCATTATCCCAGAGCCGCATTTGTACCTCCAGTCAACATTCCTCTGCCTCTCTCTGGGGTTTACACAAGGGCTTGTCTCCCCACTTTCCTCTTGGCAGGAGACACCTCTTCTTCTTCTCTGGTCAATGCCCACGGGCTCCCCTCCCAACCCCTCAGTGCTTCGCACATGCCTCACCCATAAAACGTGCTCAGTAAATGTCCACTGAAGTCCATTTACCTGCCCAGATTTTGAGGCTGTATCAAGCATCAATCTGGAAGCTTAAACGTTGGTACACACGGATTTTTTTTATTTTAGCCTAAAAGTTTTTCCCATAAACTCTCCTAATCAAACTCACTTTTGCAGTGAAGACTGTTCTTGATGCTACATCTAGAATAGACAGATTATTATCAACCCTTCTGTCTGCCCAGTCCTCCTCCAAAGGAGACACCAGGCCAGGTAAAGGGGTCAGACCCAGACTCACCAAACAGGAACAGGTTGCTAGAGAGCCGGAAGCACGAACATCACCTCCCCACTTTAAGAATGAGGACGCCAAGGTCGAGCGGGTCACGCAAAGACCTGTAACCCAGAGCTCTGGTCTTTTAACCCAAACCTTGGACCTCCCCTTTTTCTGCTCCGCTAAGGGGGAGTATGCTGAGCACAGAGCCTAGCACACGGTAAGAGCTCAATAAATGTCTTCTGAGCAAATTCGAGCCAGGCTTGGTAAGACGTAGCTAAGCTCTGCACTGAAGTCATGGCCTTAGCAAGCCAACGGCTGTTCCAAAGATCCAAGGCTAGTGATGCCAGTAGCTGGCAAGAGAAAACAGAGCTGCCCCCATCATGACGTTAGTCATGATATGAGTCCAAGGGATGGTAGTTAGCAGGTAGAATTTGGAACCAGGAAGACCTGAGTTTGAATCCTGGCTCTGTCTCTTTTACTCATGCACCCTTGGGGAAGGGCCTTAATCAGTCCAAGCCCACCTAAAAAACTGGGATAATAATAACCACCTCTGAAGTTGTTGTGTAAACCAAAGGAGAAAAGGAATAGAGGGTACCCATTCAGGAGTCAGGAACACTCAGCCTTATTCTCTGATTGCTGTATGTCTGATGGTTTTCTAGAACAAGATTTGTATCCCATTCCTAACACAGGTAGGCTCTTAGTAAAGGTTTGATGAATTAATGTATGAAAAAATTAATGTTAAATGAGGAATAGTCTACAGGAAGGCAGTCATATTTTAAATTAAGTCTCATTTGCATTTCATTCTACAAAGGAATAGTCAAACGGTAAAAACATAAACAGGGTTGTGTGACATGCTGACAAACAGATCTCAATGTAGCCCACTCAGGACCTCCTCATCACTACCAACACCAACAAACCCGTTGTCGTGGAGTCAGCTCTGACTTACGGCATCCCCAGGGGCATCAGAGTAGAACTGCTCCATAGGGTTTTCAATGGCTATTTTTTCGGAAGTAGATCGCTAAGCCTTTGTTCTAAGGAGGAGCCCTGGTGGCGCAGTGGTTAAGAGCTCAGCTGCTAACCAAAAAAGGTTGGCAGTTCAAATCCACCAGCTGCTCCTTAGAAACCTACAGGGCAGTTCTACTCTGTCCTGTAGGGTCGTGATGAGTCAACTGACTCCATGGCAACGGGTTTGGGGTTTTTTGTTTTATTTTGTTCTGAGGAGCGTCTGGATGGACTCGAACCACCAACCTTTCATTTAGCAGCTGAGCACGTTAACCATTTGTACCACCCCCAGGACTCCCCTTTATACCTGACCCATCCCCAAATGCAGACTGAGCCATGGAGAAGGGCAGAGAAGAAACTTACCAAGAAGAGCATTGTGGCCATTGTCATCTGGCAAGAACCTCTTGTCAACAGCACACACCAAGAGATGGTCCGGCAGGCTGGGGGACTTGGCCCCCACAAGGAGAAAGCCTGCAGGGACGTCAATGTGCTCACTGGAAATGGAGACAAGGCGCAGGTCCTTCCCTGCCTGGCAGAACCCTAGGAGGAATGAACACGCTTCTAAGTGACTTTCACAGGACAAGAATTTATACGGGCAAAGGGAGGAAAAGTCCTCACGTTGTCAGGAACCATCCTTACCTCTGGATGTAGTTTACTTTAAAATTAATTCTGATGGATAAATTTATAATCACAGTTATTCATGACACTGATCACATGTATGCTAATTATTTTTATGACCATCAGCGTCATCATATAATACACATTAATGTACAACTGAAGCTCAATAGGAAAAGAATTATAAACAAATTATGGTAAATTAAAAGGCATACAAGATACACATACGAGAAATTGCATGCAATTTGTTTTTTTTTTAATACCTGCATTTTACATATATGAGAAATAGGCAAATGTCAAGAATAAGGGGATGAGAAACTAGTAATTCTGGTTGTCTCTTGGGAGGGGAACTGGGTAACAAGAATACAGAGAAGGCCTATGAGCACAGCAAGATGTTTCACGTTGTTCTCTTTTGAATCTTCGATCTTTTAAATATATTTCAGTTTATATAGTTTAGATCTTTTAAATATAGTTCCTCCTCAAAAAATCTGAGGCAATTTCAAAAAGTAGCCGAAAAAAAAAAAAAGGAATAAGAGGGAAATGGCTAAAATTTATTTAGATAAGCCTTTTACAACAGAACCAAACACTGCCGGGTCCTACACCATCCTCACAATCATTCTATGTCTGAGCCCATTGTTGCAGCCACTGTGTCAATCCATCCCATTAAGGGTCTTCCTCTTTTTCACTGACCCTCTACTTTACCAAGCATGAGGTCCTTCTCCAGGGATTGGTCTCTCCTGATAACATATCCAAGGTACACGAAAGGAAGTCTCACCATCCTCACGTCTAAAGAGCACTCTGGCTACATTTCTTTGCTATTCATAAGGTTTTCACTGGCCGATTTTTTTAGATCACCAGGTCCTTCTTCCTAGTCTGTCTTTGTCTGGAAGCTCCGTTGAAACCTGTCCACCATGGGCGGCCCTGCTGGTATTTGAAATACCGGTGACATAGCTTCCAGCATCATAGCAACATGCAAGCCACCTCAGTATGACAAACTGACAGGCAAGTGGTAGATCTGTGAAGTTAAGGCTGTCCAAATACGGCTGAGGGGCTGTGACCCTCAGAGCCCTACAGCGTGGAGTACTCAGTGCTGCTGGTACAGGAGTACCAGCCAGGCTCACACCTCAAGGCATGGGATGGTAAACAGCCCCTTTACACCAGCGCCAGACTCAGGCCTGGCCACTGACCCTTCTGCAGATGCTGGGCAGCAGGGTGGGGGCCCACCCACCCTGGGGGCTGGCGGTGTCTTACCATCAGTGGTGCAGCATCCTTCAGGCGGAGGGTGCATCTGGTAGGGATTTGCGGGACTGTTTGATTCCAGCCCTCCTTCTCCCTCTTCTTCCTCTTCCTCATTGTCTGCTCGGCTTCCAGCTAGAAGCAGAAAAGAAAAGTGATGGGTCAGGCAGGCAGGTGCCCTTCCGATCCTTCAGAGCTGCCTCTAGGACCTTTTCCCACCTGGAGTCACAAGCTCAGCAAAGGCACAGGATGTGTAGGACTAATCCAGAATTAGTTCCACTCGTCACTTAGCAAGTACTCAACACATCTTAACTATTTAATAATTAATTAATCCTTGCAAAAACACTGCAAGCCAGACATTCTCATCCCTCTTTAGCAGAGGGAAAAACTGTGGTTCATGAGGTTACGTGACTTGCCCACAGTCACACTGTAAATAGGCTCCCTCCCTGGCCTCTAGACTTCAAATTCAGGTTCATTTCTCTTCCCATCACACCACAGCTCTGCACATGTGCCACAGGTTCAATACATATACAACTGGCTGACAAGGATGGAGCACAAAGCCTGGATGTATTTTTTAAAAAAAGCAGTTGCTGTCAACTCCAACTCATGGCAACCTCATGTGTGTCAGAGTAGAACTGTGCTCCACAGGGATTTTGATGGCTAATTTTTTTGGAAATAAATCATCAGGCCTTTCTTCTGAGGCACTTCTGGGTGGACATGAACCTCCAACCTTTCAGTTAGCAGCACCAACCAGGTCCCAGGGACACCCTGTACATGTTAGGCACTCTAAAAAGATTCGTGTGGGATGTACCAGGGTATAACACATAGACCATTTTATGGATAAGGAAAGGAGCCCTGGTGGCGCCGTGGTTAAAGCACTCAGCTGCAAACCAGAAGGTTGGCAGTTTGAACCCACCAGCTGCTCCACGGGAGAAAGATGTGGCAGTCTGCTTCCATACAGATTACAACCTTGGAAATCCTATGCGGCAATTCTGCTCTGTCCTATAGGGTCACTATGAGTTGGAATCGACTCAACAGCAATGGGCATAGATAAGGAAACTGAGGCTCAGAGAGGTCCAATGATTGGCCTCCAACTAGTCAACTAACTACTAAATAGCATAGCCAGCATGCTCCCAGGTCTGATGCCCAAGCTAATGTTCCCACCACTAAACTGCACTGCTTAGTTTAGAACACAAAACATAAACAGTGTACGCTGCCTTTATGTAAGCATAAAAGATCTGTTAAGCTATACATTATTATTTGTCCCTCAAGGGAAGAATGCATGTGTGTATCACCAGAAATACAAACAAATACAGAAATGTCAAAAATATATAGATACAGCCATACCAAGACATTCTACAACAGGGTCAGACATGTAATAGCGTTAGGAAGCTTTTTTTTCCCCCTCTAAGTGGAATAGTATTTCAGGAGTTAGGGCAAACATAGAACTGGCCATGGAAGTCATCCCACTCCCCGTGTGGGTCCCTATCACTGCAGTGAAATTAGCTTCTTTCTGTCTCCCCTCTGGACTCTCTCTTCTGGAGCGCAGACTCTGCCCTCGTTCACCTCCGTATTCCTGGAATCCTGCAAAATGCTTCATGCAGAAGACATGCTCAGGATATATTGGCCCAATTGATCTGAACATATGCAGCCATGCCTTATTTAACCCAGCACTGTTAGGGAGAGGGGGAATTTCATATAAACGAATTTTCCAGGCTGTTGAAGTTTAGTCCTTCTAACTCCTTTTAACTTAAGACATTGTAGGTAGAAATCCTTCTTAACTTACCTGTCTTTAAATGCCATTTAATAAATAGTATCCCACCTTCTTTATGGAACAGGGTCATTACGCACATCCTTAGGTATACGAGGCTAGGATATGGTTATTTCTCCTTTTTGTTTCTCTATCTCCTCTTTCAGCGCTGGTTTCTTAGTTGGCACTTCTACTCTTCCCTTACTTGGCTCTAGTGGTCTTATGTTAATGAAGAAATTGTGTGCAATGAAGAGAGATTGGACCGCGAATCAGGGGACTCACTTTTCAGTACTTGGATCTGCCACTGTCTGTGTGCCAAAAAAGTTACTGACCTTCTCTGTGCCCCAGATCCCACATCTTTAAAACGAGGTTGTTAATCCTGATGAGCTCCAGGCCACTTTGAAGCATGGCAGTGTATATGGAAAATATGGCCCTCAGAGTTGCACAGGATGTTCCAGAAGTGACTTAACCAGGTAGAGGATAATCAGAACATAACCTCCCCGATGGCTGTTTTGGCTACCAAACATCACAAGTGCATGGCTTTAACAGACATTTATTTCAACACAGTGTAGGAGGCTAGAAGTTCGAATCAGGATGCCAGCTCTAGGGGAAGGCTTTCTCTCTGTTGGCTCTGGGGGAAGTCCTTGTCTCTTTCAGTTTCTCTTCCTCAGGTCTCAGTGATCTCCATGTGGCATCAATCTTCCCCCATTTGTGCTTACCTGCCTCCATGCCTAATCGGCTCCTTTTATATCTCAGAAGTGATTGGTTTAAGACATACCCTGCACTGATATGGCCTCATTAACATAACAAAGAAAGCCCTGTTCCCAAATGGGATTACATCCACAGGTATAGGGGTTAGGATCTACAACACACATGTTGAGGGGACACAATTCAATCCATAGCACCTGGGCACATCACCTTGAAAAGATCACAGCAAGAACTGAAGCAAGAATTCCTGGTGTCACAGTCCTCCTGAGTCCAGATGACACAAAGGTGGTAGGAGGAAGACTATAAAAAGATTACCCAGGAAAAAAACAGAAAGAGGAAGAGAATAAACTCCTGAGCCTGGTTCAGATGCTTTCTTCCTGCCATTAAAAGGGGGCGTGGAGTGGTTTTAGTAGAAAGTATAAAGAGTCACTCCCAGACCCCAGGTGCCTGCAATGCAGGACAGGTCTCTGTGGAGGCTGAAACTGCTCTGGGAAGTGGGTAGCAGAGAAAGCACTGTCTGCCAAATCGAGACGAGTCCTGCAGCAGCACTCCAGAGGCTCAGGAGGGGATGACAAAGACACCAACTATTACAGTGAAAAAGGGAGAGGAAATCCCTGCGGCACTAGAGTCAGCAGCCCCCAAAGCAGGAACCTTCAGAGCACCAAGGGCACACACAGGAATGTCCGCACACTATTCCGCTAAGCCGAAAAGAACAGGAATTCAGACTCTCAGAAAGAAAGAGGAGGGCTTTAAGCCTCAGAAAGTCAAAGAAAGAGCTCAAAATCCAGTCAGTAGGAAAGCAGGATTAAAGGTCAAAGGTCTACATCAGACATTCCAGGGCCTTTGATGGAATGGGTTAGCCAGCAACAAGTGGGGGGAGAAGTTCTTAACCAGGAACAGACTGAGCCAGACGTGTTTACCAAGGTCCCCTGGCAGGATGAGGGCTTTAAGATGGCATTAGGCAAAACCAACTGGATTTGGGAGCTTAGGGTCTTAGTAATAAAACACATGAACCCAGAACTTCCATAGCACCACATTAATCCACAGGGCACGGGGCTATTCATTTCAACGTTCATACGGAATCTTGTTTTCGATCCAGGAGAAGAAACTGTATGACATTCTAAATAGCCGGAATTATAGGAATTTACCTACCTCTTGTTTAATAAATACCTACCCCAAAATGTAGGGGTGGTATTTGTTTTGCTCTGCTGGTCCTTTTAAAAAATATATATAAATAAAACGTAAAAAGTTTTCAGCCTAGAAGGGGGTGGTTAGACCCCTAATTCAAAGAACCAAGTAGTAAGTGCCCCTGCTAAAGCACCCTCACGAATACATAAAATGTTAACAGATCCAAGGGGTGTTTAGTGTACCAGCAGCCTGGTCATAAAAATCATCTTTAATGTTATTTATTGTCTTAGGAAGGGCAGCAATAAGATAAGAGACCTGACAGAGACACAGACAGACAAAACAAGGTGTGGCTTATACAAAGCAGTCTGCACCAAGTTTTATGATGCAGAAAACCAAGGCTTGAGCTGAGTGCTTGGTTTATGGGGACAATTAGCAAAAAGAAAAGAGACTCCCCCCTCCCACTCTATCCTCCGCCACCGACCCCTCGCTCCCACCCTCCCAACCCACTGCACCAGAAAAACAAGATCTCAGAGGATTTCTCTATTCTGTTTGCTGGCCAAATGGGAAAACTGGAGAGAGGGCCTGCTCTGGCTTTCATACCAACATGAAGGCCGAGCAAGCCCAATGACAGCTGACAGCTTCAGCATTTGACAGCAGAGGACTGAACGTTGTATGTGAAAAGCTGTTCTGGAATGTTCCACTTTGCCCTGAGAAGTCAGTGTGTGAAAGATGCAGCCTCCCAACTACAGGCGGGGGGAAAGGTACCCTACTCAAGGTCTTAAACCTAAGGAACCGTCGATTAGAGATCCTCAGGGAGCTTTCTCCTCTCTGTGAATATCCCCATGTCTACTTAACCCTTTTATCTTCAAGTTGCCAAAGCTAAGGATGCAACTCTGCTACTCAGTCCCTCCTTCTAAACTCCAAGCAAACCAGTCTTCCATCTTTCCAAATCAAGGGATCCCACTACTTTTAACTTGTGAAGGTGAAAGCACTTCGTAGACTTTAAGGTACCATTCAAATGTACTATATTATTATCATTACCAATAAAGATTTTTAAGAGTATCAGATATTAAGGATGGCCATTTAATACCTATTTCACAAAAGTCTTCCAGCTAACCAAAAACTCTGTCTATGAAATATTCTCCAGTTATTTCTTAACTCCCCATGATATCACAGTAACATTTCCCATACCAGAATATACTGGCACTTTCAGTGTGAATACCAGAGAATTCTTGGTTTTTCTAATTCAAGGTTTTGCCCACAACCTAGCTTCTCTCAGTACAGATCCAGTTCTATTAGCGTCTTAGCTGTGCTATTTGCAAAGTTAATTTAATAAGGACTTTAAACACTGACAGAAGGAATGCCTCCTTGCTAAGGATAGTAAGGAACTATCAGATATCACAGAGGTTCAAGGCAGGACTCCTTAAAGACAAGTACCTCCAGGCCTCATTCTTCTTTATGTACAACCCTCCCCAACCCAGCACCCCCACAACCACCCAGCACGCACACACACTCACACACATACATATACACACACACACATACTCACACACACCATGACCGCCCCAGCACAGGAACTGGCACCGTGCATGCTTTCTAATTAATTAATTTATGCTTTACACTGGATCCTCTTTCACTTCAATAGGTAAGTGAAGGGAGCCCTGATGGTGCAGTGGTTAAGCACTCAGCCGCTAACTGAAAGGTCAGTGGTTTGAATCCAACAGCCGCTCCTCGGGAGAAAGATGTGGCAGTCTGCTTTCATAGAGATTACAGCCTTGGAAACCCTCTGGAGCAGTTCCACTCTGTCCTGTAGGATAGCTGTGAGTCAGAATTGACTCAACGGCAACAGGAAGCAAGTTAAGTGTACAGATAACTTCAAGTGAAAGACAAACTTAAAAAAGAACTTCAATAACAGTAACTCTCTTGTACTATGAATTATAGGGTTAATTTTAATAGCTATAAAAATACAAACTAAAGATAAAAATATACAACTATTTTATTCCTTGGATAATTAAGTAAACCCTAAAGTTGTCCCCATGGTTGAAGATAATTTACTTATTTATTCTTGTCACACATTAAATTCATAAGGGTTTGTTCTTGGTTTTTTAAAAGTCTCTAGAAGGCTCTGACACCTATCACAAAGAAAACTACCTAGCCTACTTTGCAAGGATTTGGCCATGAATCACAGGACAAAGAGAAAAAATGTAGCTGAGGTGCAAAAGCATGTTAAAATGTCTTACTTATCCAAGTGAAAATGCCAAATCTTTTATTAAGTGTATAAATAACAACCAATTCAGAACAGTCTACCATGGCCCTCTCCCTTCTCCTATTAGTCCGATGAATAATTCTAGTCCTTGCAATATTATGACTAGTTGCATTCCTGAGATTTATTTTAATTTTAGCCAAACAAGAATTTGAGTGCAATTTTCTTTTTCTGATAATTCTTTTTGGTTAGACTCAACATTGTTTTCTACACAGAGCAGGAAAGGAAACAGTTTTGTTCTGTTGCTTACTCTGACTGCGCATAATAAAAGAAATACACAAACACATCTCCTACCTTCCAGCTGCTGCTCAGCTTCCAGGTACAACTGGGAGAAGATTGGCCTGGGCACCAGGTTGTTGGAACGCAGGGAGGCCTCGATGGAGTTATGCAAGACTTCTTCAAAACGGGTCGTCTTCAGCTGTCCAGCGTAAGAATTTCCCATCTTCAAAAAACAGGATGGATTCTTCTGTTTAAAATGGCATTTCAGTTTCAGTTAAAAACAAGGAAAAAAAAAAAAAAACGGACCCCACACATGAAGCCAAAAGTAGAAGGTAAATCAGCAGCAAGGAAGGAAAGGCCAGGTTGCCTTCATTCAGCAAAGACAAGCAGAGAGGGCAGCTCTCCACAGCAGGAGATACTGCCGGGTAATTACAGGAAGTTATATAAGTAACAGCTTTCTCCAGTTCAGCACACAGAGAGCAGAGTCTGACACCTCTCAGAATATGTTACTAGAATGAGCTTTTAGTCATCCCCACGGCTCACAAGACCCCCAGCTCTTTCCAGAGATGTGACGCTGCCCATGATAGTCCCCCACCAAATAATATTTTATTTTCCCTGACCTGGAGAAGAGGCCTTAAACACCTGATGTATGTTACAGCAAAACTGGCAATTCAGTAATCCATGACAACAGGCCCCAAAGTTTATGATTACAGGAATCTGCCTACCCTCACCTTCTCAGAAGGTAGGCTAACAGACTTTTCTCATCAATGCCTTTTCTGCTAAGAGACTGACTGACTGTTCACATTCTTCCATTAAAATGTCTTTTAGTTTACGATATATAAAATTAATGCGTAATTACATATGGAAATCTAGGAATTACAGAAGAGGGTGGAAAAACAGGAGGAAAATCACTGATATTCCCATTCCCCAAGATAACCACTGTGATTTTTTTTTTTTTGGTAGCAGCTTGATTGAAATATAGTTCACGTACTATACAATTCAATCGCTTTTAGTATATTCACAGAGTTGTGCAACCATCTCCACAATCAATTTTAGAACATTTTCATCAATCACCCCAAAAACCTTGTACTCTGTAGCCATCCTCCTCCAATCTCCCTCAAAATCCCCTTCTAGCCCTAGGCAACCACTAATCTACTTTCTGTCTCTCTGGATGTGTCTGTTTTGGACAGTGCATATAAATGAACTCATACAATACATGGTCCTTTATGACTGGCTTCTTTAACTTAGCATAATATTTTCAAGCTTTTTCAGAGGTGTAGCATGTATCATTACTTCATTCACACTATGATATTCTGATGCACTCTTTCTAGACTTAATTCTCTTCAGAACTTGGGGGAGGAAGGAATGAAAGATAGTATTCACACGTTTATAATCATACTATAATATCATTTTAGATTCTGCTTTTTTCACTTGACATAAGCATTTCACTCAACCTTCTTACAAATGTTTTTGAAACAATTTTAATGGCTGCATAATATCCCACTGAATGAAGGTGCTGAGATTTGCAAAAACATTACTCTTTGGTCAGGCATATTATTAAATTTCTATTTTTAGTCCTTCTCAAGAATCGTAATTTATATTTATACACCTTCCTAATGTTTCCTATTTCATTAAATTTAGTCTTTAATTTATAGTTCCTTCTATTTCCTTTTGGTTTAATTTCTTGTACTTTTTCAAACTTCTGAAAATGGCTATTATCTTCTTTATTTTTCACCTTACTTCTTCAAGGCTATACATTTTCTTCTGAGCATTTCTTTTGCTATGGCACACAGGTTAGGTAAAAAGATTTAGTATAAAGTGTTCTCCTTTTCATTTCCTAGACAGTTTATAATCTCCCGTCTGATTTCTTCTTTGATCCAATATTATATAGGAGTGTATGTTTAGTTTCTAAACAGTCAAGACTTGGGGTGGAGGGCAGTGAGCTTTATATTATTTATTTCCAATTTTTAGTGGATTATAATCAAGACTATGGCCCATAAAAACTCTAACTTGTAAATATGTTAAGAGTTTCTTTGTGATGAATGCCTGATGGATTTTTACAAATATACTACAGATTTAAGAGATGCATAAACTTTGTTCAAGGGATGAAAGGAGATTATAGATGATAGATTATGCAATTCTTCTATATTCTTGTATCTTTCTTGTCTATTATCCTGTCAATTTTTAAAGTAGCATCTGATTTAAAAAAAAAAAAAATAGTACCAAGAGCCCGCACTGAAATAATCACAGGATGACAGTTCCCTGCCTTCACTTACAATGATGTACACACACTAGTTATGAGGCAGGCTTCAAAGGCCAGGCAGACCTCGCACAGCACTTAAATCTTGAGATTTATGCAATAAATTCCCCTTGTCCTTGTTCTGTTGGTGGCAAGGCAAATTCAAGATGTTACCGTTGGTGCCCTTACGGAGCTCTGGTTCCCTCCCGAAGGTAAAATGAACTGCGGTAGTTGCGTTGATTTTCTGCCTCTATTGTAAGGAAGGTTCAGTCTTTCCTCTTTCCAACTAAAAGTAAATGGAAACCATTAAACACTTCCTGCTTGTGGTAATAACTCCTGACCACAGGGCCCCTTGGTCGGCCTCTGCTTACAGCCTGGGGAAATGAGCTGTTGGGAGGATTGCTTCAGGAATTAGCCCCAACAAAAAGAAAGGGCTTCTGAAAGAGAGAGGTCAGCTGCTGGAGCAACCTAATAGCCTGAGCCAGGAGAGGCTCCAGGATCCTCTTGTCTGCCTTTTTTCTGACTTGTTGCATACTTCAATACATGAATGAGGAGATACCGGCCACATTTGGGGACACTTGCATTATTCTCAATTCAGGGTGGCCCATTTAAAGCTGCTGCCAATTAATAACATCACAAATGCCTCCTATTTCTATAGCATCTTTGTCTCAGGAGCTTAAGGAAGCCTTAAGTCAGGCTCATTTTACAAGGACGCCCTGCAGATCATGCGTTAGGACTGAAGGAAACTTATCAGTGCAGCCAGATCCTACCTTCCTGACATTCTGTTTAACTCACCTGATGGCTGGTTGGCATCCAGAGCCCAGAGGACTCCACCAGGCAAGGCCAACCACAGCCTAATAAAGATGAGGGTAATAAAGGGAAGAAAGAAAACTAGGATTCATTGTCCAACTGCTGTGTGCAAGGCACTGGGAATGTGCCCTCGCTTAATATGCGTGGTAGCCTGTGCAGGACATATTATAAAGCTCATTTTAAAGATGACAAATTCACTTCTTGGAGACAGTAACCTAAAGGAGTTCTTGTTGAAAGAAAGGAAGTAGAAGCTGGGAGGAGGAAGGAACAGAGAAGGTGGGGGGGTAGAGAAAAGAAAAGTTTTCACACTAAAAACAAAGAAAAATGGGAATTTTGGCTTGCTTAGTAAAGAATGGAAACCCTGGTGGCATAGTGGTTAAGAGCTCGGCTGCTAACCAAAAGGTCGGCAGTTCAAATCCACCAGGCACTCCTTGGAAAAACTATGCGGCAGCTCTACTCCGTCCTATAGGGTCGCTATGAGTAGGAATCGACTTGAAGGCAACAGGTTTGGTTTGGTTTTTGGTTTTAGTAACGAATGTCTGCCTTGAGCATTATGCTCTTTTAAAGAACTATCTATAGGGGATCAAACTGACAACAGGTTTGATAGGAAGCTTAGGGGGCAGTAAAGTTTATGTTAATGGTACAGGAGGAACAATGCTGAAAAGGAGGGTGAAAAATGGTTGTACAACTTGAAGAACGTAATCAATGTCTCGGAATTGTACATGAAAAAAAAAACCGTTGACTCAGTGTATTTCTGCTGTGTATATTTTTGTATTAAATTATTTTTTAAAAATGGAAATTTTATTTTACAACCCTAAGCAAACACTGATGTTTTAATGTCTATCAGCAAACTGTAGCAGAATAAATGTAGACCACTCTCTATCTAATGATGCATTTGAAATCACAATGATCAATAAATACTAGTAAATAAGAATGGGAAAGCAGCATTGAGAAGCGTATTAAAATGTTGGGTCCCTGTTTATTATTCCCTATCAGACTACATTTAAACAATGCAGGACTTCTTCTACATTTGTATGGCAGTACTCTGTCTTAGACCTGGCTGCAGAGGCACCACATCCCTAGGTAAGGTTAGGTTCAGAAGGCAGGCACGCGTGAAGCTCTTGGGTGAGTTAGAGAGTCCCACACTTGATAGATGGGGAACTAAAGACCTAGACAGAAGCGAGCCTAGTGCAGGGTCAAATACTAACACTTAAATCATCAAAAACACCTCAGGCAATGAGGGCAACACCCGTCAAAGGCTTCCTTGGGCCTATCTTTCTCTCCCTGCCTCAGCACTGACCACTCGCCTCTCGTCCACTGTCTGTTCTGCTTCATTCCTGCTGCAGGTACTCAAGTCTCTGAACTCCTGTGACGGCTTGCATACCCTGATACATCATATCCCACTGCCTGCATTCCAAAGCTCTGTTTCTCCCAATGCCGGTGCATGGTGCTCTTCAACTACAGAATCTGAAGCGGGGTCCACCATAGCAGAAACGGTGGTCAACCTGCAGCCTTCACCTTAATGTACAAATAACTGGGCTGTGGCAGACTGGGAAGGGCACGTGAGATCTGCAGCAAAGTGCTTTATTCACTGGGCCTCAGTATTCTCATCTGTAAAATGAGCAAAAAAATTTTACCTTGAAGGATAAATTGGTCATCGTGGAGATTACAAAAGACAGTGTGTGAAAGTGGTTAGCACAGTACCTGGCTGTTAGTACATGATCATTAATTTTTTGCTAAATCTCAACATCCACATGAAAAGATAAGAAATTGAGATAATAAATGGCAAGTGATATGAAATGCTATAGTCCTCCCATGAAATAAACAATTAACACCCGACAAGAACGTGCCTCTTTAGAACAATCACCATACAAGATCAAAAAGGGCAATATTTGCCCAAAAGCAAAGATGTGAAGGCAGGAAGGGATAGAAAATTGGGACAAAAGGAAACGGGGAAACCAGGGCGGAAATGAGGAGAGTGCTGACACATTGTGGGGAATAAAACCAAGACCATGAAACACTTTAAGTACAAACTATTGAATGGGAATCTAATTTGCTCTGTAAACTTTCACCTAATGCACGATGTAAAAAAAAGGAGAAGAAGAAGTGTTATAGTTCATAAGTGCTACAATTTCAGGCAAGAAAAATCAGTGAGAACTTGGGCAGTCAAAAGGGGCTGGTACTCGAAGTGGGTCAAAAAGGATGAGCAGGATATTTTTGGCCAATAGTTTGGGAATAGCATCTGAGAAACCGACAAGAGAATGCAAAGGCATGAAATCTTCAAGAGTACAGACATATTCTGGAAAAACAAAAGTTCATTTGACTAGTAGGAAATAATTCAGAAGATGGCAATGTGATAGAATAATAAAAACTGAAGGTAGAAATTAGAATTGTATTTAATAGCCAGCAAGCAGTCTCAGAGGCTTTGGAAATAGGAATTTCCAATGATAAAAGCGATGTTTTATATAGGTTAATCTGAGAGAGGTGTTTGCGATAAAATTGGATGGAAGACCTGGAGGCAGGGAGACCTGTTAGATGGCTGTTTCTGCTAAGCCTTCAGATGTCACCTTGTTTTTAAGAGTGAAGCACAGAGGTTGCCTGAGAGCTCTGTACAGAGGGATGTGGCTGGTTGACTGGTGGACCTCACAGGAGGTAATCAGATGTGGATCTATTTCACCAAATCAACACCAAACACAGCTCTATGTCAGCTCAAATTCCAAAATCCGTACTTAACTTCCACTGCCTGTCTGACCTTAGAAGCACCTAAGGACTTGACCACATCAAGCAGACTGACCCCAGCTGAGTTTAGAGTCGCCAAAGTGAGTTATCGCAACAAGTGTCTGATGGCGAGACATCTGATCCAAGCCATTCTCTTCCCACAGCACCAGTAAATCAAACTGCATCATTTAGAGGACAGGGTTAGAATGAGAAGCAATCTTTAAGTTGAGGTGAAGTTCAATTAGTGTAAGTGCAGGGCAGAAGCTTCAAGGAGGATAAAGAATTATTAGGGGTGAGGACAAAGGAAGGAGACAAGGCTTTTGGTGAAATGGGACGGATCAAATACATGCATTATATCTACTCTCTCCAAAACCCCACTAAAATGACGGGGAAGAATAAATAGGTATAAACGCACAAAGACAAAAGTATAGGAGAGAAAATAAAGTAGAGGAGCAGATAAGAAATGCCAAGAAAATTTAGAAGATGCAAAGCCGAAGGAGAAGTGATAATAGACTTAAAAAGAACAAGAACTAAAGCCCAGTCCCACAGTAGGGCTACGGCATCTTCTGACAAGCAAATCAATTCAAATCCACCAACAGTTAGAACTCACAAAATGCTTAGGAATTGGAGGCAACAGGAACTTCCAAAGACCAGAGTGAAAATTGGGGCATAAGAAAAAGAGGACTCCATCTCCCTCCCCAGGCAGCACCTTCCTCATCTTTGCCAGAGCCTGGACGTTTACTCTGGATAAATTAAACTGGAAAGGATCTGGACTCTGGGACACACGTGACAGCAAGTATGAGATGCAGGACTGAAAACAGGAGAATTACCTCAAAGTATATACACAGAATGACGAAATGGCCCTCCAGACCTTGTTCACCATTTGGTTTCCCAAAATACTGACAGTCAGGCTTAAGGATGGGCAAATATTGAAAACTGAGAGTACCCCCCAATGTGAGAGATCCATATCTAGTCACCTCCTCAGAAGCCCACCAGGCAACCTAGCTCAATTTGTGGCTGACTCTTAAAAACAAGCAGACATCTAAAGATTACCAGCATCACAAAGGCTTTTGAGAAAAGCCTTCAACATAAAAGGTAGAGAGAAAGAAACCAATAGATTAAAGACAGCAAACAAAAACTGGAAAAGAAAAACACCTACCACAATTAATATCCTCAGAAGGATACTGAGTCTACAAAACAAGAACAGAATGCTATAAAAAGTAAACATTCCAGAAATAGGAATGAACTCTTATAAACTGCTTAGATGATAACAGAAATTTAAATTTTAGTAGAAGAGCAAGAAGACAGAGTAGAAGATAAAGACACAAAGGATAGAAAAGCTAAGAAAATTAGTGGATCCATGAAGTCCAATAGGAGTTCCAGGAGAGAGAGCAAAGAAGAAGGAGGGAATGATATTCCTAAAGAAATAATCTACAAATTTTTCTAGAATTGAAGGACATGAATCTTCAGATTAAAAGACCCCATTAGGTGCCCAGCACAATAAATAAAAACAGATACACATCATAGCACATCACCATGAAATTTTAAAACATCAGAGATACACAGAAGATATCAAGAACTTTCAGATGGAAAAAAACAGATCACATTCTACATCTTAAAATAATCAGAATGACTTTGAATTTCTCAACTGCAATACTGGAAACCAGAAGACAATAAAATAATGCCTTCAAAATTCTGAGGGAAAATTATTTCCTCCCTAGAATTCAATATTCAACCAAAATATATATATTTAAAAAAAGTGAGAGTAAATAAAACCATCTCAAAAATTCAAGATTTCAAAAAAGTTACCTCCTATTATGGACTGAACTGTGTCCCCCAAAAATGTGTGTTAACTTGGCTAGGACATGATTCCCAGTATTGCATGATTGTCCACCATTTTGTCATCTGATGTGATTATCCTATATGTTGTAAATTCTGCCTCTATGACCTTAATGAGGCAGGACTACAGGTAGTTATACTAATGAGACAAGACTAAATCTACTACAAGATTAGGTTGTATCTTGAGTCAAGCTCTTTTGAGATATAAAAGAGAAAAGCGAGCAGACAGACAGGAGGACCTCCTACCTCCAAGAATGAAGAACCAAGAGGGGTGTGCATCCATTGGATCTAGGGTCCCTGCGCTAAGAAGCTCCTAGACCAGGGGAAGACTGATAACAAGGTCCTTCCCCCAGAGCTGACAGAGAGAGAAAGCCTTCCCCTGGGAAGCTTCAAGGAGGATAAAGAATTATTAGAGGTGGGGACAAAGGAAGGAGAGAATTCGGACTTCTAGCCTCCTGGACTGTGACAGAGTACGTTTCTCTTTGTTAAGGCCATCCACTTGTGGTATTTCTGTTGTAGCAGCACTAGATAAGACACCTTCCAAGTTCCTTTTCTCAAAAAGCCACTGAGGAATGGAGTAAATTAACAAATGTAAAGACATGGGACCCAGGACAAGGGATCCAACACAGGAGAGAGGTGAAGGGAATTCCCAAGGTGATGGTGCCAACAGCTAGGCTAGACAGATTGGTGCAGGGGCACAGAAGGCTCCGGGAAGGACGTCTCCAAGGAGAAAACAGCGCAACAGGTTTGAGTACCTGATGTGTTAAACTACAGTGAAAGAGGTTTTACGAATTCTGCCAGAATATGGGGAGCAATTATTGATAGAGTCATAGAACTATAAGTAAACCAAAAACTGAGACAGTGGTTCCAAGAAAAATAAGCAGTTGTATAAGAACAGAAAATTTAATTATAGTACACTGTAGGTCTATGCTAAGTGCTGATTCAAACACACTTTATGATACAATATTTTAGAAGGCAGAGGAAAGGGAAGAGGTGAATGTGTATGTGTCTGTGTATATGCATGTAAGGTGGGGGGGGATAGGAGGAAAGAGGTATAAGAAAGTTAAGTCCTCATATTCCACAGTAAGAATGAATAGACTGCCCAGAAATAAACAGGAAATGGCAGAACAAATATGTTATTTGGAAATAGTTCAATTCTTGAAAAAAAAAAATCTAGAAGTTAAAAAATGGTTGCCTCTAGAGAGCAAGAACTGGGGTGGGAATGGTGAGGAGACTGTTGTCTTTTTTTTTTCTTTTTTTTTAAGCTTATAACATTATTTTACTTTTTAGATTGTGCATATTTCCATTTATTAAAAACCAAGGGTTACATCCAAAAAATAAATGAAATACAGGTGTGCAAATAGAACAATGGATAGTATATAGAATCTCAGTAGAAAAGCAACTGAAGACCATGGTGGACTGAGGAATATTATCAAAGAAGGACACCCTGTTAAGCTTTTTACAAACATTATGTAATTTAATCCTAGCAATAACCCTATCTCTACTTGATAATGTGAAGAAACTAAGAAACAATGGCTCAGGAAGATTGGGAGACTTGTCTAAGGACACAGAGTTAGTGCCTTGTCTGGAACTGAAAGCAGATCTCCAAAGAATTCCTTCCATGAAAAAGAGTGTTAAGAAGTTTAAGCTAAAAGAATAGGAAATTCTGAGACATCCTCATTTTAAGGATTATTAATCTGTATTACCATCACCGTCTAGAGTCTTTTCCAGTAGTAATAAGACACTTTTCCAATTTTAGAGAAAGCTATGACATTCCTCTAAACTACTTCAGGACAAAGCTGGAAAGTCAGCCAGAAGAGAGGAGGCATGCATACATGTCAAAAACTAGATTTTCCCCTGGGCTAAGTGTTCTCTTCAGTACTCTGGGAGCCAATGAAATCCCCCAATTATTCACAGAAGGTTCTACCTATACTCACAGAACCACATGACAGAGTTGATAATGTCCCTATTACAATATTATATATTAAAGCATGGTATCCCATGTGAGCACAAAAAGAAACTATCAAAACTTCTGTTTGGATCTATTTTATCTAATAATTTTAATTATTTTTCAGCATGTGTTTATAATGCAAGTAATATATAGTATATACTATAGTCTATGTAGATAATTTATAGATCAATAAATAATACAGGTATATATTTGTATGTATTTGTTTACATATATACACTCTGTATGTGTGTATGTGTACAATGTATATGTAGATATACCTGTGCTTCCTTACAGATACATATATACATAGAGAAAGTTAGACAAAGATAGAGAAAAGACCCAAGTTTGAGTTCATGAAATAATATGAAAACCAATATTTGTTTACCATCTACTATGTGTCAAAAAATTTTCTCCCAACAGCCCTATGACAAAAGTATTATCTTCATTTTGCAAATGAAGACACTGTGTCTGGGATTTAAAAGTATCTACTATCATCACGTCTTTACTCTTTTCTTTAGCAATACAAACCCCAAGAATATTTCAAGTAATAAGCAAACTAACAGCTACCATTTTTTAGGGCCATTTTATGCAGATACTTTTCTTGGTGGCTTACATTAGTAATTATAGTCATCCTCATCACAACCCTAAAACATAGGCAGCACAATTCTCATTTTACATATTAGGAAACTGAGGCTGGGCAAGATTAAGCGACTTGTCCAAGGTCACATATTTTGGATAACTTTAGAAATTTCCGATGATGGCCTTAAGCACAAGAATCTTTGCTTTCAATGAAGGTGGTGACTTCAGAAAAGGGAGAGTCTCCTGAAGTTGCTTCTTTCAAATGATGTTCACAGGTCCAGCCATGCTAAAACTTCTAGATTTAGAAAGCAGGTCACCTTAGGTTCTTTCATAATGGTGTTAAAACCAAAAGAGGGGCTGCCGTGACAAGAAAATGAATGCTTAGGAAATGAAATGTCCCACTTAAAAAGACACATTTCTAAGCAGACAAAGAAAATCAAGGGCATTCTAAGAATGCTGCCTGAGACCCCTCAGCAGCACCGGGGAAAGCTGCCAGGCTCACTGCTGTCTCAAGAGGCAGCAAGACAAACAAACAGCCCTCTCCTGGGTGGGTCCTAGGTCTGCTGGAGCTTCGAGGCCTGGACAGTGTCTACCTGCTCCATTAGCACGACAGGGCCCTTCCCTGAAGATTAAAGCAGGAGATTCCGACTCCAGCCAATTCAAAGAAAAATATTCTCATTCCAGCCTCTCCTGGAAGTGCCTTCTTTTTCTTTTTTTTTTTAAAGAACAGAATATCAAAAGGTTTGCCCAAGAGGCAGAAAATCCATTTATCTTAAAAGGCTCACCGACACTTTACTGGGGAACTTGAAGAGTTATGTGTCCAGCTAAAATCAGGTCCACACAATTATTTTCGTTTCCTTCTGAGCTCCTTTCACTTTGCCTTTTATCAGTTAAGTAATGAGGCCCCTCTGTCTAAATCCACAGCTCCAATCTGTCAACAACAGTTATTAGTTCCCACAATGGGCGGGAGCTCACTTCCTAACACTCAGCTCTGTGTACCCCTGGGCACGCACGCTCGTAAAAATAAAGCCACAGCCTACCTCTGCTGCCCAGATCCATTCTTCTCCCCTTTTCCCAATGCCCAGAGAGGTCACAGTTAATTCATGGACAGTCATCAACATCCTGTTCTCCAAAACATTCAGGGGAACACATCATTGACTCAGTCCCTCAGGAAATAGTGACTGAGGCCCACCGTGTCGAGATATGCTATTCAGTTCTCAGTCAAGATGGCCAGTTAAATCAAAACCAGTAGGACTCATAGAGAGGGCCTCGCAGATTCCTTCAAGTTAAACCAAAAACCAAACCCACTGCCATGGAGTCGATTCCAACTCACAGTGATCCTACAGGACACAGTAGAACTGCCCCATAGGGTTTCCAAGGCTGTAATCTTTACGGAAGCAGATTGCCACATATTTCTCCTATGAAATGGCTGGTGGGTTCGATCTGACCACCTTTTGGTTAGCAGCCAAGTGCTTAACCACTGCACCACCAGGGCTCTTCCTTTTTAGTTAGGAGATAACAAATCTCTCAGAAACATAAGACTTTATCAACCTCAAAATTTTTTCAAACTTGAGTCTTGCAAATTGTTCCTATCTGCCTGCTATGGTGGTAAAAGCATGTGTTGTGGAATAAGAGAAGCAGGGGCTTGATTCATGGCACTGCTTCTTTCAAGATGTGTGATCTTGGCCAAGTTATCTAACCTCTCTGAACCTCTGTTTCCTCATCTGAAAACGGGATAAGAAGAACCATCCTAAAGGCTTGTAATCAGAACTAAATGATGTCTCTATTTCCACCTATCTCTAGTGGAAATAATTCAACTTCTGGCTTCCTTAGGAGTACACCAGCTGAAATGTGCCTATCCAAGTAGATATTTCCATGTATTTTATCCCCCCTTCCTCTCACCTGTCAACTAAACGTGGAGGAACTATTCCAGTTACCTGTGTCTTTACCATAGTGCCTGGCACACTATAGTCCACTAAAGGAAATAAGTCCTGAAGAGAAGGAGTGGTGAGGACTCTCAGGAAATGCAGCATAGGTCCTGTCTAAAAATATTAAGATTCGCAATTTAAAGCACTAAATAAACAAATCTGAAGTTTTAATTTAGGCCCTGTGGCCACCAGGATGCCACCCAGATGCCGTTGCTGTAAGAGTTCCAAAAACCTTATTAGCTAATGTCCCCCTGCCCCAGGTATTGCTTGAACTCACCTTATTTTTTTTCTATTCCAGTCTAAGTCAGAGGGGGGCCATTCCTACCAGCATCAAAGTACAAGGTGAGTTCTTTTATCCTTTTCTTGTGAACACACTGCTGCTCATAAGGCCCCTGGTTTGAGCCTGTTCTTCCTTCCTTAAGCTTACATTTAAGCCAAAATTAATCACTCCCTCCTCTGTCATTCCTCCACTCCAACAGTACTCTGCTCACACCTCCATTGGGCTCTTGGTTTATTCCACCTATGATCACAGTGAGTGTGTCTCTGTCTACTGCCTTCCCTGGGGTTTGAGGCGATGGATGCAACAGCCAAGCTCACTCATCTCTCCATTCCCCATGGAGCCCAGCACAGTTTCTTATGGAGAGCTGATCCAGCAAGGGATGGCCAGTGGCTCTGATAATTATCCCCGGCTGCCAGAGATCCTGCTCTGTCACCACCCAGCCCATCCCAGTCTCTAAAAGAAAATGAAGTTAGAGGCCTTCAAGTTCTCAGGGCCCAAATTCATATATCTGAGTCTGCTCCAAGCCACAAATCAACAACTTTTGACCTGTTCTAGACCTCTTCTGTGGGAAACACAGAACTTTCCTCTTCCATGATAACGATTTTGCCATAAGCAAAGTTAAATGTTTAAATAATATAAATTGGATACATGACAGAAATATTTCATTTCCCTTTGGTGCTAGGAAAGAAGTGAAAGAGACAAAATCCCTGCCCTGAAGAACTTCACGGTTATGAAGGAAGTGCAGATAAACAATGTAATGCAAATTATGGTGTGACAGGAGCGGAAAATTCTATCTCAGGTCAATCTCCGAAGGCCTCATGGGCAAACTGAATCTTGAATGAGTACAGGTTGCCAGCTGAAACGAAGAAAGGGCATTTCAGGCAGAAGGTGTACAATGCACCCAGGCTTGACCCAGGAGTGAAACTACTGTGTGACTGCCCACATGGCTAGAGCATAAAGTGTATGTATGCCAGGGACCAGAGGGCAGAAGGGTAGCGAGGGGGCAGTTCAGATATAGAGAGCCTCATAAGCCCTATGAAAGAATTTGGAATTGACCTTGTAGAGCCACTAAAGGATTTCAAGCAGGCCTGACTGGATTGCATTTGAGAGAGATTACTTAGGCTTCCCAAGAAAGACCTATAGGAGAATATTGCAATATATTTAAAATAAATGAGGACATATGTGGAGGATAAAGGAGAAGGAGGAGTCTTAACTTTTGACTCTGGGAAGAGTACGTAGGAAGTTGTTGGTGTCATTGCAATATAGAAAGTAAGAGTGGCAGTAAATCTAAGGAACAAGCTTATAAGCTCAGCACAGGAAGTGTTCAGAATCCTCAATCCCTTTGCTTGCCATTCATTCACTCAACAAACATTCATTAAGCCCCTCTGATGTATGAAGTCTCATTTAGTCTGATACACGCTTATCTTTGCTTCCCGTTTCTTTGTTTTCTGTCTCCTCTCACCTTTTCCTCAAGAAGTGACCATGGCAGAGAAGAGACTACGCTTCAGAGTCAAAGACGGGGTCAAGTCCACGTGGGAGAAAACGTTTCAATGTCTTCCTGCCAGGCAGTCCCTTGTTTTTCCTTCCCCTCTTTGCCTATCTTCCTCCATTCTGAATCTTATCCAAAACTTATCTCTAGTCCTCAGATCCTCCATCCTGAGACTCTACCTCGTTTTGGGAGACAGACTTCCCGAGAATCCCCGCTAACCTGGGCCTTGCAGGGCCTCATGTGAAGGTGGATACTGCCCTGACCGGTCACGATGACACGGCCCAACCCCCAGAGTCTTTCCAGAACACCTCAAACTCCAGCTTAGATCTGAGAGGGCAGTGACCTGTTTCCTCCTCTTCCAACCTAACTGTATGAATTCTAACTGTACGAATTCTTTAACGAACACACAAGTATGGACTATTTGTGAGTCTAAAGTTTAAAAATATATAAATCTCAATGTCCTCTCTCATTCTTTAATTTCCAACAGCATGTTGAGGTCCTCATCATATGAAGAATGGGAATTGTGGCACTTTAGTAATGTAGGAATAGTCAGCCCTGAATATATGATGTGGCAATAAACGCATTAAGACTACAGAATGGTATCCTATAAACTCTTTGACAGTCCTCCTGGCAGGAAACAGGGCATTCTGATGTAGATTTATCTGATTTTCCCTAGAGGAACTCATAAACTTCACAGGTGTTATTTGAGGAAGAAAAGCAAGGCTGAGAGGTTCAACTTCTGTCTAATCTACTTGTCTCTCCAAATGAGACTGTCTTGCCCCTGCAGCCGCAGTAAAACCAGGGACGCTGTTCAGACATCTGTTCACAGAATGTCAAGAAAGTATTTTTTCTGAGAATGTCTTTAAACTCTCTTGAGTGTAACTGCAAAGTAATAAGCTATGCCCCCTCCCATTGCAGTGAAAAGTGAATGGGAGAAAAAGCACCTGCAGAACAGAGCCAGGAAAGATTTTCAGGGGCAAAGAAACTCTGAAAAAACTTCTCTCCAGAACCAATCAGGCAGGGTCCAAAAAAGTGTTTTAAATCTCCTTGGCGTATCATTTATCATAATAATTACTGTTGCTTTAGTGTCTATCTTGTGCATAAGCTCATTATTTGCAACCCCCTTGGATACTATTTCAAACAATAAGAACAAGGAAACTAATTCATTAAGTGAACTTCCCTCGTTTTATTGCTCCCCTGCACCTTATAAAGCCTAGTGCTTTGCCATTATGCAGCTGAACACTAGACCAATGCTCCCCTTTAATAAGCAAAAAGCCAACACAAACCTCTCCATTGGAGCCACAAAAGCAGGTGCTCTGCTCCCAAAGTCAAATACACCATACCTTACAAAAAGCTGTTCATTTCAGGCAGCCCATAAACCAGCTGAACGCAGGTTAAACCCAGCAATGTCCGAAAGTTTGCAGAGACTCCCGCCTCCCAGGGGCTGTGCCTTTGATCTGCCAGCAGCAGCGGCCACAGAGCCTGCGGCAGGACAGGCCGACGTGCGAGGAGCACTTATTGCCCCTGTGCACCGTGCTGAGCACTCAGGTCGGCCTGACACCATGGCTCCTGGCCCCTGCCCAGGGAAGGAGCACAGCCAAGCCTGCCAAGGGGAAGGGTTTCAAAGCTGGTGTCTGTGCCTGGACTGCAACAACAACCCAGAAAAAATCAGCACGATACGTAATTATTCCACAGTAGACTTTCCAAGTTGAGCTCCATCTGCCCAGGGCTCCTGCAGGGTCAGATGGCAAACACCACAATTTTATGTCTTCTTAGCACTCAAGTGTTCTGCTAGGTCAGCGCGCTCTCCACGCAGGTACATACCAATCTGTCAGGCTAACCACCAGCAGTTAAAGCTGATTTTTTTTTTCTTTTTTCAACAACATGAAAGTTCTGGTACTTGGAGTGGAACCACGTACACTTCTGTAGAAAACAAAGGGTCATGAGAAGAAAGCCAGCTTGGCAACAGGCAATGGTCAGCTGGGCAGCCGATCGGCCTCCTGAAGAACAAGGCAAGGAGTCAGCGCAAAACCCTGCAGGGCTGGCCTAAATAAGCCCGGGTCCCTTCAAATAACAACCTCCTTGAACACCAAGAAACATGCCATAATCAAAAACAATCCCTCGAGCATCACAAATTGCACATTCTGAAACTTCTCTAATTTAAATTATTTACATCACTATAGAAGTCTTCAAGAAAACACCATCTCTTATCCAGAGCTTTCTATACATTTCTGTTGCAACTGAATCTTTCAAATCGGTCTTCCAGGAATCCTGATCAAGTCATAACTGAAAAGGAAAAAAAAAAGAAGCGAGAAAAGAAAAGAAAGGAAATAATGGGGAGCACATTTCATTTGCCCTAAATACCTTTAACTTTTATTTTCGTCTTTGGGCTAGAGTCTTTTATTTGCTTTCAGAGATGATGTGGTTTGAAAATGCACAGTGGTGATGGTTGAACAACATGATGAACGTGATGTCACTGAATTGTACAGTAAAAATGTTGAAATGGCAAATGTTCTGTTACATCTGTACTTACCACACAAAAAAATTAAATAAAAAAAAAAAGATAGATGACTTGGACCCAGGGCTTGAATGTCATCTACCTTTTGTGACAAAAGCCAAGGAGCTGGATTATTCTTGTAGGTGCCCCATTAGCAAGAGCATCCCCAGCAGTTTCTAGGCCCAGTGCCCAAAAGCACCAGGCACTACAGAGTGGAAGGAAGAGCCCACATCCTAGGCCTCTTCCTGCCCCCTCTGAGCAGTGTCTCCCTAGAAAGCACCAGTGGAAACCAATCCGTCCTCACACCTACACAGGCAACAGCAGGGGCAGCCTCCGATGGTAGTTCTGCCTGAGTGAGAACCACCAGATCATGAGGAGTCGGCGGTCCTGAACCAAACCCTGGTCCCACCACTTCACTCATATGAGGATAAAAGATCAGAAGAGAAACAAGGAGGACTGAAGGAGAGGGCTCGCAAGCATCGAGTGCCCGCTACACTCTGACCCGGGAGAGGGCTTTGTTTCATCAGAGCCCTGTTGATGACTGGGAACCTGGAAACAACAGGCATGCTCACGGTAACGGAATGACTAAAGCAGTCTGAAATAGCCACCTGCCACTAAAATTATGTTTATGAAAGTTTGTAAATGATGTGGATACACTTTTGACGTATCATTCAGCAAGAAAGATTTACAATTGTCGTATGAAACTTTCATCGAAAGCGCAATAAATACATAAAATTGTCGTATGAATACACATAGACAGATATGTTTATATATCCACCAGTCTTGTTGTTGTTGAGCACCATCGAGTCAATTCCAACTCACAGTGACCCCATGTGACAGAGTACAACTACCCATAAGGTTTTCCTGGCTGCAATCTTTGTGGAAGCAGATCGCCAGGTCTTTCTCCTGTGGAGCCGCTGGGTGGTTTCAAACTGCCAACCTTTTAAGTAGCAGCCAAGTGCTTAACTGTTGGCCCAACAGGGCTCCTTTACCTATCTATATCTATATGCATATAAATATACAAAGAGAGAAATCACAAGTGCACACAGCAGAGTGTTAAGAGGTCAGACTCTGGGTCCAGACTGCTTGGGTTTGAATCCCAGCTGCATGACTAACTGGATGTTAAACTTCAAGCAAGTTACTTTCACTTTTATTTGTCTTAGTTTCCCCAATCTGAAAAATGGGATAAAACTGTTCTTTGTTGTGTAGAGTCAATGAATTAATGTCATAGAGTGCTCAGAACAGTGCCTGGCACATATATATTTGCTATATACTATGAAATAAAAAGTATTTTTATTACTAAGCTTTCAAATTGTAAATAACTATAAAATGCATAATAGTGGTTGAAAGAAACTTTCTATAGTGGCTGACTCTAAGTGATATGATTTGAGATTTTTTTTTAATGCTTCTCTCATCTGTTTAAGTTGACACTGTGGCCATTATAATGAGAATAATTAGCAAAGAACAGTTCATTAGGTCTGATTTACAATGGCTTTGAACTGGCTATGCTTTCCAATTACTGTCAAAATAGGCTTTGGATACAAAGATAACATTGAGGTGCCTAATGGGAGACAGCTCACCCAAATGCCAATACTGCGTGGGTGTTTTTGTTGTGAGTCCTCCTTCTAAATTTAAATCTGCAATTTGATGCTCAATATCAATATATCTCCTTCCCATAAATCCCTTTGTTCTATTTCATATCAAATGCTGTTCTCCCTATGACCAAATCCCCTCCCCATTAAATATGACAACCATAGATACGTTCATCGTACCAGCAGCCAACACCAGCATCTGAGACTATCATGTGCTGGCTTTTTTCCCTACTTCTTTTTGGCCATACCGGCTAGAACTGAGGACCTTCCAAAAGCAGCAAAGTCTCTACCTATCCAACAAAATGTCCTGAAGACCATGATAATCACCATTAACAGGTAAGTATACCTTGTCTCTTTCTCTGAGGGTTTTTCAGATCACTCTAGGAAAAAGCTTTACTTGCACAAACTTTGAGGGGTTGGTATTGTGACTGCTGCTGGATGCTGACTGCTCAAGGTTTCCCACACTCCACATCTTCTCACATCTTCGTTCTTGGTACATGCTGTGTGTTTTCTCTGCAGGGAAAGTCCTTATCTCTCATTCATGACTGTAACTCCAACTCATACTTCAAAACCCAGCTCAAGCACCTCCTCTACTGTGTGGGGATCCCGACCTCCCCAAATAGAACTGGGCACTTCTTTCCTTGTATTTCTACGGGTCCTTGTGTAGGCTCCTATACTTGCATTTATCTCCCAGAACCATCATTATCTGTGTACTTGTTTGTCTTCCCTAATGCACTGAGATTTCCATGGGGGCAGAGAATGTGTGTGTGTATGTGTGTACACCCAACATCAACCATGCTGTTGTTGTTAGGTGCCATCAACTGGGTTCCAACGCATAGCAACCCTATGTACAACAGAACGAAATGCTGCCCAGTCCTGTGCCATCCTCACAATCGTTGCCTGGCATATATAAGGTATTCAATAAGCATTTACTTTTAAGGTGACTTTTGCATTTTACAGAGTGAAGATGAAAAGCAATGAGTTCAATGCAACAAGGGGAAAGAACATGAACACTTCAGACATCCATATCCAGGCAAAATATTAAACGCCCACAGACTTAGGGGGCATAGTTGGGAAGATAGAACACATAATGTAGGCTGAGCTAATGTAGCCTTTCTGTATGCTTGTGAAACCCCATGTAGTTAAAGGTTTTCTTCAGCCCCCGCCCCGATTCAATCACCGAATGCTAGAATATCAGAGCTAGAAGAAGCCAAATAACTTATCCGCTTCATTTCAGTCAACAACTATTTATTAAGTGTCACACTGTGTGTTAGGCCCTGGAAACGCAGAGAGGAATTACAGGGAAAGATCTTTCGCCATCAAATATGGGGAAAGTCAGTCTAATGGAAGAGACTAACAAAATTAAATCACGGTTTGAAAATGGACTTCTAATTCAATATGGTATCTGAACCCACACATTTATTTCAACTCCCTCCAAAGATCACCTTTGTTGTTGATAGGTGCTGCTGAGTTGGTTGCGACTCACAGCAAACCTATTTACAAAAGAACAAAACACTGCCCAGTCCTACGCCATCCTCACAATCGTTGCTGTATTTGAGCCCACTGTTGCAGCCACTGTGTCAATCCATCTCGCTGAGGGTTTTCCTCTTTTGCCCTGACCCTCTGCTTTATCAAATCCTTCTCTAGGGACTGGTCCCTCCTGATAACACATCCAAAGTATGTGAGACAAAGTTTTGCCATTCTCGCTTCTAAGGAGCATTCTGGCTGTACTCCTTCCAAGACAGATCTGTTCGTTCTTCTGGCAGTCCATGGTATATTCAATATCCTTTGCCAACACCGTAATTCAAACGCATCAATTCTTCTTCAGACTTCCTTATTCATTGTTCAGCTTTTGCAAACATACAAGGTGACTGAAAATACCATGGCTTGGGTCAGGTGCACCATAGTCATCAAAGTGACGTCTTTGTTTTTAACACTTTAAAGAGGTCTTTATTACAGCAGATTTGCCCAATGTAATACGTCGTTTGATTTCTTGATCGCTGCTTCCATGGGTGTTAACTGTGGATCCAAGTAAAATGAAATCCTTGACAACTTCAATCTTTTCTCCGTTTATATGATGTTGCTTATTGGTCCAGTTGTGAGGATTTTTGTTTTCTTTATGTTGAGGTGTAATCCATACTGAAGGCTGTGGTCTTTGATCTTCATCAGTAAGTGCTTCAAGTCTTCTTCACTTTCAGCAAGCAAGTTTGTGTCATCTGCATAACACAGGTTGTTAATGAGTCTTCCATCAATCCTGATGCCATGTTCTTCTTCATATAGTCCAGCTTCTGGGATTATCTGCTCAGCATACAGATTGAGTAAGTATGATGAAAGAATACGACCCTGACCCACACCTTTCCTGACTTTAAACCATGCAGTATCCCTTGTTCTGTCTGAATGACTGCCTCTTGGTCTATGTACAGGTTCCGCATGACCACAATTAAATGTTCTGGAATTCCCATTTTTTTGCAGTGTTATCCATAATTTGTTATGATCCACACAATTAAGTGCCTTTGCATAGCCAATAAAACACAGGTAAACATCCTTCTGGTATTCTCTGCTTTCAGCTAAGATCCACCTGACATCAGCAATGATATCCCTCATTCCACACCCTCTTCTGAACCTGGCTTGAATTTCTGGCAGCTCCCTGTCGATGTACTGCTGTAACCATTTTTTAATTATCTTCAGTAAAATTTTACTTGCATGTGATATTAATATTATTCGAAAATTTCCACATTCCGTTGGATCACTTTTCTTTGGAATGGCCGTGTATATGGATGTCTTCCAGTTAGTTGGCCAGGGAGCTGTCTTCCAAATTTGCTGGCATAAATGGGTAAGCACTTTCAGCATTGCATCCGTGTGTTGAAACATCCCAACTGGTATTCCATCAATTCCTGGAGTCTTGCTTTTCACCAGTGCCTTCAGTGCAGCTTGGACGTCTTCCTTCAGTACCATCAGTTCTTGATCATATGCTATCTCCTGAAATGGTTAAATGTTGACCAATTCTTTTGGTACAGTGACTCTGTATGCCTTCCATCTTCTTTTGATGCTTTCTCCGTCGTTTAATATTTCCCCCATAGAATCTTTCAGTATTGCAACTCAAGGCTTGAACTTTTTCTTCAGTTCTTTCACCTTTAGAAATGTTGAGCATGCTCTTCCCTTTTGGTTTTCTAACTCCAGGTCTTTGCACATTTCATTATAATACTTTGTCTTCTCAAGCCACCCTTTGAAATCTTCTGTTCAGTTCTTTTACTTCATCATTTCTTCCACTCTCTTTAGCTACTCTACTTTCAAGACCAAGTTTCAGAGTCTCTTCTGACATTCATTTTGTTTTTTTCTTTCCTTCCTCTCTTTTTAAAGACCTTTTTGCTTTCTTCATATATGATATCCACAGCTCATCTGGTCTTTGGTCATTAGGGTTCAATGCATCAAATCTATTCTTGAGATGGTTTCTAAATTCAGGTAGGATATACTCAAGTCTCATGGACTTGTTTCAATTTTCTTTAGCTTCCACTTGAATTTGCATATAAGCAATTGATTGCCTGTTCCGGAGTTGGCCCCAGCCTTGTTCTTACAATGATATTGAGCTTCTTCACCCTGTCTTTCCACAGATGTAATCAATTTGATTCCTGTGTATTCCATCTGGCAAGGTCCACATGTATAGTCATCATTTATGTTGTGAAGGAAGGTATTTGCAATGAATAAGTCATTGTCTTTCAAAATTCTATCATGCAATCTCCAACATCATTTCTGTCACCAAGGCCATATTTTCCAACTATTTATCCTTCTTCGTTTCCAACTTTTGTATTCCAATCACCAGTAATTATCAATGCATCTTTAGTGCATGTTTGATGAATTTCAGATTGCAGAAGCTGGTAAAAATCTTCAATTTCCTCATCTTTGGCATTAATGGACGGTGGGTAAATTTGAATAACAGTAGTATTAACTGGTCTTCCTTGTAGGCGTATGGGTATTGTCCTATCACTGATAGCGTTGTACTTCAGGATGGAACTTGAAATGTTCTTTTTGATGGTGAATATGATGCCCCTCCTCTTCTATCTGTCAAACTGCTAAGCTGAACTAAGCTACTTAGAAGTCCACAAAGCACACACACACACACACACACACACACACATCTCAAATATCTACCAGCTACCTCAGTTCACTGCCGCATGCGTTATGAGCCACACCTGTCCATATCAGGTGTCACAACCTTCCCTCCAATTTCAGGTTACCAGCCTTCCACCACTTCACAGTAACTCATAAACTGCAATCCTCCAGCGCCCAATTCTGCATGCAAACTTCACTTACCTTTGCACTGCAAGGTAAAATTCCATACTTATTTCAGTATTTATGCATTTCTTAACCATTTAACATGTGTAAAACTGTGCTACCCTTTTTATCAGTTTATCTTTGTTTTTTTCTTAATGTATCACTGATGAAGTTTTTGAGTGTTGTGTCATTAAATGACATTTTTCCCATAAGCCCTGTGGTTTTTCTTGCACAAAATGTGCATAATGCAGCAATTTTTTAGGAACACGTATCATAGTACAGCAGAACTGACTGTATATCTGTATTTCTGCACGCAAACTACATTTTCAGGAGTTTCTCTATTCCCTGGAATAAACAACGAGCATGGGTGCTGAGTCTGGTTCTCCCTGCACTAAGCTGGAATTTCTTCCTGGGGTAGGGCCAGTGGTTGGGTTTGGTTGCTATAAAAGATCATCTGGGTTTTTTTGTTTTTTTTTTTTTTTCTCCATCAAATATAAAATTCAAGCATAAATAATGAAATATCCGCTCCCGGCTTTTGTTTACTGGAAAGCAGTAGAGTATCAGAGAAGCTGTGGAACTAGGCATGCTCGGCTTCTACCCCTGCCCCAATGCCTCCACCTTCTCACCCACCCCAACCTCACCAGTTAGCTGTGTGACCTTCGGCAGGCTACCTAACTCTCTTTGAGTTGCAGTTTCCTCAGCAATGGAGATAACAATGCTTACTTCATAGGGGTTTTGTGAGGATTAAATACGATAATGTAGGTGAAGTATTTAACACAGTGGCTGGCACTTAAGTTATTTTTCCTTCTTTTCGTGGACTAGGAGCCCTGGTGCCGTGGTTAAGTGTTTGGCGGCTAACTAAAAGGCCAACAGTTCAAATCTACCAGGTGCTCCCTGGGAGAAAGATGTGGCAGTCTGCTTCCACAAAGATTTATGGCCTTGGAAACCCTATGGGGCAGTTCTACTCTGTCCTATAAGGTCATTATGAGTAGGAATCTACTCAACAGCAGTGGGTTTGAAGTCAAGCTGATCTCTTTGCTGGCACAAATGCATATCCTCATCCATGTCTTGTGTTATTTCCCTAGATTGAAATCCTCTCCTCTCCCTCATCTCTACTAGAGTTTGGAGCTTGTAAATTCCAAAAATAAGTAATTGGGAGGAAGAACTTTCTTACCTTTGGGATCGACTCTCAGCTCATATTGGCTAGTCTCTCCTTTTGCTTTTCCCTTCCATTAGCTTGGAGTGGTCATCCGTTCATTCAACATTTACCAGGTACCTGGTATTCACTACTGGAAACCCTTGTGGCGTAGTAGTTAAGAGCTATGGCTGCTAACCAAAAAGTTGGCAGTTTGAATCCCCCAGGTGCTCCTTGGAAACTCTAAGGGGCAGTTCTACTCTGTCCTATAGGGCCACTATGGGTTGGAATCGACTCATCGGCAACAGGTTGGTATACACTGGGCATATGAGTGACAACTTCCAGACAGCCTCAGTTTTCTCAGCAAAATGAGGATAATGATCCCAATATCATAAGTTGGTTGTAAGCCTTAAATGATACAAGAACCGTAAAGCATCTTTTACAACGCCTGGTGCTCAACAAAGGATAGCTTTTAAAAATCAGTATCATCCTAATGAAGATGAGTAAGACAGTCCCTGCCACAGAGAGCTTACAGCCTGATACCATGAAGTCTCCCCTGCTGCTGCATTACTGCAGACGAGCACATACATTGCTGGGAAGGTGTGCAAACCTCTCTCCTCCTGCAGACCCAAATATGCTTGAGCAAATGTTTCATTGGCTACAAAACCCATTTGACTAAAAAGGCACCAAGCCGGCTTAGGCATGATTCATCATTGTCTGCTGCAGTAATTAGAAGCATTTTGGTTGGTTCTAGGTCAGAATGACCCTGTTACTGCACTTCTTTTTTCACTGCTAAAGTCTGTAGTGAACCTTAAAACAAAAACTAAAGGCTCAGGAAAACATAACTAGTTTGTGGCTTTTGCTCAAAGTAAGGACATTATCAGTTCTGCCCTTTGGAAGCAATTCCTGATCAAGGAAGCCATTAACACTTGGTCTTTTTTTTTAACTGGACACAAGTGTAATTTTCATGGATTCCCACCCCCGCCCCCCCAGAACGGCACACTCAGAAACCTGTCTCACCCATCTTTGTTTCCCCAGCAGCTGGCACAAAATAAGTACCATGAAAGTGTTTATTAATCAGTGCTCTCATAGGTGCCCTGGAGCCCTGGTGGCACAGTGGTTTAGAGCTCGGCTGCTAACCAGAAGGTTGGCAGTTCGAATCCTTCAGCCACTCCTTGGAAACCCTATGGAGCAGTTCTACTCTGTCCTATAGGGTTGCTATGAGTTGGAAGTGACTCGACAGCTATGGGTTTGGTTTTGATTTTTTTTTTTTTCTCATAGGTAGGTTAATTTTCAAGTAGTAAGAAAAAGGAGAATTAATGACCCAAAATATCTGATCTTTGTTAAACTCTATAAATTAACATTTCCCACTTTATTCTTGCTAAAGTTGACTTGTTAGCAAGAATAGTTTCCACATACTTAATATTACATATTTAAGTGACAAAAAGCATGAAATAATAATGGAAAGCAGAGAAGGTATATGTGAGAATAGAAAGTTAAATCACTCATCCTCAGCATCTAATACCACTGTAAACTTTTTAATGCAGAGAAAAAAAGATTAGACTGGAAGGAAATACACTGTTAATAGTAGATGTTTCGGGAAATGGAATTATGGATAAAGTTGTTTTCTTTCTCCCTGATTTTCTGTATTTTGTAAATTTTTTTATAATCACGTGCAATTTTTATAAACCATTTTTTGGGGAAAGTTACAATCATGAAATTCCACCAACCTTGATTTCTGAGAGTAAACTGTTAGTAAAAACCAAACCCACTGCCGTCCAGTTGATTCTGACTCATAGTGACCCTATAGAATTTCCAAAGCTGTAAATCTTTACGGAAGCAGACTGCCACATCTTTCTCCCGTGGAGTAGCTGGTGAGTTCGAATTGCCGACTTTTTGACTGGCAGCTGAGCACTTTAACCACTGCACTTTCAGTAGAGGAGTCCATTTCCAGGCAGCATGACACAGAAGACATGAAAAGACCTGGTACCAGAGTCAGACTCAGCTGACTCTTCTTCCCTACTTTCCAACAGGGACGTCGCTTAACCTCTACAATTGGTAGTTGGTGCTACATAATTTCTTTAGCTGCCTACAGATGTAACTCTACATCTTCTTATATATTTCAGGTGACAACACTTCCAGGGTAAAATGGGGACCCTACTGGGGGCTGAACGAAAAGGCCTGGGCTGGTGCTGTCTCATTTGTCCTCCAGTTTACTGTCCTGAAGCTGAGAGGCAGCTAGGCACCTGCCCACCCCCTCAACACCAGCCAACCTATCGATGTAACTCTCCCTGCAACCAGACTGACTCCAGAGGCCTACAGTTATGGACTGGCATGGACGGAATTGCTCATAGCTTCTCTGACCCAAGAGGCAGCTGGGATTCCCTCCCCTCCAAAAGCAACAAACGTCCCAATCTTCTAGACCAAGCGCAGGTCCTATTTCCTCGAGGAATCTTCACCACATTGGTCCAACACTCACTTTCTTCTTTTAAATTGTTTTTATTAAATTTGAGTAGATACAAAAGAATATTTGTAAAATACATGTTATAAAGACTCCCGATACAATGAATACCCATGTACCCACTCCCATTTTAAGAACAAGAACGTCATTATCTTTGAAGTCCCCTTGTATGTTCCTTCCCCATCCTTCCCTCCACCTTCAGAGGTAACTACTATCCTGAATTTTATGCTTATCATTCCCTTGGGTTTTTTTAAATATAATTTTAACATAAAATTTAAATTTAACCTAATTTCAACCTAAACTTTAAACTAGATTTGATTTTTTTTTTTTTTTTTTTTTTTTTGGCAAAGATCACCTTTAATATGCATACAAATCACCTGAGGATCTAGTGAAAACGTAGATTCTGTTTTACTAGGTTTGGGCTAAGGCCTGAAATTCAGCGCTACTAGCAAGCTAATTTAGCTTAATTTTAACCTAATTTTTAACTTAAGAAACATATTGTTCACTTTTACTTTTTTTAATTTTATGTAAATAGAATCATTCTGTGTCACTTTTCTGTGGCTTTCTGTTGTGCGATACAGTGTTCCTGAGATCATCCATTATGTTGCCCATACCTGTGATTCACTCATTTTCACTGCCATGTAGTATTTTACTGTATGATTACACACATACCACAATTTATTCTTCCAATCTAGAAGTGATGGCTATTTAAGTTGGCTGTAGTTTTTTATTGTTGTTATCACAAGTAACACTACTATGATGAATATTATTACATATGTTTCCTGTTATATACACAGGTCTCAAGGGGCACCATGCACATTGTCAGCTACATAAATGGCACCCCCTAGAGCACAGTAGAAACGCAGGTGGCATAGTGGTTAAGTGCTGCAGCTGCCAACCAAAAGGTCGGCAGTTGGAATCCACCAGGCGCCCCTTGGAAACTCTATGGGGCAGTTCTACTCTGTCCCATAGGGTCGCTATGAGTCGGAATCAACTCAACGGCAACAGGTTTGGTTTTTCTGGTTTTAGAGCAAAGTGGTTGTACCAATTTTTATTCCCATCATCAGTGAATAAGTATTCTGGTTGTTCCACATCCTTACCTACTCTTGAGACTTTTAAATTTTTGCCAGTCTGGTGGATGTGAAATTTCATCTCATTTCCCTCTCTACTAGTGAAGTTGAGGCTCTTTTCATGTGTTTATGAGTCATTCAGTTTCTCTCTTGTCTTTTTCCAAATTCCTAAACTATCCCATCATTTTATCTTACCAAACCAAAAAGAAACTTCTATAACTATTGTCTCATTTTTACTTCATAGCTTTAGCCCCTGTTCTATAATATATTCTGATTTATCTTTTTACTGTGTTTCTTTCCCTGATAGGGGTGAGAGGGTTATTCCTCCATCTTCACAGGCTTACTACAGATTTATCAGTTACATTATTTTCAATATTTTTTAGAATTTCTTCCCATTATTTTCAAATGAAGGTGCCTGGGTGGCACAAATGATTTGAGCCGGGCTACTAACCTAAAGGTTGACAGTTCAAACCCACCCAGCAGCAACATGGAAGAAAGGCCTAGCAATATGCTTCTGAAAAGATTACAGCCAAGAAAACCCTATAGAGCAGCTCTGCTCTGTAACACATAGAGTTGCTATGAGTCAGAATCAACTCCACAGCAATGGGTTTGTTTTTGTTTTTTATATTTTCAAAGGAGGAAGATCCTGATAAATTGGAACTTGCAAAGTTATTATGGGTGAAAAAATATATAAACTAGAAGAAAATAAAAATAATCAGATTCTTCTGTTTTGCTGAAGGTTTGCTTCAGTATAATTCTGCAAGTCTAGTGGCCAAAGTCACATTTTAGTAATAGCAAGAATTGTCAGAGCCAGCTGGAAAAAAAAAAAAAAATGGCAAGAGCTAATTCTTTATTCAATTTAATTATAGAATGACTTCCAATCTAAAAAAGTTGTCCAATC
The DNA here is from genome assembly GCF_000243295.1 of Trichechus manatus latirostris. NCBI lineage: Eukaryota > Metazoa > Chordata > Mammalia > Sirenia > Trichechidae > Trichechus > Trichechus manatus. The sequence continues at coordinate 7,317,658 of NW_004443959.1, forward strand.
ATTCTTGCAGAACAAACCTCTATAACAAGCAAAGAAAAAAAGTGAAATTCGATAAGCGTACATCATTTCGTAAGTGTATTGGTATTAAGGATTTTTCCCAGGAAATACAGACTTAAGACCATTTAATGCTTACAGCCAGAAGACAGCTTAGCACCGGGCTTTATAAAATATTCTATATAGGTTTCACAGCTAGAAGGGGACTCAAAAATATCACCCAGTCCACTACTCTGCTTAATAATAATAATAATAAATTGTTACAGCATTTTGTAGGCAAGGAATAGAACATTTAATCCCAGTATAATTCCACTGCTTTCAACTACAGTATTTGCACTTTATAAATTCTTGCCTTTTATGGATAGGTTTGAAAGAGATTTCTGCCACTAATTATCTCTGTTGTAAATGTGAACTTGGAGTAGATGTGAAGTGACAGAAAAGTCTCCATTCTTGAAAAGTCATCATCTTTCCGTTCTATCAGAACAGTGACCCCTGGCCTGGACTTTTGTGATTTATTCCTCAGACACTGTGCCAAACACAAGCATTCAGGACACTTATGTAGTGTGAACAGCTGGGAACAGGAGTGCCCAACTTCACCTCTGGGGTCCTGTTTCCCTGAGAATGGTTCGTATTTGACAGAATTTTATTTCACAACCTGAAAAGGACTGATCCTGAGATCCTATGTGTTTGTTCTATTCCACAGCTCTTTGAGTGTGGAATAAGATAAGGAAGGAGATGACCCTTGAGCAAGTTAAAGAAAGAGAAATTAAGGGATCTAGAGATGGTTCTACCTTGTCATATAGGGCTACTATGAGTCAGAGTCAACTCGACGGCACCACACAACAACAACAGGGATATCAACAGGTCCAAAGACAACTTGGAAAGCTGTATCAGCAGAATAATAAATGTGGCAAATTTATTAACATAGTCGTAGGAACAGGTAACACACCCTCCCAGGCCATCCTGCACTTTTACATTGGAACACCCATCGCACCAACAATTAATGCTTTAACATCTGTCCCCTCACGAGACCATGAACTCCATGGGTCAAAGACCACATTTGTTTTGTTTATTACATTAGCTCCAGAGCCCAGCCCAGTGCCTGCCTGTCTCAATTAATACTTCCTGACTGAATAAATGAGTTCAATTCTGCTATTTAGAGAAGATGATCTTCAGAAAAGATAGTCCAAGAGACATGCTGTCAATCTAATCCACCAGGTGGCCAAGTTCTATTCTTAGATTAAGCTGCGTAAGATATTTTCAACCCCATGAGCTTGGTCCTTCATGGAATCATCTTCCTGGAGTTGCACAGCCTTGGCTTCTTTCCAAAGCCATTATAGAAATCAGCCGCATGGAATTGGCTTTGGCATTTGCTAACAGATTAAGTCCACTATGTCATGGTATCACTTACACAAGATCCTACAACAGAAATTTCTTTAAGAATTTAATGCCGGGAGGAGGAGGGAGAAAAGGGAATTCTTTCTCCTGAAAAACTGGCATGTCTCTTTTTTCTGATAATATGACTATTAGAACTTATCGCTTCCCTATTTTGTTCTGGCCACCCGATAAATCGTGATAAATAAATAAATAACAGGCAGTTACTAATTTCAGGGAAAATGAAAAGCTATGCAGGAAAAAGGAAAAGTAATCATAGTACAGTATCCAGCTCAGCTGTCAAAGCATTTGCATGGCCATGATGATGTATACATTGAATTGAGCTACCAAAAACCATAAATAATGATATTGGGAGGATCAGGTCAGGATATGTGTATCTCAATGGGTAGAATAAACTCTGTGTGAAAGCGAACAAAATTCTGATCTTCCATATTTGCTGTTGGTGTTAGTTACTGTCAAGTAGATTCCGAGACATGGCCACCCCACATGTGCAGAGTAGAACTGTGCTCCATAGGGTTTTCAAGGCTGTGACCTTTCCGAAGCAGACTGCCAGGCCTGTCTTCCGAGGAGCCTCTGGGTGGGTTAAACTGACAACCCTTTGGCTAGTATTCAAATGCTCAATCGTTTGTGCCATGCAGGGACTCCTTATCTTCCATATTAGGAAGTGAACAAATATCACCTAAAATTACCTAAGGAAACCCTGGTGGCGTAGTGGTTAAGAGCTATGACTGCTAACCTAAAGGTCGGCAGTTCAAATCCACCAGGCACTCCTTGGAAACCCTATGGGGCAATTCTACTCTGTCCTATAGGATCACTATGAGTTGGAATCGACTTGATGGCAATGCATTTTTTTTTTTAATTACCTAAAGTTTGGTTCTGATGTCGAGACTGACAACATCACACATATACACACCAAGAGGGTAGGAAAAGGTTTATTGCTTATATAACTGAAGTTTCTGGAGAGAGCAAGGGGGGCCTCTCAAGCAGGTCCCAAATGTCTTGAGGGAGCAAGGAACAGAAGCTAGCCTGGGTTTTTACTGTGGCCAGGGCGTGGGTCCAGGATGAGAGCTCCCATGTGCAGGCAGGGGCTCGAATGGTTTGCATCTCTGACAAGTGCCAAAGGTGGGAACCCCCAGACTTTCTTATCAGCTTTTCCAGAAGTGGGACACAAAGAGAAAAAGAAGGGGTGAGGCTTAAAAGCTGTCAAGCATAAAAATAAAAATATTTTAAAAAATGGAATCAGAGTCCTCATTGCAAATTCAAAAATTAAGAAGTAGCAAAATACATTATTTAAAATATAGTTGTGTGTTAACTAGATAGTAGATAAGAATGATCTTAGGTGAAGGGAAGGACAGCACACACTACAGGGGAAGCCAGCACAACTAGACTAAACCAAAGCTAAGAAGTTTCCTCAATACAATCAAATACTTTGAGAGACAGAGTAGCAGTGATGTGGGGTCTGGGGACCATGCTTTCAGAGGACATCTATGTCAACTGGCGTAACAGACCTTCTTAAGAAAATGTTCTGCATCCTACTTTGGTGAGTGGTGTCTAGGGTCTTAAGAGCTTGCAAGCGGCCATCTAAGATGCATCAACTGGAGTAAAGGAGAGCGAAGAACACCAAAGACACAAGGAAAGTATTGGCCCAAGAGAGAATGGGCCACGTAAACCAGAGACTTCATCAGCCTGAGACCAGAAGAACTAGATGGTGCCTGGCTACCACCAATGAACGTCCTGACAGGGAACACAACAGAGGGTCCCTGATGGAGCAGTAGAACGATGGGATGCAGAACTCAAATACTAGTAAGAAGACCAGACTTAATGGTCTAAGACTGGAAGCACCCCGGAAAGCATGGCCCCTGGTCTCTCCATCACCCCAAAACTAAAACAATTTCCGAGGCCAACACTTCAGACAGAGATTGGACTGGACTATGGAACATAAAGTGATACTCGTGAAGAATGTGCCTCTTAGACAAGTAGATATAAGAGACCAAAGGGGCGGCTTCTGTCCAGAGGTGAGAAGGGAAGGCAGAAAGAGTTAGGAGCTAGTTAAATGTTCATGAGAAATCAGGGGCGGAGGGGAGGACTGTGCTGTCACAGAATGGGGTGAGCAGTTGGGGTCTCATAAGAATATATGTTAAAAAAAACTCTGTATGGGAGACTAACTTGAAATGTAAACTTCATTTAATTACATCAATAAAAAAAAGAAAAAGAAAATATAGTTGTGTGTTACAGAAAATCCACCAGAGTGGCTTAATCAAATAAGTCTATTCTTTCCATGTCACAAGAAGACTACAGGTAGGTAGTTCAGGGCTGGTATGGCATCTTGACAAGGACATCCAAAAACCAAAGTTCCTTCTACCTTTTGGAAGGTGACCTGCATCCCACATTTCAGACCAGAAGAAGGGAGAAAGGCAAAGAATAAAAAGATCATGCCCTCTTTCTCAGGAAAACAACAGCTTTCCCAGAAGTCCCACCCAATAGACTTCTGCATACTAAACATTTGCCAGAACTCTGTCTCACGGCCACTTAAGCTCCAAAAGAGCCTGGGAAATCGAGTTTTCAGCTGGGCACGGTGCTATCCCTAACAAAATCAGGATTCCATTAGTAAGAAAGGAGGAGAGGGATGGATGGACAACTGGCAAAGCTGTCTGCCACAGTGTGCACAAAGTCTGGCATCGGTTCAACCGGTGACAAGAAGATGAGTGATGTGTTTTAGAAAGCACAGTATGAAAAGCAATGATAAGACCAAAACAGACCAAGGCCAAATTTGTCCCAGACACTGAGGTCACGCTGACCTTTTGGGAAGACGAAGATGTTCAAACAGGACATGGCACTACAAGGCAAATGCAAAAATATCAAAGTGCTATGTGATAATCCTGCAGAGGTGGCTATTTTAAGCATTTATTATCCACTTGATAAGGATGGCACATGGACTGCCCTTAGAAGATACTTCAGATATTCTGCTAGGCATCTTACAAGGCACTTCATTGAATCTTCATACAGTCCTATGACACACGGGAGAGGAAACCCGAGGGCCAGGGAGACGGAGTAACTTCGACAAAGTCATGCAACTAGTAACAGGTAGAGATGGGATTTGAACACAAACCTATCTGGCTCCCAGCCTGTGACCCTGTGACCTCTCCACCTTCTCTCTTGTCCAGCTTAGCCTTCTGGATCCTGGCCAATGGCCTGAGGACATGGGCAAGTCTCTGCCTCTGCTCTCCTCAACCCAGAACTCCAGATATTGATGCAGACCAGAGCTTCAGATCACACCCCCACCCCATACTGCAGTCTGACTGTGCCACTCTCTCGTCTTGGTTTTGTCCTCAAGGGCCATGGAAGCTTCTTCCCCTCTGCCTGTTATGCCGACCAGCCTCATGGCCATGATCTCTCGTTGACACTGCTCAAGCTGTTTCGCTTTGCAACCTGCCTCCTACTCCTGAGTTAGTCTTGTCTGGCCTTGAGCAGCCCACCCCTACAGACTCTGCAACAGCTCCTTCCTCTTTTGGACCTTCACCAAGTCTTATCAACAACATCCAAACTGTCTTCTGTAGCTAATGACTTCTACTGAAAGGAGGGAAAAACGGTAGATTTTCATACTTGGGCATTTATTTATTTCCAAAACCAAATGAAACCCATTGCCATCAAGTAAATTCCAACTCATGACAGAGTAGAATTGCTCCATAGGGTTTTCAAGGCTGTGTCCTTTCAGAAGCAAACTACCAGGCCTTTCTTCCAAGGTGCCTCTGGTTGGGTTCGAACTGCCAACCTCTCAGTTAGGAGCCAAGCACTTAACCATTTGTGCCACCCAGGGAATCCCATTTATTTATTAGGAGTGTAAATCTCCACTGACAAATTTAAATTCAGTGTTTATTGTTCTGTGTGTATGTGTCTCCTCAGAAGGACTAAACCATTATTCCTTTCCCATAAGCCTGTATGAGCCTCAAGGAAAAAAACACATGTGCCCAAGTATGCATTCAAGGGTACCAGCCACTCAGAGGACAGAGTCTCCATTCTGCACCAAGCACTTCGAACAAATCCAGATAGCTGAATCACCAGCAAGGTCACCCATGGTGGACAGGTTTCAGCAGAGCTTCCAGACTAAGACAGCGAAGACGAAGATAGCCTAGTGATCTACTTCTGAAAATTAGCCATTAAAAACCCTACGGATCATAGCAATCATGAAGATGGTATAGAAATGGGCAACAATCCATTCTGTTGTACTTAAGGTCAGCTTGAGTCAGAACCGACTCGACGGCAAATAACAATAACAACAACAACATATCTAATTACACTATTCCAAATTGTATTAAACTGCTAGCCTGATTAAAAGAAAAAACAAAGGAGTCCCTGGGTGGTGCAAATGGTAAAACATCTGACTACTAGCCAAAAGGCTGGCAGTTCCAACCCACTCAGAGGCACCTGGGAAGATAGGCCTGGCAGTATGCTTCTGAAAGGTCACAGCCTTGGGAACCCTAAGGAGCAGCTCTACTCTGCAACACATGGGGTCACCATGAGTCAGAATCGACTTAACAGCAAATAACAAATCAGAAAATCAAATAAACACAAAAACGTAAAAAATACATATAAAGAAAAAGAAAAAGCAAATAATTGATTCCTCTATGTCTAAAAATTTTAGAAGATATCTGTCAATAAGAAAGATAAGACTTGGAGTATTTTTTCATTTAAAAAATCACATGCTTATATTTATACATGCACTTTTTTTTCCATTAGACCTGGGTGAGCTGCACAAATCCTATTCAAATTGCCACCAAAATGCCATTGTAGTCTAATATAAGTGGTTTTAGCAGGTTTTAGCCTTGGCTAAAGGACACCTTGCCAAGCGCATGCAGAGACCAGGCCTCGCTATAATGATCTGCACTCATGAATGCCATGGTCACACCCACCCGGTGCCTCACTGGTACATAGACAAAACCTCAACCTGCACAATGCCCTGATCCTGGAATTCTGGAACTCTGAGCTCAGTGTCTGAGACACAAATGAGAAGAAGCCCCGAGAGAAGACCAGCACCTCTTCTACTGTCACATTACCCAGACAACCCAAATTTACCCTTCTCCCAACAATAAAGTTTGTAAACTTTCATTTCATTTCAACTTAAAATGACTGCCAAGTCACAGATTCCTACCTGTACTGGTTTTTATGCTCCTTGCAACCTTGACATCAGATACCTGTCTGGAAAGAAGCCTGGTTTCCTCAGTAGGTCGTCCACCTTTGACTGCAGGCGATAAAAGAGAGCTATTGCCAGTAATTAAATATGTGTCGCCATTTTGTTAGCGGTGCTGGTTCCTTTTTCCTTTGCTCTTGAGGAAAAGCACTAAATCACTAACTCTAGTAAAATGCCCAAAGGCAATAAAAAAAACAAAAACACTCCTTGGAAAATCTCGCTGGGTCTTGTGAGGTTACCAGCAGCTTTTTATTACTTCTAAATGTTTCACTGGAGTCCCTGGGTGGTGTAAACCGTTAGCTCGAAAGTTCAAGTTCACCCAGAGGCACTACTTCCAAAAAATCAGCCATTGAAAACCCAAAGGAGCACAGTTCTACTCTGATACACATGGGGTTGCCATGAGTCAGAGTCCACTCAATGACAACAGGTTAAATGTTTCTCTACCAGTTGTTAAATATAACAGAAACAAGAATTACGTTAGCACATTTAAAAAGAGTCTGTGCTAGAGTCAGAACTAATACGTAAAACAAGATGCGTATGTGGGACGATACCTTTGAACAATGACTACAGCAGTAGGAAGCCAACACATACTGGGCAATTATTTTGTATCAGCACAACACCAAGTGCTTTGCTTCAATCTTCAATAACTGAGTGGGTAAGTTGCTATTACCATCATGTATCTATAGATAAAGAAACCAAGGCTGCTACAGACTGTGGGCCTTGCCCAAGCTCACACAGACAGGAATTGGTATAGAATCAAGGTTTGATTGACTCCAAATTTTGGCATACTTGCTCCACCATATCAATATATGGAAACAATTTACAATGTGGGGACATCAAGGAACAGTAATTTAAAATAGCATATTTTAAGGAAAAAAACAGCCTATTTTCCAAATGCCCAAAAGTTTGTAGTAAAACTCTACAAGAGGTATTTTATAAGAATTTTCAGGGAGCCATGACCTTTAGGGGATTTCCAAATAGGAAGTGAGAAAATATTTGAAATATAATAAAGAAGTGTTGGAAAAGTTGCTCACCTACTGAACAAAGTGAGTCCTAACTTATGCCAGAAACAATTTTAAAGCATAGAATTTTATTAATAGGATAACCTGGGGACAAAAGAAGAACAGACTTTTAAAAATGGACAAGCAACTATTCTGTAATTCCTTACAAATCATAGTCAAGGGCTCCCTACTGTTCACAAGCACACTGTTGCCCTGGTTCAACAGGTGACAGTAGCCATGTGGTCTCCAGGAAGGCAGAGTGAATCCTGCCAACGGTGGTTGAAGGCACCAACACCCCCAAAGGGGTTTACTGAGTAGCTACCTATGTTATCTCGTCCTCACCACCGTAAGGAAACTGTCATAATGGTGGTGAGAAGCTAGACTCAGAAACTCACCACAGCCTCCTCAAGTGGGGGATGAACACTACAACCCAGGTGTGTCTGACCTGAGCTCTAACCCTTGACACAGAAAATTACCCAAAGGAAGCAACAAGTGAACAGCCCTAAGAGACGAGTATCAGCTCACCAGCAGACAAAAGAAGGAAAATGGGTGAAGAGACTGAGGAGTGACTGCAGTGCCATTAATTACTTTTGTATGTGGCCTTTCTAGCCATCGTCTTAGAAGTCCCACCCAGGTAACTGTGTGATAGGGTAACTGTGGCCCACCAAGGGGATTGGTCAGTTTTGCCTTAAAAGAGAGCCACTTCCAGAGCAGAGAGGAGGAGCCCACCACCACCAAGGAAGGAGAGACCAGCAGGAGAGTCCCAGCAGCAGGAGACACTGTGGTGGGCTTCCCGACCCAGAGAGAGAGAAAGCTGAGTGCCTCTGGGCAGAGACTGAGGGCCAGGGAGAGGCGTGCCTGTGAGCACAGCTGGGAAGAGGCTGTCCTGATGGAAGAACTGTATCCTGAGTGTTCCTGTGCCTGAATTGTAACTGTTACTTCCCTAATAAATACCATAACTGTGAGTATGGTCTTTGAGTTCTATGCGGCCATTGCAATGAATTATCGAACCAGCAGAGAGTGATGTGGGAGGGATGGTTAGTGTCAGAATTAGTAAATATGGCAGAGAGAGGAGCCATGTCTGACTTCTGCCTCGCGGGAATCAGCCTTGGGCTGTTGATCTTGATTCTCCTTTCCCCTTGTGAAGTCAGAGGAGGTCAGACACTGCCTCCATGCCATCTTTGCAGTAACAGACCCGGGAGTACTGGGAGGAGAACAAGCAGCTGTGGCCACAGGAGCCGAGCCCTGATGAGTCAAGGAGCCTGGGAAAGTGAGCATACGGAGCCCAGGAAGGCCGTTCTCAGAGCCACGTGCTGTTTATGCAGGGGAGTTTAATGGAAATGCCCAACAAGGTGGGGGTGGGGGGAGGTGAGCAGAGGCTCACCATGTCTGTACTACAACTCAGTGAGTGTGGATGTGGGGTACCACCGAACACGTTACTAGATCTGGGAAGGCTCTATCTGATTCAGGCAAATTCTCCCAACTATGCCAATAGGACTCTTAAAAAATCTGCATTTGATAATTATCCTCTCGGTTTCATCAACAGAGACAGTCAACTTAGAACTGTAGAGAAAATACAAAATCCAAGCTGAAGGCAAGCTTCTCCTTCCTATCAATCAAGTGGGTCATCCAATTACCACGATCCCAACCTCCTCTGGGCTGCTCAGATGTAAAAAGTCAAGGTAGTCATTAGAGGAGGTCCTCAGAGTCCAGCTGGCAAGGACAGGGTCATGTCCCTGAGATCTGAAGTTATACGTATAATTAAAAGTCCCAGGTTTGTCCCAGGAACAAAGCTTGTTATCAGTGTGGAATGAACAACAGATCAAACATAAGGAAGAGGATGTGGCTACCACCCTGGGAGACGTAGAATAAGCAGCACGGGACTTCCCTACAAATGCCTCTCTCCCCTCTATGTTTTTGCCTCTAGTGTCCCCCCTCCCCCTACCAAGGAGTCCTTGGTTAAGCACTTGGCTGCTAATCAAAATGTCGGTGGTTCAAGTTCACCCAGGGACACCTTGGAAGAAAGGGCTGGCGATCTACTTCCACAAAGTCACAGCCACTGAAAACCCTATGGAATAGTTCTGGGGTTGCCATAAGTTGGAATCAACTTGATGGCAACTGGTTGGTTTTGGTTTTATTCTCACCAGAAATGCCCTTCATCTTGTGTCACTGCCTGTCAAAGTCCTAAGCACCTTTCAGGTCAAGAAGGTGACTTAAACCTTATCTTCTCCAAGAGGACTTTGCAGACTGTACCAACCACCCTCCCCAGAAAGGGGTGCAGCCTACCCTGCCTGTGCCCCAATTTCAGACAAGAGACTCTGCATCTCCTGAAGAGTGGAGAGTAGGAACTTGCATGGAACTGAGCCAAATCCCTCTGTGGTAAATCTGAGGCCAAGAGATGCAGAGTGGAGTGGACATGGATTTGCTGCTGAGTCCCGGTAATGGTAGAGCACAGGACAAAGCCCCACAAACCCCTACTGCCAAGGACCCAGAGCAGCCTGCAACCCAGACCCACACTCAGCTTCTGCTTCAATGAGGCCTAGCTCCATGACAGCCGCTGTTCTGAAGTAATGTGGAATGTCCTCACGTCCCTCACGGCAAAATCCTTGGCTTGGGCTGTCTACAGTTGTCTCACCAGCCAACCAGGAGCCCCGGGGAATGAGACTGGAGATTTAGACAGGATCTAATTCATCAGTACATGTCCCTGGTGCCTTGGAAAAAGAGCTTGGCACTGAACAAATGCTGAGTAAACACTGTTTAAAATTAGTCTCACCACAGTCATGTAGAAGTAGACACCCACCAAGGTGCCATTCAATGGCTTTTTTGAGTGGGTGGTAAATATATATGTAACAAAACATTTACTATGTAAAGTCTTCACATGTACAGCGTAGTGACATTATGTTCGACATGCTGTTCAACCATCACACTTACTCATTCCCAAATTATACCATCACCCTTAACAGAACCTCAGTGGCCCCTAAGCTTTGGGTCCTCCTTTCTCCCTCCCTCCTGGCCATCCCTAGACACCACTAATAAACTTTGGTTTCTATATTATTGCCTTTTTTTTTGGAAAGGCGTGGTTGTCTCCAGGGTCTGGAGTACCCCCAAGTTTTCAGTGTTATAGGAACTGACACAAAACACCTATGAGGGTACTCCCTGAGCCATATTTGGCAGTGTGGGTCTGCTCTGCCCAGGGAGGAAAAGGTACCAAGACATTGCACTTGGGTAGCTCAAAATATATCAGGGAGACAAGATCAGCACATTTGAGGTACAAGACCTTTGCGGTATCAGACCAACAGTAAAGAGCTTCATGCTAACATGCAAAAGACAGACTAGGAACTCTTGGAAAGCACAGAAAAGGTGCAGCAATGAGAGGGAAGTTAGGAAGGCTGAGCTCCAGGATCTTGACTCTTCCCACTGCATGGCCCCTAACCTCTGATCAGGAAGCATGTTCTGTAAGGTCTTCTTCAAAACCTTTCTGGCTTACACCCCTCATATCTAAGAAGTTGTTCCTAGTGGCTAATCTCAAACTCAAAAAAAACAAACCCATTGCCGTCAAGTCGATTCTGATTCATAGCAACCCTACAGGACGAAGTAGAACTGCCCTATAGGGTTTCCAAGGAGCGGCTGGTGGATTTGAACTGCCGACCTTTTGATTAGCAGCCGAGCTCTTAACCACTGAGCCACCAGGGTTCCAGCTAATCTCAATCCACCTTCAAATAAAGCTTATCTCTCTTGTCAGTTAGGACCCTAAAAGATATGTTGACTCATTCCTTCATTCAACAAATTTGCTCAGGGTCTCTATGTGCCAAGCACTGTACTGGGCTTTGTGGGGAGGGGACAAGAATAAACACAATACTACCTGCCACTGAACAACTAAAACTCTAGTGGTGGACATACTAAAGCCGCACAATAGCGGGCAATACTAGGGAAAGGTGCCTGACCAGCTCAGAGGGGGGCAGTCACAGAAGCAGACTAATGGAGCTCGTGCCCGGGTTAGGGAGGAGGGAGCCAGATGACACAATGCAGGGAACACATTCAGGCAGAGCGACAACACAGCACCACCTCAGAGAAGGGGAGTGGCTTAGTGCTGCTGAAAGGCGAAGGAAAGGTGGGCCAAGGCGAACAGAGAGGGAGAAGGGGCAAGCTGTCATGGAGGGCAGGCTCTGGCACCTGACCCCTGCCCTACAGCCACAATGGTGCTCATTCAGGTGAGCCAGGATGACATATCAGCAGAGGAAGACGCTGGAAAAATAAGCAGGGGTCAGATCATGGAAGTCCCACATTAAGGAGCTTGGACTTCTTACAGCAGGTGATGTTAGGGAAACCCTTTGCTCTGTTCCTCAAGTTTTCAGTTGGAAGAGCTTTCCCAAAACAATACCCCAAGCCTCATGTCCCTGACTGCACTCCTTCTCACTAAAGAAGAGAAGACTTACCTCATAAGGAGATGACAGCCATTACTCTTTCCTCAATTGTTGGTTGTTAGGTGCCACGAGTAGGTTCGGACTCATAGCAACGCTATGTACAACAGAACAAAACACTGCCCTGTCCCGCACCATACTCACAATTGTTGTTATGCTTGAGCCCACCGTTGCAGCCACTGGGTCAATTTACCTCGTTGAGCGTCTCCCTCTTTTTTGCCGATCCTCTACTTTACCAAGCATGATGTCCTTCTCCAGGGACTGATCCCTCCTGATAACATGTCCAAAGTATGTGAGACGAACTCTCACCATCCTTGCTTCTAAGGAGCATTCCTGTTGTACTTCTTCCAAGACAGATTTGTTCATTCTTTTGGCAGTCCATGGTATATTCAATATTCTTCACCAACATCGTAATTCAAAGGTGTCAGTTCTTCTTCATTCTTCCTTACTCATTGTCCAGCTTTCACAGTGGCCTGGTGGCACAGTGGTTAAGAGCTCAGCTGCTAACCAAAAGGTCAGCAGTTTGAATCAACCAGCCTTCCTTGGAAACTCTATTGGGCAGTTCTACTCTGTGCTATAGGGGTGCTATGAGTCGGAATTGACTCCAGGGCAACGAGTTTGTTTTTTTTTAATTCAGTAAAAGTAGCCCTGTTGTGCGACGGTTAAGAGCTCTGCTGCTAACCAAAAGGTTGGTGGCTCTCCAGCTTGGCGGAAGAAAAGACCTGGCTATGTGCTCCCATAAAGTTTCTAAAACCCATTGCCATCGAGTCAATTCTGACTCATAGTGACCCTATACGACAGAGTAGAGCTGCCCCATAGGGTTTCCAAGGCTGTAATCTTTATGGAAGCAGACTGCCACATCTTTCTGCCTAGAGTAGCTGGCGGGTTCAACCCACCAACCTTTCAGTTAGCAGCCAAACGCTTTAACCACTGTGCCACCAGGGCTCTGTAAAGATTAACCAAAACCAAACCTGCTGCCATCAAATCTATTATGACTCATACCGACCCAGAGAAGAACTGCCCCATAGGGTTTCCGAGGCTGTAATCTTTACAGAAGCAGACTGCCACATCTTTCTTCCACTAAGCAGCTAGTGGGTTTGAACCACCAATCTTTCGGTTAGCAGCAGAGCGCTTAATCACTGTGCCACCAGGGCTCCTCCATAAAGATTACAGCCTTGGAAACCCTGTGGGGCAGTTCTACTCTGTCCTGTAGGGTCGCTATGAGTTGGAAATGACACAACAATTCCGTAAAAGCCTGTAAGCAGTGGAGATTTTGTCTCTTTCCCCTCCCCAGTGTAAGGCAGCACGCCTGGGTGACATCAGTGTGAAACCTTCCCTTAGATGGACTGCCCCAAGGTCTAGCCTGGAGGGAGGGAGTCAGGAATGGGGGCAGGGAATATTAACAAGCCCATTTGGTCTTCACACCTCAGTCACATTGACCAATAGCCTTAGCAGTAGTAAAGGTGAGATTCTGGTCTCCATCTGCTTGATTCCTACATCAACTGCAGCTAGAACTTGCGTAGGAGAAAAGAAAAGTTACTTATTAACCCCTTCAAGCCCCAGCAGGAAACCACAGCAGGGTTTTTTAAGCACATGAGTGACATGATCAGAAAGGATGCACTGATAGGCATTATGACTCTCCAGAGACCTGCTAGTCCAAGGAAGAGATGACAAGAATCGGTGACAGAGCAGTTATAGTGATAGAAAGAAGAGAACAGAAGCGCCCGTGCATGCTTGTGTGCGTGTCTGCACGCACACACACAAAGGTTTAGCAGGGAGATCTATAGCACTTGATAATTACCTGGGTGAGGAGACACAGGAAGAAAAGATTTCCAGGTTCCTAGTCCGGGTGACAAGGTGGATGGAACAAAGAATTCAGGAGAAGCTGGAGTAGGGAGGAGATAATGGGCTCATTTGGCGACATGACGAGCTTGGAGAGACCCCCAGCAGGCAGTGGACATACAAGTCTGAAGATGGGATGTGAGACACAGCCAGCTGTTGTTCCTGTCATTTACATAACATCCACTATGTCCTGCAAGATGGGCCATCTCGACATTTCCATTTTAAATGCCCAGATTACCAATATGCCAAGCCAGTCTGAAAATAAAACACTGAGCTCTAACGGGGTTTTTCTTTGGTTGTGTTCTAAAGCATGTTAATGGGCCATCCTGCGTGGCTGAATCTGCCTCCCTAGGCATCGCATGGGCTGCTCAATCACAAAGCCTTGAGAAGGTGAATGAATTTACTCTGCCCCTTAGAAGTCTGCAATGTTTCACAAAACCCTAGTAGGCTGAATCACACAGAGTGTCAGAGATTTAGCCTCTGCTCTCAGATAAATGTGCTGTCACCTCCTGTTCCCAATGGAGGGACTGATGAATGATCACTAGGGCCAGAGAACATCTGCTCCATCCTTTTAGGCAGATTCCTCTCAGGGAGGCACAGGAGGGAACAGGGATGTGGCCACCTTGAAGCCACCAGGTCAGTGCCCCCTGCCCTCGCTTCCACACACGGGCTCCTATTGACAGCTTCACGTCTCAAAGGGCTTCCAGCAGAGGAATGAGCCAGATGGTGCCAGGGAAAACCTCAGAGAGGCCATGATGTGGTCGAAACTGCAACGGGGGTGAGAGGGTGCCTGCTTCATATCTACATCATTTAAGATAAAAAACAATCAAATCTCTCTTTGGAGAGTTGTAGGCTTGGAGATATTAATGTCTTCATTCATTACCTAGACTCACCATTTTCCTCTCATTACTCCTAGACTCAACTCTGAGAGCACAGTCTGCAACAGATTCAATCTCTGCTACCTCAGGACAGGCCATAACACCTGGCACATTGTATTGCTGGAAGAATGCCTAACGAATGATTGAGCAAGAGAGCCAATGGATAGATGGATGGATGGATGGATGTACAGATGAATTCAACCAACAGCTCCTTTGTGCCTACTATGTTCCAAGCACAGTGGTAGGCCCTGGAGGGCACCTACTCTCAACTTCGAGGAACTCACAATCTAATGGGACAAAATGCCATATTAGTAAATCAATACACAAGGAATGCTATAACAAGGGGGGAAGAGTGAAGGACTCAGCATAGAGAGACATCGTGCTGGCTGAGTCATGAAAAATGTGCGTGTGTTTCCTGGCCACTGGATTCAGCACGTGATTTCCCAAGTTATCAATGACATTCCTTTGGCCCAACTGCAATCTCCAAAGATTTAATTCCAGTTCTTTTCCTCCAATGAGGCCTCTGCAATCAATGCTCCTCCCTTTTGCCTTCACAAATATTTCTGTGGGCTAACCACTCCCTCAAAAAAAAAAAGCAGTTGAACAGCACAGACACCTGAAGACACAATGCTAACATTTGATAACAGAAACAGGGATGTGATATGGTAATGGATGTTAGCAGAGGGGTATAGTGGGCAGGGTATAGGATTTGGAGTCAAAGAGTCTCCAACTGGTGAACTCCAAGTTCAACAATACAGTAGTTAACTTGGGAAAATAACACATTTTCTCTGACCTTCAGTTTTCCCATATGTAAAACAGGTTACATGGTATTACCTACACAGCAGGTTGTTTTAAGGACTAAATGAGAATGTACGTAAACAAGCTTAGCACAGTATCAGGCACATATACATTTGGCCCTCAGTGTTGATCAGTTATCTCCTGCTCCCTGAGATTTGGGGACACCATTCCTTTCCCATTGCCTTTTGTTCTATAGACTCAACTCTATAGCATCTGGTCCAGTTCCCCGGTCAAAAATATCCTTTCCTTCACCTATCCCCAGCCTGTGTTCCTACAGAAGTTAATACTTCATTTTCCACACTGATCTGGCTCCTACTCTGTTGGAGAGAGTAGGAGATTCATCTTCGTCTGTCTAGGCTGTGAGCTCCTAGGGGCAGAGACCAGGACCTATTCAGCGCTACAGCCCCTGAGCCCAGCACAGTGCCTGGCACAGGCTATTATTCAGATACTGTCCGCTGAATGAAACCACAAATTATGCAGCTGCTGCCAGCACTACTACAGGCCATGTGACTGTAGCTGGAAATACCAAGGTGGGATGCCCAGGCAATATGTGAACATCAGTAATGAGAAAGGCCGGGCCTGGCAACATACTTCATAAACACTGAGTATTAAATAAATATGAATTATTACAAGGAAGCCACTGCTCTTTTTTTCTTTTTAGGTTTTTAAACTTTTTTTTTTTTAATTTGGCTTTAGGTGAAAGTTTACAGAGCAAATTAGTTTCTCATTAAACAATTAATACACAAATTGTTTTGTGAAATTGGTTACCAACCCCACGATGTGTCAACACTCTCCCGTTCTCCACCCCGGGTTCCCTGTTTCCATTTGTCCAGTTTTCCTGTCCCTTCCTGCCTTCTCGTCTTTGCTTTTGGGCCGGTGTGCCCACTGAGTCTCGTATACATGATTGAACTACAAAGCGCATTCCTCACGTGTGTTATTGTTGGCCCTGTCTAATCTCTGGCTGAAGGGTGAACCTCGGGAGTGACTTCAGTACTGAGTCAGCAGGATGTCTGGGGACCATACTCTTGGAGTTTCTCCAGTCTCTGTCAGACCAGCAAGTCTTGTCTTTTTTTTTGTGAATTTGAATTTTGTTCTACATTTTTCTCCCACTCTGCCCAGGACTCTCTATTGTGATCCCTGTCAGAGCCATCGGTGGTAGTAGCTGGGCACCATCAAGTTGTTCTGGGCTCAGTCTGGTGGAGGCTGTGGGAGTTGTGGTCCGTGAGTCCTTTGGACTAATCTTTGCCTTGTATCTTTGATTTTCTTCATGTTCTTTTGCTCCAGCTGGGATGGGACCAGTAGATGTATCTTAGATTTTTTTTTTTTTAAAGCAAGACTGAGAACCTTCAATTAACTAGAATAATCATGAAATGGGATGTTTCTGTTACTTTAAGTTTCTAGTGAGTCAGAATAAACCTCCAACCCTAGGGCTGCAAAAGTTCAGAAAAGGGAGAAAAGTCTATCACTAAGGAGATCAGGGAAAGCTTCCTGGAGGAACTGGGCCTTGAAGGATGACTAAGAGGTTCCCTACGAGCCTAGTCCTGTGTTAGAGACTAATAGAGTCCAATTTGTAGCAAAGATCTTGAATGCTCCTCCTATCCAGATTAATTTCCATGGTCCCAAGATGCTTAAAGCTTCTTTCCCTGAGAAGCCCATCCTTCTCCTCTCCAGCAAATGCCTGTGAGGACTGAAATCCCTCAAGCATGACCTAGAGGGCCTTACTCTTCCCACTCCAGCATCAGGTTGGAGCTGCCCAGGCCCAACATCTGCAGAGACATGAGCTGTGGGTGTCTAACAGGCCACTAGGAGAGTTGAAAAATGTTCTTCCCTGGGAAAGTAAAGAAGACTGATTTGATTTTTCTGCAGGACTTTCATGGACCCATGTCTTGCCCACTTACACAGTCTCATGTATAAATAACAAACAGAAAAACAATCAGAGTCAATTAAGCATATTGTTTTTAAGCTTTTCTTTTCAGCTCAAGGACAGGGGAGCTCCATCTTTATCAAATTCTCCATTCCCAGTCAGACTGTGTGAGGAAAGACTCCAAAACTATCTTTCCTCAGTCCCTGAGCTCCTTTACTCACACTGCTCCAGCATGAAGGATGGTCATTTTGACACAATTATCTGTCTATAAATCTTAAATCATATTCACTTAAGTAAAACATAAAATTAGCTAAGCTGGGTAAAATATCTCTTAAATTTGTAGGAAGGGGCATTTCATTCACTCCTAAGAGGATTCTTCAGATCCAGCTAAGGGTCATGAAGCACCTACCATGTGCTAGGCACAAGCTCTATTTTTCACGAGCCTTCCAACAACCTTGTGAGATAAGAGGTATGGTCTCATGGGAAAAGAGGGTAAGAGCACTGTGCTCCCATAATTGCTGATGAAGCAGACATTCTAATCCAGTCTACTGACCCCAATCTCACTGCACCCTCTACCAAGTTCAAGGGTAACCCTTTATAATTCTCAGCCACAGCTGTTCAAGATTATTTTCAGGAAGCATGAAAATCTCCCCTCGCCCTAGACCATGGTCTCAGGCAACATCTAGCTCAACTGGCATAACATAGTTTATAAGGAAAATGTTCTACATCCTACTTTGGTGAGTAGCATCTGGGGTCTTAAAAGCTTGTGAACAGCCATCTAAGATACTCCACTGGTCCAAACCTGTCTGGAGCAAGGGAGGATGAAGAAAACCAAAGACATAAGGGAAAGATTAGTCCAAAGGACTAAAGGACCACAATTACCACAGCCTGCACCAGACTGAGTCCAGCACAACTAGATGGTGCCCAGCTCCACCAATGACTGCTCTGACAGGGATCACAATAGAGGATCCTGGACAGAGCTGGAGAAAAATGTAGGACAAAATTTTAACTCGCAAAAAAAGACTAGACTTACTGGTCTAACAGAGACTGAAGAAACCCCCAGAGTATGGCCCACGGACACCTTTTTAACTCAGTACCGAAGTCACTCCTAAGGTTCACCCTTCAGCCAAAGATTAGACAGGCCCATAAAACAAAATGAGACAAAATGGGCACACCAACCCAGCGGCAAGGACAAGAAGGCAGGAGGGGCAAGAAAGCTGGTAATGGGGAACCCAAGGTCAAGAAGGGGATGGTGTTGACATGTCATGGGGTTGGCAACCAATGTCAATATGTGTATTAATTGTTTAATGAGAAACTAATTTGCTCTGTAAACCTTCATCTAAAGCATAATTAAAAATAAAACTCCTCTTGCCCTAATGTTGCCAAGGAAACCCTGGCAGGAATCACATCTGTTTAGTTTATTACTAAATACCCAGGACATAGCACATAGTAAGCACTTAACAAATATTTGTTAAATGGATTAATTTTTATTTATAGGAAAAGACTTACTTCCTTAATTTTTTTTTTATTTTCTACTTCAGCCTCATAAAAATTATAATTTCTTTCTTTGAATGTTTTACTAAATTAAATAATAGTCCCCAAGAAATGAGTTCTTCCATAGAAGCCAGTGGTCAACAGAGAGCCTGGGAAAGGAGGTGGTGGCCTCAAAGCCTTGAAATGTAACCAGAATATTATTTGTCATAGCGGTTGCAAAGGAGGGTGTGGTTGGCCATCCTTGCTGGAAAAAAAATGGGGAGAACAAATATAAAACAGACAGCTGCTACTTTTAAACTCTGATCCACAGACATTTAGTACTTGTGCCCCTTCAAAACTTTTTTAAGTGAAAATAAAGAATTTTAGAACGGCTTTGCACTTCTGGCATTATTTTTGTATTTAACTCCATTGCCTTGTGTCATAGAAAGTCCACCTGTGCAGACTAGAAATCACCTGGTAACACAAAGCAAGTGAGACTGACCAAGATTTTTTTTTGTAGGGAAACAAATGGCAGGGTGGCAGGCAGGAAGAAAGACCTCACTGGCAGTAATAATAGCCACATCTGTGGAGGTACTCACTATGGAGCAGGCACTGGGCCACCCATTTCAGGTGCACTATCTCATTTAATATACTAGCCAAAAGGTTGGCAGTTCAAACCCACCCACAGAAACCTCAGAAGAGAGGCCTGGTGAAAACCTGACAGAGCAGTTCTACTCTGCACACATGGAGCCACCATGTGTGCAGAGTAAACAGGGCATATTATTATCCCCAGCTTACAGTTGAAAATACTCATCCACGAAACTCAGTGCATATATGCTGAGTGTCAGTTTTATGAGATGCCAGCCCACTGTTTAATTAGGACTGGTCCCTGTTCTCAAGAAGCACAGAATCTCACGGTGGAAGGGAGTAGACAAGTGAATGAATAAGGATAATGAAGCATCACAGGGGAGGATTATGGGAAACAGAGGTAGACTGAGAAGTGAGTACTACTCACCTATGTAAAACCCTTCATCCGCCCCTCACTCTCCGCATCCAGGCCACCTTCAGATTTCACGTCTGATTCTAGCCGTGGTGGCATCCAGGTTCACTAAGATCTAGTTCCTGTCACTTCTTCCCCCAGTCCACCTCAATCTGCCCTGGGGAGCCAGCCTTTCTCTGAACTCACACTCCTATCCTATCTCCAGGAGCCCTGGTGGCGCAGTTGTTAAGAGCTTGGCTGCTAACCAAAAAGGTCGGCAGTTCAAATCCACCAGCCCCTCCTTGGAAACCCTATGGGGGGGGGGGCAGTTCTGCTCTGTCCTATAAGGTCACTATGAATCAGAATCGACTCGACAGCAATGGGTTTTTTTTTTTTTTGTTTTTTTTTTGGTTAATCCTGTCTCCATGCTTTTGCCTTAGCTCTTCCGTCCATCAGGAATGTCATCCCCTGCCCTCGTCTCACTGCTTTGTTGATTCTCAGGAATGTGGAGCTGAAGTGCATGGGTCTGATTCCCAGCTCTGCCTTTACTGGCTACGTACTCTTGTGAGCAAAACTTAACCTCTCTAAGCCTTGGCTCTCCAGCTATAAAATGGGGATGATTGTGAAACACAGAAAAAGCTATGATGCCTGGAAAAATGTTTGTTGGAAGATGGAGAGTGACCTTTCGCTGCCCTTCGGTCAAAGTCTGGCTCCCCAAGGCCATTCACCAGGGGAAAGCTTTGTTCTCGCAGAGACTGGTAGGAGGGGCAGAGCCCTGATACCCTTAGCCCAGCTCTAGCTAAGACTGAAGTCTGCAGCAGCTGACTTGAAAGGGCTCCCACTGGCAAAAGGCAGGGCAGTTTGAACATCAAAAAAAATAATTACTTCACTGTACTGAGCACACTGAATATATTTAAAATTCATGCATTCACAATGATACTTAAAAAATAACTCATCAGCTTTGGAGGATGCTAGGGAACAAACTCATTATTTTAAAAACTAGCAAATAAAGAGGAAGAGCCAAGCATTTATCCTGCCTTTCCTTTATGAGCTGTATTTTAGGGCAACCAAATATTGATGATGAAAACTCCCTCTTTATAAGAGAATTTCAGCAAATAAATGAAGAAGGAATTGTAAACTAGGATATCACCATTTTGCAACTCCTGATGAAATCATGGATCTTGGCAGGGACTGTCAATTGCTGCTAAATTCAACGGGTGATAGGAAACTTTATGATGGATAGATGAGGCTGACAGTACCTGACCCCATGACCAATCCTAATATCACAAAAGAGAGACAAGCAGACATTATGTGCCTCCTGATGTGATACAATATAAAGCACTCGTCATCACTATGACATTTTCTTGCCCAACAGTGAACGTGAATCTGATTAAGCCTCTAAATCTAATTACTAATTTACTTAATATATAAGGGACAATGGAACCTATTAAACAACAGTCCAGTGATACAATCAGCAAAATCCAGGAAGTAGGAAAATCCAAGGGACCAATAATCTGCATTTTCAGTAAGTAAAAGGTGAGGGGAGAAAGAAAAGAGGAAGTTTATGTAGAACAAGAAAGACCTAAGAGACTTATCCAGAAAATATAATGTGTAAAACTTGTTTGGATCCTGATTCTACCAAACCAACTGTAAAAACACACTAATGAGACAATCAGGGCAAACTGAACACTAACCGGATATTTGGGATAATAAGGAATTACTGCTTTTATTTGGATGTGATAATGGTATTGTGGACATGTTTTTTTCGTTTTTTAAAGAGGGTATCTTTTAGTGATACAGAAAATAATTTTGGGTGAAATGATATATGTGGAATTTGCTTTAAAATAATCTATCACGGAAAAGAAAACTGTTTTGGGTTATAGATAAACAAGATTGCCCATGCGTGGCAAATTTTTTAAGCTGGGAAATGCAGGCATGGGGTTCATTAAAATATTCTTTTCTTTGTGTATGTTTGAAATTTCCCATGATAAAAGTTAAAAGGGAAAAAAATTTAAAAAAAAAAAAAAGATTTGGCCCTGAAATCTTTGGACCTTCGGGGGAAACAATAATTTCTGGCCAATCAATGATAAGAGGAGATTTGTATTCACCTTTGGGGCAGAGATTCTCAGTCTGGATGACAGAACTGGACATTCTGGGCATGCATTAGTAACAGTGAAGATTCTACTGTGACACACAATTAATTGAAATGATGTGGACCCAGAAGAAAATCATCTTCAACGTGGCTGAAGCCAAATATCTATAGTTTATATTGGCTTTAAAAGGATGTTTTATTTTTTTTTTCTTTTATTCTAAATATGGGTTTAGACTACAATGTCCTTGAAAATCACTGTTTGTTCTTGGAAGAATTGTGTATGTTCTTGTTCAAGCAGTTAATCACATAAAAGTGGGATTAGAATCCCAAAGATGTCGGGAAATATGCAGAAAAAAAGAAAAAGAAAGGAGGCCAGACTCAGGCTGCCGAAGTCCTTTCTGTTGAAGAGCCACACAAGGCCCTAGTCTTCGTAGGAAAATGAAGACTCTGGGAAATACAGCAATGCCAGATTCTGTGTCTTGGACAGATGGGGTGGTGAGGGGGGGCTCTAGGGCAAGGCCAACCCCTGGTTGTAGGGAGTGGGTTTTTTCCTGAAGGAAATAGAAATTCCAACTGCTAAGAATCCCTAGAGAAGGATGATCAAGGAATGGAAAGTGGACTAGGAAAACAGGGACATGGAACTGGGGCCACAACGGGGAGAGGCCTAAAGGATATCTCTCTTTCTTATTCTCTCTTTCTCTCTCCCTCTCAAAGAATACAGATCTCCATTATAGGGGAAATGGGCTAGAAGGTGGGCTTGGAGCCTCTAAATATGGTCATAGCTAACATATGGTTTTATGTTTTGGGAGGCTATAATTCCTTCCTGGGATCATTTCTTCAATAAATGATTGTAAAGCAATACAGCCCCCAGGTTTAGGCAAGCTGGAGTCCCTGCGTGGTGCAAATGTTTAGCTGCTGAGAGGCACCTCGGAAGAAAGGCCTGGCAATCTACTTCCAAAAAGCAGCCACTGAAAACCCTATGGAACACAGCTCTATTATGCCACACATGGGGTTGCCAAGAGTCAGAATCGACTCAATGGCAACTAGTGGTTAGGTGAGTTAATGGAAAGAATTGAGGGAAGGCCCAGAATTCCCACTTAGAATAATTCAGGAAAGGAGAAAATGGCCTTTTTCCCACCTACCCCAAAGCCAGTGAAGTGATAGCAGCAACAGCTCAACAGTTCAGTGGTCTCAGGACACTAAAAGACAAGCAGGGGGCACCAGACCAGGTTAGAGAAGAAGCAACAGAAGCACAGACTCAGTGCTGACCCATGCTGATCCAACGGGACAGCCAGCTCCACTCAGATACCCAAAGGGCAGGCTAGTGCCTCTATAGATGGGAACTCCAGGCCAGGAGACACCTTAATTAGTTATATATAATCAGTTATAATAAAACTCATTTCACAGAACTGCAAGTTCTGGGCAAGTTCTTTGAAATAGTAAAACACGGTACGTACATTCATTATTATTATTTATTGACACCAAACATAAAGCACTTGATCTAGTGCCTAGAACAGAGCAGGCAGTCACACAGGGTCGCTTCTGCTGATACTGTAATTTTGTTGTTGTTGTTACTATGTCTCATCCTAAAGAAATGCCAACACTTCTTACGTCAGCTATTCAGCAGAACTGGCATATGGAGGATTATGTCTCTTTTTCTGGCAAGATGAGCTATTTCATTATCTTGTAATTTTGTTTCAAAATCAGCATACTCTTTCACTGATTCATGTGGAACACATAAAGTGACATAAATACTCTGCATTTCAGAGGATGTCCACTGTGGATGAATTCTTGGTCCCAGAAGTTCTGAGAAATAAAGCGACATATCCCCAGTACAGCCTGCCACAGCGCACTGCAGTGTGTCTGGAACATTTGGGTGGGGTGGGTATGGGGTGATTCCACACCTGTGGAACAGAAGAAAAGGGACCCGATGGGGAGTTAGGAGCCCTGGATTTGAAACTGCTGTGTTACACATACTTTGTGTTCTTGAGCCAGTTACTTAACCTCCTCCAGCTTCCATTATCACATCCATAAAATGGGGCTAATAAAGTCCCTGCTGCAAGGTTTTTGTGAGGATTAAAAACAATGAGTACAACATGCTTAAAACCATGCCTGGCACATAACAAGAACCAAATACCCAGCAGCTAGAGGTAGTGGTGGCAGCAGCGGTAGAGCTGGTCCCCTCCTCCTCATTCTAACTGCTCTGCCTCAATTTGCTCATCTAGAACAGTATAAATGAAACCTGCCTTGAAATGACATCTCGGCAATCACCTAGTCCAGCTCTCACTTGTAGATGGAAAAACAGAGACTCACACGGGCTTCATCACTGTTAACCCTATCTATAAAGCAAAACTGAAGACATAAAGTTAACACATAATTTTAGTAAAAAACATTTTGACGTTTAAATTTTTACTCATACAAAAATCGGAATGTCCTTTCTTCCTCTTGAGTCCCAATACAACTCTCCCTCGGTATCTGGAGGGGACTGGTCCCAGGACCCCCGAGAATACCAAAATTGCCGATGCTCAAGTTCCTTAAGTAAAAAGGCATCATATTTGCATATAACCTACGTACATCCTCCCGTGTACTTTAAATCATCTCTAGATTATTTATAATACCTAATACAATGTACACGTTACGTAAATAGTTATTACATAGTACTGTTTAGGGAATAATGATAAGAAAAAAAAGTCTGTACGTGTTCAGTACAGACGCAACCATCATAGGCCTAACTACATGGTCAATGTCAACAAGAACATAACATTTTCTTTTTTCAAATATTTTCGATCTGTGGTTGGTTGAATCCATGGTTGGCTGAATCCATGGATGCAGAACCCGAGTGTAATTGTTCAGGTTGTGTGTCAGCTTGGCTGGGCCATGATTCTCAGTGGTTTGGCAGTTATGATATACTCTGCTAGTCATATGATGATGTGATCACTTCCATGATGAGATTTGAGATAATGTGATCACCTCTATGATGGGATCTGCTGTGAGTAACCAATTAGTTGAAAGGGAGTTTCCTTGGAGGTGTGGCCTGCATCAAATAAAAGTGGACTTTCTGGCAAGGCTCGTGAGCTTTTACACACTCTGGATCCTGCAGCTGGCTCCTGTTCGTCTGACCTCCAGTTCTTGGGACTTGAGCTAACAGCTTACCTGCCGTCTTGCTTGCCGATTGTGGGATCTGCTGATCTTCACAACCTGTGAGCAATAGCCCTGCTCTCTGACCTGCCAATCTTGAGTTCGCCAGCCCCTGCAGCTACATGAATCAGGAGAGGCCTCTATCCGGACCCATGGACTTGGAATGCTCCAGCTTCTATAATTGTGTAAGCCATTTCCTTGATATAAATCTCTCTTTATATATATTTATATGCTTTACTAATTTTGCTTCTCTAGAGGACCCAGCCTAAGACACCGTGGATACAGAGCGCCACCTGTACGACCTCTCTCTGAAGTATTAGCTCAAATAGCCTTTCTCCATGAAGTTCTCCATGACATTTCCAGTCCAAAGGGCTCCTTCCCGTCCCTTCATTTCCATAATACACTTATGATATTTTTATCCCCTTCTACTTTGCCTTTTACTTTTTTGTACACACATCTTATTTTATCCTACCAACCAAATTGTAAGCCTCAGGCCATACTTTTTTTTCCTCCCCAGCACTTCTCACAATATTTTAACATAATGAACTTTCAAAAAAATGAATGAAGGAGGACTATATAATCATTTCTATCTACTTTGGAGAAAGCCATGTTCAATTCCTAACCAACTGCAAAGGCATCCAGTCTAATGGGAAAATAATAAATACACCAAATAAAACTCGTAATTTCTCCATTTT
Organism: Trichechus manatus latirostris; assembly: GCF_000243295.1. Lineage (NCBI taxonomy): Eukaryota > Metazoa > Chordata > Mammalia > Sirenia > Trichechidae > Trichechus > Trichechus manatus. Next base: position 7,343,416 of record NW_004443959.1, read on the forward strand.
CCACAGTAGGTTTCTTATTACCTAATTAATAAAATACCACTGATCTGGAAAGGTAGAAATGCCTGTCCAGGAGACCCAATCATGGGAAGAGAAGCATTGCTTCATGTGCCTGAGGGGTTGTCATCACTGGCCTTACTGAGGAGAAAAAGGAGTGGTTGTTTCCCCTTTGGCTATTAACACAGGCTCAGTCCCAGATAAACCCTCTCCATGCACCATGGCCCATTACAGCCCTGGCTCACCTGTATTATAACTACCTGCTTACATATCTAAGCTTCCAAGCATCCAAATCAAGCTTCTTAAGGATAGGAAATCCCAGCATACACTCAACCACAGAGCCCTAAGCTGGGTTCTCCTGAGACGCAAAGCCAGTGAAGCATATAAATATGGAGAGATTTATCTCAAGGAAATGGCTCACGAAGTTGTAGAGGCTGGCAAGTCCCAAGTCCATGGTCAGGCGTCAGGCGGAGGCTTCTCTTGACTCACATACTGCAGGGGCTGATAAACCCAAGACATGCAGGTCAGGCAGCAGGCCGCTGGCTCACGGGCTGTGGAAGCTGATGAATCCAAGATCGGCAGGTGTATAATATGGAAGTCTGCTGGCTCACAGGCTGCAGAGGCTGATGAATTCCAAGATCAGCAGGTAAGACAGCAGGCTGCTGGCCCACAGGCTATGGAAGCTGATGAATCCCAAGACTGGCAGGCAATACAGCAGGCTGCAGGCTCAAGTCCTGAGAACGGGAGGTCAGATGATGACAAGCCAGATGCAGGATCCAGAGCAAGCAAGCAAGCTTTGCCAGAACATTCACATGTATACACTGGATGCAGGCCACACCCCAAGGAAACTCCCCTTACAACTGACTAGCTGATCACATAAGATCACATCATGGAGGATGACTACATCATTACATAACTGCCAAACTACATCATTACATAACTGCCAAACCACTGAGAATCATGGCCCAGCCAAGGTGACACACAACCTTAACCATCACATACAGCTTGAGGAAAGAATGCACTAGATGATTCACTGTGGCCTGTAAAACTACTCCCAGGCCACAGAGAATGTCAGAGCTGAATATAGGTGACGTTCACAAAACAGAGATGATGTTCATAGAGAATGTTAGAGCTGAATATAGGTGATAGTCATAGAACAGAGATGATGTTCACAGAGAATGTTAGAGCTTAACATAAGTGATGTTCACAGAACATAGATGATGTTCACAAAGAATGTTAAGAGTTTAAACATATGTGAATATATCACCTAGTATCATCTTCTCATTTTATAGATTAGGGAATTCCTTTCCAAAGAGGTTCCCTGGAAAGCCCAAGGAAATCCTACCGACTACCTGGGACTCCTGACTCCTGACACCACAGCCGACACAGGCTTATGGAGAAAGCAGGGCCCTTATGTGTGGACACGTATGCTTCTCCTACTTGGCCTTTTCAATATTAAATGAATTTAATCTACCAACTGACCCTAAGGGTGAGGACACAGACATGTATCTTCTTAATTATACAGCCACTTGACAGTCTTGAGAAAATGCCTGTGCCCAAAGATCGAGCCCTGTAACTCATCTGGGAATGTCTGAGTAAGTAAATGATGTAGAGCCCTTGTTCTATTCGCCTCTGCTAATGGAAGAGATACTCTATTGCCCTCCTTCAAGTACTGTACAGATGTCTACCTACCCCTACCCCCACACACTACCAACAAAGGAAAGGAAGAAGACCGGGGGTGGGGGAGAAGGAGCTCTCTATCTTATACAACTCAGGGTGGTGAACTGGATGGGGAGTCAGAAAATGTGAAGTTATTTCAGCATCTATGAATGTTAGACCCTCTGATTTGGTTCCTTAATTCATCAAACAACCTGGAGTCAGGAGACCTGGATTTTAGGACAACATGGAAGAGACTGGGTTTGGCTTCTTTCTAGCAGTGTATGTATGTAGCATATCAACTGCTTGCCACGTACTTTGGTTCACAAAAGTATGCAAAGGATTTCTTTACCTGACAAGTCTACTAGTTGGGGAGTGCATATTAGATTCCTCCTACTGTGCCATCAAGAATGTAGGGCTTGCATGTGTCAATGCTGTTAAATTTAATACTGCCTTTTCCCCAAATTGTGTAGTATAGACAATAAGCTTCAAACAGAGGAGAAGAGAGACCAGTGAACATTTGCAAACTTGGTGAAGGTTTCTCAGAAGACCTAGGACTCTGCTGGACTTTCAAATGGGGAGGAGGTGGATAAGCAAAAGTGGGGAGGTAGCCCTATTAACTCTCCTTGGCACCCCAAATTCTCTCAGTGCTAAGAGTCTTGCATTAGAGCAGAGGCACCATGGAAATACCAAGCACAGTCACTACCTGGAAAAGCTCACAATTGACTCCCAACCCGCACGGATAAATCTCCACCGGAGGTGCCCAGGAAGGCCACCTGTCAGCTTTGAAAAGAGGGTAAGACACTGCCCCCTCGTTCGGAACATCTGCTTCTGCATTTAAAAGCCTGGAAGAAAACCTTCACAGACAGCATCAAGTTTTTAGGGGCAGCTTGGGAAGGACACAGAATCTGGGGTCAGACCCACGGCTCTGACCACCTCACTCCACTCCCACTTCCCCTTAAACCTCTGCAGGAGCTTCCCATTGTCTGAGGTTAAACTCCTTAATCCTTAACCAACCCTGAAATGACAGCCTGGGCAGGCTCCTACATGCCCCACCCACAGCTCCACTACACATTTCCACCCTCCAGATATTGCCTTCCCTAGGGCACCTGCCCACAGGCTGCGCCCTCTTCTACCACAAGGCAAACGAGCAGGTAGTTCACTTTGTCAGAACACACTGCCCTCCCCAACCTCACACCGTTACCTCCAACTCATCTTCAGATCAAGTTCCAGTCCAGGTCAAGTTTCTTAGCTCTCTGCTCTAGAGGAACTTTCATTTAATCAGAGTAGGTACCTCCCTGTCCATTCATATTGCAATTGTTTGATAAAGTCTGTCTCCTCCACTCAGCTAAACACTCCATGAGCACAGGGCTCACATGGGTGTGGCTCACCAGTCTGTCCCCAAGGCCTGACATGCTCCAAGTATTCAGTTAATATTTGTTACATAAATAAACAAACTCAGGGGGTTCTGATATCCAGCCTTGTCACTTCTTGTAGAACCAAAAGTAAATCACTCTGCATCTCTGCACCCATTGCATCACCATGAAACTTTGCCAACACTATTATCATTTTTCTGACTTAATAGTTTTTACAGAGTACCTTACTATTGCTTTACATTGAATGTGTCTGTTTACAAGTACGTTTGAACACTTTCACTGTTTGTTGTAATTTGTTTTTTGGTTTGTTAATACTGAATTTCCTGAAGAAAATTATTGACCATGATCTCGATCTACGTGTCCCTTTCTCTAACTCATGATATAATACAGAGATCTGGAAATGTTTTTGATTAATAATTGCAAAAATTATATTGTATCAAAATAAAAAGTTAAAAGACATAATTCCATGAAGATATATCAAGACTTAAATGAAATTTTAAGATACTAAGTGGTTGCTGCTCCAAGACTAGCATTTTCTGGCTTGCAGACTCTGATGGTCTCTGCTATGCCAACAAATACCTCGGTAAGAAAGCGGCTCTTGTCATTGGTTTTCAGGAACTCTTTCCCCAAAGTAGTCTATTACTGTTTTCAATCCTTCTTTTTCCACAAAAGTTGGTCATTAGTAAACAAGTGCACAGATTTCTGGGGAAATCCAATGGAAGAGTAAATGATACTTTCAGAAACCTTAAAAAAACCACAAGGGTGGCTGGGGGGTCATCTCTGACTTAAGGCACAAGCCAATTATCAGGAATGTGTAGGCTCTTATCTGTGAGGCGGTAATGATGGCTCCTCTTTCCTTAAACCTGAACCAAGCGCTCTGACTGGACTTGTCCGCTTCTCCATTCTTTCCAAGTCTCTTTCCCCAGGAAAGACATGAAATACTACACTTCTTTTCCTGGTTTGCTTGGCAGCAAAGAGAAAACTGTGTTCTTCTACTCTGCTTTGCTCGTGAGGACCTGGCCATGAAGGTGTTCCCTGAGGGTTGGCGGGTGTGGTGGGAGCAGCTCATGCTTTGGAGTCAGAGATTTCTCCTGGCTCTGCCACTTACTGGCTGTGCAGACTTACACAAGTAACTTAACCTCTCTGAGCCTGTTTCCCCATATGTAAGAGAGAAAACATACCTGCACCCCTGAATTAAAATTGAGATTAATTTTCTAAAATTAATATAAGGTTTATAAAGCATTTGGTAGATTTTCAGTAAGAAGGTCTCTCACTCTCCCTTTTCATTTAGGGAATATACTTCTTTCATCCAATGAGGCCTCTCCAGATACATAAAACAAAGAGGGAAAAATGAAATAAAATTCTAGCTTAGCAAATCCAAGAACAATATTTTCTTTCACTATCAATAGGATATATCCACCTAATTCTATCTTTTCTCCTTTTGCTAATGATTTATCAGAAACAAGAGAAACCAAGATACCAAAATTAAGATTAAACAATTCATGCCTCCTCTGCCATGAGACCAGAAGAACTGGATAGTGCCCGGCTACCATTATTGAATGTTTTGATCTTAAGGTTCGTGGTCGACTGCAGAATTGTGTGGCCCCTGAAACGGAAAATGACAGAAACAATGCAATCACTTGGAAATATGTTAACGAAATAATTTTAAATAGATTGAAACTATATAAAAATACATATGGAAAGAGGCTGTAATGGCTGGAATACAGAGAATGATTACTGATGTGTTGAATAGTAGGATTCGAGTGATTTTTTTTTCCTCTATTTTCCCAACATTTTTAACTGATGTTATCCTGGTTCTAACATAAAAATAAAAGATAAATCCTATGGGATCTAGCCCCAGGTCCAGTGCTGCTTCAGTGAAAGGAGCTTGAGCTGTGCAATTAGACCTGAGTTTGAATCCCACCACTGCATTCGGTGAGAGGCATATGAGGAACAGTGCTGTCTTAGTCATCTAGTGCTGCTATAACAGAAATATCACAAGTGGATGGCTTTTAACTAAGAGAAATTTATTCTCTCACAGTCCAGTAGGCTACAAGTCCAAATTCAGGGCATCAGCTCCAGGAGAAGGCCCCCTCTCTCTGTCGGCTCTGGAGGAAGGTCCTTGTGATGCATCAGTCTTCCCTTGGTCTGGGAGCATCTCAGTACAGGAACCTCAGGTCCAAAGGACATGCTCTGCTCCCAGCACTGCTTTCTTGGAGGTGTGAGGTTCCCGTGTGTCTCTGCTTGCTTCTCTCTTTTATATCTCAAAAGAGATTGGCTTAAGACACTATCCAATCTTGTATACCTCATCAATATAACTGCCGCTAATCCATCTTATGACATCACAGTGATAGAGTTTACAACACATAAGGAAATCACATCAGATTATAAAATGGTACACAATCATACAATACTGGGAATCATGACCCAGCCAAGTCGATACACACATTTTTGGGGGGACACAATTCAATCCACGACAAGCACTGAGCCTGGAGCCACACTGCCTGGGTAGGATTCCTGTATCTGCCACTTGATGAACTTGGGTAAGTTACTTATCCTCTCTGTGCTTCCATCTCTTCATCTGTAAAATGGGGATAGTCATGTACTTACATCATTGGATTGTCATGAGAATTAAAGTACATAATGTGCTTAAAAGAACGCCTGGATTATATCAAGATACGGATATTTATTTATACAGAGACATACACAAACACAGCCACACATATGTATATATGTATGTCTATACATGTGTTATACATGCGTGTATATTTACATGTATATACATATACTACATAAATGGGTACATATACACACATACATGTATGCCATTATTACATATTCAGCCAATATGCTTTAAGCACCTATTACGTGCCAGGCACAGTGTCAGGTTCAAGGTGAACAAAACAGTTCCTGCTCTCAAGCCGCATCCTCTGTCTAGTGGAGGAAAAAAGCATTAATCAAATAATCACACAAATAGGTAATAATGCACAGTGAAAAGGTCCAGGAAAGAAAAATCCAAAGATATTGAGAATAAAAACAAAGTAGCCCAACACAGATGAGCGGGTCTGAGAAGGTGTCACTGAGGACGTGAGATGGGGGAGGCTCCGGGAGGAAGGAACTGGCATGTGCAAAGGCTCCGGGACCATCTAGTGCAACTAGAGCCCAGAGTGAGGGGAAGCGCCTGGAGAGACAGGGAGAGTACAGCAGGCATTGCTGAGGGTGCGATCTCTACCCCAAGGGCAACGGCAAGTTCTTAGAAGAGTTTTAAGTAAAGGCAAAGCACGATGGAATTTGGATTTAAAGAATTCCTTAGTCTCTCTTAGCTTCAGTTTCCTTCCCTATAAAGGTGGATAATACCTATATTGCAGGGTAGCTGTTGCTCAGAGCTAATAAAGAAGCATAAACTATTATGTCTGGCATACAAAGGGGCTTCGTAATTAAAACGTAATGCTGAAATATGATGAAAAACTTATTTAAAGTCAGAGTATGTAATGTGCAATAAACAGAAAGCTTAGCTTGCTCTGCTAATACGAAGAAAACCAGAGATGTGCAACCTCACCAGAAATCAAGTTTAAACAACCACTCCACACCTGTCAGAGTGGTAAAATTTAGGAAGTCTGACAATATTAAATGTTGGCAAATAAGTGGGGAAAGGGGACCCTCATATACCACTAACGGAAATGAAAATTAGTATAGCCATTTTAGTGAGCAATTTGGCAGAGGTGTATATACAACATGACCCAGAAATCCTACCCCTCCCTGTGCACAGAGACATAAAAGAATGTTTAGAGCAATGTTTTCCACAATATTATAAAACAGTAAACAATCTAAATGTCTATCATTAGGGGGATGGATAAAAAATAAAATGTGATATATTTGTACCACAGAACACCAAACAACAGCTAAAATGAACTAGGTCTATCAATAATATGGATATGTATGATACCATTTATGACAAAAAAATTTAAGCACTCGAAACAATAGATACATAGGCTTGTTATAATAATTAAATTATTTATTCATTCAACCAGCTATGTGCCAACACTATATTAGATGCTACAGATAAAATAATGTACAAACTAGTGTAGATACATATAAAGTACCTGGTAAAATGTCTGAAGTCAATAAATATTCTCATCATATTTATAATTATTATCTTTATTTGGATAAACTACTAAAGAAGCAAATACATAAACTGAGGAAGGCCCAAAGTGTACTGGTTCTGTAAGCTGAAAAGGAAATGCAGACTTTAAGAAGCAGAAAGTCAGCTCAGTCCAAATATGAATTTAAAAAAAAAAAAAGAATACTAAGGGACTGAAAAGATAAGCCACCAACTGGGAGAAAATATTTATATAACAAATATCTGGTAAAGGACTTGTATCCAAAATATACAAAGAACTCTTGAAATTCAACAATAAGAAAACAAACAATCCAATTAAAAAGTGGTCAAATGTTGTGGGGTTGTTAACCAATGTCATAAAACAATATGTGTACTACTGTTTCATGAGAAATTATTTGTTCTGTAAGCCTTCACCTGAAGTACAATTAAAAAAAAAAAAAAGTGGTCAAAAGGTCTGAACAAACACCAAAGATGGCAAACAGATGGCAAATAAGCTATAAAAAGATGCTCAACATCATACAGAGAACTGCATATTAAAACAACGAGATACCACTACTTACCCATTAAAGCCAAACCAAACCAAACCCATTGCTGTTGAGTCAATTCCAACTCATAGTGACCATACAGGACAGAGGAGGACTAACCCACAGGGTTTCCAAGGAGCAGCTGGTGGATTCAAACTGCCAACCTTTTGGTTAGCAGCTAATCTCTTAACCACTGCACCACCAGGGCTCCATACCTATTAGAATGGCCAAAATCCAAAACACTGACATCATCAAATGCTGGTTTGGTGAGGATGTGGAACTACAGAACTCTCATTCATTGCAAAATGGTACAGCCACTTTGGAAATCTGTCTAGCAATTTCTTACAAAGTTCAACATAGGCTTGCCACAGGATCCAGTAATTGTGCTCCTAGGTATTTACCCAAATGAACTGAAAACTATGTCCACACAACAACCTGTACATGAATGTTTATCGCAGCCTTATTTATAATTGACAAAAACTTGAAGCAACCAAGATGCTCTTCAATAAGTGAATGAATATACAAACTGTCATACATTCACACAATGGAGTGTTACTCAGTGATAAAAGAAGTGAGCTGTCAAGTCAAAAAAGACATGGAGGAACTTTAAATGCATAGTGCTTACTGAAAAAAGCCAGTCTGAAAAAGCTACATATTAGATGATTCCAACTGTATGACATCCTGGAAAAGGCAAAACCTCAGAGAATAAAAAGATCAGTGTGGTTGCCAGGGATTCAGGGTGGGTGGATGACTAGGTGGAGCACAGGGCATATTTAGGGCAGCAAAATCATTCTGTGTGATACTGTAATGATGGACACATGGCAGTAGGTATTTGTCAAAAAGGACATGCTATGCTCCTGGTGCTTCTCTCTTGGTGGTATGAGGTCCCCATATCTCTCTGCTCTTCTCTGCTCGCTTCTCTTTTATATCTCAAAAGAGACTGACTTAAGACACAACCTAATCTTGTAGATTGGGTCCTGCCTCATTAACATAACTGCCCCTAATTCCATCTCATTAATATCACAGAGGTGGGATCTACAACACATAGGAAAATCACCACAGATGACAAAATGGTGGACAATCACACAGAACTGGGAATCATGGGCTAGCCAAGTTATTACACATTTTTGGGGAACACAATTCAATCCAAGATATTAACATTTAAATCCAACAGTAGATGCTCAGTAGTCTCTGATTTCTCTCCTCTTCTGGTTTCTTCACCAAAAGTTGGCTTAGGAAAACGAGCCGGGGACCTATTTGCTGTTCCGCTTACTCAGACTTGCTCCTACAGAGATGCCACAGTGTGGTAAGCAACCTTACAGATATTCATTCCCTGCCATAAAGATGTAAAGTACCCGTTACTTGCTCATCACAGCTGAGTAAATCCCCAAGGTTCCCCTTCCAGAACAACTGGAACCATTTTTTATCTAACAAATTAACAATCTGTTAGGTGAAAGATACTTCGAATCGTTCCTGTAAGCAAAGGAGGTAATTCTATTTAAAATGTTCTAGTTGCTACAATAAGGAGCCCTGACTAATAGTTAAGCACTCAGCTGTTCACTGCAAGTGGTCATTCGAACCCACCAGCCGCTCCATGGGAGAAAGATGTGGCAGTCTGCTTCCATAAAAATTACAGCCTTAGAAACCCTATGGGGGGGGCAGTTCTACTCCGTCATATAGGGTCACTATGAATCAGAATCCACCCAACAGTACACAACAATTACTACAGTAAGGATACTCTTCTAATCAGAAAAAAGCAACAAATATCATTTAAATCTTTTTAAAGCAACAGCTTTATAATGTAAAGAAAATTATGTTACAAGCATATGATAATATTCTGCAGATATCAAATGTCACGTTGTAAAAGAATATGACATGGATATACTAATAACACGGATAAATGTTCCCAGTAGACTTACGGGAAAACTGTATGTACTGTATGATAGCATTTTTTGTAAAATTTATATTCTATATGCACATTAGAAAGAACGCTCCCGAAAATGCTAACAATGGTTATTTCTAGGTGCAAGAGTTAGGTTTTTGTTTTGTTTTTCTCTGTTTTATGTTTTCTGCTATTAGCACAAACAATTTTTGAAACTGGAAGGAATGCTTTTTAATCTTTTAATCAAATAGGTAAATAAATTTCCCCCAGAACAAAACAGAAAGCATGACTTAAATGGCTAATGCAAATATTATTGACCAGTTCTTGCTCAGAACAAACAGCTCAACTGCAGCGACTACAGCTCGGAGCTCTGCTCTCCCAGGGTTCCCTGTGGGGAGACCCCTTACACAGTCCCAGCAAAGGACAGGGCCAGATAACAGTGTTTCAACATGTCTTTGATGTCTTCAGCCATCATCCTGGACAGCCGACCAGAGGAAACAAAAGATTATTCTGGCAGGACTGGCCACAGCCATCCATTTACGCTCTCCACCTTTTGATATCCTTGCTTTTCTCAGGCCTGACCTCTGCACTCGCACACAAAGACCTCATTTGCAAGATGGTCAGCAGGTCAAAAATTCTCTCCAGATTCAACCAATGAAGGACAGATGTCTTTCTTCCCCCCACCCCCCTAAACCAGTTTTGTGTCTTCATGGACCAGCTGGAGTGAGAAGGGAGTTTTTTGAAAGAAATTAAAAAAAAAGACAACCTTCCTTCTAAAATAATTTTATGTTCACAGGGCTTACCCTGGGATACGAGGATGACAGGTGAATTTTGCTTAACTGTGCTTTCAGTTTTTTCTCCAATGAACACATTTGTGTAACAAAACATGTTTAAATGATAACGATAATTTTTTTTAAATTTAACCCCACACTTCAAAAATAATACTTCAGGTCCATGTGTTCTAAACACAGGCTTTGAAATAGTCACCTGCCAGAAGCCAGTTGGGTGGGGGGAGCACCTCAACAGAGCTGACAGCTGAAGTGAGTCAACAACAGATCAGGCACATCTGCAAATGACAGAGGAGACAAAGTGGGACTGTAGACCAGTCATGCCCGTGCCTACCACAAGGTCAACTCCACCCCACAGGTCAGCGTGCCCAGACTGGCTCCAGGACACTAAGTGTCACCACCCCTCTCTGGAGAGGAAGCTACCCAGCTCAACAGCAGTAAAACTCCACAGGAACTTAGACTCCCACCACCCACCCAGATTCCCCATGCCCTGACTCACATCTCCACTTAACCACATCAAGTCCTAACCCACAGCGTCCCTAAGCTGCACTGCCTTTATTGTTATCTTGAAGCATAGAATTAGCTATACAAACATCTCAAATTTACCGTGTAAACTTTAGCTACTTTCATAGGCCAAATCAAAATTTGTTTCGGTTGAGTCAATTTTGACTCATGGCAAACCCATATCTTACAAAGCACAACTGCTCCAAAGAGTTTTCTTGGCAGTAATCTTCACGGAAGCAGATCTTCAAGCCCTTCTTCCACAGCGCTACTGGGTGGGTTCTAACTACCAACTTTTTTTTTTTTGGAAATGCGATTTTTTTTTATTGTTGTAAAAATATACATCATACAACATTTTCCATTTCAACATTTTTTACATGTACAATTCAGTGACACCAATTACACTAATCATGTTGTGCAACCTTCACCAGTGTCCATTGCCAAGTTTTCCATGGAATTGTGATCATTCGCACAGGTTGCTTTTGCTTTACAAAAAAGGATTTAACGGAATAGTATAAATTGTTTTCAGGAAAGCTATTTAGCAAATAGCAGGCACTCAATAAAGATGTACTGAATAAATGAGTTTACTTTTTTTTCGTTGTGCTTTAAGTGAAAGTTTACAGATCAAGTCAGTTTCTCATACAAAAATTTATACACACTTTGCTATGTGATCCTAGCTGCTCTCCCTATAATGTGACAGCACACTCCTCCTCTCCACCCGAGATTTCCCATGTCCATTCAACCAGCTCCTGTCCCTTTCTGCCTTCTCATCTCACCTCCGGACAGGAGCTGCCCATTTAGTCTCATGTATCTACTTGAGCTAAGAATCACTCTCTTCACCAGTATCATTTCATGTCTCATAGTCCAGTCTAATTTGTCTGAAGAGTTGGCTTTGGGAATGGTTTTGGTTCTGGGCTAATGGAGAGTCCAGGGGCCATGTCTTCCGTGGTCCCTCCAGTCTCAGTCAGACCACTAAATCTGGTCTTTTTACTAGAATTTGAGTTCTGCACCCCACTTTTCTCCTGCTCCGTCAGGGACTCTGTCGTGTTCCCTGTCGGGGGGTCATTGGTGGTAGCCAGGCACCATGTAGTTCTTCTGGTCTCAGGCTGATGGAGTCTCTGGTTTACGTGGCCCTTTCTGTCTCTTGGGCTAATATTTTCCTTGTGTCTTTGCTAACCACCAACCTTTAGGTTACCAGTCAAGTGCAAACCCTTCGCATCCCCCAAGGACTTCTTTCATGGCCCAGTTTATTTGAATCGTTAATAAAATTCATCAATTTTTAAAACGTTAAAATAAATCAAGGCAAAAGCAATTCAATGGAGAAAGACAGCCTTTTGAACAAATGGTGCTGGAACAACTGGACAACCATAAGCAAAAAAAAAAACTGAGCTAAACCTTTACACCTTATACAAAAACTAAAGCAAAATGGATCATGGACTGACATATAAAATGTAAAACTATAAAACTTCTAGAAAAAAACATAAGAGAAAATCTTTAGAATCTAGGGCTAGGTAAAGAGTTCTTAGAATTGATACCACAAGCACAATCCATAAAATGAAAAAATGACAAATTGGACTTCATCAAAATGTAAAAGTTTTGCTCTACAAACACCCCATTGAGAGAATGAAAAGATAAAAAGATAAGAGCTACAGGATGGGAGAAAATACTTGCAAACCACGTATCAGGCAAAAAGAGAGGCTGCAGAATATATAAAAGAACTCTCTAACTCAACAATAAAATAAATAGGCAAAAGATATGAAGAGACATTTCACCGAAGAAGACATACAGACAGCAAGTAAACCCCATGAAAAAATGTTCAGCATCATTGGTCAATAGAAAAATGCAAATTAAAACCACAATAAGATACCACTACTCACCTATCAGAACAACTAAAATTAAAAATAATGATAACATGAAATTCTAGTGAGGATGCAGATAAATTGGATTTTCATACATTGCTGGTGGGAATACAAAATGATACAGCTGCTCTGGAAAACAGTTTGGCATATAAGCACATATAAAAGTAAACATGTAACTGCCATAAGATCCAGCCATTGCACTCTTGGGCATTTATCCCAGAGAAATTAAAATTTATGTTTACACCAAAACCTGTATACAAGTATGCACACCATCTTTATTCATAATAGCCAAAAACTGGAAACAATTCAGATGTCCTTCAATGTGTGAATGGTTAAACAAACTGTGGTACATCCATACCATGGAACACTACTCAGAAATAAAAAGGAACAAAATATTGATAATTGAAACAACTTAGATGAAATCTCCAAGGAATTATGGCACATGAAAAAAGCCAATTCCAAAAGGTCACATACTGTATAATTCTACTTATATAACATTCTTGAAGAGACAAAATTACAGAGAAATATAGAACAGATTTGTGGTTGTCAGGGGTCAGGGACAGCAAGATGGAGGGTGGGCAGGGGCAAGAGGGAAGTAGTTATGGCTATAAAAGAACAACACAAGGGATCCCTGTAGTGATGGAACTATTCTGTATATCGACTATATCAATGTTGTGACATTATACTATAGTTTTTCAAATTGGTGCCATTGGGAGAAACTGGGTGAAGGGTACATGAAATCTCTGTGTTATTTCTTGTAACTGTAGGTGAATCTATAATTGCCTCAAAATTAAAATTTTAATCAGTAAATTAACTAATTAAATAGATTAGCATTTTTTGTAACATTCCTTTTGCTAGTAGCTTTCCATAACACTATGCTTCCTAAACAGCAGAGAATCTTTTCATCCAGACTCCTGGCTTTGTTAACCAGAAATTCAAGTGTGGTGACAGGGTGGAAAAGATAAGTTGCTACTCCTTGCTATTGTCTCTGTGTCAGGAATTGCTAGGAATTTGCAACCTTTATGCAATATTAATGGGGATTAGAGGAGAGCATCCAAAGGCCAAGTCTGAGCCAGTTCCTTTTAACCCATGTAAATAATCTCAGATAAATACAAACTGAGGGACTTAAGATCTCAACAAGGCATTTTTGTTCCCTTCCATGGTGATTAAATAATTGAAAGAAGACCCTGTTGGCAACTCCAGCCCCAAGCTGAGAGGCATTTGCATCCCTGTGAGTTAGGACCAGTGCACAGTGGCCAGTGCAGCTTCTCAACAGAGCAAAAGTAGGAGGTTGAGAGGTTCTGGGAGGAGTAAACCGAGGTTGGCAGGTCTGTTGTACTCCTGGAAACAATCACAGCAGAAACTCCACCATATGGTGAATAAAAGGAAAGAGTACTGACTCCAGAAGTAGTAAGGGTAAGTAAAGACAGAACTTTGAAGTCAGATGCACAGAGGCTTGAGATCAAGCTGTGCTAACTTCCAGAGCTGTAACCTCTCTGAGCCTACTTTTCCTCCTCTGAAAAATTTCCTCCTCTGCTATCATTGCCCACATCACAAGACTGCTATGAAAGTTAGATGACAGGGTACACCAAGGATCTAGCACAGGATCGTGGATGTGCTCAGTAATGTCAGTGCCTTTCCTTTCCCCCATTCATCCAAATTCCATGATACCTAAACTCCTACTCACTCAAGAAAAAAACACATTATCCTGAGACTCAGGAGACTAATGCTGCAGGCTAAGAGCTCAGACTCTGAGCCCAGATTGCTGGTGTCCAAACTTCTTCTGCCATTTACTAGATATGTGGCCTTGGACAAGCTACTTAATCTTTTTGTGACTCAGTTTCCTCCTATGTAAAATGGGGATAACAATAGCACCCACTGTTGTGATGACTGAGTGAGTTAATATATGTGAAGTGCTGAAACAATTTATTGTATTTTTTAATGTGTCTTTCTGAGTAATATTTGGTTAGAAGAAATAAGAATATTTTCTTGGGACCATTTTTTTTAACTCTGTAAAAAAAACAAGTATGTTGTATGATTAAGACATTAGGCTAAAACATATAAAACTCATTATTTTGCCGTTTTTGACATACAAAAAATGGCAATTTCATATGATTCTACTTAACTGGTAAATACCTGAGCCTCACTTTATACACCTGTAGAATGTATATCCTACTCCCTATATTGTGAGGTTGTGGCAAAGATTAGTGATAATGTAAAATGCTGATACAAAGTAGGGACTTAGTAAATGACAGCAGCCAGTTGTATTAACAGTAGTGATAACAAAACCACTGATCTGTTTTCCAGTTATGATGCTCAAAGAAGATAACTTATGAGCAACATCTTTAAGGAAAAGTAGGTGGAGATAAGCAGATGATATTATGGGCCCAATTCCCAGTCATTGTCACATGAAGGTAGTATCCTCTCTTCCCAAAAGGTCATAGAATGACCCAGAGTCTCCAAACAGCAGACACTATAGAAACTAGCAAGAGGTGTGGATAATGGTAAAAATTGACACAAGGTAGAGGAAGGAGTGGTGAGCAATGACTAAAGTCTATAACTGCCTCTAATTGGCTAGGTCTAAAAGGTGCAACTGAAGGAGACAAATAACTCCCAAGAAATGAAGCAGAATCCAAAGTGAGAGTTTTTTGCAGAAACTAGCGCTTTCAAAAGCACTGTGTACTTGGGCAAACTGAGAAAGCCACATGCTAAAAGCTGACACACTGTAATATTCTAATGTCCTAGTTTCAATAAAAAATCACAAGGCATAAAAAGAAACAGCAAATGATGGCCTTCAAAGAACAAAACCAAAGGAGAGAAAATGTCTCTATGGAAATCCAGATAACAGACAGATTGTTGTTGCTGTTAGTGCCGTCAAGTCAGTTCCAACTCCTGACCCTGTGGACAACAGAACAAAGCACTGCCCAGTCCAGGGCCATCCTCACAATTGTTGCTATGCATGAGCCCATCATTGCAGACACTGTGTCAATCCATCTCACTGAGTGTCTTCCTTTTTTCCTGACCCTCTACTTACCAAGCATGATGTCCTTCTCCATGGACTGGTCCCTCCTGATAATATGTCCAAAGTACATGAGACAAAGTCTCATCATCCTCCCTTCTAAGGAACATTCTGGTTGAATTTCTTCCAAGACAGACTCATTTGTTCTTTTGGCAGTCCAATGAATAATCAATATTCTTTGCCAACATCATAATTCAAATGCATTAATTCTTCTTCGTCCTTCTTTATGCATTGTCCAGCTTGAGGTGTCCATATGAGGTGACTGAAAATACCATGGCTTGAGTCAGATGCACCTTAGTCCTCAAAGTGATATCTTTGCTTTTTAATACTTTAAAGAGGTCTTTTGCAGCAGGTAATACATCTGATTCCCCAAATCCAGAAGTCCGTGCTTTCTGAAAGATCTAGCAATTTTTAGGTGTTGTTTCCAGCCAAAAACTACTGAACAACCAACAAATGCCTACAGGTAGGTACCTCACCATGCAGGTACCTCACCATGCATGGCTCTGTGCTGACAAGATGGTGTGTACACACTCAGTCCCTGCCCCAGACACAAAAAGATAACTAACAATACAGGTGCTATCTTTGTGAGCTCCACCCTTAGCCATTATAGGAAGAAAGAGTCCTCCAAACTAGTGCTGGGAGTGCCTGTATGCTCTTGCAAACCAATCTCCTGATTGCAGGCTCCAAAACAGAGTGTATTCACTTCTAGGAGTGCTTCAATTTTGGGGGGTATAAGAAAGCAATATTGGATTTTTGTTATTATGTATCTTTTATCTTAAAAAATAATGAATTAAGCCTTGGTAATGGATTAACCCTGGCACCCTCCTTGGGAGTCTGAAGGGTGACACATATGGCAGGAGAGATATCATAAGGAGACAGTGGGCATTCCACAACTCCGAGGGGTTGGCAGTGACGTCCTCACCTGCTCACATGCTTTCCATGGATTGCAACATACTACAGCTTATATATGCCCAGACGGTTATCTTAAATAATAGAATCTTTGTCATTTTTTTCAAATACAACAGAGTGATGATGATAATCTTTTGAAGCAGACAGAGAGGCTCACTGGTGATCTCACCACTAGAATATAAGCCCTATGAAAACAGGAATTTTTGTCCATTTTGTTCTCTGCTGTAAATCCAGCATCCAGAATAGTGCTTGGCACATAGTAGGTACTCAGTAAATATTCATTTATTAAATAAATGATGTGATTTTGTTGCTAAAACAGCATGTGTCACCTTTATAAACCGTCATATCTGCACACTTTCAAAGTTTGGAAACAGAACTTTCTAAGCCTGTTTTTATAAAACTGGTGGATAAGAATGCAAGTGAACATCATAATTTAATAAGTTTAGCCAACCATGTATTTCTTTTATTGTAACCTAGGTATCTTTATGAGTTATCTTTTCAACAATGACAGCATTAAAATCAGTATCAAAATAAACATATTTTTGAATTTCTATCTCATAAAACACTCCCCAAGATTTTCAAAAATAATAAAGATATTCAATATAAATATAATATTTTACTAGGAGAAAAAACTTTTGTACAGTTAATAAATGACAATTATTTCTAAAATAGCATTTACTTCATATTTACTTTATCCTTTTGAATTTCTATTTTATTTAGAATATAAATAATTTTAGTACAGTAGCATATGTTTATAATTTGTAAATAAGTAGAATATGATATATTTGGGGTACCTACTCAAGATATCTTTACTGATATGATCAGTAATTTTTAGGGACAACTGCTCTAGGCCACCACCAGGCATCCGTGTTTCTGGTGACTTTGGCTCTAATTTTGGAGGCGGTATCTCCAGCTGTTCCAAGCCTAAGCTCTCATTTTCCAAGACAGATGTTTGCTGATTTGTCTCACTCCCTTCCATTCTCTGCTCCAGCTGAGGCATTCCCTGTGGGCAGAGAACTATCTTCCCCTAGGGTGCAGCATCTAAGAGAGGCTGCCCAGCAGGACTGCCTGGAAGAGCCTCTTGCTAGTCTCTTTTCCTTGGAGCTGGCTTCTCACAGAAATTCCCTCTCCCCAGGTCCCAGATGTGAGTCCCATGCGGGCTGGTCTGGGGTAAGTCTAGACCTGGTCTGGGGACAGTCTAGACCACAGACTTCTCAATTCGTTCAGAATTACTCCCCAACAGCCATTTTTCTCAAACTAAACTTTTACCCTTTCTCTTCCCTTAGTTTGATTATTGCAAAATATATCCTCTAGAGCCAACCACTGCCCCACCCCGACAATGCTCTCACATGTATTAGTGAGGGTAGACTCCGCTCAGGGTCTCACAGAAACCTACCCGCTCCCCCAACCACTCGCAGCAGAAAATGAACTTCTCCCATCTGACGTTTGTTCCAGATCACAGATCGTGATAACACATGAGCGCTCACAATTTATCTTGCTCCTGTTTTGGGAACTACTTAACTGTGCTCATACGGAACCTGTACATAAACCAAGAGGCAGTCACTCGAACAGAACAAGGGGATACTGCATGGTTTAAAGTCAGGAAAGGTGTGCATCAGGGTTCTATTCTTTCACCATACTTATTCAATCTGTATGCTGAGCAAATAATCCCAGAAGCTGGATTATATGAAGAAAGAGGTTTCAGGATTGGAGGAAGACTCATTAACAACCTGTGATTTGCGTATGACACAACTTTGATTACTGAAAGTGAAGAGGACTTGAAGCACTTACTGATGAAGATCAAAGACCACAGCCATCAGTATGGATTACACCTTAACATACAGAAAATAAAAATCCTCACAACTGGACCAGTAAGCAACATCATGATAAATGGAGAAAATACTGAAGTTATCAAAGATTTCATTTTACTTGGATCCACAATCAACACCCATGGAAGCAGCAGTCAAGAAATCAAACAACATATTGCAGTGGACAAATCTACTGCAAAAGGCCTCTTCGAAGTGCTGAAAAGCAAAAATGTCACTTTTAGTACTAAGGTAAGCCTGACCCACGCCATGGTGTTTTCAATTGCCTCATATGCATGCAAAAGCTGGACAATGAATAAAGAAGACCAAAGAGGAATTGATGCATTTGAATTATGGTATTGGTGAAGAATATTGAATATATCATGAACTGCCAGAAGAACGAACAAATTTGTCTTGGAAGAAGTACAGCCAGAATGCTCCTTAAAAGGGAAGACGGCAAGACTTCATCTTACCTAATTTGGATATGTAATCAGGAGGGACCAGTCCCTGGAGAAAGACATCATGCTTGGTAGAGGGTCAGTGAAAAAGGGGAAGACCCCTCAACAAGATGGACTGACACAGTAGCTGCAACAATGGGCTCAAACATATCAATGATTGTGAGGATGCCACAGGACTGGGCAATATTTTGTTCTGTTGTAGATAGGGTTGCTGTGAGTTGGTACCGACTCAATGGTACCTAACAACATACATACAGCCATAAAGTACAACTGATTGGGTTTTTCAACTGCTGATCTCGAAACCAACCAACGAACTAACATTTTTTGGACTGGGCTTACTGGAGGTTTAAAGAAGAAAGAATAAGAGATGTTTTAGTCCTAACTTAAGATTTGGCCAAATGTAACACAGTTGCTTCCAACAAGTAAGATGGGCATCATGGATTAACCAACTCTGGGCCTGGGCATGTCCATTATGATGTGTCAGAGTTAGAAGAAAAATCCGAGTAAAGCTCAACACTCATTGAGAAGGAAGTAATGCATGGTGGCTAGACAAGGAGTCAACCAGATAGCGGACAGAGCGATAGGGCATCCAGAGAGGTGGTACCATGAGATCAAGCAGGAAGTCAGCATCAAGAGGGTCTGTCCTAAGCAGTTGAAACTAGACACCAAGTCAGGGTACAGACACTAGAATGCAGTTACTGAAGAGGGGGTAGTAAGAAGAGGTCCAGGCCTCTAATACATAATAGATTGGGCTAGACTAGTTGATAGAGGAGAATTAGTAGAATTGGGGTACAGAGTAATTAAACCTTGGAACAATGTAGAAACCATGCACCTAAACATGTCAACGAGGTCTTGGTGGATGAAAAGAAACAGTAGGAAACTCGCTGAGTCCTAGAACTAAAGGATGGATGAAGCTGCTGAGATCTTCTAGCCTCACTCCTAGGAAATGTGAGGAGAAGGTGCTAACATTTATTCAAAACATCCTCAAGCAAGGAACTGCGTTCAGTACTTTTCATGTACGACTCACTCACTCCTTGTGGCAATTCTAAGAAGTTACTATTGCCATTATCAAATGACTAAGTGGAAATACAGGAAGAAGAAAAATCCCAAGGTCTCACAGATACCTCATAGACAAGATGTGCTTTCAAATCTCTCTTCCTTAACTCTTTACCTTGCTGAGACCACAAGTAGGATCAAGTATATGGCCTTATTCTCAGACTTATTTCTAAAAACCTACAGTAATTTTTAAGTGATCTGGCCCATTTCTTTCATTTTTATTCAGATTTCTAAAGAGCCATTCTTCCTATAAATAACATTGACAAGATTTGGAACTTTTACTCAAGAAGTTGCTGGATTTAAAGGAAAGAAAGAACAAAAATTTAACACACTAAAATGCAGACATTATTTTAAGATTTGTACTTTATGGGGGGAAAAAACCCGTAGCTGTCAAATCGATTCCGACTCATAGCGACACTACCGGACACAGCAGAACTGCCCCATAGGATTTCCAAGGCTGTGATCTTTATGGAAACAGACTGCCACATCTTTCTTCTGTGGAGCAGCTTGGTTTGAACCACCAAACTTTCGGCTGGCAGTTGAGCACTTTAACCACTGTGCCATCAGGGCTCCTTATGAAAAAAAGTAAACAGAAATTTATATCATGCCAATGAAATTATTAAAACAATGATATGCTGATCCATTTCTTCTAAATACTTAGAATATAATGTAAGGAAAGGAAAAACTACCAACTAGGGTCACATAACAAGGTGTGTATAAATTTTTGTATGAGAAACTAACTTGAGCTGTAAACTTTCACTTCAAGCGTAATTTTTTTTTTAAATTTTAAAAAAAACCACACTCGTTGTCATCAAGTCGATTCTGACTCATAGCTACCCTACAGGACAGAGCAGAACTTCCCCATAGGGTCTCCAAGGAGCTAGTGGATTCGAACTGCCAACCTTCTGGTTAGCAGCTGAGCTCTTAACCACTACACCACACTTTCTAGGATGGCTATAATTAAAATGATGGACAGTAGCAAGGGTTGATGAGGATGTGGAGAAGTTGGAACACTCATACATTACTAGTGGGAATGTAAAATGGTACAGGTGCTTTGGAAATCAGTTTGGTAATTCCTCAAAAGGTTACATTTAGAACCACCATATGACCTAGCCAATTCTACTCCTTGATATATACCCAAGACACTTGAAAACACACATTGTTATTGGTTGAATTGTGCCTCTCAAAAAGATGTGGTGAAATCCTAACCCCTTGTTCCTGTGAATATGACCTTGTTTAGAAATAGGGTCTTTCAAGATGTAATCAGTTAACATGAGGTTATATAGAAGTAAGCTGGGTCCTAATCCCATCTGAGTTGCGTCCTTATAAAAGAGAAGAAACACAGACACCCAGGGGCAAGGCAGCCATGTGCAGATGCATCTACAACCAAAGAACAGCAAGAAATAGCTGGGGTTACCATAAGCTAGAAGAGACAAGGAAGCATCTTCCCCTAGAGTAAACAGAGAGAACATGGCACTGCTGACATGCTAAATTCAAACTCCTGGCCTCCAGAACTGTAAGACAATAAATTTCTGTTCTAAAGAACAAGCCACACAGCTTGTGGTATTTTGTTACAGCAACCTTGGAAACTAACACACATGTCCACACACAAATCTGTACATTGTTGTTCACAGCAGCATTATTGATAATAGCCAAAAAGTAGAACTAACCTAAACGTCCATTAATTGATGAATGGGTGTCTTAGGCTGGGTTCTTGAGAGAAGCAAAACCAGTCAAGCATGCCTGTGGATACAGAGAGAGAGAGATTTCTCTCAAGGAAATGGCTCACGCAGTTGTAGAGGCTGGCAAGTCCCAAGTCTGTGGGTCAGGCATCAGGCTGCAGGCTTCTCCTGACTCATGTAGCTGCAAGGGCTGATGAACACAGGATTGGCAGGTAAGATGGCAACCTGCTGGCTCAAAGGCTGTGGAGGCCAACAAATTCCAAGATCAGCAGGCAATATGGCAAGCCGCTGGCTCAAGTCCCAAAACTGTAGGTCAGATGATGACAAGCCAATGCAGGATCCAGAACAAGCAAACGCCAGCGAGGTTTACCAGAACGTCCATATACATCAGATGCAGGCCACACCCCTGAGGCAACTCCCCTTACAACTGATTGGCTTATCACATCAGATCACATCATGGACGTGATTACATTATATCACAAAATGGAGGATAACTACATCATTTTATAACTACCAAATTAGATCCTTACGTAACTGTCAAACCACATCATTACATAAATGCCAAACCACTGAGAATCATGGCCCAAGCAAATTGACACACAACCTTAACAATCACAACAGGTAAACAAAATGTGGTATATCCATACAATGGAATATTATTCGGCCATAAGAAGGAATGAAGTATTGATGCATGCTACAACATGGATGAACCTTGAAAACATTACGCTAAATAAAAGAAGCCAGACACAAAAGACCATATATTATATGATTCCATGTATGTGAAATAAAAAGAATAGGCAAATCCATAAAGACAGAAGATAGATTAGTGGTTGCCAGGGTCTGAGGGAAAGGGGAATGGGGAGAGACTGCTAATGGGTATGGAGTTTCTTTCTAGGGTAAGAAAAATGTTCTGGAATTAGATAGTAGTAATGGCTACCCAAGTTTGTGAATGTACTAAAACTGGTGAATTGTACATTTTTAAAAGGATAGATTTTATGGTATGTAAATTATATCACAATTTTAAAAATATATTTTAAAAAATGCACTGGGGGAACAAAGACCAGAAGGCTATACCCTGAAGTGGTAACATGTTAATACTAGTGGCCTTTAGGTAGTTTTTTTTTTTTCCTTCAAGATTCTGACACATACATACTATACAACCTTAACAAGTCACTTTTGAACCTGTTTCCTCATCTATAAAATGGGAGCAATATCATCAACTTACGCAGGGTTAGAGAGTGATGATTCACATAAAATACTTTTATAAGGTAGTCGTCGAAGAATGATAGCTATAATTACCATTATTATTCAGCTAACTCTTGAGTGTGAAGGCAGCAGAATGAAAGATAGTTATGAATCAGTGAAATACTCCACACCACAGGAGCTCCTTGCTTATCCTTTTCTTGTATTGCCTACCATACTTCTCTCCAGAGTCTAAGACACTGCTTGACACATAATAGATACTTTTATTTGACAAACAAGCAAAATGGCCTTTTGGGTCGAATTCTTCTACATTTAGAGGTAAGACCTCAAAACAGAACTCTTAATTGTTCTCTAATTGTTTCTACCAGTATCAGGCTTGAATCGCTACCCAGAGTTCAGTAAATTCCCTAAAGAACAAAAGCTCATTCTTTCCACAAATCTTTACTGAGCACCTACTGTGGGCAAGCCACTGCGCTGGGTGCTGGCATACAACAGTAAGCTAAAGAGACTTGATTTTTTACAGTACTACCATGGAATAGAAGGAGATAAGACATCAAACAAATAAATACACGATTATAAATGTGATGTGTCACATGAAGTGGTTCCCAACATTTATTTTAATAAAAACTGCCCACACAGACCTCAGTTCATAAAGATTTTATCTAATAACTTTTTCCCCAAATCTTTATGAATCAAGAACATACAACTACCAATTGGAGTCCTTTATCAACAAAATATCCCACAGTCACTCCATAGCTGATATCATTCAGCACAAAAAGAAGAAGTTTAACATGGATTGACTTACAAAGCTGGATGGTGGGCAAAGGTATAATTTCCAGGAGGTTTTTACTTCCATTTTTCTAGAACTTACAGACTTGTACACTATCTTCAGGGACTAGTGGTTCTTAAGCTTGAACATTCATCAAAACCACCTAGAGGGCTTGTTAAACCACAGATTGTTGGGGCCCCGCTCCCAGAGTTTCTGAAAAGATCTAGATAGGGTCCTGGAGCATCTGCAGTTCCTACAGGCTCCCAGGTGATGCTGATGCTGCTGGTCCACAGACTACGATTGGGAGTCACCATCCTAGACTAAAAGACAGACCTTATGCTTGAACAAATTAGAATTAGAAGGAAGCTTATAGATTACCTGAGCCTAGGTGGTAGATGAAAACCTAAACTCAGAAAGGAGAATCAACTCTTTCAAGTTCAAGACTAAACAAGTTATGCAGATTTCCTAACTCTCAGATCACTGGCCTTTCTGTTGCACAACCTCCCAGCCAACCCACATTCTACTGCTGAGCCCACTGAAGACATTCCCTTCTCACTGGATTCTGAGGCAAACTCATCATCAGAAACACCAGGGGTATGAAATGATATGCCTTGCATTTACTTCAAAATAATCTGGGGTGGAGGGGGGAGAGGGGAGATAGAAGAAACAAGATTGCCAAAATATTGACGATTGTTGAAGCTTGACGATGAACACAAAGGGGGTCATGGTACTAGTCCTCCTACTTCTGTATGTGTTTGAAATTTTCCATTATAAAAAACATAACAAGGATCAGTTGCATCAAAATTTGTTACTGCACATCTCTGAGAGGGCTTGAGTTTCCCCTGAAATACATCCCCCCAAAAAGTATATTTTGAACATCTGTGACATGCCAAGCCCTGGCGGGGCACTAGAGGGATCCAGACAAATTAAAACACAAATTTCTGTCCCCCAAGAAGCCTGTAATTTGGTGTAAATAAAATTCAAATTATTGTATTACAAGGATGAATGAGTGTTATAAGAGATAATTAAAAGTAAACTAGATTGTATCCCAGGATCCCTGGTGGCACAATGGTTAAGCACTCAACTGCTAACCAAAATTGGCTGTTCAAACCCACCCAGCGGCTCTGTGGGAAACACACCTGTCGATCTGCCCCCATAAAGGTTACAGCCTAGGAAACCCCTACGGGGCAGTTCTACTCTGTCCTACAGGGTCACTATGAGCAAAAATCGACTCGACGGCGCCTAACAATGACAGATTATATCCCACTGAGATTAAGAAGACTGAGGCAAGACTTCACCATTTTTCATTTCATGTCCCTGAAGTTAAAGTTTTATTGTCACGTCCTAAAACCAGTCAAATTTCAGAAATGTGTATTACTAGCCATCAGTGATATTTTATCAAAATGGAGAAAACATCAAAGTACAAACGATGGAAAAAGCCCAAATATCTGCTAGAGAAATAGATAAACAAATTCTAATGTATCCGTATAATAGGATAAAAAAACAGTTACTTAAAATGACATTATCAAAGAAATAATGATAGGCAATATTCATAATATATTATCAGAAAAAACAAGATAAAAAATGACAAAAAATATCATATAATGTATAATTCTGACCAATTTTTAAAAGCATATAGAACTTAGTTTTTATATCAGAAAAAAATACACCCAGTTATTTACAGTAGTTACATCTGGATCATGGACTTCTGGGTGCTTTTTTAAAAAAAACTTTTCTGTACATTCTTAAATCTTATGTCACAAATATATATTACTTCTACAGTACCTTTCCCCTATCCTGTTTTGTCTGTAGTGCAATTAGCTTTAAAGTACTACAATCTGTGTATCCAAAAACTGAATCCAAAAACCAAGAGCACACATTACACAGTGCATGAGCTGAGAAGATTAACTGCCTGGAATCTTCATGAAGAAACTAGAGTCCATGGAACTTCCAGAGTAGCCAGCCCGGAGTTCCACGAGCTGCCCTCAGTTAGGCCTAATGGTCAGCTCCCCCCACATAAGCCCTAGAGGCTTCATTTCCAAGTCTAGAACAGAACCACTGAAGCATGCTGGACAGAGAAAGGTGAGTTTATTGAAAGCAAGTCGCCTTTACCCACTGATCGTGTGGTAAGCCCATACCACAGTCTTTGCTTTAAACGCCGTGGTCCCTCTCAACTCTTGTGATGATTATGCCCTGGTGCTCCCTGGCACCAAGTGCTCATCCTCTCAGGCCTGGGAAGGGGGCTTGCCCTCTCTCTTTTTGGTACCGTCTATCTTTTCCTTATTATTCTGATTTTCTAATCTTTTACTACATTTACCTTGAGATTGGCTCTGAACACTCTTCGAATTTCTAAATAATTCAAATACTGAATCTCTAAACTGGACGCAGCATTGTTAAAAACAAGGTTTCTAATGTCAAATAAAATAGTAGCACCAGAATGAGCATCTACAACAATGTGGTTCAGTAAATTGCTTACTAAATGAAAGAAAGAGCAATCAACTTCTTATTAAGCATAGAAACCTTTAGACAGGCTCTATGAGATAATAAACTCCCCTATTAAAAATGACAAAATAAAAATACAGATATTTAATGTGTAGTTGCAAATTACCTAACCAGTAAGAGATTACAGATATTGTTCAAACTGGCTATTTTCATTAATTAAAAATATTTTAAACTACAAATAAACCATCTGCAGTAAAAAGAAAGGCACAGTGGAATTCCTGACTTCTTACTCCACTAAGAATTCTTATTCCAGAACAGTCGGGTACAATACTCACTGTTGTTGGGGATTAAAAATGTCACAGATCACACTGCACACTTTAAATGAACCAGATTTCATCAACGAAAGACTTGCAGAAACATCTCACCTGTGCTCCATGTGAGTGTTTCCTAGAAATTTCACTTTCCTGAGCAAGCCCAAAAACAATGCTCTGGAAGCTAGGGATTGGTTATAAGGATTTTTTCAAATCTGTCCGGAGATTTAAGAAACCCTTAGAAGACAGAGGCGGAATTTTAATAAGCCTTTAAAATTCCCAACAGCATTTTCCTACAAAGTAGGAACTAGGTGACACTGACACAGTATTTGCATATGATGACATTCAGATTCCTTCCAAACCTCCACCTCTCCCCATGTCTAAAACTCAGTGTTAAATGCAAGAATTAAAATCTCTGGGAATAAAAGTTTTTATTCAAGTTAAATGTACACATTTATTGTTTGAAAGGGATAATAAAAACCTTTCAACTCCTGAAGTAACACTTAACTCTATAATAAAAGTTTATTAAAGAAATGCTTCAGTACACAAAATTAAGTAGTTCCTCTACTCTGCTGGTCCTCTTGACCACAGATCAAAAGGGGGTTGACAGCAAAATGGCCCAGTATCCTCCTGGCGGTCTCCCGGGCCTCCACACCCCCCCTCCCACTCCCCTCCGGCATCCTGGTGGCCACACACACACACACACACAATCACTGTCATTTTTAATAGCTCTCACTTACTGAGCGCTTACCTTGTGCCAAGCACTGCGCTAAGCCCTTTGCGTGCGCGCGCTCTCACTCGCATCCTCTCTCGCGCTCTTTCCCTCTCTCTCTTTCTCTCTCTCTCTCTCTCTCTCTCACACACACACACACACACACA
>NW_004443959.1:7370748-7426939 GCF_000243295.1 Trichechus manatus latirostris
ACACACACACACACACACACACACACACACACACACACACACACACGCACACGTACGAGGCGGCAGCACCCAGGCCCCCCACATGTCTCTCAGGGCTGAACACCGAAACTTCCGAACCTCCTTGCCGGGACCAGGGCTCGGAAAGTTGCCACGTCCCGCCGCTGCGCGCCCTTATATTCCCCGCGGGGTCCGCAGGCCCAAGCGCTGCTCTTGGAGCTGGAGGCAAAGTTCACGTACCCGGGCCCTCCTCTTGGAGCCAGGTGGACGTAGGCGGCCCGGGCCCGGGGCCTCCCAACGAAACCCCGCCGCTTCCGGCCGCGCTGGAACCAGCAGCAGGAGCCCGCGACTGGCGGCCCGGGTCAGCCGAGTCCCGCCCCAGCGCAGCCCCGGCGCCCTCCGCCTCCCGCCGCGCGACCAGTCCTCGGACCCAGTCCTACCTCGGGTCCTCTTTGTCCTCTCGTGGAGGCTGCCCCTCTTCCGTGCGACCGCCGCCGTCGGAAGGCCGGTCCAAGCCGCGAGTCACACCAACAACTCCCCAGGTTAGGGCTGGAGTCCGGGGCGCTCGGCAAAGCCCGGAGTCTGCGAAGTCCAGGTAGCAGGGGAGGACTCGACCCCTGACACAGGCCGCCCCCCAGGAGTCCACTTCTCCGGGTCTTCGGGGCGGCCGCGGAGGAGGGCCGGGCGGTAGGCAGAGTCGCCGGAGTGCCGCCGCTGGGGAAGGGTCTGGGTGCGCGCAGGGTGGGGGGCGGAGCACGGGGCTCCGGGCTCTAGAGGCTGCGAGGCTCCGCCGGGGCGGCGACCCTGGGACTCGGGTGGCGTCGGGCGAGGGGAATAAGAGAAGGCAGGAGCGGAGCCGCGTACCCTGAGCCTGAACTCCTCTGGTAGTCGTCGAGGGTCGCCGCCAGCCTCGCGCCCTTTCCACCTGGGTTCGCCGCCAGCGCCCCAGACCTCGGTTTTACTCGGTCCGCCTTCGTCCCAGCCAAGGACAAGGACCTCGCCGGCCCCCGGAGTCCGGGTCCCCGCATCCCCAGTGAAGGTCGGTCTGTGGTTCAGCCACCAGCCCCCTCGCCCTGCTCCTATGGGATCCCTATGCCCGCCTCGAAGAAAGTCAGAAAAATAAAGGAAATCCCCCCTCTAGGGTGCCCGGGCCAGGTGCGCCTTGTCCGCTGAGTAAATGTCGCGCTCTTCCCTTTTCTAGGGATTCCTCCCAGCAGCAGCCCATCCCCACCCCCGTCCCGCCCCGGTGCACACACACCCTGGCATTCCTACGGGACAACAAATTGAGACCTTCTCCAGCCACGGGCAACTTAACGGGGAAGGGGATCTGGACAGAAGTTGGAGGAGCTCTGGAGAACCGAGGTCATTTTACAGTCCAGGATCCAGGCGCCCAGAGGGGACATGGTAGGTCTGGCTTCAAGCGTCGTTCTCCTGCTCCCCACTGCCACCTCCCCCTCACCCCCATCCTTCTACTCCCCACTTTGCCACCTGGTGGAACCCTGCGGAGATACGACTATGGGCGCCCCAAGCGTTGACCTGGGAAGACAGTTGGACTCACGCTCCCCGCGCCCTTCTTAACCCCGCCATGGCCAGGTTCAAGCAACATGGTGGGGGGAGCTGGTTGCTGGACTTCCGACAGCTGAGGTCAGCGACCTTCCCACGAGGGGACCTGCCTGTTCAGGAGGAAGAAGATTTTGGAACGATGGGCACCTGCTGGTGGAAACTGGCCAACTTTCCCTGGCCGCGGTGTTGGGCAGAGGACGAGTGAATGAATGACGAAGGCACGAACGAATGAGCCCCAAATAAATCTTTGCAGACCTCGCTGGCGACTGGTGTAGAAGTGGCCCAGAGCAATGAGCACAGGGCCAAAACTGGTTGCCCTTGGAGTAGATTCCAGCTCACAGCAACCCTACAGGACAGAGTATAACTGCCCCCACAGGGTTTCCAAGGCTGTAAATTTTTACGGAAGCAGACAGCCACATCTTTCTCCAGCGAGCTGCTGGTGGGTTCCAATTGCCTACCTTTTGGTTAGCAGCCAGGTGTTTTAACCACTGTGCCGCCAGGGCTCCTGAGCACAGGGCAGGAGGAGTGACACTCGAGGAAGCTTAAGACAAGAAACAGACCTCGAGATTTCTTTCTTTTTTTAAGCAAAAGACAGGCCACTGCATTTTCTGGACTGAGTTCCAAAACAGCTGTCACTCACCTCTGTGACCCTGATCGAGACCTTGGGCCTGTCTAAACAGACAGTGTCCTTGCAAACAGGCAAGACAGTCACAGGTCACCGAGCTGGGCAGTTAAATGAGAAAACGAGGGTATAGCCCCCTTCAAGTGTGAGCATATACAGCTGGTCTTCGTATGAGTGTTGCCTGAATGAATCTGCAGATCTCCTATACGTTGATTGAGAGCACCATCATTTTTTTTTTAATTATTATGAAATATTTCAAATACGTGCTACAGTTGCCATTTCAACATTTTTTTACATGTACAATTCAATGACGTTGATTCTGTTCATTGTGTGCAACCATCACCATTATCTGTTCCCACTTTGTTCCGTCACCATTATCAGAAACTCAGTGTCCCCTAAGCAATGATTCCTCCTTTCCCCCTCCCTCCACCCCTGGTGACCACTAATAAACTACTCTCTGTGTACCTGCTAAGCCCTGGTGGTGCAGTGGTTAAGAACATGGCTGCTAATCAAAAGGTCAGTGGTTCGAATCCACCAGCTGCTCCTTGGAAACCCGATGGGGCAGTTCTACTCTGTCCTATAGGGTCACTGTGAGTTAAAATCGACTTAACAGCCATGAGTTTGGTGTTGGGTTTTTTTTTTTTTTTTTTTTTTTTTGGTACACTTGCCTGGTGGCACAGTTGTTAAGTGCTTGGCTGCTAACCTGAAGGTCAGTGGTTCCACCAGCCGCTTTGCTGTAGCAGTCTGCTTCCGTAAAGATTACAGCCTTGGGAACTCTATGGGGTAGTTCCACTCTGTCCTAAAGGGTTGCTATGAGTCAGAATCAACTCCGCAGCCACGGGTTGGGTTTGGTTTTGGGTACACTTGCCTCTTCTAGATGTTTCATATAAGTGGGATCATACAATATTTGTCCTTTTGTGATAGACTTATTTCACTCAGTATACTGTTTTCAAGGTTCATCCACGTAACACGTATCAGAACTTCATTTCTCATTATTGCTGAGTAATACCTCATTGTATGTATATACCGTATTTTGTTTATCCATTCATCTGTTGGACATTTATGTTGTTTCCATCTTTCGAGTATTGTAAATAGTGCTGCAATGAACATTGGTAAATGTGTTCCAGCTTTCTATTCTTTTGAGTGTATACCTAAGAGAAGAATTGCTGAGTCGTAAGATAGGTCTATGTTTTAACTTTTCGAGAACCCTCTGCACTGTTTTCCACAGTGGCTGTATATGAGTTCCCATTGCTCTTGCATTTTAAGTTGACTCCTGCCATCCAGAAATTCTTCAAGAGGCATAAGGGAACAATGGGATTTGGCAGCCAGTGCAGGACAGGTGGGGAAGAGCTTTGGGGCAGGGATCTGTCAGGCAGTGCTTAACTGGCCCCACCTTCATCAGCAAAGAATTCCGTTCATTGAACATGTCCTGTGTGTAAGACACTGACTTAGGCAAATTTACCCGCATTATTTTATTTAAGCCTCACCTATGGGGTAGAAATTATCATCCAGGCTAGAACACACAGCCACTAAGAGGCAGAGACAGGTTTTGAACGTAGATGTTTCTGACTCCAAAGCCCAAACTCTTAACCACACATTTAACCTAGGCTTTACACGCAGACTCAGCCAGGCTTAGTGATATTTAGCATTAATTTAAATTCTGATTTTCTACATGATGTAGAATTCTTGAGTAACTATTGGAGTAAATGTTCAATATTTGTTTAGTACATCAACTTTATGGAGATTCATTCCCTCAATAAATGTTTATTACTCACCTACTCATACGTGGGCAGCGTTGTAGGAGATACGAAAACCAATCATGGAGCCACAACTTAACAACAAAAATCGAACAACCCAATCAAAAAATAGGCAAAGAACTTGGACAGTTCATCAAAGAGGATATTCGAATGGCCAATAAGCACAAGAAAAGATACTCAATGTTATTACCATTAGAGATGCAAATCAAAACCTCAATGAGATACCACCTCATCCCTATGAGAATGGCAGTGATCCAAAAAATGGAAAACAATACATATTGGTGAGGTTGTGGAGAAACTGGAACCTTCATCAATTGCTGGTGGGAACATAAAATGGTGCAGCCACGGTGGAAAACAGTTTGGCACTTCCTCAAAACATTGAACAGAGAACTACCATATGGCCAGCAATCCCAGTCCTAGGTATATACCCAAAAGAAGTGGGGGTAGGAATGCAAACAGAAACCTATACACCAATGTTCTTTGCAGCGCTTTTCGCAATAGCCAAAGGTAGAAGCAACCAAAATCTCCATCAACAGATGAATGGATAAACAAAATGTGGTCTATAGACACAATGGAATCTACTTAGCCATAAAGAGAAATGAAGTCCTGGTGCATACTGCAACATGGATGAACCTTAAAAACATGGTGGGTGAAAAAAGTCGCCAAAGGACAAACACTGTATGATCTCACTTAGATGAAATACGGAAATATATAGAAACTGAAAATGGTTAATGGTTACTGGGGGTGGGAAGGAAGGGAAAAGGGGCAGTTTTTGCTTAGGGGCATTGAGTTTATGTTAATGGTGGTAGAATGATTTGGAAAAGGAGGATGAGAATGGTTGCACAACTTTCAGAATGTCACTGAATTGTACATGTAGAAATTGTTGAGTTGGTGTATGTATTGTTATGTATAGTTTCGGCACAATTTAAAAAAAGAAACGAGCCATGGTCTAGTGGGGGAAACAAAAGTTGCACAAATAATACAAGCAGGATGTGTAGACGTGGCTCCTCCAAACTGGTGGAGAGTTCCTGCCTTGGGTCTCCACAGCAGCCTGCACTCTCCTCTATCACAAAGCTTCTTACATAATTATGTGATTTTTCTATTTGTCAATGCGCCATACTGGACCATGAGCTCCCTGAGGGCAGGGTCCATGTCTCATCCATCTTCCCATCCTTAGTACCTGGCAAAAAGAAGATGCTCAGTAAGTATTTCATGAATAAAAATATGAATGAAAATGTGTTAAGACCCTACAGTGAATATGTCTCAGATGTTTTTAAGGATAGACTCATTTCCATATTATTTTTGTTACAAGTATAATGATGTGATTTGATTTTTCTATCTATGTAAAAAAAAATTTCAGAGACATAAATTCACAAATCAATAAAACCCCTTTGATGGACCATGTATCACCTTTTAAAAAAAATGTATGTATATAAATATAGTCAGCATAGCTCTATGAGTGATATGAACAATTCCCATTGGAGGCTGCAGAAGGCTTCTTGGAAGAGGCAATGTTTAAGCTGTCTCTTGAAGGATGGGTAAGAGTGTCATAAAGAGGGGTGATGAGTGGAGAGAAAGGGCCTTTCCAGATGGAGGGGAGAGGTGTGAGCCCAGATCAGAAGCAGGAGAGCACATTTCAGAGACTTGCAAGACATCAACAGTGTAAGATCAGCCTGGAATAGAAAGCCGGAGCCAGCGCGCACAAGGACAAGCCCTGAGTGCTGGCTGAAGAACAGAAGCTTGACTCATCAAGAAACTATTTGAAAAGCGATGTGAGATGATCCATGATTATCACTAGAATACTTATATCCCAGAATCAATAGTAAGGAGAATACTTTCCAAACATTTAGGCTGTGTCTGTGCTATTCACTTAACAAATATTTATTGAGCATCTATTATGTGCATGTACTGAATTACACTATCAAATTAACATTAACTGAGGTATTTGCTCTATGGCTTGGTTAAGGAGCTCTGGTGGTGTGGTGGTTGAAATGCTAAGCTGTTAACCAAAAGGTCTTGAAAAATCAGTGGTTCAAATCCACCAGCTGCTCCACGGGGAAAAAGATGTGACAGTCTGCTTCCCTAAAGATTACAGCCTTGGAAACCCTTTGAGGCAGTTCTACTCTGTCCTGTGGTGTCGCTATGAGTTGGAATGGACTCCACAGCAGTAGGTTTGGTTTTGGTTTTTGGTAAGGTTTGGTTAGTTACTGCAATTGTTAAACCAATAATCACTGTAAGAAATGCCCTTACATTTTTTCCCCCTTACATTTTCACAGCTTACATTTTATCAGGCAAATAAAATCCTATAGAATAGGGTCAGCAAACTTTTTCTTAAAGGGCCAGAAGTAAATTGTTATGGATTGAATTGTGTCCCCCCCCAAATATGTGTTGGAAATTCTAACCCCTATACCTGTGGTATACCAAGCCATGGTATTTTCAATTGCATCATATGCATGCAAAAGCTGGACAATGAATAAGGAAGACCAAAAAATAATTGACACCTTGGAATTGTGGTATTGGCAAAGAATATTGAATATACCATGGACTGCCAGAAGAATGAACAAATCTGTCTTGGAAGAAGTACAACCAGAAAGCCCCTTAGAAGCAAGGATGGCGAGACTACGTCTTACATACTTTGGAAATGTTGTCAGGAAGGATCAGTCCTTGGAGAAGGACATCATGCTTGGTAGAGTACAGGATCAGCAAAAAAGAGGAAGACCCTCAATGAGATGGATTGACACAGTGGCTGCAACAGTGGGCTCAAGCACAACAACGATTTTGAGGATGGCGCAGGACCGGGCACTGTTTCCTTCTGTGGTGCGTGGGGTCGCTATGAGTCAGAGCCGACTCGATGCCACCTATCAACAACAACAATATCTGTGGTTATAATCCCATTTGGGAATGGGTTTTCTTTGTTATATTAATGAGGCAGTATTAGTGTAGGGTGTGTCTTAAATCAATCTCTTGTGAGATATAGAAGAGCAGATTAAGCAGCAAGCAAGCACAGACAGAAGGAAAGATACATGACACGTGATTTCCAGGGAACCAAGGAATAGAAGCCGAAAAGAGACAAGGACCTTCCACCAGAGTGGACAGAGAGAGAGCCTTGCCCTAGAACCGGCACCCTGAATTTAGACTTCTGGTCTCCTAAATTCCTAAATTTCTTTCATTAAAGCCACCCACTTGTAGTATTTCTGTTATAGCAGCACTAGATAACTAAGACATAAATATTTTTGACTTTGTGGGCCAAGAGGCAAAATCGAGGCTACTATGTAAGTGCTTACATAACCATTTAAAATGTCACCTTTTTAAAAAATGTAAAAAGCATTCTTAGCTCATGGGTCATACAAAGAAAACACCCAGGCAACTGACCAAACATTAAAAAGGCACTTTATATAGAGACAGAAAAATACGGTATGGCTCAACAGAATAAAAAGTGACTGTTATGTTGCTGCTAGGAAAAAATGCTTAGGAAGATGTCCCATACCTTAGCTAGTTAACACAATGACTTTTGGGGAACCATTTAATCCTGTTTTTGAAGATCTATAATGAATTTTAGAAATGCATAGACTCCTACCAATTAAGAATTAATTAGAAAAGAAGTGAGCGTCAATGAAAAAATTATATGTGATTTTCTTGCTTACTATATTACCTCCCAGCTCCTAGTTAATCCATTTAAATACCAACACGCAAATACAAATGATTAGATTTGCTTTTTCTGGAACTGAGCCTGAGCCACTTATTTCATGTCTTTATTGAACCTGAACCAAAACTTGAAAAAGTAATTTCAAGAAACGTTCTTTAAATGAGCAGAATGAAACCGGTTTAAAATGTTGTTGACAAGAATAGGGCCAAACTACAAAACGTTGGTGGCCAACGTGGACCTTAAAAATGAGCCGTTGATCTCCAAGCCCATTCAGTAAAAGCAGAGCCTCGTTCTCCAAGGGGCCATGGGGTCGGCAAGGCAATTAGACATGGCTTCTGGGCACATTTGGTTCTTTGCAGAGCTTTATTCTAAAGAATCACACACATTTCTTCTCACACATCTACACGCCTGCACACACATTCTGTCCTTCACACACACACATCTCCTCGCACACATTTCCCTCTTCCATGTCTATACATGAACCACACATATTTATGCCTTACACTCTTATCTACTTCCTTAAATGCATACGGCACACAGGCTTCAAGTATGTGCTGCACTTTCTTCACGTACATGCTTGTCTCTCACGCGTACATTTCTTTCCAGACACCAAACATCTCTCTCTCACACACACACATGCTTTCTCACGCAAACATTTCTCCGCTTAGTATATGCGTTTTCCTTGCACCCATGTTTCGATTTCTTGCAGACCCAACTCTTCTCTTATCTTTTCCTACTGTACACACATTTTCTCACCACCATACCCAGATACAAACTCATTCTCTCACCATTTCTGTATCTGCATATCTCTTCACAGATATACACACAGTCTTATTCCCTTCCTGCCTTCACACAAACTGTTCCTCTTATCCTCACACTCTTCAAAATCGCCAAATTGAAATGCCATAGAATGAAATGGGATAAAGCCTTTAGAAGCCCCCATTTGTATGCTTCAAATAGTTTAGAATCATTTGTTTACAGCACGGCACTTGTTTCTATATAAAGACACTTCTAAATGGCTTGAGGGGACTTAAAAGTTTACTGTCTTAAAATAAATGTCTCCAGATATAACCTGGTTTATGTTGTTAACTATTATTTTTTGTAGAGAAAGCATTTTTCTCAGTGTAAGAAAATCCTTAAGCCCAGCTTGCTTAAATTATCCCAGAATGTGAATGGGTAGGGTTTGACCTTTCTTTTTTTTTTTTTTTGGCACGTGCTTTAGACCAGAGATACAAAATCCACCTTGGTGAATAATCCTAATACATTTGAGGCCTGAGTGTAGCCATTCCTCATTGGTAACCTTAAACTGAAATCCAACTGCACCCCACTTCACCTAGACCTTACCAAGGAAATTGGCCACTCTAAAATCAGAGGCCTTGTTCAATGGGTCTCCCTAAGGAATTGGAATCCCCTGGACGGCACCTAACTAACAACAACGAAGGTGAAACTAAGAGTACAAATGGTTAATAGCTTGACTACTAACCAAAAGGTTGGAGGTTCAAACCCAGAGGCACCTTGGAAGTAAGGCCTGGTGATCTACTTCTGAAAGGTCACAGCCTTGAAAACCCAGTGGAGCACGGTTCCACTCTGTAATACATGAGGTCTCCATGAGTCTGAATCACTGGAACTGGTTTTCGTTTTGTTTCAGTAAGGTGAAACTTCTGCCACCTAGTGGACAATAGAGGAATTTAACGCACTTTGAGTTCGGTACCTTTCAACAAAGGATGACTAGCTTGTGAAAACACTACTTGAGTCATCTTGGCTGGTATCAGATATTTGATAGATAAAACAGGGGAAGAACTCAGAGGGGCAAAATTAATTTGGTATTTCATGAGGTAGTGCATGGAAGGTAATCATTTAAAAACAAACGAAAAACCTGTTACCATCAAGTCGATTCTGACTCATAGCGACCCCGTAGGACAGAGTAGAACTGCCCCATTGGGAGCCCTGGTGGCAAAGTGGTTAAGTGCTCAGGCTGCTAACCAAAAGGTTGGCAGTTCAAATCCACCAGCTGCTCCTTGGAAACCCTATGCTGTTGTGTGCTGTTAAGTCAATTCCAACTCATAGCAACCCTATAGGACAGAGTAGAACTGCCCCGTAGGGTTTCCAAGGAGCAGCTGGTGGATTTGAACCCCTGACCTTTTGGTTAGCTAGCATTTAAATAGAACACATATAATATCTTCAAGACATTATCAAATAAATTATACTTGCATAGAATTCAAATAGAGTGGAATGCAGGAATTGAACTTTGATGGAACTGTCTTTAAAAATCTGGTTGCAGCATAGGTGCACATTAGCAGTCTAGCACCGGACTTCCATAACAAGAAAAGGTGAAATGATACAAAGGTTAAGTGAGACGGTGCTCTGTTCCGATAATGTGTACAGAAGTCAGTCATTCTGTCAGGTGTGCAGCACCGTTTAAGGACCACCCTCCTACTCCCTGATCACAGTTACAGAACAATATTACATAGGACTAGAGACAATGTCAAGGGCGTAAGCAATATCACTGTAGATGTCTGTACTCATCACACTTAAGCTCATCATTCTTTCTCTTTTTCTCTATAAAACACATCTTGAGAGTTTATTTCCCCATGGGTCTATGCAATAGTGTATAGCACATCAGAATTATCATAATGTACCAAAAAACTTATGTCTAGCTCATCGATATGTCAGACCTTTTGCCAAGACTGTTGGAAGACCATTGACAGCAAAGAAAAATTACTAATCCAGCGGGTAGGTAGCCTTTTGGTGCATAGCTTCTTTTTTTTCTAAAAGCATAAGGATGCTTTTGTTGGAGGCATGTATTAATACAGAGTGAACAATGCTGTTTGTTAAAGGCTAAGTGAAATTTTATTTGCTTTATCATATTCCTCACACCCAAATTCTACCTTAGCCCTTTCTAGAGGGAAGACAAATTGGTACAACTTCTATGGAGGACAATATGATAATATCTGTCAAAATCACCGTTGCCTGTAACATCCAACCCGGTGATCCACTCCTAGCTATTTATCTTTTAGATATACTCACACAGTGTGAAATAATGTCTGCACGAGGTTGTTCTATATTCAGTGTTTTCGTCGTGGGAAAATGTAGAAATAAGCTAAGTGTTCATCCTTAGGGAACTTCCTGGGTGATTTATGGTGAATACACAAAGTGCAATACTCTGTAGACATAAAAGAGTGAAGAATATCTTTATTGCACTGTTAGGGAGCAATTTGCAAGCTTGGGTAATATTTTGTTAGGTTAAAAAACAAGGGCAAGAAATAGAATGATTATTAGTGTGTCAAAAACAGGAGAATGTCATAAATGAATATTTGTACGTAGACTGTCTCTGCAAAAACACGGAGGAAGCCTCCAAATGGTAGCCTCCAAAGAGAGGACTTTTCATTATATACTCTTTTATATCTTTTTAATTTTGAGCCCTGTAAATATACCTCTTCAAAAAAATAATTTAAAACTTTTTTGTTTGGTTAATTTGCCTTGACCAAAATCTCTCAATGGCCCAATGATATTAAATTTTTTTGGTATCATAGTCTTAGGTGCTGAAAATCAGTATGATTATTTTCTCATATTTGGCAACATTTTTGTGCAGTGAAAATATACACAGCAAAACATAAGACCGTTTCTACATGTACAATTCAGTGACATTGCTTACATTCTTAAAGTTGTACAACCATCCTTGCTATCCTTTTGCAAATTATTCCACCACCATTAACATAAACTCACTGCTGCCTAAGGTTCTTATCTAACCTTTCAAGTTGCTGTTGTCAATTTGATTACATATAGATAATTTTTTAAAAGAACATGATGCATAAACACAAACATCCTTTACTAATTAAGCGAAACTATTGTTTGGTTTAAAGATGACTTCAGGGGGTAGTTTTAGTTTAAGATTTAAAGATTACCTCAGGGCAATAGTTTCAGGGGGGTCATCCAGCCTCAATGGTGCCAGTCTGGATTCCATGAGAATTTGAAATTCTGTTCCACATTTCCCCCCTTTTAATCAGGATTCTTCTATAGAATTTCTGATCAAAACATTCAGTAATGGTAGTTAGGCACCATCCAGTTCTGGTTTCATGGCAAAGGAGGCTGTTGTTCATGGAGGTAATTAGTCATGCATCCCAGTTCCTCCTCAAATTCCTCACTTTCCTTCTTCCTCTGCTGCTCCAGGTGAATAGAGAGCAATTGGTGTACCTTGGATGGCAAGTTTTTTCCCCCTTTTGGGAGGAGGTACTATAGTTTATCTTTTTCACTATGTAAATAGTTACCCAACAAAAGATTTTGAGTTTGCTGACTGTATTTCTTCCTTCAAAAAAATTAATTCAGATGGATTTTTATCACACATATGCTCACATATGAAAAATGTAGAAGAAAAATTCAAGTGATTAATCTGAATGATTACCAACGGAATTGTGCTTTGGTAAAATTTTTCAAAAATTAAATTTGGGCTACGCGAATTTGTGCAAGATGAATTGTCAGATATTACAACATGAGGGCAAATTTTTCTATTCTTTATTAATTTAACTTCTGAGGATTTCCTATGGTGACTATATAACATTCTTCCTCCAAATTAAAACTAATTTAAACCTATAATATTTAACAAATACTAAGAAAGTTAATATTACTCGGCATTAAAAACAAGCAGGTAGAAAAATAGAAGTTACTAAACTTACCAGTAATTTGATAACACTGAATCAAAGTCCATTCTAAGGTTTGCTTAAAAGATTTAAGACAAAATATTATTTTCATATGTGTATTGTCAGACTTTTCTTTAGAATTTACATTTCAAATCAGCCTAGTAAAGTTTTTTTTAAAAGAATGCTATGTTGTTATTTATAATGCAGTGTACTTATCAATATAGAAGCATTATTAGAGGCAACAGTCCAGGGTGTAGGCTCATTAAACTACATATGGGGAGTGGGCCAGCTGTGCACCTCACCCGGGGGCTTAGGGAAGGCTTCTCTGAGGCATGGTTTCTGGGTGGCACAAGTGATTTGCGCTCAACTACTAATGTAAAGGTTGGTAGGCCAAACCCACCTAGCAGTGCTGCAGAAGAAAGGCCTGGAGATCTGCTTTTGTAAAGATTACAGCCAAGAAAACCCTATGGAGCACAGCTGTACTCTGTAATACATGGGATCACCATGAGTTGGAATCAACTCGATGGCAGTGGGTTTGGTTTTGGTTTGCTCTCTTGAAGTAATGATGTTACAATGAGACTGAAGGATGAGGAGTTTGCTAGAGGAAGCATCAGTGGGATAACGTTCTAGGCAAAGAAAACAATAGGTGAGAAGACTCAGAGGCGAGAGAGAGCTTTGGAGGAATTGAAAGTTCAGATGGCTGGACCAGAGACAGCAATGCAGCAAATGGCCCATGATAGCCCACGATAGATGGGAGAAGCTGTCCGACAGGGGATAGACATGCAGTCAAGTTCCCAGTTTACAGAGGGAAATACTAAAATGGGATATGATACACACAAAGTACAGTACACTGACAAATGTTAAGCAGAGGAGTGATGTGAACAGATCTGCGCTTTAGAAAGATTTCTCTGGCAAGGTAAGGTCTCTAGTTGCGAAAAAGTAAACTTCAGTTGTTTCCTTTGACAGTGATAGTAGAAAGATTGGGTCAGTTGTAGGGGGGGAGACCAAAGATACGGAGATGAATTAGGACACAGTTGTAATGGTCCAGGAACAATGATATGAGGACAGTCGTTGGAGGCAGTGGGAATCAGGAAGAGAAGGAGGAAAGAGACTGAAATCCCTTTTTGGAGACTGGACTGGAGAGACCCCATGCCTCTCTTTCCCTTCCCTTTGTTGTTTTCACATTGGAGCTCACTGAGGCGTAAGGCGATAGTTCATTTTTCCCACATCTCTTTTCTGACAGGCTTTCATGGAGATTTGCGCTTGTGGGTGTATTTGACTATAGGCTTGCCTTTTTGTTTCCTTTCAGAAGCAGGAAGCAGATACTGTTGCTAGGTGGGGAGACTGAATCAGTGTGCCTGCACCAATGAAAACTTTGGTGGGCTAGCATCTTCTTGGAGGCTCTCTGTAAAGCCTGTCAAATTCTGAACAAAACCTCAGAACAAAGAGTTTACTGCGCCTCTCTTTGCTCCATTTGATGTAATTTTAGAACCATTTTTAGTCACAGGTGTAGGGAGCTTTGAGACAATTAGAAACACTCCCTGTTAAACTGTGCAGTCTGTGTTACCACTGAAGACTAACTCTAAGCCAAGGACTTTATGTTTATTCTAGCTAATACAACAGGGTTTGTATTGGATACGGACTCCTACCCTCAGTTTACAAATAAAGAAACTGAGGTTTCTAAAGGTTAAGTCACTTGCCAGTGAGGGCTGATAAGGCGTTGAGGCAGGCCTCCAACCCAGGTTTGTCTGTTCCCTCTACTGTGCCACCGCCTCCTCTCCAGCCAAGCAAGTGCTCTGGATTCTGTCACCTTCATCTCAACTTCCTAGAAAGTGGACTGATTTGGAAGGTAAAAGACCAGGATCCCAGTCACAGCTCTGACAGAGACCATCTTCATGATCTTAGGCAAGCTACTTATCCTCTGTTCTCTAGTTCCTCACCTGTAACCTAAAAGCATTTTACTAAATGATCCCTGTCTTAGTTACCTAGTGCTGCTGTAACACAAATACCCCAAGGGTTTGTTTTTAAGAACAGAAATTTATTTTCCCACAGTGCAGGAGGCCATAAGTTCAAATCAGGGTCTCAGCTGTTCAAATCAGGGTCTCAGCTGTGTTGATTCCTTCCATGAACCTGCTCCTAGTTTCTGGCGTCTGCTGGCAATCCTTGGCGTTCCTTTGCTTGTAGACAATCGTCACATGTCATCTGTCTTCCCTTGTGTGTGTGTCTCTGTGTCTATTCTGGTCTTTTTATGACTCAGAAGTATTTAGGTTTAGGATCCACCCTACACTGGTATGACCTCAACTGACTGATTGATTACATTATACAAGATTGCATTATGGAGGGGCATTACATTACATTCAAACCAAAAAACCAAACCCACTGCAGTGGAGTTGATTCCGACTCATAGCAACCCTGTAGGACAGAGTAGAACTACCTCATAGGGTTTCCTAGGCTGAAATTTTATGAAAGCAGACTGCCATATTTTTCTTCCGTGGAGCCGTTGGTGGGTTCAAACAGCCCACATTTCAGTTACCAGCCAAATGCTTTCACCACTGCGCCACCAGGGCTCCTACATTACCTTAAATGTAATTACTAGAGAAATAAATTAAAGTTGTCAACAATATCATTCTTCTTGGATCAACAACAAACATCCATGGAAGCAACAGTCAAGAAATTGAACAACTTATTGCATTGGGTAAATCTGCCGCAAAAGACCTCTTTAAAGTGTTAAAAAGCAAGGAAGTCACTTTGACAACTAAGGTGTGCCCAACCCAAGCCAGGGTCTTTTTAATTGCTTCGTATACACGTGAAAGACAGACAATGAAAAAGGAAAATCAAAGAAGAATTGACACATTCAAATTGTGGTGTTGGCGGTGAACATTGGATATACCATGTACTGTCAGAAGATTGAACAAATCACCCTTGGAGAAAGCACAGCCAGAATGCGCCTCAGAAGCGAGGATGGCAAGAGTTTGACTTGATTATTTTCAGACATGTCATCAGGAGGGCCCATCATGCTTGGTAAAGCAGAGGGTCAGCAAAAAAAAGGGAGACCCTCAATGAGGTGGATTGACACAGTGGCTGTAACAATGGGCTCAAACATAGCAATGATCATGAAGATGGTGGCAGGACTGGCAACGTTTACTTCTGTTGTACGTTTACTTCTGTTGTTATACGTAAGGTTGCTGTGAGTCAGAGCTGACTCCTCTTTCTCCTCCAACTCTCACAGAAGGGTGTACGTCAGAGACCCGTGAGATAGCCATGGACATGGAGAAGTCATCTTCAGGGTGACCCCCAACCTTGACACTCAGAAAGCAGATTCACCTTCTATTTCCCTGGTTACTCCCTCTTAGTTACCTTTGTCATCGTTATTGTTTAGTTTGGAAACAAAAGCGTAAAATACGCTTATTACAAACAATTCCAACAGTATAAGCCAGTTTTTAAAATGTGGGTGTTCCTCGGGGTTCCATCCTCTGGCCTTGCCCCACCTTGCTCTGTTCATGTTCCCTGAATGATCTCATCTATTCCTGAGTCCCAATTACCCCAATTGCCATTTTAAGTCTTCCCTTAAGCCCAATCAACCCCCAAGCTCTGCCTCTTCTACCTCTACCATGTGTATCTGAGATCTGTTTCTCTCCATTTTCACAAATACCTGCACGGTTCAGACGATCAGGAACTGTCTTTTCAGTTACTACAACAGCCTCCTAACCATTCTCTTTGCCTCCAGTTTCACTCCTCTAATATATTCTCTGAGGAGCTCTGGTAGCGCAGTGGTTAAGCGCTCGGCAGCCAACCATAAGGTCGGCGGTTTGAACCCACCAGCCGCTCCACAGGAGAAAGATGTGGCAGTCTGCTTCTGTAAAGATCACAGCCTTGGAAACCCTATAGGGCAGTTCTACTCTGTCCTATAGGGTCGCTATGAGTCAGAATCAACTCGACAGCAATGGGTTTTAATAATTATCGGTATCACCACCACTCACCCACCTTGACTACCAGAACAATCTTTAAGATCTAAGAATACATATGCTGGGATGAGATGTATAAGCAGGAAGCTATAACAGCTGGCGAATATTTAGCTTGATTGCAGTGACAACTGATCTTTGTTCTAAGCTCTCAACCTCAAAACACTGCATTAAAAAGTCAACCTTGACTTCAATCTAGCTGGGATATCAGGCACTTGGAAGGGGCCAGGGATCAGTTACTAATATGGAAAATGAGGGGTTGGACTGGGCCAGTGCCTCACACAGTGCCCCCAAGCCCTCGGAATTTCTGATTCAGTAGGTTTAGGACAGGGCCAAGGAGCCCTGGTGGCGCAATGATTAAGTGCTTGACTGCTAACTGAAAAGTCGGCGGTTCAAACCCATCAACCACTCCTCGGATGAAAAGAGCTGGCGATCTGCTCCCATAAAAATTTCAGCCTAGGAAGCCCTGTGGGGCAGTTCCTATGAGGCATTTCCTCACAGATCTCTGGGGAGGAGATTTTAACGTAGGAAGGGAGGTAAAACATGAGCTGGAATTGACTCAAGGGCGCAACAACAGGGTAGTGCCGGAGAATTTGCATTTCTAACAAGCTCCGAAGCAATGGCCATGCTGAGGTCCACAGACCACACTTAGAGTAACACTGGACCAGATGATATCTGGGAGTCTCTGGGTGGTGTACACGGTTAACGTGCTTGGCTGCTAACCGAAAGGTTGGAGGTATGAGTC
Organism: Trichechus manatus latirostris; assembly: GCF_000243295.1. NCBI lineage: Eukaryota > Metazoa > Chordata > Mammalia > Sirenia > Trichechidae > Trichechus > Trichechus manatus. The sequence continues at coordinate 7,387,678 of NW_004443959.1, forward strand.
AACCCAGAGATGCCTCATGAGAAAAGTCTGGCGATCTACTTCAGAAAAACCAGCCATTGAAAACCCTAGGGAGCACAGCTCTACTCTACACACATGGGTTCACCATGAGTTGGAATCAGCTCAACTGGTCCTCGTAGATGATACTCATGTTGTTGTGAGGTACCGTCGAGTCAGTTCCCACTCATAGCGATCCTGTGTACTACAGAATGAAACACTGCCCAGTCCTGCACCACAATCTTAGTTTCATCACGTGTACTGTCCATACAGTAACCACTAGCCACATGCGGCTATTTAAATTATATATCAGTTCCTCAGTCACACTAGCCACATTTCAGGCGCTCCATAGCCAAACATGGTGGCTAATGGCTTCCATATTGAACAGCACAGCACAGAATATTTGCATTATCACATAAAGTTCTATTAGACACAGCCATTTCCTCACAGATCTCTAGGGAGGAAGTTTTAAAGAAGGGAGGTAAAATATCCTTTGGCAAGTAAGGCCTTCAGCATTCCTCAAGCACACCTGTGCACTTGGACTATATTTTAGCCCTAATTTTAAAGTCCCAAAGTCCATGCCCTGTTCTTCCCTAGTTCTGGTTTGCCCCAGGAAGCATACATGAAAACAGAACTGGAAATGGGAATACCATCATTTCTGTGCTGAGGACTGTGTCTGAGCATGACTGAAGGGTCATGGTGGACTAAGCAAAGGATTTGGTGGCTGAAGTTCTGTGTTTGCATTCCCAATGGCCTTGAACAAGCCATTCAACCCATCTGAACCTCTGTATCTTCATCTATAAACCCAAACCAAACCAATCCCATTGATCCTTCCTCTAATAAACTCTTCATTCTTCAGTCTCATTTTAGACATCATTACCTCAAGAGAGCAAACCTGAACCAAACCCATGGCTGTCGAGTGGATTCTAATTCACAGTGACTCCATGTGTCACAGAGTAGAACTGTGCTCCACAGGGTTTTCTTGGCTGTAATCTTGACTTTATGGCAGCTAACAGCACCAGCAGCAGCAATCTTTAGGGAAGCAAATCGCCAGAGCTTTCTTCCATGGTGTCGCTGGGTGGGTTCGAATCACCAACCTTTAGGTTAGTTGTTGTGTTGTTGTTAGGTGCTCTCGAGTCACTTCCAACTCACAGTGACCCTATATACAGCAGAACGAAACACTGCCCAGTCCTGTGCCATCCTCATGATCATTGTTATGCTTGAGCCCATTGTTGCAGCCACTGACTCAATCCACCTTGTTGAGGACCTTCCCCTTTTTCGCTGACCGTCTCCTCTACCAAGCCTGATGTCCTTCTCCAGGGACTGGTCCCTCCTGATAACATGTCCAAAGTATGTGAGACAAAGTCTCACCATTCTGGCTTCGAAAGAGCATCCTGGCTGTACTTCTTCCAAGACAGATCTGTTTGTTCTTCTGGCAGTCTGTGGTATATTCAATATTCTTCTCCAACACCATAATTCAAAGGCATCAATTCTTCTTCAGTCTTCCTTATTCATTGTCCAGCTTACATGCATATGAGGCAACTGAAAACACCATGGCTTGAGTCAGGTGCACTGTAGTCCTTAAAGTGCCATCTTTGCTTTTTAAAACTTTAAAGAGGTCTTTTGCAGCAGATTTGCCCAATGCAATGTGTCATTTGATTTCCTGACTGCTGCTTCCATGGGCCTTGACTGTGAATCCAACTAAGATGAAATCCTTTACAACTTCAGTATTTTCTCCATTTATCATGATGTTGCTTACTGGTCCAGTTGTGAGGATTTTTGTTTTCTTTATGTTGAGGTGTAATCCATACTGAAGGCTGTGGTCTTTGATCTTCATCAGTAAGTGTTTCAGGTCCTCTTCATTTTCAGCAAGCAAGGTTGTGTCATCTGCATATTGCAGGTTGTTAATGAGAATTCCTCCAATCCTGATGCCCTATTCTTCTTCATATAGTCCAGTTTCTCATATTATTCGCTCAGCATACAGATTGAATAAGTATGGTAGAAGGTTACAACCCCGATGCACACCTTTCCTGACTTTAAACCATGCAGTATCCCCTTGTTCTTTTTGAATGACTGCCTCTTGGTCTATGTACAGGTTCCTCATGAACACAATTTAGTGTTCTGGAATTCCCATTCTTTGTAATGTCATCCATAATTTGTTATGATCCACACAGTCAAATGCCTTTGCATAGTCAATAAAACACAGGTAAGCATCTTGCTGGTATTCTCTGCTTTCAGCCAGGATCCAGCTGACATTGGCAATGATATCCCTGGTTCCACATTCTCTCCTAAATCCGGCTTGAATTTCTGACAGTTCTCTGTCGATGTAGTGTAGGTTAGTAGTCAAGCACAAATCTTTTTCACCACCCAGGGATCTTTTATAAAAATATCTACTTACAGGGAGTTGTGTGAGAAGGCACTTGTAAGCTATACAAAATTCAGTTTTGTTTTTTCTTTCCTCTCTGTGCTCCCATAGCATGTTATACACGTTCTAATTTAGTTCTTACACTTCCAAGTTATGTGTCTCCGCCAGGCTAGGAGCCCCTGGAATACAAGGTAAGGTCCCTGTCAGATTTAGTTGTACCCTCAACACCTAACATACTGCCAGGCACATGATAGATGCTGTAATCGTTAAGGTTGTGTGTCAGCTTGGCTGGGCCATGATTCTCAGTTGTTTGGCAGTTATGATGTTGTTTGGCAGTCGTATGATGATGTAATCACTTCCATGATGAGATTTGATATAATGGAATCACCTCCATGATAGGATCTGCCGTGAGTAGCCAGTCAGGTGAAAGGGAGCTTCCTTGGGGGTGTGGCCTGCATCCAATATAGGTAGACTTTCTGACAAGTCTCACAGGATTTGCTCGCTCTGGATCCTGCTTCTGTTCATCTGACCTCCAGTTCTTGGGACTTGAGCTAGCAGTTTAACTGCCGTCTTGCCCACTGATCTTGGGATTCATCAGTTTTTGCAGTCTGTGAGCCAGAGCCCTGCTGTCGGACTTGCCGATCTTGGGTTCGCCAGCCCCTGCAGCTACGTGAATCAGGAGAAGCCTCCAACTTGACCCACCAACATGGGATGTTCCAGCCTCTACAACTGCGTGAGCCATTTCCTTATTATAAATCTCTCTACATATGTATTTATACCCTTCACTGGTTTTGCTTCTCTAGAGAACTAGCCTAAGACAGATGCAAATGTGTGAAATTTGTGAGTGATTAAGTGTCAGGGTAAAGCCAAGTAATAGGTGTTGTCGGTGTCTGGAGGTGTGTCCCAAACAAGGCCCTGACTCTCCACAGCTGTTCTTACATCATTGCTTCAGCCAGGAGTGCCTGCCACCCCCATCCTGATGCATACCCACCTCACTCCACCGATCCCATCTCTGACCATAGGAACCTAGTCAGAATCCTCTCAAGGATCAGCATACCAAATTAATTAATCAGCTGTGGAATTCAATTTCTGGCTCAACTACTACCTAGCCAGGACCTGTTAATCCTCATTTTCCTGATCTGTGAATTGGGCAGAAAGACACGTATCTTTTAGTTGTAATATGAGATTTACATGAGAAAATGTATCCAGAACATTTATCAGAATGCCAAACATGTAGCAGATGCTCAATAAATGTCTATTATTATTATTAATATTTCTACTCCTCCTCCTCCTCTTCCTACTACTACAAGGATCCCTGATGGTGCAATGGTTAAGCACTTGGCAGCTAACTGAAATGTTGGTGGTTGGAACGAACCCACCCAGCGGCTCCGCGGGAGAAAGGTACCTGGTGATCTGCTCCTGTAAAGATGACCGCCAAGAAAACCCTATGGGGCAGTTCTGATCTGTCACTTGGGGTCGCTATGACTTGAAATCGACTTGATGGCATCCAACAACAGCTACTACTATTACTACTACCAGATTGGAGACTAGGTATTCTCTCTTCCCACAGAAAATAACATGCTAATCTCAGATTACAGCAAGTAAGATTCAGGCTAAGTGTAAAATGGTAGGTCTTGCTAACACAAGACCGCTACTATTGACAAGTAGCCTGGAACTAAGAGATAATACGTAATTTCCTTTCTACAAACATTTTAAGGACTATTTAAGCCCTTGCTCTTGGAAATTGCTAAAACGTATTTTTTCTTATGGTATTCTTCTTCCTCTGCATTGTCTCACCCTGCCAATAAACCTTATGTGCTGATTAATAATCCTATGAAACTCATCATAAAACATCACTGAACTCCCTAACCACACACTTATACATAAAAATTGTAACCACTAGCAGGGTATGAAATTACATATGGCGTTAACGCTGAGATGAGGTGGAAACTATTTTATCCTGGGCATTTCATATTAGTTGGAGTAGATGTATGGTGATTTCCTAGAATTGGTAAGTTTAAATATTCTTAAAAATATGAAGGTGGATTTTTCCAATATTTACTTAGTCTTGATATGAAAAAACCCAGTTGGTATCTCATTTTTAAAACTCTCAGAAATACCTGCCAAAAAGGGAGGAAAACTCCACCGGGAGCAGAGGCCCACGTCCATCTGGGAAAGGCCTGAAACTTTATAAGACAAGACCCGATGTTCCATTCAAACCTTGAAACAAAAAAAGTCATTCAGATTTTCAAACATTCAAGGCATTCTCTTGCTCCTGCCAGGCTTTTAAGGAATCTAAACTTTCAACTATTCAAACTGGAACCTACACCCTTTATAGAATTTTACAAATCGTGTTTGAAAAGACATAAATAATGACTGCTACCAACTGAGCATATCCAAACCAAACCCATTGCCATAGAGTTGATTCTGACTCCTAGCAACCCTGTAAGGACAGAGTAGAACTGCCCCCTGGGGTTTCCAAGACTGTAAATCCTTACAGAAGCAGACTGCCACATCTTTTGCCCGAGGAGCGGCTGGTGGGTTTGAACCACCGACCTATTGGATGGCAGCCCAGTGCTTTAACCAGTGCACCACTAAGGCACCTTCCAATTGAGCATAGTCCCCTCCAATTTCATCAGCTAATTGGTTAATTCATTCATTCATCATCTTTTAGAAACTTTTGTTGGGCACCTACTACACACCAGGTAGGGGACACAGAGTTGAGAGGCCCTAAGTAAATAGACCTCCACACATCTGTCAGTTTGTCGTACTGTGAGGGCTTTCATGTTGCTGTGATGCTGGAAGCTATGCCACTGGTATTCAAATACCGGTAGGGACACCCATGGTGGAGAGGTTTCAGTTGAGCTTCCAGACTAAGACAGACTAGGAAGAAGGACCTGGCCGTCTACTTCTGAAAAAAATTAGCCAGTGAAAACCTTATGGATAGCAGCGGAACACTGTCTGATATAATGCCAGAAGATGAACCCCTCAGGTTGGAAGGCACTCAAAAGATAACTAAGGAAGAGCTGCCTCCTCAAAGTAGAGTCTACCTAATGACATGGATGGAGTCAAGCTTTTGGGACCTTCATGTGCTGATGTGGCATGACTCAAAATGAGAAGAAACAGCTGCAAACATGGAACGTAGAATGTGTGAATCTAGGAAAATTGGAAATCATCAAAAATGAAATGGAATGCATAAACATTGATATCCTAGGCATTAATAAGCTGAAATGGACTGGTATTGGCCATTTTGAATCAGACAATCATATAGTCTACTATGCTGGGAATGACAAAATGTTCATTGTCAAAAAGAACTTTTCAAGATCTATGCCGAAATACAGCACTGTCAGTGATAGGATAATATCCATATGCCTATAAGGAAGACCAGTTAACACGACCATTTTTCAAATTTACACACCAACCACTAAAACCAAAGATGAAGAAACTGAAGATTTTTTACAACTTCTGCAGTTTGAAATTGATCAAACATGTGATCAAGATGCATTGATAATTACTGGCAATTGGAATGCAAAAGTTGGAAACGAAGAAGGATTATTAGTTGGAAAATATGGCCTTCATGACAGAAACAATGCCAGAGATTGCATGATATAATTTTGCAAGACCAACAACATTAAAAAGTCAGGAAAGAAAGAAAGAAAAGACCAAAATGGATGTCAAAAGAGACTCTGAAAGTTGCTCTTGAACGTCGAGTAACTAAAGCGAAAGGAAGAAATTATGAAGTAAAAGAGCTAAACAGAAGATTTCAAAGGGCCGCTAAGTGAAGTATTACAATGAAAAGTGCGAAGACCTGGAGATAGAAAGCCAAAAGGGAAGAACATGCTCAGCATTTCTCAAACTGAAAGAACTGAAGAAAAAATTCAAGCCTCGAGTTGCAATATTGAAGGATTCTACAGGGAAAATACCAAACGATGCAGGAAACATCAAAAAAAGATGGAAGGAATACACAGAGTCACTGTACCAAAAAGAACTGGTCGACATTCAACCATTTCAGGAAGCATCATATGATTAAGAACTGACGGTACGGAAGGAAGAGGTCCAAGCTGCACTGAAAGCATTGGTGAAAAACAAGGCTTCGGGAATTGATGGAATACCAACTGAGATGTTTCAACAAACGGATGCAGCACTGGAAGTGCTCACTCGTCTATGCCAAGAAATTTGGAAGACAGCTACCTGGCCAACCAACTGGAAGAGATCCATATTTGCGCCCATTCCAAAGAAAGGTGATGCAGCAGAATGTAGAAATTATTCAACAGTATCATTAATATCACACACAAGAAAAATTTTGCTGAAGATCATTCAAAAGCAGCTGCAGCAGTACATTGATAGGGAACTGCCAGAAAATCAAGCCAGATTCAGAACAGGACGGATCATGGCTGAAAGCAGAGAATACCAGAAAGATGTTTACCTGTGTTTTATTGACTATGCAAAAACATTCAACTGTGTGGATCATAACAAATTATGGATAACATTGCAAAGAATGGGAATTTCAGAACACTTAATTGTGCTCATGAGGAACCTGTACTTAGACCAAGAGGCAGTCGTTCAAACAGAACAAGGGAATATACTGCGTGGTTTAAAGTCAGGAAAGGTGTGCGTCAGGGTTGTATCTTTTCACCATACTTATTCAATCTGTATGCTGAGCAAATAATCTGAGAAGCTGGACTGTATAAACAAGAATGCGGCATCAGGATTGGAGAAAGACTAATTAACAACCTGCAATATGAAGATGACACAACCTTGATTGCTGAAAATGAAGAGGACTTGAAGCACTTACTGATGAAGATCAAAGCCCACAGCCTTCAGTGTGGATTACAGATCAACTTGGAGAAACAAAAATCCTCACAACTGGACCAATAAGCAACATCATGCTAAACGGAGAAAATATTGAAGTTGCCAAGGATTTCATTTTACTTGGATCCACAAGCAACGCCCACAGAAGCAACAGTCAAGAAATCAGACAACGCATTGCGTTGGGCAAATTTGCTGCAAAAGATCTCTTTAAATGTTAAAAAGCAAAGATGTCACTTTAAGGACTAAGATGCACCTAATCTAAGCCATGGTGTTTTCAATTCATATGAATATGAAAGCTGGACAATGAGTAAGGAAGACAGAAGAAGAATTGATCCCTTTATACTATGGTGTTGGAGAAGAATATTGACGGTACCATGGACTACCAGAAGAACAAACATCTGTCTTGGAAGAAGTACAGCCAGAATGCTCATTAGAAGCGAGGATGGCAAGACTTCGTCTCACATACTTTGAACCTGTTATCAGGAGGGACCAGTCCCTGGAGAAGGACATCATGCTTGGTAGAGTAGAGGGTCAGCAAAAAAGAGGAAGACCCTCAAGGAGGTGGATTGACACAGTGGCTGCAACAATGGGCTCAAGCATAACAAGGATTGTGAGGATGGCACAGGACTGGGCAGTGTTCCTTTTTTTTTTTTAACTTTATTCTTTTTTTTTCTATTTTATTGTTGTACTTTAAGTGTAAATTTACAATTCAAGTTAGTCTCTCATACAAAAATGTATACATACATTGTTATGTGACCCTAGTTGCTCTCCCTATACAGTGACAGCACACTTCTCCTTTCCACCCCAGAGATTTCCCTTGTCCATTCAACTAGCTCCTGATCCACTGGGCGTATTTCAGTCTGTTGTACATAGGGTTGCTATGAGTCGGAACCGACTTGATGGCACCTAACAACAACAACAAGTAAATAGATGTGGCCAGCACTAATCTCACAGTCTCAACTCAAGTGCGCAACTTTCTGTATTCTTTCTATAAACTCCCTTCCGTCGAGTTGATTCAGACCCATAGCAACCCTATAGGGCAGAGTAGAACTGCCCCATAGAGTTTCTAAGGAGTGGCTGATGGATTCAAACTGCTGACCAAAAGGTCAGCTCTTAACCATTGCACGACCAGGGCTCCATTCTTTCTGTAATTGAACTTAATTTCTATCTTCAGACCCCAATGGTCTTCTGCAGAAAATATATCCTGGTAATTTCCAAGTAAATTCTGTCAAATGCAGCACTTTCTCAGTATTATTAGGCTTAAAACTTTGTGAAGTGAGAATGGTTACAAAAACACTTCCACAGCACTGATGAGCAGGACAGTCTTATGCCAGCAACTCATCCCATCTGCTGTATGAGAGCGTGTTCTCCATGCCAGCAATCTAACGAGACATAGCCTGACCATTGTCAGTTCTCAGAGAGACTGTCCAAGGCAGCCCACCCACTCTCTCTAACCCAGGTCGGCGGTGCTAATATAGGATTTTAGGTGGCTTTCCTATCTTAGTTTCCTAAGGCTGCTGTAACAAGGCACCCCAAACTGGATGGCTTATAAGAACAGAAATTTATTGACTCGCAATTGTGGAAGCTAGAAGTCCAAATTAGGGTATCGGCAGTGTTGAATCTGACTGAGGGCACTGAGAGTGAATCGGTTCCATGCCTGACTCCTAGCTTCTAGTGACTCCCAGTAACCTTTAATGTTCCTTGGCTTGCAACTGCAAGCCTTCCTCTGTCTCTCTGTCTCTGTGTATCTTCTCTTTTATAAGGACACCAGTCATATAGGATCAGGACCCACCCTACTCCAGTATGACCTCATGTTAATCTAACTAAAATAAAATCTTTAAAGACCTTATTTCCAAGCACAGTCACATTCATAGGTACGTGGGATGGGACTGCTTGGGGGTAGAAGGACATGACTCAACCTATAACACTTCCCATATCCATCAGGGACTGCAAGAAATGCTGAGATGGTCTCTGGGCGTCTCGTGCCCTGAGCACCACACTGCAATTGCTACTTCATCTACCATGGTGTCTGTGCCGTGGTGGTACAGGGACGTCCCAGTGAGACCTGCCATCTCCCCAGGCCTCGCCTGAGCGTGTTCTCTGCTCTGAGGTCCTCAAACCTACCTGCTCGTGCCCCCCCCCCACCTTGGGACCGGGTACAAGGGAGCAGGTTCAGGGGCCTCATTCTCACGTTTCTTTTGTTTCCTTTCCCAGCTTCCTTCTCGTCACCAGATAAGAAAACGTTTTATTCTGACTGGAATAAAGAAAACTGATTTGGCCTAATCATGAAAGGTCCTAAATCTATCATTTAACCTTATCCTTTGAGTTTAAGGAAACCCTGGTGGCATAGTGGTTAAGAGCTATGGTTGCCAACAAAAAGGTCAGCAGTTCAAATCCACCAGGTGCTCCTTGGAAACCCTATGGGGCAGTTTTATTCCACTGCAACAGGTTTGGTTTTTTGGTTTTGGTTCTTTGAGTTTAAAAGTTGTTGGGTTTTTTTTGCATTTGTTATCAGGCCTTATTGTGACAGCTCTCCCTTGGAACAATGGGGCTGCAAGACTTGAAGTCTGAATGGTAGAGAAGAAAACAACTATTGTCCCATCACACAATTCCAAAATACTGTGATAAGAGCCAGGCTAGAAATATGTATGGAGTCCCTGGGTGGTGCAAACGGTTAAGTGCTCACTGCTAATAGAAAGGTTGGAGGTTTGAGTCCACCCAGAGGCCTTTGGAAGAAAGGCCTAGTGATCTACTTCTGAAAAATCAGCCACTGAAAACGCTATGGAGCACAACTCTACTTTGACACACGTGGGGTTGCTATGAGTGGGAATGGACTAAACTGGCAACTGGTTAAAAAAAGAAATATGCACAGGATACTAGTTGAGGGCTGGTGGGGGGGGTGGGCAGGGAGCAGATAAGAAAAATCAAACACAGATTAGGGGGATGGGGAAAGAGAAGTAAAGAAGTTTTCTGAAGAAAGTGATGGCTAAGTTGAGTCAGCTAGGATGAGTAAAGTGGGGAAGTTACTGATTTCAGGCAGAGAAATTAAGACGTACAAATATCCAAAAGCAAGGGTATAATCTCTATTGTGAGCATTGAAAAATCAGATGGACCTCAGTGTGTAAGGGAGAGAGAGACTCCAGGTGAGGCTTACTTTAAAGGTCCGTGGGAGCCACATGGTGAAGCCCTTTGTGCGCCATGCTGAGGAATTTGTCATTGGGAGGTTTAGACGGGAAGTGATATGACCATAATATAAAAATTTCTGTTTGTTTCTCTCATCTTGGATCAAGGCTGTGCCAAACTCAAACGTATATCTCCGCGCCCAGCACAACGGCTGATACAATAAGTAATCAAGTATTTATTCATTAAAGAAAAGAAGGTGGGAAGGAGGAAGGAAGGAGAGAAAGAAGCATATAAGAAGACAATTCCACAATGGTTCGTTTGACAGCATTTACTAAGCATCGGCTATGGTAAGTGCCTGTGATGTGCAGAGGGAACTACAAGAATAAACTAGCATCCCTGCGTGCTCAGAACGTTCACTTATTAGTGTCAGTAATTCTGAGACGACAGTTGCGTTTTCCCGGGTGTCTCTTTTCTCTTGAGGAATCCTGGAGGTGCAGTGGTTAAAGCTCTGGCTGCTAACTGAAAGGTCGGCAGTTCAAATCCACCAGCTGCTCCAAGGGAGAAAGATGTGGCAGTCTGCTTCCGTAAGATTACAGCCTTGGAAATCCTATTGGGCAGTTCTACTCTGTCCTATAGGGTCGCTATGAGTGGGAACCGACTGGGCGGCAACAGGTTTGATTTTGGTTTGGTTTCTTTTTTCTCACACCTGTTCCCTATCTCTGGAGTTCCTTCCTACTCCACTTCTTCCTTTCCTTCGCCACCCTCTCCGAATGTTCCGCCGTCCGGGGTTTCCCGCGCTCCCGCCAGCCGGCCGCTGGGAAAAGATAAGTGCGTGGGAGCGCTTCCGCAGCGGCAGACATGCGCAAAGGGGGCGGTGCACTGCGCATGCGAGAACATGGCGGGGCTGACGTCGTGAATAGTAGTAGGGTCACCTTCCTTTCCCCCCCCTTCTGTGTTAGCAACGCTCAAGTTCGTGGGGGTAGTGACACTTTTGTTTGCAGGGCGGCCTAGACAGGCGGCGCCTCCTAGGAGTCCCAAGATCTGGTTCGCGCTTAGCCCCGGGCAACCCGCGTGTTGGAGGCGGTGCTCGACCAGAGCGGGAGAAGGCGGGAGAGTGCGCCGGGTGCGAGGGGCGAATGGCTGCTCGGCTCGGCAGCATGAGTCAGCAGCGGCCAGCGAGGAAATTGCCCAGCCTCCTCGTGAACCCAGCGGAGGAGACCGTTCGCCGCCGTTGCAGAGACCCCATCAACGTGGAGGGCCTGTTGGTAAGCTGCGGACAGTCTTCTCTTCTGAGCCACCCATGGCCGTGGGGCGGAGGGTCTCGGGCACCGAGCCCTTTTGGGAGGAGAGCCGGATTGACCGTCGTCTGTATTGTGAGCTCCCTCAGCGCTGGGACCGCGGCTCCTCCTGGGTCTCCCCAGCTCTCCCACTGCCCATCACGAATTATGAACCAGACTGGCCTGTGTGCTCTTAAATGTTCCGTCAGCTTTCTTGGCTCTTATCTTGGGGGTCCAGTGCACTTTTAAAGAAAACTGCTCAGCGTCGCACTATAAATGCATGTTTGTCTATCTCAATTGGTCCCTCAGTACATCTCAGCAACCTACCAGTTGTTTTTCTCTTGAGCTGCTGCTCCCGTTCTCACACTTAAATGCAGACATTTAAATTCTCGTCCACACCACACATTTCCCACCCTACAACTCTCCATTCAGTAAATTAGCTTCTGTCCTGTTTTATAGAGAAAGTGGAAGGGAGGTTTGGCTCCCTCCCTGCAGAAGGCTTATTTCGTCTATTGTTCTAGACTGGAAGTTCTGTTCCCTGGGGTTCTCAGGGCCCATGATGGACCTACCCATCGTTTTCTATTTCGGTTCATATTTTCAACTTCTTTGCATACTTCTTTCCATAACTTGTGATAGCTAAACAGTTACTGAACAGTCATATGCCCAGTTTTCATGCCAAATGGTTTATGAACATTATCTTATTTAATCCCTCATGGCAATCCTAAGAGATAGGCACTGTTATGGTATTATTTATGTTATTTTTGTAGTGGTGTCGATGTGTGCTGTGCAGTCAGTTCAGACTCATAGCCGACCCTATAGGGCAGAGTAGAACTGCCCCGTAGGGTTTCCCTAGCTGTAATCTTTATGGAAGCAGATCACCAGGTCTTTTCTTCCACAGAGCCAACGGGTAGATTCTAACAGCCAACATTTCGGTTAGCAGCTGAGCTCTTAAACATTGTTTGCAACCAAACCCATTTCCATCTAGTTGATTCCGACTCATAGCGACCCTATAGGACAGAGTAGAACTACTCTGTAGGGTTTCCAAGGAGCGGCTGGTGGATTGGAACTGCCGACCTTTTGGTTAGCAGCTGAGCTCTTAACTGCTGTGCCACCAGGGCTCCTTATTCTTGTTTTACAGTTGCCAAAGCAGATTTGGAGATGTTAGGTGACCTGCCTCTGGTTAGATAGCTAATAAGTAGTGATTTAATCTCAGAATGTCTGACTCCAGATGAAAAATTCCTGACTGCTTAACTGATCCTTGTCTTAAAAGATCCCTCCCTTAGTTTTATATCCCCTTCCGTCTGCTGTATCTCTTCCCCTTCACAAGCTTCTTAAAGTAGTTGTTTGCACTCACTTTGTCCATTTCCTCACCTCTCATTAACACTTGAACCCACTGCTACAGGACTTCTGCCCTAACCACACCTCCAAATGGTTTGAACCAAGCTCATCATCAATCTTGTTAATTCCAGTAGACATTTCACTCCTTATCTCCCGTAACTTCCACACAATTGACTGTTCACGCTTTTTCAAAACTCTCCACTTAGCTTCTGTGACACCACATATTTTTGGTGCTCCATCTACTTATCTGGCCTCTTTTTGTGCTCTTTGTAAACTCTTCTTCCTCTTCCCATTCTTTAAATATTAGTGTTATTTAGGGCTTTTTTCTACCTTCTATCTTAATAAGTGGTACTACATCCACCATATTGGCCAAGCCAGTATCCTAGGCATCATCCCTACCTTCTCCCATTTCCAAACTGATCCCTTCATCCTCCCAATCCAATTAAAATTAACCACCAATATTTGCCACTTGTAACCATTATCTTTTTAGATTATTGTACTGTTTTCCTAGCCAGTTTTCCTGCCTCTAGTCTTGCCTCCCACTTTCCCTATGTTCTCCACATAGTAACCATAATGATCTTTGTAAAGCATATTTTTGATCGTGTCATTTAACTTAAAGAGTCTGTCATAGTTCCCCAGTGCTCTCAGGAGAGAGTAGAATCTTCTTGACATAATTTGGCTCCTGGGTTTATGTTTTCAGCCATCCTGAACTGCTTAAAGTATTCCATATTATTTCTTAACCCCTAGGTTATCACATGTGCTGTTTTCTTTGTCGGAGATTAACTGCTGCATACACTGTCCTTTCCAGAAAATAATAGTTTGAGCACACATATTTTTCCTTGTTATCTCTTGTGGTCCTTTAGGTCTGGATTTATAGGTCATTTGTCTGACAAGTCCTCCCTGACTTCTCAGGATGGGGTCAGGCAGTCTCCCTTGGTGCTCCTGAAGCACCCTGTGCTTACTTATCTCTCTCTTTGCAATGTGTCCTTTAAGTCCCTAAGTACAGGGACTTTGTCCATTTCATGTTACATCCCCAGCACATTTGGTGCCTCCACAAGAAAGATTTGGTAACTAGTTACTGAATGAAGTAGGCACTCTGTAAGTTTTTGAATGTGTTTATTTTCCTGCCTTCAAAATAGGAATTCTAGCGCCTGTGTCAATGTTTTGTTTGTAAACGGCTAATAATTGAAAGTATTTAATAAACTGTATTGCTCTGCAAAGAACAGTTACGTATGCTGCCAAGTGTTTGGTGGAGCCCTGGTGGTACAGTGGTTAAGAGCTCGGCTGCTAACCAAACGGTCGGCAGTTCAAATCCACCAACCACTGCTTAGAAACCCTATGAGGCAGTGCTGTTATGTCCTGTAGGGTCGCTATGAGTTGGAGTTGAGTTGGTGGCAACGGGTTTTGAGTGTTTAGTGTTGCCCAAAGAAGTAAGGAGAGTGCAGTCACCTTGGAGAAAGGTGTGTTTCCAAAGAACTCTTGAAGGGATGTTACCACCCAGAACAGAGAATTGGAAAGGATGCATCTGTGAAAAGAAATTTATAACCAATTTGGAGGCAATGCTTAGAATTTTAGTCCCTGAGATTCATCTTTTAGTCTCTTCTTCCACCTTGGAAGAAGCTTCTGAAGTCACTTCAGGCTTCAGCCAGAAGTAATAGGGGCAAGGGACAGGGTGCTAGCCTCTGAGATCTCAGAATAAAAGAAAAGGCCTTTAGACGTATACTTTGGAGCAGTAGTGAAATCTCAGCTTGGGACTTGAGAGAATAAACCATCTTGCCCATCAAGAGCTGCTGGTTCCTAGGGAGGCACCAAGATCGTTCTTGGTGGTTTTCAGTTTAGAGGCTTATGCCCTCTCCGTTCATTTTCCAGCTAACATACAAACAGGTTAGATAATAAAGCTGAATAAATGAGAGATAGAAATGACTTGAGGACTGAAAGGGAAAGTTTGTTAGCCAATCCAGTCTTGAAGGTTAACTACTCTCCCATGGCAGCTCCTCAGGGATATTACTTGAGAGTGACCTCTCAGTAAGGAGTCTCTGAGTGGTGCAAACAGTTAAGTGCTCAACTACTAGCCAAAAGGTTGGCAGTTTGAACCCACCCAGGAGACATCTGGGAAGACAGGCCTGGCATTCTGCTTCCAAAAGGTCACAGCCTTGAAAATGCTATGGAGCAGTTCTGCTCTGCACATATGGTGTCACAGTGAGTTGTAATTAACTCGATAGCAACTAACAACAAAAACAACCTCTAAGTAGAAGACTTCTCTTAAAACGAGTGGAAACGTTGACAATGCCCTCACAGTGGTCGTTTGCCAGAACTAGAAGCAGCGGCATCTATGTTGGCATCTGAGTGGGTTTACCCATAGAAATTTGAGGGAATATTCCTCTGAGGACGACCATTTGGAAGATGCTGAAGAAGGGAGAAAAGTGTCTTTCACGGGAGCCACTTTGAAAGGGTTTCCATTGGCCTAATCTGGGACAATTTGAGCATCAAAATAACAGATTTTAGCCCATAGATTAAAATAGGAATCCATGAGTCCATACTGAAGTGAATAAATAATTAGAGCGAAGCGGAAGGTTTTCCTTACAGCAGAATGCCAATTAGTGAGTGTAAAAGGAATGGTGAAATTAGAAAATAACCATTTGGCAACAACCATAGTAATTGTTTCAGGCAACAACTGTCCGTGGAAGCCAGTATGAGCAGGCAGAAGTAGGAGAAACAGAATACTCGCATAGCTCTCCCCACAGATGCTGTTATGAAGGGGAAAATACTAACAGTGGAGAAATCTGACAGACACCACCTAAGTCATGTGATTAAAACTGACATCACTAGTAATGGGGGAAATAAACAGTATGTCTCCTGAGATGATACACTAAGAAGGACACATCACTTGTGTGGTATTCCTACCAAAAATATATTACTTGAATCTACTAAGGAAGAAACTTCAGACAAACCCAAATGAGGGACAGTCTACAACATAAGTGTTCTGTACCCTTCAGAGATGTCAAGGTCATGAAAGATTGAGTAACTGCTCCAGATTAAAGGAGACTCAAGAGAAATGACAATGAAATGCAATGTTTGATCCTGCACTAGGATTCTTTTTTTTGCTGCAAAGGACATTAACAAAACAATTGGCAAGTTTGAATAAAGTCTGGAAATTAGTGTATTGGTTATCTATTGCTGTATAACAAAAATTATCCCACAATTGTTGGTTTAAAACAACAAGCATTTATCTCCTTGCAGTTTGTGGGTCAGAAATCTAGGTGTGTCTTACATTGGTGCCTGCAGCTCAAGATCTTTCAGGAGGTTGCGGTGAAGTTGTCACCTGTGGCTGCAGTCTCATCTGCAGGATTCAGGATTCAGGCAGGATTCAGTTCCTTGGGGGCTGTTGAATAAGGGCCAACTGTTAACTGAGGCCTCCCTCACTTTCTTACTACTTGTGCCTTTCTGTAGGGCAGCTTGCAACATGGCAGCTGGCTTCCTTCAGAGCAAGCAAGAGCATGAGCAATATGGGAGCCCCAGCCTCTTTGTAACCTAATCTCAGAAGTGACATCCCATCAGTTTTGCCATATTCTGTTCATTATCAGCGAGTCACTAAATCCAGTCCACACCCAAGACCATGAATACCAGGAGGCGGGGATCAGGGGCCATCTTAAAGACTACCTACTACATTCCACCCCCTGGTCCCTAGTGATTCATGTCTCTCCCACATATAAAATACACTCAGCCCCTCTGAAGGTCCCAAAAAACATTCATTCCATTGCAGCATCAGCTCAGAAAGTCCAGAGTCTCGTCTCTGCCAGGTCTAGGTGTAGATGAGACTTCTAGGTGTAGTTTCTTAAGAACAGCTTCTCAGTTACAGTTCTTCTGAATCTTCAGACCTGTGAAACTGAAAAGGTAAGGTATCTGACCCTCACATACAGCATTCAGTGGTGGGGTGGACACAGGGTAACTGCTGTAGACATTCCTGTTCACAAAGGAGGAAAATGGGAGTCACAAAGGAGTAAGTCGTCCATAATAGTTCTGAAATCTAGCAGGACAAATATTGGAAGTTTCTTAAGTCTCAAGGTCTGGACATAATTCTCCATGGCTCTTGACTCTACCCTCTGGGCTCTTGGTTCCAAATTACAAGTCTTCCTTTCTTTTTCATGAAAAGTAGCACCTGTTTGCAGCCGAGTAGTTTTTTCAGCCTTCTTTCTGCCAGTAGAATTTTAGGTGTTCAGCAGCCGCTTTTTCAATATGAATTATCTCTATCCCTTCCAGTTTAAACTGGCAGTGTTTTTGCTGATGCAGTTCTCTCAAAAACTCTGTGGGTCTTCTATTATTGTTGTTCACTCTTTGGACAAAAGTGTCACTACACGTCTCTTCAAGATAAACCCTTCTCTCCCTTGGGCTCCTGCTGGGATGGCTAAGGACAATGCCCTTAAGTTTCGTACAGGCCGTATTTTGAGATAATCCGAAAGGCTCATTCTTAATTTCTTTAAAGGGCCTATTTTAGTCATCTAGTGCTGCTGTAACAGAAAATACCACAAGTGGATGGCTTTATCAAATCGAATTTTATTTTCTCACAGTCTAGTAGGCTACAAGTCCAAATTCAGGGCATCAGCTCCAGGGGAAGGCTTTCTCTGTCAGCTCTGGAGGAAGGTCCTTGTCATCAGTCGTCCCTTGGTCTGAGAGCATCTTTGCACAGGAACCTGAGGTCCAAAGGATGCACTGTGTGTCTGGTGCTGCTTTCTTGGTGGTATGAGATCCCCCCTCTCTGCTTGCTTCCCTTTCCTTTTTAGCTCTTGAGAGAGAAAATGTGGTGCAGGCCACATCGCAGGGAAACTCCCTTTACATTGGATCAGGGGTGTAACCTGGGTAAGGGTGTTAGAATCCAACCCTAATCCATTCAACATAAAATTACAATCACAAAGTGGAGGACAGCCACACAATACTGGGAATCATGGCCTAACCAAGTTGACACAGTTCAATCCATGACAGGGCCTTTTATGTGACTGAATAGTACTCTGAGGCACACACAATCTTTGATGTTTCACAGGCACCATCCTTGATCTTTCTAAGGTCTTGCTAAGCACTCTGCCATTATATAACAAGGATCTCCCTTCTTCCAGTTTCTAATAAAACGTCCCTCCCTTCCTTGTGAACCCTCACTGGCAGTGCCCTCGAAGTCTAGATTTCTACTGCCAGTCCGTTCAAGATTATTTAGGCTTGAACAGACTGATTGTTGTACCGTGGTTGTATAAGAGAATGACCTTGAAATACACACTGAAGTAGTTAAGGGACTGCAACTTATTCCCAAATGGTTCAGGAAGAGAAAAAGTATGTATAGAGGAAAAAAATGATAAAGTAAACAGTAAAATGTTAATAAAAATTGGGGGATTTGGGTAAAGGGTATGTGGGAGTTCTTTGCAGCTTTTTTAAAGGCTGAAATTATTTCAAAATAAGTTAAAAAGAAAAGGGGTGTCCCTGGAAAGAGCTCACATGGGCAGTCTCCCATTGGGAGGGACCTCAGTTGTTCCTCAGCCTCTAAGTAGGAGCCTCTCTCCATGCTATTTCGTGTCTCCATTCTCTCATCCATGCAAGAGTACCGAGCCTAGTCAGTCTCCCACCACGGGCAAAGTGGACTGCTCTGATCTGAAGGGCCTGAATGACATGGAGCCAAGTGCAGGATGGCATTTCATTTCCTTTTTTTTTTTAAAATAGCTAACTTTTGGCTGAGGAAACATTTATTCTAATTTTAAGTCCACTGCAAAAGGATAAGATACACAGGCCTATCTACTCCCAGAAAAGCTCCTAGCCTACCTGTTTAATGCATAGTTCATCAAAGTTCGAGTAGCTGGAAAGGCTTGCCAGGATTATCAGGTTGAACCCATCCAGATAATACTGTATTAGGAAACAGAAAATGAGGGTTCGTATTCTTTTCAGTGATTCTTCTTGTGTACGCAAGAGGAAGTCTTCACTCTCTGTCCTTTTACTCATTGTTTTCTAGTTTCTAAGGTGCTTATCGGTTGAAGCCACCTGTGACAAGGCACTATTTTAGTCTTCATATATTATTTTAACATGTATTTACCAAGTGTCGCAGATGTGCTGGGCACTGTTCTGCTTCAAAAAGGAAAACTGATAGTCTCTTACGTTTCCATCGAATTTTATAATTTACAAAATTTCTCATTTAATCTTCACATTAGCTTGGAAGGTAAGCAAGAAAGTGCTATCAGTATGCTGTGTTACAGGTAAAGATCAGGGTCTTCCGGCAACTAAGGGGTCATGTAGTTGGTAGTCCTGAACCCAGTCTTAAGCCAAGAACTATTTTGAATATAAAGGAGATGAATCTGTCAGTGCTATGGGAGCTTTGGAAGACTCCAGAATCATGGACCTATAGGATTTATATGTATTGGGATGTCTGGCCCAGAGAGGTGATGATGATACTGTTGTGATTCCTCCAAGATAAAGTGATATTGCTTCATATTCAAAGAAAAAAGAGTGAATGAATGTTCTTGGGGTCTAGTTTCCCCACAGATGTCAGTATAGCCAGTATGCGATTGAGGTATTAGCCCTGTGCCAACCTGTGAATGGCAACAGTTTAGATAAGGAGACAAGCGTCAGGGGGGCAGTGTGTAGAGCAGCAAAGGTGCCCTTGTCGAATCTTTGGGTAGCAGATGGTGAGGTGGTGGATTTGGAAACCATTAAGTACTCTGTGGAGTCCCTGAGTGGTGCATATGGTTAACACTCCTAGCTGCTAACTGAAACACTGGAGGTTCGAGTCTTTCCAGAGGCATCACAGAAGAAAGGCCTGGCTAAATACTTTGGAAAAATCAGCCATTGAAAACCCTACGGAGCACTGTACATGCACGGTTTGGCCCTGCCCCTGTAAGAACAGAAGCTTCTCTGCAGGAAGGCACCTGTGAACTGTGCTGTGTTAACCTCCTCTGCCTGCAATTTCAGGGCTGCACTAACAACTGTCATAAAATTTATTCTAATGCTGCAGTAATTAAAGTGGTATGCTCCATACACATAACCAACAGATCAATGGACTGAACAGAAAACCTAGAAACAGACCTTAGTATATTTAACTACTTAGGATATGGTACAAGGTGTTTCAGATGTTATGAGGATAGATTTTTTTTTTCATTCAAGAATCTTGCTACAATGGGTTTGTTACATGGGAAGATTTTAGTTAGACCCTGTCCCACAGAAGAGTTAAATGTAAAAATAGCATTGACAGCTGTCATGCTTTATGTTTGACTTTAACAGGAACGCTTCAAGTGTTTCGCTGTTGAGTATCATGTTGCAAGTCAGTGTTGTAAGCACTGCTTTCCAGAGTTAGCCAGACATAGTCTCTGCCCACAAGACAGGCATTCCCAATTCCAGTTTTGCATACCCTAGCAGGTCTACATTTATCTTTAAATTCTAAAAACTAATTTTACAGCAGAGTTCTATTGCAGTGGAATTATTCCAGATCAAGTTAACTTGCTAATAGATGCTATCATCTTGTCATAAATGATAAGGAGATCATTGTACCAAGAATTTGTAACACTGATAGACAAAGAGCTTTTTAGCGCTCACCTTGCTTCAGGCTTCCGCATGCCCCAGTCCTTTTGCCATGTAGCTACCATACTCATATTTCTAAACCGTGAACTTGAGTCTGTCATATTCTTGTTCCGAAATCTTTGGTGATTCTCACTGGTTTTGAAGTAAATAAAATCCAAACTCCCTAACTTGACTTTTATGGTTCTCCATGTTGAGCGTGGTGTTAGCTTACCCCTCCAGCTTCAAAATGAAGTCACTTCACACAGGATACAAAGGTGTATTCCAAAACGTGCGCAGCAACTTATATCGCCATACCTGTGTTCATTCATTTCCTGTGCCAGGAAAACCTACTTTTCTCCTAACCTTCCCACAGCTTATTATTCAGGCCAAATCTAGGTTCTCCTTCAAGGCTCAACTAAGGGTCACCTTCCCTGTGAATCCTTCCGTGATTGTCCTCTCTGGGTGCACCTCTAGTACTCTTGTTGATTCTTACTCTTCTCTGATAGCACCTGTGGAAGTCGCTTATCCCAGTTTTGCCGTACAGGCTGAAATTTTTCACGTAGACAAGAATTGAACCTGATCATAGCCTGTCTGGAGGCATGTGACATCAGGCTTTCCCGCTACACTGTTTATTCTAAGCATGATGTTAACGTGAGTTTCTGTTTACGCTGTTCTGTCTTAAGGTTTTATGTTATTTGTTATTTTGTGGAAGATGATTTCTAAATGTATTACAAGTGTTACTTGCAGTTTATGCAAACTTCCGTAGCCTCTAGATAGCCAGGAAAATGGTGAGCCTTGATGGTGGAGCTCTACTACAAATGTCCTGATGGTTTTAAGAATTTAGAAAAATTTTTTATTAGTCTGATACCAAAGTTTCTAGTTATCCACAGCATGCATTATTTTCCATTGTTGGAAATGCGGTTGTGCTTTACATTAATTAGAACGGTAATCCATGGCTGCTTATAAAAGGTTATGAGAAAAAGATTTGGAACTGTTTATACTGAAATAGCAAGAAATGAGCATTTGTTATTTTAGACATACCTTTCACCCCGATTGCGCTTTCCAGGGTCAGGGACAGTGTTTTGATCATCTGTGTATTCCTTTTTATCCCCAGTGCCTGATGCGGTCAATAAATAACTATCCAGGAATAAGTACTCATTTTCACATTTCCCCTTTACTCTCTCTCTCTTTAACTGCTACTTCCGTATTTATGGAAGCCTGTGCTTTATTTCAAGATGTTTTGATTAGCTATTCTTCAGCAATTTTAGAAATTTAAATCTATGAACATTGTCAGATGTGATTACAGTTAGAGTAGACATGACTTGGAAGAAGGATTACTTCTCTCACACCTGAATTATTACCTCAGGGTGGAAAAGCAAAACAAAACTCTTTATCCTATCCTCTCGACTAGAATGGTATTCATTTAATTGTTGTTTTTAAATTGCTAAGTTAAATTTTTATGTCTGTTTTTTTCAGCCGTCAAAAATAAGGATTAATTTAGAAGATAACGTACAATATGTGTCCATGAGAAGTAAGTTTACTTCTGAATAGATTTTAACTTTTGTAGTTTGAACTTCATATAATTGAAACGATTTATTCTAAATGTACATGAGTTGGTGAGAAATTTAAATAAAATTTATTATTCTTGCATTGAAATGTAAAGCTTGACATTTGAGCAAAAACTCCTGAGGTTCTGATCTGAATAATGTGCACAAATGCTAGTTTATGCCCCGTTGCTTTTGAAATATGTCATTTTAAAATAAAACAGTCTGTGGTTTAAGGATATTTTCCCAAAACTCCTGTGAGAGAAATTATGTATTATCAGCAGAAGTGAAAGCAGTTTGGCAGGAAGCATGAGAACAATCTTTTGCCCTGCCCCCGGGTTTTCTTGGCCCCTGCCGTGGGGCAGTGTTCAGGATGTCAGTTAAAGGAGGTAAGAGTATCTGTTGCTGTAGTTTCCTATTTTTACAGTAAATTACTCCACCCCGTATCATCCTCATGTGATCCTAATCTCCGTGGACACTAATACCATCTATACAGATACCCAAACTACGGATTCCAATGCTAACCATTAATTTTTCCTCAATCCCTTCCATAGTCTTTGCCCACAGTTGGTCAGCAGGTTTGGTCAGCTCTACCTTTGAAGTGTTTGCTTCATCTCTCCTAGCCCACTGACTTAAGATATCTAACTTTTATTGAGTTCCTGCAGTGCCTGGCGCTGTAGTACGTACTCTGCATGCATTATCACAACAACCCTTTAAAATATTGGTATGGGTTAATATTTATATTTTATAAGGAGCCCTGGTGGTGCAACAGTTAAGTGCTTGGCAGTTCAGACCCACCCAGAGACTCCACAGGAGAAAGACCTGGCGATCTGCTCCTGTAAAGATTACAGCCTAGAAAACCCTATGGGGTAGTTCTGCTCTGTCACATGGGATTGCTGTGAGTTGAAAATCGACTTGACGGCACCCAGCAACAATCCTGGTATTTTTAAGACAAGTAAACTGAGGGCAGAGAGGTTTTGTAACTTGCTGAGAGTTAGAATTCAACCCTAGGCCTCTGACACCTGAGCCCACAGTCTCTGAACCACTGTGTTAGACCACTTCTTCTGGTTCAGGTTCCTGCTCTCTCCCAGACTGAAGTAGTCGGGTAACCTCCTAAGTAGGTGATCAGCCTTCAGGCTCTTCCCGCCCCCTTCCATTTCTGTTGCCAATGTGATTTTTCTAACAGAGATGGGATTATGGTATCACTCAGCCCGAAATTCTTCAGTGATGTCCTGTGTCACCTGTAGAGAAAACCACGACTCCTCATATATTTGATTTTACTTACTTATATAAAATTTATAAGCCACCTCATACTTCAAAAGGAAGAAGGCAGCAGAGAATGGGTCAGTAGAAGGACAAGGCCCTTCAAGGTTGTTTCTTGCTTACCTTTGCAGCCCCATCTTCCTGCAGTCGTCTGTCCTCATCCATTGCTAAAGCTGTGCTGCGTGGGGATTCCCTGAATACACCTCGTTCTCAGATGCTACTTTGTGTTCTGACGTGTTGTTTCCTCTGTCTCACTTTAGCCCCTTGCCCTCCCTCAGAGCTGGAGAAAGAACACTTTCCTATTCATCTTTCTGTGTTCTGTTGCCAGCATCCTCCCATTAGGAGGCCTTCCTGATTTCTTATTCCGGTTAAGGTTTTATTTCATGTTCTCAGGTAACTTTGAGTGCCTCTCTTAGCACTTATTCCGTTGTTCCTTATTGGACTGTGGAGTTCCTTTAGTCTGAAGACCTTTGTAATCGTCTTTGTACCCTCTCAGCAGTTGTTAGGTTATAGGTGTTCAGTTAATATTTGTTTGTTATAAAATGACTGACATGGTAGGAATGTACTTACCTTGAGCTTATAAGGCCTTGTCTTGTTAGTAATTTAGTATAATTAAATATATACTTTTTAAGTTAGAATTTTTCATTTTGTAATCTTCCAAGGTTTGTTGGAGAATTGTGATTTTCTTCAACTTCCAATTTAAAACGTTTTTTAAGTTTCCTTAGTCTTGTTTAATCTTAAATATGGAGTGGTCTCCACAGAGAAGGCATTTGTATTATAAAAAATGTACTTTTGTTCTTGGACTAACTGCCAGTGGTCTTTAAATTGAATATCACACTGCAGAGGTTCTGGATAAGGGCATTTCTGATTAAAGATAGGAAGAATTTTTCTTTTGAAGCACACTGACTTTTTTCTAGAAAAAGCATGTCCCTGCACTGAATGACAACTTAGTTTCAAAAGTATTTCCTCTGCAAACCAAACACTAAGAACTTTTTTGTAACATCAAATTAGAAAAGATTTAAAAAAAATTATAACATTCACTTTTGGCAAGGAAATGAAGAGACCTTCATACACTGCGCAAGGTGAATAGAGCCCGCAACATGAGTAGCATTTTAAGCAGTGTATATCAAAATTCCTTTAAAATACCCTTGACTCAGCAGTTGTACATCTTGGCGTTTATCTAAAGAAAATAATTAAGAATGCATACAAAAATTTAGCTACATGGAGGCTTGTTACAGTATTGTGCAAAATGGTAAAAAGTTGAAGACAGTCTGAATTTCCAACATTGGGATTAGTTTAGCAAGTGTTCCATTCTGTTGGATATTATGTGGCCATTTAAAAATAATGTTGAAATACATTTGTTGTCATGTCAATATGTTCACAATATTGAATGAAAAGATTATGTTATAAAATGGCATGATCTGTTTTTGTTTTAAAAACCCTATACACATTTACACACAGATTTGTATGTGTGTATTTATAAATACATATAAAGATAAAATCTTCATAGATGGGACATTAAAGGAATTTTTTTCCTTCTTTTTTTTAATCTGTTAATATAGGGTAATCAATATTTAAAAAATAGATATACCACTTTTCCTCAAGATTCGTATCATAATTGTTCTCATAGAAGACTAGTTAGGGCATTTTCAGAAACTTCATCAGACAGTTATACTGTGATATCTATAGAAACAGTTTCTTCTTGTTGTTAAAAGCCAAGTCTCTGCCTTTGCTTTCTAAAAAAATTCCTCAACTGGAAGACCAAGGAGAAATTTAACTTAATGAGAAATGGAACTGGTTGCCTATTTCAAATACTTTATTTAAATCAAAAGACTTTGTTTAGATCTGGGATAGGCTAATTTTTTTTATCCTGTTTGAGAAATCGGTTTTATAGGAGATTGTAGCTATGATTTGGCCCGTGTTTAAGAATTTCTTTATGGGTTTATGCTCACTGATCGAGAGGAAATAAATGATTCTTCAAGTTGAAAAAGAAATGCTATTTAAAATTTGATGAATGTGTTTATTTTGTTTTGCAGAAGCTCTAAAAGTGAAGCGGCCTCGTTTTGATGTGTCCCTGGTTTACTTAACTCGAAAATTTATGGATCTGGTCAGATCTGCTCCTGGGGGTATTCTTGATTTAAACAAGGTTGCGACAAAGCTGGGAGTAAGAAAACGGAGAGTATATGACATCACCAACGTGTTAGATGGAATTGACCTGGTTGAAAAAAAATCGAAGAACCATATTCGGTGGATGTGAGTTGGTTTCAAGCTTTTCATTGACTTTCTCTTTTTTAAACAAGCTAGGTAACGACAAGTTATAAAGCAGAGTAACATGACTTCTGTGAGAAAAGGATTCTGCAAAATTGTCTTTCAGAAAATCATAAGAAGGGGACATCTGGTTATATAGGAGATTTTAAAAGATTAATTCTCTTGCAGTTGATTATTGATATCAGGAGTAAGTCAGTTAAGATTCTAAAATACTGGTTCTTACATGTTAGTGTAATGAGCACCTAGAGACCTCCCACTCCAGTTCTAATTCAGTAGTTCTGGGAGAAGGAAGAAATCTACATTCTTAACATCTCCCCCAGCTGATTATACTGCAGGTGAGCTGTTGATCACACTTGGAGACACATTGCCCTGAATATAAAGTACACTTTAAGGAATATGGGGAATTTTATGCTTTGGCGAGCAGAAAAATCAGTAGACTTAAATTAATGACTAAAGGCAATTTCTAGAAACTTAAGACATGATTAGGAAGAATTAGGAGAAAAGACCTTAAGAGATTTTTTAAAAATATAGGCACATACACATAAACATACATAACACACAACAAGAAAGCTTGTTATGCTTACAATAGTCAAATAGAGACCTTTTAGACAAACGAAAAATCAACGAAGATCATAAAATGATTCTAAATAATTGACATAGTTACTAGAGGAAAGGGGAAAAGACTTTCATGAAGGAAGTTATTTTAAAATTCTTTTTTCAGTGGTACAGAAATACAGATTAAATTCTAATTAGAACATGTTTATTAAATGGCAAAGGAGCCCTGTGGTACAGTGGTTTAAGTGCTCATCTGCTAACTGCAAGGTTGGTGTTTCAAATTCACCAGCCACTCTGCAGGGGAAAAGACCTGGCCATCTGTTTTCATAAAGATTTACAGCCTAGGAAATGATTTGGGGCAGTTTTACTCTGTCTTGTGAGGTCGCTCTGAGTTGGAATTGACGGCACACAACAACTAAATGACATTAAAAAACACGTTTGGAGTTCCTGTCAGATTGTATTCTGAATCTCTAGTTGAAATCGGATTTGAAAGCTAGCAAGCAAAAGATAAAGTGGTAACAGCATTTCCCCTCATTTTCCATAAATATTGAAGAAGAAAATGAATATCAGTTGTCGCTCAGGTCATTTTATGTTAGAATAGAAAGAAGTAACTAAAGAGAATACATCTTTTAAGATTAATGAATAGTCATTATATTCGAATAGAACCAGATGGAATATGCACAGTAGGGAAAAATACAGACTCATGGACTTTTGGCAGAGGAACTCGTTTAGCCAACACTGGCTTGTTTTTCATATGTAGAAACTAAGGCACTGAAAGAGAACTTGTCAGAAGTCACGCTGTAAGTGGTAGAGCTGGGGCTTGGACGGCTATTACTGACACTTAGTTCAATGTCCTTTCTACTTCATGAAGTTTTCTCTACCGTTATCAGTTTCAGTAGGGTTATAGTCTAGTTTTGCAAGTACAGAAATCTCTGCTAAGGTTCGGAACTATAAATGGGGACAAAAAATCAATTTATGTTCAGGAAGAATAACGGCTGTCTGGAGTAAGAAGAGGGCAGGAGTTAAGTTAAAGAACCTGGTTTCTGTCATTGTGGACAACACCTAATATAAACATTTGGAGAAGTTGCAGTAACCTTAGCTTGCAATTATTTTTTTGTAATGTCTTAGATGTTATTTATGGTGATTTTTTAAAAAACATTTTTCTTTTAAAGAGGATCTGATCTTAGTGATTTTGGAGCAATACCACAGCAAAAGAAGCTGCAGGAGGAACTTTCTGACTTATCAGCAATGGAAGATGCTTTGGATGAATTAATCAAGGATTGTGCTCAGCAGTTGTTTGAATTAACAGACGACAAAGAAAATGAAAGATATCCTTTAACTCTGTTTCTTTGTTTTATTGATGCTTCCAGAACAGTTTACTTTAAATAGTAGTGTCAGCTTGGGGATTTAATTTATATATTTAAGATACAAAACTAGAGCTTCAGAAGTTAAAGTAAAAGTTTAGCAGTATAGCCTCAAACATACACAAATAGTTCATCATTGCCTTTAGCTTCTTTCTATGAAGTTTCTTTGGGTTAAATTCTACATTGATGACCTGAGCAGTACAGTGACATAACAGTTAACATTTCCATTTAAAATTGAAGTAGTAGAGCTTTCTTTTTCTGTTTTTATAGTCTGATTAGTGTAAAGACTGTAAAATGTTTGTTGGCTTATGTGAAATTCATGTGTTTTCCTAATTTGTGAACTAAAGTTTATTGCTGAAACAGAATGAATTGCCGTCACAATAGTACTTAACTGCCATTCTGGTCCACAGAAGCCTAATGTAGCTGGGTGTCAATACTGCTCTTAAGCTCAGTGTCTCTGTGGGACAAGACGGGGAAGACTGGTCTTTGGTACTTGACCTTCTAGCTATGCTGCTCTGCTCCCCTTGCAGCATCCTCTGTGAGGGTATCACTGATGCTGAGCCATTCCATTTTTCAGCTTTACTGAACCACTCTACGTCAGTCAAAATTCCTGTTCCCACAAGACAGTTATTAGAAGGAAAATAAATGGCTAACATTACTATAGCTTCCCAAAAGGTCTTTGCAGTAAAAAAAAAAGAATGCTAGAGAAATCCAGTAAATCACTTAATTAATAGAATTTGAGGCAACACAGTAAGACCAGAAGAAAAGCATCCAGGCCGTGAGCTGGGAAATGATTTGGGTGGTGGGAAGCCCGTTGAGTACAGGATAGTCCGAGAAACTTGTTTTCTAAGATGTTTCTGCTTTTTACAGATTTTTCCCATCTTTCATTTTAGGGGATTCTCATCAAAACTGAGTGTTTTTTTTCCAAAGGTGCTCATAGCAAGATATGGGAATGAGTAGGGAGTAGGGTGGGATTTGAATCCCATCATGAGTTGTGTTTGTGTTAGGACTAAGATTCTACTGATACTTTTCTCCAGAAATTATTAGAATCACAATAATACAGTTTAAAGAAATTCTTTGAGTTACAATTACTGTAAAACACTTTATAAAATCTTAAGAATTGTTTATGAAATAAAAGAATTATATATAAAATCATTTTTCTACTGACTGCTTTCCTTCCCTTAATTGTAAGGTTTTTATCTAAAAACAAAAACTAAAGATGTTCTAACATCATACTTACATTCATGTTTTGTAAGAGAGAAATTATCTCCCCCGATAAGTAGCACTCTGCTTACAGATCCTTGACTGATTTTTACACTAGCATACGTGACGTATCAAGATATTCATAGCATTCAAGCCTTCCATGAACAGATCGTTATTGCAGTTAAAGCTCCAGCAGAAACCAGATTGGATGTTCCAGCTCCCAGAGAAGTAGGTAGCAAAGCATTTAAAAAATACATTTACAGAAGGGGGCCAGCCAGTTGCGTAGGCTATGCTTTAAGCAGTCATAGTAACTTAACCATTATGTATACATATTAGCTATATACCTGGTACTGGTTCAAGGCACCTTACACATTCTAACTTGTTTGATTAACACGACAAATGAAGTAGTCATTTATTATTATTAAAGATGAAACTGACACACAGAAAGATTAAGTAACTTTGCCAAGGTCACACAGTAGGTGGTAGAACCAGAACTCAAACTCAGTTTAGCTTCATAGTTTGTGTTCTTAACCATTGTGTTAAAATGCCTCTTAGAGGAATCACTAAGAATTGGCCTTAGACTTGAGGTTCCAAAAGTAAGATCTGATGTCAGCCAAGGCTCTAGATCATTAACCTACTAACCAAACTCATAAAAGACTAATGAATAACCTAGAACACTAAGTTATACATTTAAAATGAAAAATAAAATTGCTGTGTAAATGGAAATGTTCTTATCAGCTGCCAGCTGCTTAGCACATTCTTTCCCTTGCAGGAAAGTTTCTATTGAAAGATAATTGTCATCAGAAGGTTGCTTGGTAAGGATGGAATCAGAACGAAGGGATGTGGCCATCCTTGGGAGAAGTCTTCAACTTCTGGCAGCCTGATAGACCCACCGGAGCTTGTAGTGATATCCCCTTCATTGCTGTAGGGATATGCCTGCCTCATAATGGATGATCCCTCTTTGTCCACCTTTCTTTTATTCTAAGCAGACCATTGTCCAAGTGAAACCCCATATTGTTACTTGACAGTTTATTATAAATCGATTGATTAGATATCAGCTTTCTTTTATCTGAGTCCCATCCTAATTGTGACTTCTTGGTGATGTTTCCTGGTTTTTTATTTGGATTTATATATATTCCAAGTCTCCTAAGTAACATTTATGTTTAATATGAATCATTTCACAGATGTTTAAACTGCGTTTTTAAAATAAGTAACCACCGATCTTTCAACATACCCTTATTTGGGGGCTGATAGTTCATTTTATATGATTGATGAGCTTTTATTTTTGCCCCTGCTGTGAGCTTCCTCAGACTGTAAGGGCCAGTCTTGGTGCACCTTTGATCCTGCCCAAAGCTTGTCTTATTAGAGTCCTATTTAAAAGTCTGTGCACATGGCTTCTTTTGGCCAGCCCTTCTCTGCAGTAGAAGTAAGTGAAAGCAGTAGGCGAGAGCACACTGTTCAGTAGTCTGACTACAGACGCCCCGGGGAGGGAGCTAACTGGGAGCTGTCTGTGGATCTAGGGCAGGGCTTGGCAAACTAGAGCCCTCAGGTCAAATCTGGCCGACTTGTTTTTGTGAACATTTTATTGGAACAGAGCCACACGCCCATTTGTTTAGATATTGTCTATGACTCTTTCGTGCCACAGAGGCAAAGCTGAATAGTTGTGACAGAGACTGTACGGCCCACAAAGGCAAAAATATTTACTGTCTCACCATTTACTGGGATTTGTCAACCCCAGATTCAGTGGAATGTGAAGTCCTCAGCTGCCTGCCAGTTCTGAGCAATGTATTGGTTTCTTTTGTTCTGTAAAATAATTGTTGATTGTACAAAATATGCCATTTGAACCAGACCTGAACTGGCATCCTGGAAGCTGAGCACACATGTTCTCTAGCCTACTTGTCTGGTACCAGGAACCTTTAGAAAGGCTGGTGGGTGGGGTTCTGAGACCCTCTGGTGGCTGTGTCTCTGACCTCACTCTGTGACCAAGACCCCAGTGAGGTGAGGAGCTGGAAGGGAGCAGTGGTGTCTGCAGTGTCTAGTCCAGGCATCACTGCATGAAGGGGAACGCCCAGGTGTTATGCTACTACAGTTGAACCGACTCACAAAAAAGAAAAGAATCATTTAGAGCAGGGACCATTCCTTAAAAGTTTAGCATAATTCTCAGAGTAGAAGTGGCCAATTTCCTGATGATTTCTTATGGGAAAAGTACTGTAATTAACCCTGAGTAAATACAAATAATCTGAAGGCAAAGGATATGAATAATCATAATTAGTTAATAATAATCCTTTATGTGAATATCTTAACTCTTGTTTTTCTCAGTGTTTTGAATGGCATGAGGTATATTTGCACTTGATACCTTCCTCTTAGAGTTCTTTAAAGTGGACAAAGTTCCTTTTGGTTAGCTCAGTACCTCTGCAGTGGTCTGGAAATCTAAGCACACTCTTATAATTTGAGAGTATAGTGTGTCCCAGAGTTCATTGTCATCAGAACACTGACTTTGGATTTGCAACTATGGACTCCTTGAAGGAGTCAGCTCCTTGAGTAGAGAAAGAAAAGCTTTTTAGTGTTGAGGTCTTCACATTATGGCTCTGAAAACATTACTGTATGATTAAGTATCTATTTTAACTATATGAATTGACCAGTGAATTAATGTGACTAAAGCCAAATACGTGTTTTTCTCAAATACACAGTAGAAAGGAAAATACCTGAGTTTAAATTGTCAGAAAGTTCTCTCAGAACTTTTCCAGTGCTATAGATAAGTGAAAAAATACGATTAATGAAAAGTCTCCTATCATCTTTATGTTTTGCATATCTTTTGCTAGGACTCTATCACAGTACATATAAGGAGCACCAAAGGGCCTATTGATGTTTATTTATGTGAAGTCGAACAGGAAAATACAAGTAACAAAGTGTCTGAAGACATAGGGACCTCTTCCTCTGAAAGCAAGCCTCCAGAAAACCCTGATAAAGGTAAACATACAAATGTTGTTACTAGAAAAATTTAAGATGCTAATTATTTATAAAGTATGTGTGGTTTCATGAATATGTGTATGGCCTTAAAATATTTTTACTCTTCCTATCTATAAAAACATTAAAAATATTTTTTAAATTTTACAAAGTAATTTTTAACTGTAGTTTAGAATATTTCTAAAAATTTAACTAGATAGTCAAATTTTATTTAGTTTTGATACCAGTTAAAACTTAGAATTATAGTTGGTACCGTCGTGGTACCAGCTGGTGGTGGTCTCTATTTAGGGAAGGCTGTCTACATTCTCTGTTAGATGCTCTCAAGTATCTATTTCAGTTCATTTGTTCTTGTGATTTTTTTTCTTTTAATTAGCCATGAGAATATGGATTTTTTTTTTAGCAGTTGAATCGTGTGTTCTGTTACCCATCTGCCTTTCAAACTCTCACTTAGGATTTGTCTGTTGCATGTTCTTTTGCAGAAGAAAATCCCCCTCAGCAAAGTGAAGAAT
Source organism: Trichechus manatus latirostris (assembly GCF_000243295.1). Lineage (NCBI taxonomy): Eukaryota > Metazoa > Chordata > Mammalia > Sirenia > Trichechidae > Trichechus > Trichechus manatus. The sequence goes on from NW_004443959.1 coordinate 7,419,787, forward strand.
TGCTTGAAGTGAGCAACTGAATACCTATAACATTTGAGAATTCGTGTATTAAGTTCTTTTGGAACATCCAGTATGGATGAATTATGCATCAGATTGAATTCTCAGAGCAATAAATCATCCATGGACTTCTCTCGTGCCCAGTTAGTAGCCGCACTAAGGCCAGTAGTATCTTCTTCCTCATCAGTAGCATTAAGGCCAGTGATACCTTTAAGCAGTTCACTGCTGGAATTTCTGGATAATTATGGTTTAAGCATTTGAAAATAACTCTTTTTATAATCATGCACTGCTTTATGTCAGTGAAACAGACATCTTGCCTACTGAAATAACTTCTTCGCAAAGAGTATCAGTAAAACAGATGGTCAGAACCCAAATGGATGGTTCTTCATGGACGCTTCCCTTTCCTTCAAAGATTATCTGTCGTAAATCACAAAAGGAATTGCCTTACACTGGTTCACGTTTGCATTTAAATGTAAATTGGATAAGTGTACACAAATGAATCTGAATGTGATGTCTTTGTATATATCTATAATGTTTAGATTACTTATGAGAAATGTCTAAATGAAGCTTTTCACCATTGTACAGCCAAAACAATGTATATATGGAAAGTAACTGACAAATTCTCTAATTTCTGTGGTGTTTATAACTTATTAGAATCCTCTGGATGAGGGTTAGAAGAGAGTTTTTTTTTTCAAACTTCTACATTTAGAAGTATCAAAAATGTGCTAGACATTCAACATTCATGGATTTAATTAAAGGATCTTAATATGGTTTTCAAGGCCAAAATTGGAGTCTGATACTTCTTGATACCAACCTACCTACAGGATTATTGTATCCCACTAGACTGGTGGCAGCTCTAAGGCTTTAGGACCAAGTACAGGCTATTAGGTGATGGCTTAGTTCATTGTGAGACATAAATTCAGTGCTGGTAAAAATTGGAAAGTATTTTAAAGCTCTTTGCAAGCAGATTTTGTAAGACGTTTCTGTAAGTCTGCAACCTTGCTCTTCAGTCAAAGTGGTTTTACTTACAATGAGTTGTACCCTGCCCTGTCTCCAGCTCCGGCCCCACGTTTCCAAGTACCTATCCATTTCTACCTCATTGGGTAATCATTTACCTCTGTGCCTCAATTAACTTAGTAGTTTGCCACTAGACTGTGAGCTCCTTGAGGGACTTCGTCTTAACTCTTTGTTATATTCCAGCGCCTTGTACCATACCTGGCACATAAATTGTGCCAAATAAATGTTTGAATAAATCAATGAGTGAGTGAGTGAGTGAATTATAAAATTATACTAATAATACTTGGCTTGTCTATCATACATGATTCTTGTGAGCATCAATCACATTCATATTTTAAACCTCTCTTGCTTTCAAAGAAAGATTTGATGCAACTCGAGATGAAGACTATATAATAAGATTTAAAATAGGAATCAAAAATTGAAATATTGAAAAATAATGCTGCTAATAAAATCAGGTCTATGAGATTAGATTTAGTTGGAATTTCCTTAAGTTTATTTTTTCTAAGCTGTGATGTGATTAAGTTAGCTAAGAGGCGTATCTGTCTAGGGTTTAGGATCCACATACCTCTGAGCTCCAGTGGCTTTTGCCAGTCTTATCCCACAGCTAAGCACCAGCCTCCTTTCTCCCAGCAGTCTCTGCTGGCTCATTGCTCCATGCCTGAGACTGCAGATTTTGCTCCTCTCTCTCAGTGGTTGCCCTCAAGCCTTCTTTTTCCCCCACTCTTTGTTTTATACAAGGAGAAAATTATTTGAACTGAGCCAAAGCAAAGCTACAGGGGCTACTATTTGATCACCATTGGACTACATGGTGATACCGTTTAACAAAATAGGGAATACAGGAGAAACGGCAAGGTTAGGGTAAAAATTAAGCTTTGGACATATTTGATGTGTGGAGTTCAGGCAGGCAGTGTGTGTAAGTAGGTCAGGTGTTCATTGCAAAGATCTGAGCTACGCACAGCAGATTTGGCCGTCAGTTAATACGTGATGATTAAAACCATGAGAGTGGATGAGACCATCTAATGAGGGATCGAACAGGACAAAAGGAGAGAACATCTCTATTTAAGGGAGAATACAGAGGGAAAAAACACCTTTACTCCTGGGAGGGAGTAATAAGAGGAGAAGGAAAAAAAAGCTAAAGAAGGTGGTGTTCCAGAAACCAACAAAGAAAAGCATGTCCAGAGATGAGAGCATCGTTTCTGAGCCACAGTTCCTTACTTGTGAGGTGTGACAAGTGTTCTTTATCTTTACAAATTGTTCTGAGTAAGTGAGATCATGTGAGCGGAAGCCCTTTGTAACCTGTAGAAGCGTTAGACGAATGAAGTATTTCTCCACCCGCGTCACTCCACGTTCAGGTGTTTCTTCGTTTCAGAACTGCAAAAGGAAGCACCTCCCGAGCCAGCTTCCAGGCTCTTCTTGCTCACCCTGTCCTGATTATCACTGCCCTATCTCTGTCTGTGCACTACCACTTCTTCCATGTTGCTTAGCCCTATTCAGAAAACGTGTTTCCATATTTCCTTTAGGCTGAAGTCCAAACTATGATACAAGGCCTCCCAGGCTAGCCCTAACCTAACTTTCCAAATCATCTTGCTACTTGCTTTGCAAGCTCTCAACTCAAACTAGATTTGCCTATGCCTGAGTCACATACTGTGCTTTCCCATCCCTGTGCCTTTGCTGTCACCATCCTTGTGCCTGGACTTGCCTTCCTCTTCCCTGTTTTTCAAAATTACGTCCCCATTCTGGACCTTGCCTACACCCTCCCTTCACTTTACTGCCTTTTTGCATACAGTCTACACGGGGTACTTGGTGCTCATCACCCAATTATTTTGCCGTTGCTTTTCCCACCTGGCATTGCATGCTCTTGGAGAGTAGGGAGCATATCTAATGTGTTTCTATCTCCTACATTTACTTAGTGTTCAATAAGTTTGTGCTGGTTGACCTGACTACATTCAACCCTACTCCCAAGAATTAAAAAGAAAAAAAAACTGACTTTTCAAAAACACAAACCAACCAACAAACTGAATTTGCACTGGAAGAAAAAAATTATTACCCTGTACCAATTTTGCATTTTATTAAAAAGTTACAGCACATCTGACTTAATTGTCCCTTACCTCAGCAAAAGACGAATGCCTTTGCGCTCTGACTATGGCGTTGTAAAGATGGGGGCTTTAAACTCGAGGCAAGATGACCCCTTTTGTCTCTTCCCTCTTCACCCCTCTTTTGATACCAGATACCAGCCTAGCAGACACATGTATTGACTTGCATCAAGTTGGATACCCAAGGTTGCACAAGTGATCGATGGTACTGCTGCAGCCTTGGAGGGCCTTAAGACAGAGCCAGCATTTCTCTTTTGTACAAGAGTGATAAAGAAGTTGTGTCTCAAAACCCCAGGACTCTGCCACTTATCTACCATAATTAAAAATGAATATAAGAGTAAAACCACCCGAGTCAATGAAAGCAGTTCATTCTACTACAGTGTTTCCGAGTTGGCACTATGAACCATTGGTTTATCCAGCCCTTAGTGGCTGGGCCCCACTGTGCCAGCTGTTGCTGAGGCTTAAGGCAGTGCCTGCTGGTTTTCTCTTGGGCTCCTATAGCTGTTTTGACCATTAAAGACAGACCTGGCAGCCTGCTCGGCCTTGGGCCCCACTGTCACTCTAGTCAGGTGGGGGTGGATGACGTTTAGGGCTTTTAGACTGGCTGGCTGTTAAGAGGACAGTAGGTGGGGGGCTGAGAGGAGAAAGAGGAAATCCCCTCAGAGAAGGGGGAGAAAGGAGTGGAAAATGAAAAGAAGGGGAAGAAAGCCAGGGTGAAAGACGGAGAGAAGAAAGAGGAAAGGACATGAAGGAGTGGTGGACAGAGAAGAGAGGAAGAGAGTGATGATGTGGGCTGGGAGATGGGAGTAGGAGGGGCAGCCTGCAGCCAGAGAAGAGGCCCAACTCGGTGTGTTCACACCCCCAGACCAGTGTCCGTGTGGAGGCTGGCTGCAAGATGCCCAGTGGTGAGGGGGTTGCAATCATCTTAAGAAACGACTTTTAAACTTTTGGTGTAGTATCAAGAATATTCTCAAAAAGGCTATTAAAACTACCTTCCCTTTCCAACTAAATTGTTTGAGGTCAGATTTTTCTTCATATACTTCAACCAAAACAACATATCAACAGAATGAATGCAGAAGCAGATATAAGAATCTGTCTTCTATGAGGCCAGACATTAAAGAGATTTGCAAAAATGTAAAATAATGCCATTCCTCATGAAATGGTTTGTTTTTGAAAATACAGTATTTTTCATAAAAATATTTATGTTGATACATGCTTATTATTGATGAATCAATAAATGATTTTAAAATTTTCTGTTGTAATTTCCAGTTCTGTAAATATCAATTGCTACAGCCCATAAGCTAGACAAAAGGTCTTTGGGGTCCGTGGTAATTTTTAGAGTGTAAAGAAGTCCTGAGCCCGAAGAGTTTGAGAACCGCTACCCTAGCTTATTCTACCCAACGGCTGGGAACTATGGGGTATCCTTCATCTTCTTAAGAGAGCTGAAGTGTTTGGAGGTCTTGACCCCAAGAGATCTACACATACACACACACACACAAACACGCAGTGCTCCCTTCTTTCTCCAAACACCAACAATAACAAGATGACTAGGGACAAATAAATGGACTTAAAACAGTGGCCAGTTACTTAAAAAGAAAAGTAATCTTGACTCCAACAGTTTTATCCTTCTCGCTCACTGAGACTTTTTATTTCGATGAAAATAATTCTACCCAACCAATCATTCCTATTATTCCTCAGTAATGTTTGTGAACATTTAGGCTGTAGGAAAAATCCACCTGTGTACACCTGTGGGTGTACACTCCCTTTTGGTATAACTACGCTGGCTTTTGGTTTCCATGTTGAGGAATTTTGGTTAGAGTAACACTCTTGCCCTCTGCCATCCCCTTAATCATCTCTCCACAAGAAAACCATGCCATCTATCTCACTGATGAGTTTGAGGAAAGGAACTTGGGTATTAAAGGCTCAGTCCCTGTTGGGTTTCTTCTCTTTGGGATTTTCCTGCCCGTGAAAATGTACATTTTTGTCTGCCCTCATCCAGGTGGGGGGTCTTCCAAGGCGGAGGCCTGCAGTTGTTCAGTTATGCCAGCGATTTTCAACTGGGGACAGTTTTCTTACCCTAGTCTCTTAGTTGATTCTGAACGTGGAAGGGGAAGAAATATTATTTATTGGGAGAAGAATCCATAACAGACTTTTCACTGGGGCCCCATATTACTAAGGAGTACAGCTGCAAGTAATAAAAAAAAAAAATAACAGTGACTTGAACAAGATTGAAGTTTATTTCTCTCTCACATTTAGGAAATCTGCAGATAGTTCAGGGTTGGTATGGCTCTCCAAGGATCAGGGACCCAGACTCCTTCCAGGTAGTTCTTCCCTCATGCTTGGCTTCCATTCCCAACGTCACTTCAAAATCCAAGAGGGCTCACAACTCAAAAGAATGTAATCAATGTTACTAAATGGTACCTGTAGAAACTGTTGAATTGGTGTATGTTTTGCTTTGTATATTCTCAACAGCACCAACCAAAAAAAAAAAAAAATCCAAGAGGGCTTCTAGAGCCCAGCCATTGTGCCTACATTCTAGCCAGCCAGAAGGATGAAGAAAGAGAAGAAGGGTATACTTCCTCTCCTTCTGCAAATTGTACACTTCACTGGACATCCATTGGCCACATCTTACCCACTTAGACTTGGAAATGTAATTTTGTGGGTGGGGGGAGAAGGGAAGGCATGTGCCCAGATAACATTCAGGAGTTCTATTACTACTGAAGAAAGGAAAAATACAGCATGGGGTAGACATTCCTAGTGTTTACCAGTATCTGATTCTCCCCTGGTGGGCACCTTAGTGAAACCACGTGGCTAGTTCTAGCCAGTCAGCTATAATGGCAAGTGGCGCAGGGAGAAAAGACCATGGCAATTGTCCATCCCCTCCTTCCTGCCTCAGCAGCCAAAAAAGCCACAGGTTCCAGATGGTACAGCTACAAGATACTGGAGCCTTCATCAACCTGAATTCCTGGAAACAGTGGAATAGAGCCTCTGGCAATTTGCATGCAATGTATGTGTTGAATCGTTGAGATAGTGGAGTTGATTTGTTACTGCAGTATGACTAATACATTTGGGGACAACTAGCCATCTCAGTCACAGGTCAATGGATGAAAGAATGATACAGTCAAAACAGCCTCACACCAACCCAGTGTCATAAACAGCTTTGGAACACTCAACTGTTGTCAGTTGCTATGACTAAAAAGTTGAAATATTGGTCACTTGATAAAAGGTGACTCTTTGTGAATCCATTTGTTGACTACTAAAATAAGGGAGTCCCCGGGTGGTGCAAATAGTTAACATGCTCACCTGCTAACCAAAAGGTTAGAGGTTCAAGTCCAGCCAGAGGCACCTTGGAAGAAAGGCCTGGAGATCTGCTTACATAAATCAGCAATTGAAAACCCTATGGAGCACAGTTCTATGCTGATACACATGTAGTCACCATAAGTCGGAGTGACCTCAATGACAACTGGTATAGTGTAATGGGAGTCTAACATAAATTTGTGTAATGATTGCCATCTAGTGGAGAATTAACAGCTATTATTCAGATTTATTTACTTGCTTTTAATTAAGCAAGATACTGCCAGAGAATGGCATTGACTTTATAATGAAATTTTCAGATCTCATTCTTGTTGATAAAGTGAGTTCACACTAACTTCAACATATTAAAATCTAAATGGAATAACTTGGGAAGGCAAAAGTTATAGCTGTTAAGAAATCAGCATAAATGGAATACTACTTAGCCAGCAGGAGAAATGAAGTCTTGATACATGCTACAGTATGGATGGAGCTTGAAGACATTATGCTGAGCAAAACAAGCCAATCACAAAAGGACGAATATTGTATGACCTCACTTACATAAAAAGACAAGAAAAGGTAAATGTGTAGAGACTAGTTTATTAGTGGTTACCAGGGGCAAGGGCGGGAAGGAAGGGGGGTTAATGATGGAAAAATTGCATCGATTAAGGTTAGGGATGCACAGCTGATTAATGTAATTGCTGTCAATAAGTTGTACACCTGTAAAAAGCTGAATTGGCAAAAGTTATGTAATA